>NW_027325360.1:26860135-28060135 GCF_036924035.1 Leuresthes tenuis | reverse complement strand
TATCAGTGTCATGATCTGACTTCGTTTGGAGGTGCATTTTGAGTTGGTGTGAGTCTGGTGGCTGCCTGCTGGCACACCTGTTGTTCATCTACAATCATCAAGAGCCCTTCTTAAGGAGCAGCAGGAGCGCCAGTCTTCACTAGATCATTTTGCCATCTTTGTGGTAACGTGGCCAGCTCTCACCTGAATGTTTGAGTACCAAGGAAAAGTATTTCTGCACTTACCTTGTCTCCTCGTTCCAGCCTCATCCCTGCCTTGTTCCTTTCGAGTCTGACAGAGCCCCTGGCTGCTCTTCACTTCTCTCCTACTTCTCAGCCTTACCTTGATCTGCCTGCTCACCCGCTGCTACTCTGGAAAACACCCTCCAGCCAGTCAGTCGTTACCTCTCCCTCCAACCACGTTTCCATCAGATCACAGTTAGGCAACCTCGTAATACATTTTGGAACATTTACCGACTTGGACTCTCACGCTGAATAATCTCTCTACACCCAGTTGCACCTGTCGCCATACCTGTTTTCTCCAGCGTTTCCCAGGTCCCGGATTCAGCGCTGCTTGTCAAGATCCCACTTCTGCCAAAATAAAATCCTTCCTTTAAATCCTGCAATTGAGTCCTACTTGTGTTTTGGCTGTCACCCCATGACAATGAGCTGTTTATCACACCACAGCAGATTGAAGCAATGTGTTTTGAAGCATTTGTCCTGTATTCATTAGTGATGTCGATTCCAACTTCTCTAAAAGCAAGCCGTCTTTGCAACTTTGTCTTCTTTCTGTGGAGAGAGTCTGTCCAACCATCCTTTTGAGCAGTCAAACTACAAACGTAATATCTATATTTAGGTTTATTTAGGTTGAATTTCAACAGAATCATACAGGACAGGCATTGGGCTGCACAGAATACAATTTTTTTTTTTTAAACTCTTAACTAGTGGCAACTCTGAGGCATACTTTGTGCGTTTGTCTGCCTCAGAGTCATACAGGGTCAAAGTCTGATCTATGCTGTATATTCAACAGCTCATTTTCTGCTTTAGTTTACAGCACTAGCTGGGAATTTTTGATATTGGTTATTTTATCTTATACAGTCCTCTCTTTCATAGTCGATTCTGAGAATATTTCTCAGAATGCCTGCAGCTAACTTGGCTTACTAAGCCTCAATGCAGAAACAGTATGTGGGGGAAAACTGAACTCGCCATGATTCGATAGAAATTAGAGTTTGTAGCATCCATTTGCTTCTAATCATACTTAATTGATTAACTGATTATCAGCAAGTGTGAGTACTTAACACAATGCCAAGGAGGAAAAGCATCAGTAATGAACTCAAGAGAAGAAATTGTTGCCGTGTGTGATTTATTGGCTTGTAGAGCAAACTTTAGCAGCAATAAATTGTTCTCTGTACGTCATTATTACTGTCCCACATCATTGTAGAACCGTGGTAGTCGAAGTCGTCCCAGTAGAGGTGTGTGTAGAATTCCCTCCAATAGCTCTCCGATAGCTGCAAGTAGCCACATAACAGTAGCTATGTGCTAACAGAGCAATAGTACACGTTTGTTCTTTCATTCGTCTTAAAGCATTGGTGAAATAAAGACAGATAATGCCTTATTTAGAGATTGCATTGTCTAAGCCCCATTCACTCCATTATATGGATCTAAATATGTTATCTATGGCTATGTATCTATGTTATCTAAATATCTTCCGAAGAATGTAGACTTTCGCCAAACTGTTCTTGGTGAGTAGATAAACGTATTTCATGCTAGAAATAAGGTCTAGGTCTTTTACTTAATATGACCTATTAATTTGAGCCATTTTTACATTGTAAACATATTTTATGAGCAAACAGCACATTAAACATATACTAGAGTAAGCCTTCAACAAGGCACAAACCTGAGGTTAGATGACTTGCTCAAGGGAAATTCTGTCCTGTATGATAATGGAACAGGACAGAGCTGGTAATTTTTTTAATGCATTGCAGGGACATGAACAGTCAACAGTTTGGTCCCGAGACATTTCTATTGCCTTTCAGCTTACGCTGCCTCCATGACATTAACCAGAGCTCATCCAAGGCCAATGTTATGTTCCTAGATTTTAGAGAAAGTGATTCAGATCCACACCACATGCTTCAACCCACCACCAAGTTTCATTAAATGTGGCTCAGTAGTTTTTGGATGATTTTAGTGATAATAAAACGAGCAGACAAACACTGATGTTTCCCACATCTACTGAAGTCATGTGTCAGTGGCTGTATCTACAAGGTTTTAAGTTTTAAATCATGCCTTTGTATGTTTTATACTGCTGTACCTTCCAAACCAGTTTTTATAATTGTTTTGTGAATCTTACCCATGTGACCAAATGAATGAGAACCTTCTACTGGCAGCTTCTGTGCATCTCTGTCATGCATCTGAGCAGTGTGGGGTTAAACATTCAAAATGAAGAATGTGTTGTTGGGAGGGACCTAAAGTTAAACAACATCCAATGACGTGGTTACAATACTTCATCCATTTTCTATATCTGCTTAATCCGTCGGTCGGGTCGCGGGGGGCTGGAGCCTATCCCAGCGGTCATTGGACGAACGGTACACCCTGGACAGGTTACCAGTCCATCACAGGGCTACACAGAGACAAACAACCACACACACGCTCACACTCACTCCTAAAGACAATTTTAGAGACACCAATTAACCTAACATGCATGTTTTTGGACAGTGGGAGGAAGCCGGAACCTGGTTACAATACTCTCAACATTTAATACAACCCTATTATTTCAGGGGAGGTTTGGCAAGACATAATTTGCATTGCTATGATGCAACAGGTTTAAGAAGGTTCAACAAGCATGAGGAATATTTCACCAGCACTATGTGACCTTGGTAAGTCAGCCAAGTCAGGCCTGACAAGTCACCACTCATCTAAATATCATGTTTCCTTGGGTCACGAAAATAGAAGCAGAGCACCTTCATAACATATCCAGTGACTCAACATTTACAGGAATCATTTTGATGATATATTTATGTTTTTCTTGTGCAAAGGAAATAGCTAAATGTTTCACTGCAGCCAAAGCAAACCGATTTAATTTTCAACTTCCTCCAATCCAATCAAAGGTCTACAAACAAAGAAAAGGCAAGGATATGTGAAAATACTGGTGTTATTCTTCTCCTTGAACACACTGAAGCCTTGCTCTGTCAGACAGATTGTACTTTGACTTTTTAGACAAACAGGTTAATGGCAGCCTCTGCGGAAATTTTGTGTTCACACTCCACTACCCCAGTAAAGATCAGTAAAGTTTGTCTTTTTGAAATCCTTAATAGCGTGACTGTTTGGCACACAAGCTTCAAACCGCGAAGGCAGAAACACAAGTGCACATCCACAAATGCATGTAAAATACTAGCAAAGTGAACACACGAAAACACCCACACAATGACGCACATTTGCAGCCCTCAGACACACGGTGACATGGATCTGATCACAGCTCTGCTGATGGCACCCTCTCAGCTCATCAGCAACAATGTTTTCCGTGCTCTGCTGCCAGCCCGCTTTGCCCTCCTCCTCTTCTGCTTCTGTGATATTTCTCCAAGGAGATGTAGTTTGTTATTAACCGTGCCACAGTAATTTCTTTATTCGTGAAACAATGCCTTGATACTTAATACATTCTTTTAATGAAAGTGTGATCATTGACACATAGGAACTGAGTGAAAACACAGTCATTCAGCTCAGCTGCTGTAGCTGTAAATTACATATCTGATTTAAGATGACCCCAGGTCAGGCCCCACCTGTTGTACTCTGCAGGTGTTGTGCTGTCGCTGCTTCTGTGACTGTGTACATCCTGTCTGAGGCCCTGTCTCCTGCCATCACAGTCAGTGGGAATTAATAAGTAAGGTCTCAGAGGAGGATATTATTAGATGTCACTGTTTGCAAATGCATGCATACATAGACAACCGCTTAATCCCCCTCCTTAACACATTCTGAGATACAAAAATACACACAAATATGACAACAAAAAGATTGGCAGCAGTTCCATGACCTTTGTTCATATACACATGCATCTCTACGGTCTCTTTTAGACATAGAATATGTGGCATCAATGGCTTTAAGTATTTTTAAGTGGTGGCATTACTTACACACAGGCCACATTTACGTTCATGTGAGTCGCGGCTTCATACATCCGGATGGGGAGAAACACTGTTCAGGTGTGATAATGGAATATGTGAAAGACCATTTTGTACCATATCGTGTCATGTTACCATGATAATTATATAGTAGAAAAGTATACTACACCAACAATAGTAATGAGGTTCTGATCAATTGAAACATCCAAATAAAACTTGAAAAAGTGTTGCACACTTTCTCCGGATGTATTAATCCCACTTGATTATTTTAGCCCTCGGGCCCTCCTCAAAAGGACCTGAATAACACGCTGTGCTGTGGTTGTGTCAAGTAAATCAAGAATCAAGTAGAAGAAGTAGAACAGGTTTATTTTACTCAGGTAAAGCAATTTGAATTAACAAAATTAGCTTATTTTTTAAGATATTCATTATCTGAGAAAATACAGGAAACATCTAACAAAATGAAACGATACATACTGAAGAAAGACAAGTACGTATACTGACAGGAAATACACTTCAAATGTACTCAGAGAAAATGACAGACTGAGCACTTGTCCTTGGTTTAGTGATCCCACTAAATTGGGCTATGTAAGACATTAGTCTATAATAGGTGACAGTAAAACAGTGTGGAGCATGAAGGCCTGTTATCTCCAGTATTCTTTTGCCTCAGCCCTTCCTCCCAACACATCCACTCGTTATTTATATACAGTGGTACAAACTTTCATAGATGTAGATAAGCTGCTCCAATTTATTTGATTTTCTTTCAATAATTTAATTTTCATTTAATGTTGAACTGAGAGTATGCTCATCATTGTGGCCAAAGACTAAATATTCACAAGGCACGTTTGTACTCTCACTAACTGCATACACATGCACCAACAGACAAGAAATCCAAACATTTGAATTTTTTCGACCCAGGAATGAGAAGAAGCAGCTGCCTAAATTAAAAAGATAAAGTTTCAGTTCATAATGTATCTTCGAGTCTGTGGCCCCTGTAAAGCGAGATTGTATTGACTCAGCTTTTGTGACAGCAAGGTGAAACAGCACAGTGTCTAGTTCAAAAAGTCATTCATCACTGGGAACTAAGTGTCAGATGGGGCCCTTGAATTCTGTCAAGAAGTCTCTGTGTTTTTACAAAGAAATACTTTAGCTGAAGTTAGCTGTTTTTCAAAGATGAAACTTAAAAAAACTTTACCCCTTGAACCAGTGCCAGTACAATCTGATACATTCATGGGTTATATGAGAATTTTAACTAAAAAAATAGTATTTTGGTGAACCAAACCATTTAGTGGCTGTAGAGGAAAGTATTCAAGCAACACACTGATCTGAATAAAGTTTTGTCTAGCTGTACTACTTCAGTTATTCAGCCTACTGTCCAATTGCAAGCCCCAATGTAGCCCTCTGAATGATTTAATTATTCTTCTAAAAACTGCTTTGGGCATACCCAAACATAATTTTGATTAAATAAATAGAGCAAACAGCCTATATTTCAGTCTCTCGAGGAAAATATCCTGGCATTCTTTGCTCTCTGCTGTGGTGGTCCAGGTGCTTCATGTAAGGCAAGGCAAGGCAAGGCAAGTTTATTTGTATAGCACAATTCAACAACAAGGTGATTCAAAGTGCTTCACAGAGACATTAAAACAGAAGAAATAAAAAGCATGATTTAAAATTTAAACAAAAGAAGGAAATAAGAACAATAGATAAAATCAGAAAAAATTATATATATGAAAGATAAAATCAATAGTTAAAACATGATTCCGTTTTGAAACTCAAGCGTATTCAAATGCAGCTGAAAATAGGTGTGTCTTCAACCTGGACTTAAATACACTGAGTGTTTCGGCTGATCTGAGGCTTTCTGGGAGTTTGTTCCAGACATGTGGAGCATAGAAGCTGAATGCAGCTTCTCCATGTCTGGTTTTGACTCTGGGAACTGATAAAAAACCGGATCCAGATGACCTGAGGGGTCTGGAAGGTTCATAGTGGGTCAGGAGGTCACTGATGTATTTTGGTCCTTGACCATTCAGAGCTTTATAGACCAGCATCAGAACTTTAAAGTCTATCCTCTGATGGACAGGCAGCCAGTGTAAAGACTTCAGAGCTGGACTGATGTGCTCCACTTTTTTGGTCTTAGTGAGGACTCGAGCAGCTGAGTTCTGGATGAGCTGCAGTTGTCTAACTGACTTTTTAGGCAGACCTGTAAAGATGCTATTACAATAATCAAGCCTACTAAAGATGAATGCATGGACTAGTTTTTCCAGGTCCTGCTGAGACATCAGATCTTTTAGCCTTGATATATTCTCAAGGTGATAGTAGGCTGACTTTGTTATTGCCTTAATGTGTTTGTCCAAATTTAGGTCTGAGTCCATCACTACACCCAGATTTCTGGCCTGGTTGGTCGTTTTTAGATTTATAGATTGAAGCTCTGTGGTGACTTTCAATCGTTTATCTTTGGCTCCAAAGACAATTACCTCAGTTTTGTTTTTGTTTAGCTGGAGGAAGTTGTGGCACATCCAGTCATTAATCTCCTCAATGCATTTTCCAAGGGCCTGTACAGGCCCTCTGTCTCCTGGTAACATTGTTATATACATCTGTGTGTCATCTGCATAGCTATGGTAGTTTATTTGGTTGTTTTTTATAATCTGTGCCAGTGGGAGCATGTAGATGTTAAACAGAAGAGGTCCCAGGATGGAACCTTGGGGAACTCCACATGTGATTCTTGTCTGCTCAGATGTAAAGTTACCTATTGACACAAAGTACTTCCTGTTCTCTAAGTATGTTTTGAACCAGTTTAGTACAGTTCCGGAAAGACCAGCCCAGTTCTCCAGTTGTTTGAGTAATATATTGTGGTCAACTGTATCAAAGGCAGCACTGAGATCCAGTAAAACTAAGACTGACATTTTTCCACTGTCTGTATTCAGACATATGTCATTAAACACTTTGGTCAGAGCAGTCTCAGTGCTGTGGTGCTGTCTAAAGCCTGACTGGAAGGTATCATAGCAGTTATTTTGTGTTAAAAAGTAATTAAGCTGTTGAAAAACCGCTTTTTCAATGATCTTACTTAAAAATGGGAGATTTGAGATGGGCCTGTAGTTGTTCATTTGCGTCTTATCAAGATTGTCCTTTTTCAGCAGGGGTTTAATTACAGCTGTTTTTAGTGGCTCTGGAAACACACCTGACGCTAAGGACAGGTTCACAATCAGTAAAGGCAGTGCAAGTCTGCCCTCTTCAAACTGGGACTATACAGTCATGTGAAACAGAGCGAACTCTCTTTCAATTCCAAGATTTCAGTACAAAATATATCATGTGGTCCTTACCAGGTCTTAAAATAAGGTTGATATGACGTCAGATGAAAACAGCACATTACATTTTACATTATGTCATTATTTCTTTAACAAAACTAAACCAAAGTGCAGAAGAAGTGGGAGAAAATGTTCATCCATAGGAATTAAAAGGGTAAGTAACAGTCTTTGCTGATAATCAAACACACTTAATTAATTGATCATCAGTAAGTGTGAGCGCCTCTATAAAAGCAGAAGTTTTGTGAGTTTGCTGGTGTGGAGCATTCAGGTGTGTGTTAACACAATGCCAAGGAAGAAAAGAAGCAAAACACACGTAGACTGAAAAACGTATGGGTGGCTTACCAAGAATTTTCCATCCATCCATCCATTTTCTATATGTATTTAACATGCTTTTGTTTCTTTTCTTCCACTTTTCCACCATGTTCGTCCTCATCTTTTCCTGGAACATGGCTGTACTTCCTGGTACATAAATACTAAAGCAAAATCATAATCAGTGGATCAGTATTAAGTCAGCAGAACTGTGCACTGTGTTATTGTGTTGGAGACTCTGGTTAGCTCTCAGCGGCCTTGAAAGTAGCGGGGCCGTGTGACACAGGGACACAGCTGAAGGTGTCAGCAGGCCACTTTTTAATAGACATGCTGAGTCAACAAGAAGAGAGAAATATTTGAAAGAGTATGTAAAAGTCTGTTTGTTTTTTTGTATAGTTTGTAAAGTTATTCTGGTCTAGTTAGGTTTTATCCCTGGTTTACTGGTGTTTAGTGCCTTTGGTGAGCCATAACTTTGCATCTTGAGTTAGTAGCTGCTGTAGTTATTGTAAGAGCTGTAGTTCTTGTAAGAGCTTTATTTCCTGTGCAGTATGTTTGTTTTTTTGGTCTTATCTCTGTTTCTGAGTTTTTTAAAATTCTTTTTACCTTTCATTATCCCTGGATTCATGCATGCTGAAACTGTTGATTATGTTTAAAAGAATATGTATTATGGAAGTGAGTAGCTTTGTTCCAAACAAAGGGAGTCAAGTAGTGAGACTGCTATATATTTTACTGAAACTGTAAAAAGACCACAATCATCATTAGCCAAAGAGGCATTAACATTATTCGTGCAGGCTGTTCACTCTTGGCAGCTCCTTGCAGCAAGCTAATTCTAAACAACCACAATATTGACACATTACTGTTAGCAATGTTCTCAGTCAATACTGGAATGCTGCAATATGTTAAATAGCAACAGCAAGCATGTGCTCTGGCTCCATAAATTGTGGCTGATGGTGTTTGTCCACAAGCAGACGCAGCAAATAGATTTCCACTTTTGGAAAGTCATGTAACAGGAAACTGTCATAGTCACAGGGAGCATTTGATGCCCCTAAAAGTTTCCAATCTCCAGTCATTTGCTCAGTCATTGAAATGCACACACAGCAAACACTAACCTTCAATGAAAGATGCATCTCAGTCATAAAACTAAAATAAAATAAAACTATACTCAAAAAGGTGAAAACCTTGTTCAACTATCTCCTCTTGGAAGAACAATTTAAATACAATATTATAAATAAATAAAACTTTTTCAAAGGTTTTAACCTGAACCATCCATCCATCAGCTTCTGCTTATCCAAGGTCAGATCCAAGATGGAAAACCCAGACATCCCTATCCCAATCGATAGTATAGTGGTAAGATTGCTGCCCTTAATGTGGGTGACTGGAGTTCAAATCCTTACCTCAACCCCTGCATAAAAGGTATTAAGTTACCCCATTAAGTTACGATATGAGTGTAAGTCACTTTGAATAAAAGCATCTGCCAAATGCATAAACAACACTCTTCCTCAGGTCAGATGGAATTTTTTTTAGAGCTGCTGATGACAGAGAGAACTCCCAGGCCATAACTGCAAGCAGAGTTCCCATCTGTGAGAGAATGGAGCTTTACTGCCATTTAATATGAATGATTCATGATGATGAATGATTCAGCATGGTCTTTGTAAGCATAAGTCAAAGTATTCCCTTAACTTTTAGTGTGGCCTGTGAATATGTGCCCTTGCAATGTATGAATGATTTCACTTTTGTTCTGCCAAGGTAGCTTTTCAATTCAGCACTGGTGCCATGTTCTCACTTCAGAAAGAAATGCAGTAGGTGGTAAAACTGACTGAGCAGTTAAATTCCAACAAAGGTAATTTTTTTGTGACGTTGGATGTAGAACTAACCTTCATGCAACCCACAAAGTCACTTTAATCATGCAAATCAGTTCCATCAGTAAATTAATCCATCAACTATCTCAGCTTGATTTAATCGTCTGCTCATGATTCACTGTCTGAAGAAGTCTGGAGGATGGGGCACTTCAGAGTGAGTGCATGTGCTTTTCAGATGGAGACAACATCTTGTGTGATGATCGTGTCATTGCTGTACATGCACTGCCCTAGGTTTAAGGGTCCCTGTGAGATGGAGTGTGGGAACACAGTGGGTGTCTGCAGTGCTCTCTGCCCACCTCACAGACAACACATTCTGCACTATGATTCTGACAAGTCAAAATTGAAGGAGCTGAGCTTTTTATGGCTTTTTATGGCCCTTTCACCATGAACAGCTGAGGATTAAAAGAAAATAAAGGGGAAAAAAGAGCCTTTTGTGACTATTGTCTTTTAATCTTGTTTTAATTCTGGTGAAACCAGGTTCCTTTAGTGTGAAAACTATAATATCAACCTCCTCCTTTTTTGCTTTTCTGTGGCTGCTATAAGCCTTTGACAATGTTGGTGAATTACAAATGTTCAGTAACAGTTCTTCTTTACATCAAACCACACAGCTCGGGCAAATTTCACACCTCTCTGAGAGACAAATTTACCAAAGGATACCAAGCGGAGGATTCAATATGTGTTCAAAGAAAAACAAATGTGATAATCAATATCTCAATATCAAATGAACCGACACATACAACTTTATATAAGAGTTTTTCTATGAGCTCCTTACCCTCATAGACGTTTGTGTGCATACAAATCATGCTGCTGCTAGTAAGTGGATTTGTTATGTCCGTTTTTCATTAAATTGATTTTGCTCAGCCTTACAGTCACTGCTCTCTGTAGCTTGTGTGACCCACTCCTGCTCCCACTGGCTCCAGGTAACACACAGTGTTTAAGTGGCAAAAAGCTGGACTTCTTGGTTAAATTACAGCCAAGATTCAATATCACTGTTCTTCCACTTTCTACTCACATGAAAAAGCTTTCACAGTTATCAATAAAAATGGCTCTCCAGTAATTAGCTGAGTCAGCTAATTATTGGAGAGTCATTTTTCTTGATAACTATAGACAAACTTGAAATTAAGTGGGTGCTCATAAAACTAAATTAATTTTCCTAGTTACACTTTTACTGAAAACAGGCCTCTTTGAATTAAGAGATAACTGATGAAACTGCTCCCTTCCCACAGAGCGGGCTTAAAATCTGCAGTATATCTGTTAACCTGTTCTTACAGTTCAATGCCTCCATTGGTGTTGGATTGTAAAGAAAGAGTCCCTTTTAGGACCCATTACATTACTTTTTATTTCAGTTTTGGCTGTTGGCTGCCTGGGGTCTTCATTAAAGAAACATACAGGTTGGTCAGACCTGTAAGGCAGAATCATGCCTGTCTGGATTGTACACATTTTTACTGCAGATGAGACCCCTCAAGCTGCGAAGTTGTTTAAGTTTTGATGTTAAGTCTGATATGTTGTACTTGTCACGACTCTAGTTTTTTCATGTTTTAGGTTTCTGTTAAGTCATTAGTTTTGCTATGTTTTCCCTCAGTCACCCTTGATCATCAGTTCACTCACTTCACCTGTACTTTCCTCCTCAGCTGCACTCCATCACTAATCACCTCCCTTCAGTATTTAGTTTCCAGGTTCCCCCATGCACTTTTTTTGTTTTTTGTATTCTGGCTCAGCAGTGCTTTTTGTTGTTCCTTTTAAATAAATCAAGTTTTTACTTTTAAGTATCTGCATCCAGGTCCTACTTCTCCACGCCACGCATCCAACCTCACCAAACGTGACAGACCTTTGACTGGGTGATGTACATTCTTTAGGGGTTTTGTGCATGCCTAAGAGTGTGGTAATTTCTTCTCTGATTTCTTCTGAGCTCCAGGGTACTGAAAAAGATTCACAAAATTACAGCTGATTACCATTTAAAAAAAAAAAAAAAAAGGCCTGTTTGGCTCTTCGGTAGTGTCAACCCAGCGGGGAAAAGGGCTGTCCCTCTGTAGGTGCTGGAGTCATGTGGTCTTTCCTCTCTGAACACGGTTAATCACAATATGCACACTTGTTCACAGCTCAGAAAGATATGATTCAATTTTTCGCATTTTAATGGCATTTAATAGACAAACTTCCAGCAGACCCCACATCATGTCTGTGATTAATGAGAAAATCATTTGCTAAATGTAGAAACTGTCACATTCAATTATTCCATAAAGGATTTTAATTCAGTGGACGGTTGTTGAAGAAAAGGTCTGACTGCCATCCTCACATGTTAAATTGCTTAACAAAGCAAAACTATTTCTTATTTACTCAGGTAAGTACATTCATTATTATTAATTTAAGCCTTGATTCAAATTAATAGCTCTCTTTTGTTGCTGCATTACTTCAGGATAATGGAAGGTTGACTTACTGAAAAACAGAGTGTGAGGCAGTTAGTGAGTAGGTGGCGAGCATGGTGGAGCAGTAAGCAGCCAAAGAGCAAAACCTTTTCTTTTTCAGGCTTTTGAAAGGAACAACAGATACATTTTGTGTATTCTGTTGTGTTTGGCTTCCTGCCCTTGTTTCACACAGTATGCACAAGGATTCAGTCGATAAATAAAAAATATTTACCTCTTATCATCTTTTTCTTAGCTGTTTTCCTTGATCTTGTTGGAAAATGTCATGGGGTTAAGGAGAGGTGGAGGAAGAAATTTACTACACATTTATTGCAATGAGAATTCAACCACACCAAGCTGCAGCACTGAAGCTACAAATTTACAATAAATATTCTACAAAGTGTTTTAGATGGTTATGACATGACATGGTTAGTCCAATGCATTTTTACTGTAAACCCGTTGCAAAGAACCAAAGATCTTTGATTACGCCTTTACATTTGCCAAGCAGATTAGTTAAGTAATCAAGATGAGCTTCTTTCACTTCAGACTTCTCTCTAAGGTGAAGACCTACTTCCCTTTACATGAAAGTATTATATGATTTGATTACCTTTTGTTTTGATTATAGCAATTCTTTGTGTGCCGATGTTGATCTATTGGCACTTCGGCGCTTGCAAGCTGTACAAAATGCAATCATATCACACCTGTTTTAGCCTCTCTACACTGGCTTCGAGTCCATTACAGGACCTGCCTAAACTTTTGAAGCCTCATACTCCATCCAGAGCATTGAGGTCTATGAATGCATTGCTTTGGGTGTCCCTAGCTCCAGGCTAAAAGGTAGTGGTGATGGAGCCTTTTCAGTTGTGACTCCTAATCTTTGGAACAAACGACCTTTTCACATCAGAGCTGCTCAGAAGCCTTCATCATTTTGAAACGTTGCTTATTTCTTAGAATTGGCACTGTTTTTTTTTTTGTTTTTTTTATCTTACTCATTTAACTGATGCCCTACTCATATGTATTGCTGTTAGAGGTTGCCAATTATATTCACATTTGTTGTACAGCACTTTGGTCAACTGTAGTTGATTTAGATGTGCTATAGAACTAAAATGACTTTGGATTTTTCATCTAATGCAATTTTATGGCACTGTTACACAAAGGTTATCTCATATAGTATAGATAATATAAAACTTTACTTTGCTATCAAGCTTGATAATTAAAAAGGAAAGAAACATTTTTTAAAAAGTTAAAAAATGTGTTTTTGCAGGCTGCTCATCCTCCTGTCCAAATATTTATCCTCATGAATCACAGTTAGGAAGACTCAATGAACGTAATCAAGCAAGTTTAGACTCTGCCACACTGTTAATTGTGGGTTAATGCAGTCTGGATTCACTGCCACTGCAGCACCTTTTGTTTTGTTTAATAAAATTGTATTAATTTTCTTGACCAAATTACATTTTCATTTGGCCTGCCTCGTGACTCTGAGTTTGCGATGGGTCCATTAAATTAACATGTCGGTTTGAATATGATCTTTTGTTGAACGAATGACGAGCATAATTTACCTGTCTCCCTCTGTTATGATATGCAAGAATTTACAGTAAGTGCCCTTTTCTAATAAGGTTATGTTTCTGTCTCAGGATATTTCTGTCAACAATGATGTACTCCTACTTTGTTTCCAGTGTGTTTTATATATTTTGATTTCCCTTTTCAATAACATTTCTACGCAGAGTTGATTAGGCCACAGCGATGACTAGATTTGTTGATATCTGAAATAGCTTTAAAAAAAATACACAATTAAACCTCTGCTGACTCTTCTATGGGGCTCCACTTAACTTGTTATCATTATCGTCACAAAATTGTGATAAGAAAAACATCATTGGCATCACATTTTCTCAGGAAATTTCATCCAGCTAACACCTAACCAAAGCTCTAACCTGGTTAGGTGTAGTTTTTAGGGTACATTTACCTTCCGTACCTTATTTCCAATTTTTTTGTTAATATAAGTTACATTCATACAGGAGCAGTCAAATGTGAACCCCCTTGCTCTTTGACTGGTCCTTTAGGAGACTGAAGACATTGATTTAATTGTGCAGTAAATCAATTATAAACTCGGGTGACATAGCTGTGCTAACATACATGTCATGGATTTATTTAATTTTAGTTGAAGTTTCAACATAATTTAACACCCTGTCACCGCCGTTGCTCTGCTCCATGCTTATTTTTACATTCTGTCTTTGGCTGTCTTTATGCAAATTTTCTGGAGGGAAAAATAATATTGGCAGTAGGCAAAGGTAAGTTATGATAGCGTTTTATGTGTTATAGTCGCTGTCCTCAGTACCGCATAAAAGCGATGAAAAGATGAAGGGGAACCCGGGTTTTTTTGCACAGACAGTAGCTATATTAGACAATCTTGATTATATGACACGGATATTTCAGTTTTTTAATAATGGTTTTGTGTCAACCTCATACATTTACAAACAGTCATGTTTTAAATATTTACACTGCATAATTTTTACACATGACAGTTAGTGAGCAGTTCTCACTGAAACCAGCATGACATTTTTTGGGTTTTATTTGTTTTAAAACAAATTTAAAAAGCCCCCCCTTTAGCCTGTCTTGTCAGTCATTGAGAGCACTCTGACCACCATCTTCAGGTAAGAGACATTGCTCATCAAATTTGTCTAATTTTGGCCTCCTGATCTCCTCCACTCTTTTGATTATGACTAGAAAATAGGTCACAGCTCATTTTTTTTAAATGTGTAACTTCCACAAATGCATCCAAAGGAGAGAGGAGGCTTGCTGGATGAGCTACAAGAGTTTTTTTTCTGCTTTCCCTAACATCTGAGGAAGCCACGGCATGTCAATCCTACACTGTAAACTGTTGCTGGCCTGTTAGCAAAGATAAAGGACCAGCAACAGCACCAACACAAGCAAAGGTAGCACACATCTGAGATTGTTCCACATTTTTCTGAGACTGTTCCCAAGTGATAACACTAGCATGTAGATATGTGTTTGCAAAACACCAAACATCTGCCATATCAATACAAATACAATTAAAGGGTCTATTAGCACACCTGTTATTATCATCTTATCTATCAAAGAGCGCCACAAATCATTTTAGTGGAGGTGATGGACACTGCAATTCAGCACAATCAAGTTATTATGCTTTCCTAACACGATATTTTGTGTGTCGTAGGTACCATGTGTGTGTGGCCATCCTGATCTATTTCCTTCCTCTGCTGGTGATGGGTTGTGCCTACCTTGTGGTGGGACTAACCCTCTGGGCTAGCGAGATCCCTGGAGATTCATCTGACCGCTACAAGGAGCAGCTGATGGCCAAGAGAAAGGTAAGCTGCTATAAAGATGAAACAATCTCCCTCTTTTACTTTTTACCACACACGTCTCTACTTTGCAGCCCTGAGTAGAGTGTGGTTGAGATGTCTCCCTCTACTTTTTTCCCTCTAGTGATTTTAAAAAAAAAACAAAAAAAACTCCTTTCTTCCTCTCCTTTTTAAAACATTTTTATGGGTTTTCCAGCCCACTTGTTTGTTTGTTTTTCAGACAAGCGCATCTTCTGTTTTTGCAGTCAGTTCTCCCTTTCTACTCGGTTCTTTCAGGCATCTTTCAGGGCTCTTCCTTGTCTGATGTATTCACAGTTTCAGTATTGACTGAAATTTTAGATAGCTTTAGTAGTTTATGTGATCATTTTTTCTGTATTTTTGGTTTGAATAGTGTACAGAAATAATAGAAATTTCTCAAACATTTTTCGATTGAGTTATCTCAGTTGTACTTATCTGTTATTGACAGAGCGCTATCTGCCTATAAAAGATAACTCAATAACTCTGTTACTGTGCTGCAGAGTTCAAAGCAGCTGAGGATTTTCTGGGCAGTTTAGTGGCAACATGTTTAG
This sequence comes from Leuresthes tenuis, assembly GCF_036924035.1. Classification (NCBI taxonomy): domain Eukaryota; kingdom Metazoa; phylum Chordata; class Actinopteri; order Atheriniformes; family Atherinopsidae; genus Leuresthes; species Leuresthes tenuis. The sequence continues at coordinate 28,044,278 of NW_027325360.1, read as the reverse complement.
CCAACAGAGAGGCTTGTTACAGAAAGTGAATGTTGACAATCAATGCAGGCCAGCATGTCTCATCAATAAGTGATTACAAATAAACAGGAAAGGGATGATACCTGCCGTAACACAGTTGTTTCTGATGGCTTTTCTCTAGTAGTATAGTCCTCTCATAATGCATGGCATGTTGGGTACCAAAATCACTGTTGCTGTGAATGGCTAACTGGATAAAGGATTTTCTGATTTTACAATCCCAACCCCAAAAATGTTGGGATGCTGTCTAAGATATCAGTGAAATTATTTGTAAATCTTCAACAGATATTTTGTGAACAATAATAACATAATAACATTAGCTCATCTTGAATTCTCAAAAACGTTAGGACTGGGGCAACAATAGGTATGATACTGAACAGAAACGGCTTGACAAACTTAACCTCAGAGAAGCAGAGTCTCTCAGAATTAAAGATGGACAGAGGTTCAGTAGTTTGTTGGTCCACTTTGTCTACGTGTAGACTCGATCATTGACAATACTAATTTTGATCTGCTTCAATTCAATTTAATTCAATTTTATTTATATAGCGCCAGATTACAACAATTGTCATCTCAAGGCACTTAAGTAATATAGTCCAATTCAAGCCAATTGGAATTCAATTCATTGTAATCATAATCCAATTAATTCATATAGAGCCAATTAAAAAAATTAATATCCTAGCTAAGGAAACCAACAGATTGCACCGAAACTTGTCTTCAGTCCAATCTCCCGTCCTGAGCGTGCCTGTGGCGACTGTGGAAAGGAACGACTCCCTTTTAACAGGAAGAAACCTCTGGCAGAACCAGACTCAGGAAGGGTGGCCATCCGCCTCGACCAGCTGGGGTTTGAGAAGACAGAAAAGAGGGGGGAAAAACACCATAACACCATTCAAGGATACCTGTTAGAACAGGGAAACATACGTTAATAACCACAATAATGTCACATGTACATAAAATCAATTGTGAAATTAAACAAGGGGAAAAAGAGAGCAAAGTGAGGAAAGGTGTGACAGATGAGGTCCCCCAGCAGTCTAAGCCTATAGCAGCTTAACTATGGGATGTTTCAGGATTACCTGAGCCATCCCTAACTATAAGCTTTATCAAAAAGGAAAGTTTTAAGCCTAATCTTAAAAGTGGAAATGGTGTCTGCTTCCCGGACATTTACCTGCAGTTTGGGAGCGAAGTGCTCTGTTAGGAAAATACCTTACAATTAGATCTTTAAGATATGATGGAGCTCGGTCATTAAGAACTTTATATGTGAGAAGAAGAATCTTAAATTCTATTCTGAATTTAACAGGGAGCCAATGAAGAGAAGCTAAAACTGGAGAAACATGATCTCTCCTGTTAGTTCTCATCAGAACTCTGGCTGCAGCATTTTGGATCAGCTGGAGGCTTTTCAGAGAATATGTGGGACAGCCCAATAATAAGGAATTACAGTAGTCCAATCTTGAAATAACAAATGCTTGAACTAGTTTCTCTGCATCACCCTGAGACAGGATGTTCCTGATTTTGGCAATATTACGAAGGTGAAAGAAGGCAGTCCTAGAAACCAGTTTTATATGTGCGTCAAATGATAAATTCTGGTCAAAAATAACTCCAAGGTTCCTCACTGTAGAACTAGAAGCCAAGGAAATACCATCTAGAGTAACTATATAACTAGACAATTTCTCCCTGAAGCGCTCAGGTCCAAAGAGAACAACTTCAGTTTTGTCTGAATTTAAAAGCAGACAGTTTTGAGTCATCCAGGTCTTTGTGTCTTTAAGACAGGCTTGTAGTCTGACCAACCTATTGGTTTCATCTGGTTTCATAGATAAGTACAGCTGAGTATCATCAGCATAACAATGGAAATTTATGCCATGCTGTCTGATAATGTTACCTAATGGAAGCATGTACAAAGTAAAAAGAATCGGTCCAAGCACAGAACCCTGAGGAACTCCATGACTTACTCCAACGTGTGAGGAAGATTCTTCATTTACAAGAACAAACTGGAATCTATCAGATAAATATGACTTAAACCAGCCTAATGCAGTTCCTTTAATCCCAATAACATGTTCAAGTCTATGTAAAAGAATGCTGTGATCGATCGTATCAAATGCAGCACTGAGATCCAACAGGACAAGCACAGAAACAAGTCCGCTATCAGAAGCTAACAGGAGATCATTGGTAACTTTCACCAGTGCTGTTTCTGTGCTATGATGCACTCTGAATCCTGACTGAAACTCTTCAAACAGATTATTTATATGTAAATGATCACAAAGTTGAACTGCAACTATTTTTTCAAGAACTTTAGACAAAAAAGGGAGATTGGATATAGGTCGATAATTAGCCAACACTTCTGAATCAAGAGTAGGTTTTTTAAGTAAAGGTTTAATGACAGCAACCTTAAAAGTCTGAGGTACATATCCTATCAACAAAGACCGATTGATCAAATCCAATATGGAAGTGTCAATTAAGGGGAAAACCTCCTTGAACAGTCTGGTTGGGATTGGGTCTAACATACAAGTTGATGGTTTAGAAGAGACTATTGCTGTTGTTAGCTCAGAAAAGATCAACTGGACAGAAGCTGTCTAAATACAATTCAGGTTCGAAAGATACTTCTAAAGCTGCTCTACTTAATGATACATCAGTGATAATAATGGGAAGGATTCCATTAATCTTCTCTCTGATAGAAACAATTTTATTGATGAAGAATCTCATGAAATCATCACTGCTGAGAGTTAAAGGAATACATGGCTCAACAGAGCTCGGACTCTTTGTCAGCCTGGCAACAGTGCTGAAAAGAAACCTGGGATTATTCTTATTCTCTTCTATCAATAATGAATAATAAGCAGTTCTAGCTTTACGAAGTGCTTTCTTATACGTTATTAAACTATCTTTCCAGACTAATTGACTCTTCTAAATTAGAGGAACGCCACTGTCTCTCCAGCTTTCTTGCAGTCTGCTTTAACGCACGCAGCTGTGAATTATATCAAGGAGCCAACCACTTCTGACTGATTACCTTCCTTTTCAGAGGGGCAACATTGTCCAGTGTTGTACGCATAGAAGCTATAGTGCTGTCAACAAGAGAGTCAAGTTCTACTGGAGTAAAATTTAGGTAGCCGTCCTCTGTCATATCAGCACATGGCAGTGAAGAAAAGGATGATGAAATCAACTCTATAAATCTGGTTACAGCATTCTCTGACAGACACCTTCTATATGTAGAATTCTTCTCAGAAACTGTGTAGTCAAGTAATGTAAATTCAAAAGTTATTAAAAAATGGTCAGACAAGACAGGGTTATGAGGGAACACTGTTAACTGTTCACTCTCAATGCCATAAGTCAGCACAAGGTCAAGGGTATGATTAAGGCAGTGAGTAGGTCTGTGAACACTTTGAGAAAATCCAATAGTCTAATATAGAATTAAAGTTAATATTTAGGCTGTCATTTTCAACATCTACATGAATATTAAAGTCACCCACTACAATGACTTTATCTGTACTCAGCACTAACTGGGATAAAAACTCTGAGAATTCAGACAGAAACTCAGAATAAGGGCCAGGTGGACGATACACAACAACAAACACAAGAGGTTTTTGTGATTTCCACTTTGGGTGGGAAAAACTGAGAATCAGAGATTCAAAAGAGCTAAAACTAATCTTGGGTCTAGGACTGATTAGTAACCCTGATCTGAAGATAGTTGCCACTCCTCCTCCTCTACCTGTGGTTCGAGGAAGTGAACATTAAAATAGTCAGAGGGAGTTGATTCATTAATGCTAACATGATCCTCCTGCTGCAGCCAGGTTTCTCTAAAACAAAATATATCAATATGATGATCACAAATCAAATCATTCACTAACAGAGACTTCGAAGGGAGAGATCTAATATTCAGCAAATCACATTTAATAGTTTGATGTTTTTGTTCAGTTAAAGTTCAGTTTGTTTTAAAAAAAATTTGCACAAGAGGATTTGCTCCTTTTGTGTTTTTTGATTGAGGGGGGGCGGGGGGCAGCATCAGGTGGGAAGCCGCAGAGAAGTGTGTAAGACTACAACTCTGCATCCTGGTCTCAACCCTGGGTTGTCATGTTTTTGGATGACTAATAAATTCGTCCATATTTCTAGAAATGAGAAGAGCTCCTTCCAAAGTGGGATGGATGCCGTCTCTCCTCATCAGACCAGGTTTTCTCCAGAAAGATTGCCAATTATCTATGTAGCCCACGTTGTCTGATGGACACCATCTTGACAAGCAGCGATTGAATGAGGACATGCGGCTAAACATGTCATCACTGGTCAGATTTGGCAGGGGTCCAGAGAAAACTACGGAGTCCGACATTGTTTTGGCAAAATTACACACCGATGCAACATTAATTTTAGTGACCTCCGATTGGCGTAACCGAGTGTCATTACCGCCGACGTGAATAACTATTTTACCGTATTTAAGTTTATCCTTAGCCAGCCGTTTTAAATAGGATTCTATGTCGCCCGCTCTGGCCCCTGGAATGCATTTGGCTATGGTCGCTGGTGTCGCTAATGCCACGTTTCTGACTATAGAGCTGCCAATTACCAGGATTTTGTCCTCAGCGGGTGTGTCGCTGAGTGGGGAAAATCTATTTGAAACGTGGACAGGTTGATGGTGAACCACGGGCTTGACTTTAGGACTATGACTCTTCTTCCTGACAGTCACCCAGCCACTCTTAAGTCCCGGCTGCTCGGGGACGACTAACAGAGCTAGCTACGCTAGGTGGCTCCGCACTGACTAAAGGGGCCTGGCTCGCTATCGGGTGGTTTTCAACAGTGCAGAGCCGAGCTTCCAATTCAGATAACCTCGCCTCCAAAACTACAAAAAGACTACATTTGTTACATGTACCATTACCACTAAAGGAGGCAGAGGAGTAACTAAACATCTGACACACGGAGCAGGTGAAAGCAGGAGATAGAGGAAGAGAACTGGTAGCCATGCTAAGCTAGAGAACCAGACACACCGCTAAAAAGTGAAAAATAAAAAATAAAGATCTGTAATAGTGAGCGTTGGAATATAACAAGTATGGGATAGAGTTAACTATGCAAGATGTGTAAATTATAGGGATAAATAAGGTGATTATTAGTAGTTCAAGAGGAGCGAGAACTGTCACAGTGCACACACACACAAAGCAACAGGAAGTGATGCAATACGTCTTACCGCAAAGCCGTCAGCCAACCTTCCTACTTACTTACAGATTAATATATTTAAAAAAAATTCAGGAAGTAATTTCTCTTCACACTCCTACTTATTCCTACTGTATCTTTCTACAGTCTGTACAGAACCTTGAAGAGGAGGTTTTCTGGTGGTGTAATGTGCTGTCATGTGTGCAACAGGTGGTGAAGATGATGATCGTGGTGGTGTGTACGTTTGCCATCTGCTGGCTGCCCTACCATGTCTACTTCCTGCTGCACCAGTTTTCCCCCCACATATTTGAAGAGGTGTTCGTCCAGCAGTTCTACCTGGCTATCATGTGGTTGGCCATGAGCTCCACCATGTACAACCCCATCATCTACTGCTGCCTCAATGACAGGTTAGTCAATGCCTCCAAAAACGTATGCGTGCAAATCTGTTGATGCATTACTTGTTAGAAATAAAGTTTCAAATATTCACTTAGTCTTTAATGAGAGCTTTTATCTCACACTAGAAACACAAACTGCATATCTCATTATAATAAAAATAATCCATTGTTCTTGTCAGCCAATACAAATTTAGTTTTCTTCTGCTGCAATGTGCTTCATCTAATACCTTCCAATTATTTGGGTACATTAAAAAAGATCTTCGGCTAATGAAAACAGTGAAGTTCCAACCAGTGGGAGCTTGAATACATTTGTATTATTCAAAGTAAACACAAGAAACCCAGTGAATAATTCCCTAAATTCAACAGTTAATCTTCTAATATTGGCTCAGTACCTAATAAAGAACCACCTGATCCCTATATAGACCAGTGAACAGTGCTGACCAACATGTCATTGGAGTCATCAGGTGGTAACCTCCTTTCATCAGTGTTTTGTCTAGTTGGGCCCACGACACCTCCTGGAGGCAAGACAGTGATCGCTGGCATCCCAGAGTCACTCCCCTAATGCCAGCCATCACTGCTCCTCACACCACAACAACCATCTTTTCTTCCACAACCACAAGCTACCCCAGTCTCTCACCAACTGCACACCAGTCATAGCGGGGTGGGGATACAAACTCTGGTTCAGGTAGGGGGTAGAAATAGAAGAGGCAAAGATAAGTAGGAATGGGATTCAAACCCTGGTTTGGGTAGGGGGTAATGAAAGTAAAGAGGGTGCCAGAGGTGGAGGCAGGACAAGACACACTAACAGATTCAGCAGACAAACTCACCTATACAGTCCTACAATCACTAAAAATGCCAGCAAAAACAAGGCCATACAGGCCAACTCACCTGAAATGGCTTCAAAAGGCTCACATGGGCCACACCCTCCACTTAAATACATCCTGGATAATTTCGTTGCTACTCCCAAGAGTCTGTTTACCCTAAGTGATCCCCTGCTGGGCCCCCAGTTATTATTGCTTATTCTAATCCAAATCCACTGACTAGCCCTTACTGCCTCATCTGACATTTCCTTCACTATTTTCCTCACACTCAGTCCACTTACACCCAACACCCAAGAAGATCAGAAAGATGTGGTGAATTTATAATCATGGTACCAAACTATTTAAAAATAAATGTACAGAATAATTTTGAATTCAATATCACTGATGGAAAACTTTACAATTCCAACTTTACAAATCCCAGGACAACGCAAGGTGCTTTTAGTGTGAGGCCGATGAAGTTTGAGTGAATACACATGGTTTTGGTATGTGCTGAGGATATTTGTTGAAGTATTAACGGTTTCTGAGTTAGAGTACTTACATGTGTATATGTATTAAAAAATGTGTTCATTAATTTACAGTTTCTTCCCTCTGTGACGGGTTTCACTACACATGAATCAAGTCATCTTGTTACTCATTCCTTGCTGTTTCAGTATACTGCATTTCACACCACTGAGCACAACATTTTGATTTTAAAATGTTGTCAGGAGTAAAGGAACCACATGATGTTGATTTAAGTCCTCATGTACCAGAGTTAGTCATGGACTTCAGCAAGGTCCTGTGCTTTGAATAACACTCCTCATCTCACACATGCTTTCATTAGGCAACTGAATCAAGGAAACATGTCAGAAATTTGTATTCTTATATATATATTACACACAACTACACTTATCTATGAACCCAGATCAGTCAGTTGGTTAAACTACAGTGAAACATCAGAATTGGATCTAACCATGTAGTTGCTCTTTCTTACCTTGACCTCCAGTACTACTGTGAGGAAGCTTGGAGGTATATTTTGACCAGGATTTGTCCTTTAACAGACATTAAATACACAAAATGCTGCAGCAGTTCTGATGGGAACTGCAAGAGTGTTGTAGTTCCCATCAGAACTGAAATGTAATGATGTAAAATATAGAATCCTCCTATTTGAATCTAAAGCACTAAATGACCATAATTCAAAGTTTTTTTTAAAGACCTCACAGTATATTCTTCCTAACAGAGCACTTAATTCTCAGACTGGAGGGCTGTTTGAGAAACAGAAAACCTATCTACTTTTAAGTTTAGGTTTTTTTAAACTTTTTGAAAGCCTGTTTATTTCTTTAAAAAGGGTTAGGGTTATGTGTATAGTTGTATAGTTGGCTCTGGCTCAGTTCAGTTAAATTAATTCAGTTTTATTTATATAGTGCCAAATTACAACAATTGTCATCTCAAAGCACTTAAATAATATAGTCCAATTCAAGCCAATTGAAATTCAATTCATTGTAATCATAATCCAATGAAATCCAATTAATTAATTTCAAAATAATCCAATTAATTCATGTGGAGCTAATTCAAAAAGAATATCCTAGCTAAGTAAACCAACAGATTGCATCGAAACTTGTCTTCAGTCCAATTTCCCGCCCTGAGTGTGCATGAGGCGACTGGAAAGGAACGACTCCCTTTTAACAGGAAGAAACCTCTGGCAGAACCAGACTCAGGAAGGGTGGCCATCCGCCTTGACGAGCTGGGGTTTGAGAAGACAGAAAAGAGGGGGGAAAAACACCATAACACCATTCAAGGATACCTGTTAGAACAGGGAAACACAAGTTTTTAATATCAAAAAGGAAAGTTTTAAGCCTAATCTTAAAAGTGGAAAGGGTGTCTGCTTCCCGGACATTTACTGGCAGCTTATTCCACAAGAGAGGGGCCTGATAACTGAAGGCTCTACCTCCCATTCTACTTTTAGAAACTCTGGGAACAACAAGTAAACCTGCAGTTTGGGAGCGAAGTGCTCTGTTAGGAAAATACCTTACAATTAGATCTTTAAGATATGATGGAGCTCGGTCATTAAGAACTTTATATGTGAGAAGAAGAATCTTAAATTCTATTCTGAATTTAACAGGGAGCCAATGAAGAGAAGCTAAAACTGGAGAAACATGATCTCTCCTGTTAGTTCTCATCAGAACTCTGGCTGCAGCATTTTGGATCAGCTGGAGGCTTTTCAGAGAATATGTGGGACAGCCCAATAATAAGGAATTACAGTAGTCCAATCTTGAAGTAACAAATGCATGAACTAGTTTCTCTGCATCACCCTGAGACGGGATGTTCCTAATTTTAGCAATATTACGAAGGTGAAAGAAGGCAGTCCTAGAAACCAGTTTTATATGTGCGTCAAATGATAAATTCTGGTCAAAAATAACTCCAAGGTTCCTCATTGTAGAACTAGAAGCCAAGGAAATACCATCTAGAGTAACTATATAACTAGACAATTTCTCCCTGAAGCGCTCAGGTCCAAAGAGAACAACTTCAGTTTTGTCTGAATTTAAAAGCAGACAGTTTTGAGTCATCCAGGTCTTTGTGTCTTTAAGACAGGCTTGTAGTCTGACCAACCTATTGGTTTCATCTGGTTTCATAGATAAGTACAGCTGAGTATCATCATCATAACAATGGAAATTTATGCCATGCTGTCTGATAATGTTACCTAATGGAAGCATGTATAAAGTAAAAAGAATCGGTCCAAGCACAGAACCCTGAGGAACTCCATAAGCCAACAGAACCAACCCATAAGCTTAAATAGGCACACGGTATTGGGTTGCACAACTGTGTTGGAAATTTTTATTAACAAAGCACAGTGAGACCGCATCAACGTTTCCAAAATTGAATTTGTACTTCATGAAGTAGAGTGTCAGGTCTGCAGGAGTCTCAAATTCATGACTTACTTATAGACACAAAGACAGGGTGTTACACAAAAGTGGACAACCTGCATGGGACAGATAAGCTTTTCAGTTGCTAACTTAACCTCTAAAGCCATCTCAGTTACAAACAACTGACGTGACCAAGTAACTCCTCCTATAGATAAACATGTATTTATATACGGAAAAACAGAAAAACACACCCTTTCTCTGAACTAGAGAAACAACACCCAGCACATGCTAAAGGAGAATTAATCATTTTCCATCACAACAACATATACACTACTTATACATATATTTACAGTATGCACATTATATAGCAATACACAAATGAATAGAAGTTAGTATAAACTTCAAACTCTGGCTTAATGTCACTGTGAACATTCACAGTCTATGCTCAGACTTCAGTGTTGGGAGCAGTTAACCTTTAAGCTAAAATGTCAATGAATCTGAAGATCTTTATTTAGCTAAATAAAGACAGCTGGTCAGCTCAGCTTGTTGTCTTAATCAAGCATCTCCCATTGTTCTCCATCGCAGCCACTCGTCTTTGTGCTGGCAGAGAGTAGAAATTTCACACTTGACTGTTTTGCTTCTGAGAAGTTCATTAAGTCCTAAAAATGAAAATGTGTGGGTTGGATTGCCATGAGCTTAGATTTAGTCATCACTCTGTCCAGGATATCAAACCATCTTTCATATCAATAGGCATGGCAGATTTAAATAAAATACAGGACAAATTAACGTCCTCTCTTCTCATTCATCAGTTTTTTTCTGTCTTGCTGATAGAACTCACATTTTCCCTTTCCTCTCTACCTGTGTTGCTGTCTAATGTTGCTTTTAGTTGTACATTTAGCATTTTTCCTTTATTTCTTTTAGTGGCCAAGCTTGTTTTCAGGAAGTGAACTCAATTCAAATCAAATGTGGCTCTGTGTAACAGAACGTTCTTACAGTACATTTGTGGATGGCTGCAGATGAAATCTAGCCTTTAGCCTTACAATTTCTGTACAGCGGATAAGAACCACTCACACATGTTGTGGGGTTTTTGTGATTTAAATGTTCCTAGTCAACCCAGTCAGAAAGCAAAACATGGGAAATAGTCATGTATGGCGAATCTATTGATTCATGTCTACAGATGTGTTTTTGCTGGGTTTTTGAGTCACAACATTTCCTAAGATAGTCATGTACCCACTGCTGCTTCACATTTAACAAATTAAGGTATTAAAAATGTCATAAACAGACCCTGAACATATATCAAAATATTTTTATCTTGGATTCCTGGCTGCCAAGTCCCGCCCCCTCAAGTAAACCCATAAAACCAGATGCATTTTGTCAGATTTCATCTCCATCAGCACTGTAATTTCCATTTTGCCGTAAGAACAGACATCTAAATGAAGGTAAACTGTGCTTTTTCTCTGCAGGTTTCGTGCTGGTTTTCAACAAGCATTTCGCTGGTGCCCCTGTGTCCCACAAGGCTCCTATGAAGGCCTGGAACTCAAGTCCACTCGCTACCTTCAGACCCAGACCAGCGTTTACAAGGCCAGCAGAATGGAGACCACTGTATCCACAGTTCATGTTGGAGATGAGGTGGAGCAGCCCAAGGTTAAGGCTATAGGAGGACTGGGATCTGCTGGAGCTGTGGTCGGGTTGAGACCACACGGCTCATCTCTGGACCTCACCTCAAACGGATCTTCATCCCGCAGTGTCTCCAAAACTGTATCAGAGACATCGAGTTTCTACTCCAGTAACAACCTACAGGAATAGACCTCAAGTGCAGGCAGCATTTTGCCAGACAGCAGGGAGAGAGTGTGAGTTAACTGTTCATGTCGTTGCTTTTGCCAGCATCTCTTCATCCAAAGTAAAGAGTGAATGTGTGAGTTTTTGATTAGCATTTTTTTCCAGTGTGCTTACTGGAACGTAATGTCAGGAAATGTGGTCCCTGCTTTCAGAGCATCGTCTTCACCCACAGCGCCCTTGTAGAAAATACTCAAGCCACTCACAGTTCATGATCAGCCAGCATTCGAGAGATTTTCAGTGCCAAAAAGCAACAAAGAGCACTTCTTCTACAAGAGCGCATTCCAGTTAAAAAGCTAAACTGAAGCAGATGCTAGCTCCTCAAACCTTCACAGCTTCTGCTTGTCATGGCAGGCTGCTGTCAGAGGGTTCACACATCCTTAATCACACTCGCTGTGTGACTTCACACAGTCTATTTTGGATTGGAGCTTCTCTATAACATCAGACCATGTTGTGATGGGAACACCGAAGCACCAACTTTTGATGGGGGTTGGAGGGGATTCTCAGAAAAATTCTCTCATCCTCAGTTACAGAAAACCTGGTTTTCACAGCAGCTCTATCCCTCTATCAACACAAGCAAAAGCTCTGTTAAAAAAGGGCCCGAAAACTGAGAAACAAAGTATTTACTTTAAACTTTGCCTTAGAGAATTTGTCCACGCTCGTCTGCATGTGGGAGCTGATCAGAATACCAACTCCTATCTCTCCAAGCACGACAGCAACAGTAATCCAGTGTGCAGAACGTGTCTGTCTCACTGAAAGGGTGCTCTGAGGATCCCCTGTAGACTTCGCTGAAAAGGCAATCAGCGAAAACACCAGCAGCGACTGACTCATCTTTCATCTGGCAAAAGATTGACTTTTACAGCTGGCAGCATCATTCCTGAAACACAGAGATTCTTCAAATGCTGAGGAAGAAACGACTGACTTCAAGTGAAAACAGATTACACAAAAAGACTAATCTCAGACACCACCAGATCAAAACAAATGGCTAACAATGATTGAATTGTCAATGTCCAGTCTGTTGAATCAGGTCTGCAGGTATCAGATGCACTCATTTGTGACTGGAAAGCAAGGCACCACTTTCCACTGTTTTGTTTTTGCAGTTCGAAGCTGCTCTACCCTTACCACCTGAATACAGACTCCACCCTTAATCATAAATGAATTAAGGTTTGGCTTTGTTACAATTTTACCTCACATGTCTGCGTCTCTGGAGGACACTGTTGCAGCTGTGTGCTTTTCACTGGTCAAGTTCACCTGTGACATCCTCTGTGGGTGGTGTGGATGATCACTTCTGTCCAGTACTACAAGGTGTCGCTGCATCAAAATGTGATCCAGCGACAGGTTGAAAGGTCTTTGCCAACTGTGGCCTGGAATGTGCACAGTCACTGATCTGTATCTTTTTAAAATGCAGCAATGTGCCTTGCTGCTTAGCATAATGTCTGTGAAAGGGCGAGGGGAGCACAGGAGGAGCTCTCGTTGCTCAGGTGCAGGAAAAGGACGGTAGTATCAGGCTACAAAATACTTACTGGAACAAACGGTCACAATGTCCTACAGCATTAGTACCTGCGAGCACACACACACACACACCTGCACACAAACAAACAAACTCTGAATCTATGAGATTAGCTCAAGCTTGTGTTGCAATATTCTTAGTCATACAGTCCTAAAAAGGACCATAATTGTTTATTGTTCCACTTACTGTGACTGTGGTATCTGTGGAAAAGTTTGTGTCGTGTTTTGGTTGTTTGTTTTTTTGATAGCTTCTTTTTTCACGAATGATCAGTGGAAAACATTGAAGCTAAAATGTTTTACATATATCCTGCTGTGAGCTCAAGAGCTAAATCAACATGATTTACATATTTGCTGTGTACAGAAAAAACCCACAGCAGAGCTATCATTTATCAGGGCTCAGTTACACTATGTTTCATGGACATATAAAGAGAGAAGTTTCTTGTTGGCACTCTTCAATGAATTTAATTTCACACGTCTAACAATAGCTGGTCTATTCTTGACACACAAAGTCTGTCCCGTCTCCCGTCAGCTGATATGAAACCGAGGAACAGTTGTGAAGCAGCTTGACTTTGGCAGAAGTTCATGTTGGTGACTTGGACACACACTGAGGTGTGGGCAGGAGGTTGCAGAACAAGTTGTAAATCTGAGAGATTTCAGGAGATTAATGTCCAGGCAATAATCTGAATGACACACTTAGAATAAGAAAATACGCAAAAAGATATTTATGAAAAAATTTAACATTTATACACATTTAGTAGGTAGGTTTATACAGTACATGCTCACCTTCACAATCAGACAAATAACCATCCATTTCTCAAATCTGGACCTCCAGCAAAAAAAAAAATGGCTCCATGATTAAGAAGTATTAATACAAACTTAATGGAGAACAGGCTTTTTTCCAAAATGTGAATACAAGACTCAAGAAAACTCCCTTAAAGTTGGGTTTTTGTCAAAGAATGGACCCAGATGTGTAACACTCACACAACTTAAAGGTTTGGCTGGATGACGGCTGAGTGAAGGTACATGTCACGTGTGCATAGAATTCAGACGTGGAGGAATGCTGTTAGCACAAGGAGTATCACATCAGGAATGAAGTAAGCAGTCGTTTGACCTGTGAGTATCTGTCTATCACTGCTGGTGTCAGAACAACTGGATGAGAAGTGCTGAAAGGGTGGAATGCTCTCTCCGGGTCGGGAATGAGATCCTTCCCCAAGTGGAGGAGTTCAAGTATCTCGGGGTCTTGTTCACGAGTGAGGGACGAATGGAGCGGGAGATTGACGGGCGGATCGGTGCGGCGTCTGCAGTGTTGCGGGCTCTGCACCGACCCGTCGTTGTGAAGAGGGAGCTGAGCCAGAAGGCGAAGCTCTCTACTTACTGGTCAATCTACGTTCCCATCCTCACCTATGGTCACGAGTTGTGGGTAGTGACCGAAAGAACAAGATCGCGAATACAAGCGGCCGAAATGGGTTTCCTCCGCAGGGTGTCTGGGCTCTCCCTTAGAGATAGGGTGAGAAGCTCAGTCATCCGGGAGGGGCTCGGAGTAGAACCGCTGCTCCTCCGCATTGAGAGGAGTCAGATGAGGTGGCTCGGGCATCTGGTTAGGATGCCCCCTGGGCGCCTCCCTGGGGAGGTGTTCCGGGCACGTCCCACTGGGAGGAGACCCCGGGGGAGACCCAGGACACGCTGGAGAGACTATGTCTCTCGGCTGGCCTGGGAACGCCTCGGGGTCCCCCCGGAAGAGCTGGAGGAAGTGGCCGGGGACAGAGACGTCTGGGTTTCTCTGCTCAAGCTGCTGCCCCCGCGACCCGACCCCCGGATAAGCGGCAGATGATGGATGGATGGAGAAGTGCTGATGAAGTTAGAGTAAATATGTTACAGGAGTTATGGTGAGAGCTGTGTCAGATTTAAAGTGAATGTATCTGCTCTACAATACAAGCCTCAAAGAACAATTTTCATTTATTGTTTTCTAAATTTCCTCACCCACTTATCAGAGATTTTTTTTATGTAAATGATTTTAAAGAAAATCATCTGAGGGGTGTTCCACGAAGCTGGATTAAGGGAAAGCCTGGTTTATCTCAATAATTCTGGCTCATAAGAGAGAGTTCCGTTTCACCAACATGGTTTATTTGAATGTCCGCTGTACGGGATCAGTTCATGATTCTAGGATCTTCCGAGCATCCTCACTGGCACAGAGGTTTGCGCAAGGCGTGAGATTTTACTTACCCGAAGGAGTGTACTGTACTGTGTAGTAAGGTGTATATATCATAGGCATAATTTAATGACAGGTCAGGTGTAGAGGTCATCTTAAGGAATTTAAAGTGCTCGTCATACTTTATTATAGACGGCCATATAAGGCACGTATTGCATCAAATTGCCAAGTCTTAACACATGTGTATCCAACCAACATTTCTCTTATTCTGCAGGAGAGTTCAGTGGTGTCCTGCTTGGGGACAGAGGCGATGCGTGCTGGCCGTACCTCCTCACGCCATATCCTGATCCAGTAACAAGGGCGGAGAGGGCAGTCAACCATGCACATGCTAAAACAAGGGCACGGATAGAAATTACCTTTGGCCAAATTAAATCCAGGTTCATTGCTCAAAGTTCTCAGGCACCATGGCTGACTTCTGACAGAAGTATCTTAAATGAATAGTATACTTCATATTTTGTCTGGTGGACAACTTTTCAGGCTCAAGTCTTTTCTTGCTTGATTCCCTGCAGGTTCCAGTGCCTGAAAGGACTCAGTTTCTCCTGACACAGTGAGGGACCTATACAGGGACAAATATTTTCATTGATCCTTATTGTTGTGACCTTTGAGTTAGAACTTCTTTTCAAAATTTAGCATTGACACAGGAGCAGTTTAAGTTAGAGCAAGTGTAAGAAGGCTAAATGGACAGAGATCATTTTCCAAACCTTAGGTCATGGCACCCCACTGTGAATATAAATTTATAAATAAATTTCTAACACTTTGCATGAACTGTACAATAATGAAAAGTTTCGAGTTCAAGTCGTGTTCAGTTGTTTAATTAGTCATGTTTTTCAAGCTGTGGAGAGAAAACAGAATTAAATACAGTTCACACCATGACCTTCCCCTTTGTCAGAATTTATACTTGCATCCCTCTCCAGTTTCATAATCTCTAGCTTGATCTTTTTTTATTTTCAGTTTCTTGTATTCCATGTCTAGTTTGGTGCTCTCTATACCCAACAGAAGTTTCTGTTTGTACAGAGTTCGGACATCCTGTGATAGAGGAAATGTGCCTGTGAGCAACGAAGTAGGCAGTGATAGTAATGTGAAGAGTTACTTACTTGCTTACTTACTCTTTGCTGCTGGAATTTGTGTTCCTGTTGCAACCTGCAGTAAAGTGTATTGGTGATAATTAGGCCTATTGGTATAGAATAGGTAGACTGCAGACACATCCGAACCCTTTTACATTTTTAATAATAACTAGCCTGCCTGTGGCATTTCTGTCTACAGAAAGTTTTGTCATCGGATGCCTGAGATGTGCTGGCGTCATTAAACTGCAAACGGAGAAACACTGCAGCTGTTGAAGTAGGAGATCACAGGGATGCATAGTATTTCCATTGAAAGAAATTTAAAAAAAAAACATGTTTTAGAAATTAAATTCAATACAACTACTCACACATGGGTTAGGGATGTACTCTGCGATCTGAGGATCAAGCAGGCAGATGGTGTCTCCCATCATTGACAGATACAGGCACACCATCAGTTATTATAATTGAGAAACTGACAATTTGAGGGAAAGTGATCAATACCTTCAACATACTGATCCGCAGACTTTTGGAAACATATCCTGAGGAGGTCCCTCCCTTTATTCCTTCCACCAGTGGCCACCCTCGATTGCTGGTTAGAGTAAGTTCCTCTGCTGGTGTGAGATTTTCGGGTGGAGGACCCCCACCGGTGGCAGATGCCTCCGTCTTTTTTGGGGGAGCTACAGTACAACATATTTTATTTGGACAAACATTTCTTCTTACCACTGAAATATGTTCCTGTACTTTACTTTCACCTGCTGCCAGGTACACTTTTGGCTGTTAAGATAGCTCCTGTTGAGATGTAACAGTGAAAAATTAATATGTGGGTCACACACTCGCATAATATAGTCACAAAGTATGATGATGCATGCTGATTACTGGGTCACTAATAAACTGAGCAGGGCCAGTATATTTGTGCAGTACATCAGACAATTCAGCATGCTTTATGTAAACAAATTTATAACGCAGAGGAGAGCATGAATACACGAGGACAGTAAAGTAAACATGTAACAATTGACAATGGCATTTAGTCTGGCGGCAATTGTTTGCCATGCCGTTTTCCTTGCTTTATTGATCACAGCTCTATTACCTTTTCTGGTGAGGACACTTTTAAAATCCTCATACAGCTCCATCAGCATTCTTTGTTCAGCTGCTGAGAAATGAAAGCTCTTGTATTGCTCTCCCTTTCTGCCATCTCCTTTTCTCCACCATCCACTCATCAGGGCTTCCTACGTTCCTCGGGCACTCGCACATAGCCAGGCTACGCAAGCCTCGCTTGAATTAGCCTTGAGTAGATGCAGCTGAAATTTCTTAGTGGAACGACTTGAGGCTTAATTGGAAGATGGCGTTAGTTTAAGCGAGGCTTTCCTGATACTGCCTGGCTTTCTTTAGCTACGTTCGTGAAACACCCCTCTGGTCCAACAACCCAAGAGCTACATCTCAGACTCTACAGGCCTCAGTTTGCATGTTAAATGTTAAAGTTCATGACGGTACAATTAGAAAAAGGACCTCAAGTTATTGTTGCTAAAGGTGGTTCTAGTTACAGAACAGTATAACAGAGTTATACTTTTTTTATATTTTAGCTGTTTGTTGATAAATAAGATAAACAATGTAATATGTCATGTGTTGTTGTTAATCTGCGGTTGTATTTACCAAATTTTAAGACCAAAATAATGTTTTGCGTTGTCCTGATAAGTAAACCAATTGCATACCTTATTTTAATATAGATATACTACATCTATTAAAATACTATCTCTATACACCTATAATATAGATTATGTAGTGATGACAGTTTTTTTTTTTTACTTCAGCAAAGTTTGAGGATATGCTGCTCTATACTAAGATTTAGGAAATCATCCAACTTCCAAGATTGATGCAATATTAACAACTGTGGACTTAAGGAAATATGCAGAAACTGTATATTTAAGTATTATCAAGAATCCCACTCATCTAACAATAGTACTTTTTTCTACAAGAGTGTATAGCATGAGATATATTCCAGCTGAGTAAGTATATTATATTGAGTTTGTGTGTACTGGGGCGGCTGTAACTCAGGAGGAAGAGCAGTCGCCCACCAATCGGAAGGTCGGTGGCTCAACTCTGGCTTCCCCGGGCTACATGTCGAAGCGTCCTTGGGCAAGACACTGAACCCCACGTTGCCTCCCAGTGTATCACTGGGGTATGAATGTGTGTACGAATGATTAGAAAAAAAGAAAAAAAAGCACGTAGTTAAGAATCTTAACACGTGCTGTATGAATGTGTGTGTGAGTGGGGTGAATGTGGCATGTAGTGCAGCGCTTTGAGTGGTCAGTTAGACTAGAAAAGCGCTATACAAGTACAAGTCCATTTACCGTTTACTACAGTCAGTGTTGTACTAGTTCACACCTTAAAAGAAGTTCGGTTGACGAAGATCACAATTAAAAAGTTTGTCTTGATTAGTTCACAATTTGAAATCCTGAAGGAACAGTCCCTAAAAATAACGAGTTCACAATCATCTCACTTTTTTGTGACTTCCTAATTAACTTCCTTACCTGGTGCAAATAGCTAGGAAATGCTATGGAGTACTAAACCTCACAACCATCTACGCAGATGTCCCGGCTTGAGCATAAGCGGTCAAAGAATACTCAACTGCAGACTGGATAAGAAACGGAGTAAAAGAATTTATCAGACAAGTTGTGGTAGATAGTCAAAGTAGGATCCAGACAACTTGGACTCTGCAGGAGGAGGAGAAGGTTAGGGATCCTCCATAGTGGTGGGAGAAAAATCCAAAAGGAGTAAATAGTCTTTACTTATGAGAAGGAGGAAATCCATGAATGAGGGGAGGGCGCTGGCTGTGTTGCTTTAGGATCCAAGTTGGTGGCGGGATGAGC
The DNA here is from genome assembly GCF_036924035.1 of Leuresthes tenuis. Taxonomy (NCBI): domain Eukaryota; kingdom Metazoa; phylum Chordata; class Actinopteri; order Atheriniformes; family Atherinopsidae; genus Leuresthes; species Leuresthes tenuis. Next base: position 28,025,607 of record NW_027325360.1, on the reverse strand, counting down.
AGGCAGGTTGATGGTAAAGGCTGGCTGGGATATGCAGGATGAAAGGCGAGGCAGGTACGAGGACCAGGACAAAGGGCGAAGGAGGCAGACACTGGAGGAGAAAGGAGTCGTAAGAGACACGTGGAGAATAATTTGTGCAATCACTTGGAGAAGGCCGATTTATCACAAAAGATTGTGAGCCAATCGGGCAAAGATTGGTTGCTCCTGCAGCTCCTATAAGGACGTCTTAATGAGTTCTGATGAGGATCAGGTGTAGTGGCCGCCCAAAGCTCTCAGGAAAACCTGCTCAGCCCGCCTAAGACTCAGAAACCAAAACAACAAAAAAATTCTGCTTCTGCCATGTAACATAAAACATTAAGGGCTCAAAATTACCATAAACTGCGGCGTTCAAAGCACTTTACATTAATCATTCAACAACAGCAACAATAATGAAAACAATGGCAGCACGGTAGTGTGGTGTTTAGCACTGTCGTTTCACAGCTAGTAGGTTCCTGGTTTCAAAACCTGGCTGGGGAGTTTACATGTTCTCCCTGTGCATGGGTGGGTTCACTCTGGGAACGCTGGCTGCTTCCCACCATCTAAAACATGCATGATAGGTTAATTGGTGTTCCAAAAATTCAGATACTTTGAAGCTTTCATATACACAAATTTAAATTTTCAGATTTTGATGACAACAGACGTGATGATGATCATCTGCTGGAGTAGTTTTGTTTGAGAGTTAGGAACCACAGCATCATTACATTTCCGTCAGAGACCTGAGCAGACTGAGCCAGTGTAGACAGAGTGCAATGTGGAAGAACATCATAATCTGGTTACACTCTAAATAAGACTGCCAACCATAATGCCTCCAGCCCTAGTAGGATGATTTACTAGGCGTAACTGGATAGGAAAATGTGCCTTGTCTCCATGTACTTTTGCCAGTAAATTAGCAGTGATAGTACAGGAATGTCATTGTTTTTTACATTGTTTTTGTATTTGAATTGGGGCCAACAGACTGCCCAAGGACAGTAAGACAAGGACTATTTTCTGCCCTCACCTCCGTCACAGTGTCAGACCTAAGGTTTGCAATACAGCAGCATTTATATTCTGATTCTGATTTATATTAGCTATTTTGGATATATTTTGTTATTAGAATACATTACAAGTCACATTTTTATCAAGTTATTGTGTTGAGTTGAGTAAGTGTTCCCTGAACCATGCATGTGGCTCCCTCTCTAACGCTACTATGTTAGATATATCACAGTGGATCTGTGATTGCCCCGCTCAGTTTATAAGACAAAAGTCTATAGAGTATTGATGAAGTACAGCAGTAGTATGACAAATCTAAACATTGAAATGCTAATACAGCTAGCAAAAACAACAACTATATACAAGATAAAAACCTTTTCCATCAAAATAAAACAGGGTTGAGATTATTTCAGCCTGTATTGTCTGACTAAAGATTTATTAGTTTATTGGGGACATTTTAAAGAAAAATCACTTTTTCTGTGCATGTATATGGGTGTCTGTAGTCACTAACATCTCAAAAACACAACCAAGTTAGTTGTTAAGATTTGCAACGTTAGGTTACTCTACAACAGTATCCAGCCTCCTAACTCTTTATCGCTGTCTCGCTTTAACTCCAGATGATGCTTCACTGAATGTCTTTTTCTTTCTTTTTGCTTTGCTATTTATTACAGGTCGTAACACAAAAAGGGGAAACTGCTAAGGGGGGTGAATACTTTTGCAAGCTAAGGCATATTAGACAGCATCATATTGTATTGCATTGAATCATACTGATATAAAAAGACGTATTGTCGCATCATATCCCATATATCCCACATGTTTATTGAATGCTGTATTTAGGGAGAAAGACACACCACTACGACAGAGATTCATTACATGCCAATCTAATTGTAACAACTGAGCTCTGATAGTTAAGTACTCTGTTACAATACCCCTGAATTACTACAGTTTCTATTTAACTGATGCTGACAGACAGACAAACCAACTTTGTTGCTGAAGTAATAAAAGTAAAGCTATAACATTCATGTGTATCTGTCGAGGTCACATAAACATACATAGAGGCACCTCCTTTAGTGCCAGGTAGTGGCAACAGTTGGAGCTCGTCCCTGTTGGGGTCTCACTAATAGTTACTGATCATTAAGTATTTTTTTGCAAACTTTTAATATAAATCCAATCTTTGTAGGACCCCTCATCACCTGACACATGCCTGTGAGCAAATCAGTCACACAGCCGTTTGACTTTGGGCCATTTTTGTTTGAGCCAAACGAAGCTAAAACGAAAAGACACGGCACTTCTGGGACCACATGAAAGGTCTGATTTGACGAAACATATCCATAGTGTCTGAGCCTGAGAGGAATGTAGAGGTGGAATGAACACTGTGAACATGCACTCTGAAAACCCACCTCATCATAACCTAATCATGACCAGTGAGTCAGGAATAATCCACAATGAGGGAGCACACTCTGCAGCCTGTATGCAGAGCGTGCTCCTCATCTGCCCATCGCTCGGACAGGTCAAGTGGAGTGGGTGAATGAGAGACTGGAGCGTTAATGAATGTGTAATCAACTTTGTTGCTTAAATGAACGTCTCTTTCTGCCTCTCTAACACAAACGCACTCACTCAGCCGTCGCTGATGAGAGCTGTTGCGATGGAGACAAAGGATGCAAGCTTGTTGCTGAGGAGAGGCGCCAGGCAGGCTCCACAGCAGGCTGAATGGCCTCATCAGCACCATCTCTTCCTGCGTTTCTATCCATCCCACACTCTCCAATCATGCTAATTACACCAGAGAAGTGGGGACGGTAAATGGCAAAGCCTGCACAGAGGCACACACAAATACCGAATGTTGCCTACACTTGTTGGTCTCATCACTAAATGAGCTGAAAATATAGAAATCAGAGACATGGGTGCATGCTCAAGTGTGTGTCAAGATGGAAACAGTTAATCTGCCACACTCGTATACAGTAAGTAGTTTTGAGAGTCCTACACAAATTGTTCAGTACTTCTACGTTAACTGATGTATCGTTCGCAGTGTGAGGAAAATGTTAGTAAGAATGTAAACACATTTAAGAAGCTTTAGTGAGAGAAAAACATTGACAAAGTGGTGTTTCAGCATACAAAGAGAGAGAAACCACAGCACCCTGCAACATACAGCCTCTGCAATACAGTACATAATCAGTGTTAAGATGTGTGTTGCTGAAGTCAGATTGTGTATTGTTGCTCTGTCAAAAGACCTTTAACAACTTCCTCTGCCATTTTCTCCATCTTGTACAAATACCAATCTCTCCAGTGGTCTCTTTTGTGAATCTACTTCTGAATGTGACATTTTGATCCTTAGCCAAAAAGAGAACTCATGTGTAGTGCTGCCTCACAACACCTTGAATAAAAATTGTTTGTACCCTGGAGAAAGATGCCAACTCTGTGCCACAAGGCATCTTCTAAATGTACTAGTGCCTCTTTCCACACATTGGTCATATACCTCTCACGGCATGACGTGTCTGAAAACTAAAGATCACTGCTCTTATTGTACCTGTCACAGTAAGCCTCTTCTCATTAGCATCCACATACATTAGCCTTGTGTAGAGGTGTTTTACAACTGTAACAGGCCTGTTTTATTGTCATTTGATGTATGTGCAAACTTTACTTAGATGGTTAAGAATCAGTGTCTCTGATTGTGTTGAAGTCAAAAGACTGACAGTTTTGACCATTTTCAGCCATTTTCTGAGCTCATATTAGCCATATCTTTTTATGGAGAGAGGGCATGTTTGGAGTCACAGAAGAGTGAAACAAATCAAATCGTAAAGAAATTTCTAGCAGTTTGAGCGAAAGATATATATAGTAATTTTTTCATCACGTCACTTTTGCATTAGACTGTTGTTTATCTTCTCAGCTGAAGAACGTCTGTGTTGTTCACGTCACTGCGTACACACCGTCTGCCTAATGTGGCCGCTGATTAACTCAGTCTGTTGGTAACTGTGTCAAACTTGTTAGATAGCTTACTGCTAGCCATTACTTGTTCATTAACTAATAAGATGGTAAATCTTTGAGCTTTTCACACATTTTTACTATGTCATGGTTGGTATTTTGGGATTAGATCTATAAGTCACAACTGAGCGATGACAGGATACGTGTAGCAAACGCTGAGAATGCAAAACTGACGTGATGTAAAAAGTCACTGTGTGGGGTATTTGTGTATAATTTGTGGCATGGGTTGTTTAAAAATGGCTAAAATTTGCTGCTCTGTGGCTCCCACTCTGTGTGGCTTTTAGCACAGTTCCCCTGTCAGAATTCCCCCCTGAATCTAAACCTGTTGTCTACTGTTAGACACTGACTAATAAGGAGTGCTTCTTTTAAAAAAAACTAAATATCCCTTTAACGTTTTTCACAAGTTCTTTTTCTTGTTCAAGCAAATCAACTTTTACATGAATATAGTTTGCCAGCTTGGTTCGACAATTGAGTATCACATCCCTAAATAACATCCCTTTCCTGATAACTAATGTTGTTCAGATGATGTAAATGTTGAATACAGTCCCCAGTAAGCACTGTAAGTTTTCAGAAGACTCAAAGTTTTCTTTAAAGTAACACAAGTGAATTTGGCTAATTCCTTTGCTCTTCGGCTCCCTGTACAGTTGTGGGATGTAACACTACTGTCGTAAAAACAAATCTTCAAGTGAGCCCTGCAAATGTACAGCCATATACATGAATTTGTTGTCGTGTTGAACAGACGATAAAGACAACATCAAAAGCCCACAAAAAAGTCAAACGACTATAAAGCAAAACAATGTGGTGCAGGGCTGGAAACCAAAGCCGTGAACCGTGGTATCTCAGCCCCAAACACTCTGGGTTCAGGCCCCAGAATGTAATCAGTCTACTTCAAAATAAGCTAGAAGCCCACAGTTTTAAGGTTCACAAACTTCTCTTGTGTTGCTTTAACAATGTAATTCTATATTTCTGGGCCAGTTTTCAAACTTCAATTTCTTCAGTAATTTCCACAAAGTGAGTGTCCAACACGGGCTGCACAGTGGTGTGGTGGTTAGCACCATCACCTCGCAGTAAGAGGGGTCCTGGTTCAATCCCCTCCTGGGGCCTTTCTGTGTGGAGTTTGCATATTCTTCCTATGTATGCGTGGATTCTTCCTGGGTACTCTGGCTTCCTCCCACCATCCAAAAACATGCATGTTAGGTTAATTGGTGTCTCTAAAATTGTCCCAAGGAGTGAGTGTGAGCGTGCAGGGTTGTTTGTCTCTGTGTGGCCCTGTGATGGACTGGTGACCTGTCCAGGGTGTACCCCACCTCTTGCCTGATGACCGCTGGGATAGGCTCCAGGCCCCCTGCAACAGATTAAGCAGGGATAGAAAATGGATGGATGGAGTGTCCAACACAGGCTCATGGGAAGTCAGAAAGTATTACAGATGATTAATTTATTGTTAATTTTACTCTTGTCCAGATTTCTGACAAGAAAAGGAAATATACCAGAGCCTTGTCCTTTGAAGGGCTAACTTTCAGCTTTAATTTCAGGGTGATTCCATTCGCATATGTATATGTCTATATGTGGGAGCCCTTTAATTGCATATCCCCCTGAGGTTGCAGCGCCACAATTTATACAGTTTTCAGCACTTCAACCTGAGAGTCAGTGTCACATTTAAAGTTTAATGTGCAGAAATGTTGAGCTAGCTGTTATCCATTATGATTTTATCATTGTGTTTGTCATACCATAATTGTCAATGAGTCCAAATAATGATCTTGCACTTTTCAGACACAGCGATGCATGCCAGCCTGAGTTATGTGTTGTATTGCTGTTTCTGTCATACTAAGTATTTTGATATTTTTCTATAAAACTTCAGTGATGCTGTTGCCAATAGAAAAGGAAAAAAAATCAACTGTGTTTTTTGGTGCGAGTATTGCTCTGAGGTGATGTGTATCTGTTACTACCTCTGCTGTATTCTGTCATTTACAAAGTTTCATTAACTGTAAAATTGGTGACTTTATCTGTGCGCTCTGCTAAAATTTTCGTGTAAATTTTGATGTCTATTAAAGAAAAAGTGTTATTCAAGTATCAATTTACAATTAGCCAAACAGGTTTTGTGTTTCTTTCAGCCAACAAAGAGTATATTATGGAAGTGTGAGGATTTCTCTTTTGCCCAGATCAAACATCAGAAGTCGCAAAGGAATGGAAACAAACATCTGGCACTGGAAGTGCTCAGAATACAAACACATACATTCACAAAAACCGTCATTTGTTTTGTTTTAAGTGTGTGCCACAGCTGAATCTGTCTTTGTAAAACCCTGACCTGCCCTATGTTTGTTCAGAGATGAGAGAGAGAAGCAGCACAGACAGGAGGCTGAGTGTTTGTGTGCCCGTACGAATTAAGCTAGAAAGGCAACAAACAACGCAGGTGTGTCTCTGGTGTCAGATAAAAACATGTCATGCGCTGCAGAGGACCTTCAGCCACACTGCACGCATAATAAAACAGTGAAGAGCTGCCTTCATGGGTTCGAACTCAGCCGATTCACAGTTGCAGTGTAAGTTGCTGCAACATTCAGTTAATTTGTTGCAAGACAGTTACATGACAAAATAGCTTATAACTTTCTTATACTTTGCTTTTTCTTAATAACCAAACAATATTTCATCAAACTGTAGTATGAAAATATTTTGTATCTTTAAAAAAATGCAGATCTGCAAAAATGTGGCATGAGGAAGACCTACTTAGTCGCAACCATTAGCCAGGTGTTCCTGATGTTATGGCTGAACTATCCGATATAGCAAGCTCAATCAGCTTAGCTTAGTATAGAAACTGGAAGTAGGAGCAAACAGCTAGCTTGGCTCTGTCAAAAGTTGCCACAAGTAGCAAAGAGAGTGCTGAGTCTTCAGGACTTTCTGATAGAAACTGATGAAAAATTTTAGAAAGAAAATTTTAAAAGAATTATAACAATTTGTGACGAATCAGATTAAAGATTTTTTACTTTTGGACATTTTGAAAATATACAAATTTAAGTGGATTTTACTAGCTTTGGACAGAGCTAGGCTAGTTGTACAGTATAACTGTGATTATCGCAGAGCCATCACAGTGATATTAATCCTCTAAAATCTCTGCCACAAAGCAAATAACCCTAAGAACAACTCCTTTACAATATTTCCTTCAGAATTTCTTACTGTATCGAGCCTCTTACCAAAGTTGATAGGCCATCAATCTGGTGCTTACTGTGAAGTAGTGACGCAATCTTGTTTTTTTAATGAATGAAAAGCAGAGGCTTGGTAAGATGGCAGAAATACTGCACTCTACATAAAGTAAATATGCTGTAAATGTGCTAAAGCATGCAGAATTGTTTTTACTTAAATTGCTGTTTAAACCGATTATCTTTATATTTACACAGGATTCACACAGTGATTTTGTTTTCTTAAATGCTACCAGTTTATTAGAAGTGTGGTATGGGGCATTTGTTGCAAGTTTTTATGTACTAGAATGAGGGTTAGGCACATGATAAAGAAATAGTCCTCTCCGACCACAGCCAGTGGTCAGGGAGGACAAGTTTCATATAGCATCATATCAGAGATGGACCACAGCCAATGTAGGATTTTTGATAAAAAGGTCATAAAAATTACATCTGATGTCAGCCTTTGGGAAGCTCAGCCCTGCACTGCATCTGCTTGCTGTCATTTTCTGAACCAGTGGAGAGAAATTCTGCGAGCCAATGTCTAAAGTCTGTCAGAAGGGCCGGGGGATCTAAGTAGCACCATCTGTGCTTATTTTCATGGCTTCTTTATTATAATTCCACATGAGACAGTATTAAGGAATAGAATAATCTTTGTATTGTGAGGCACTTATTTTTGTAATTGATTTAATTGTTATTGCCACTGGGGACAGTAAATATGTAATTATGAAATTACATGGCATTTTTACTTTTGCCAATAAGAGTCATGAAGACAGCAAATATAATTTTTCACACACAGATTATTATCATTCCCTCAAAAAAAAAAAAAACTCGGCCTTGGGGCGAGAGTGAAGTGACAGTGAAAACGTCACGACTCTTCTGAAATGTCATTTAAAGAATGTACTGTTGGTTCTTTGCAGACTTTTGACCAGAATTATAGACCAATCTAAAATTAAATCACGAAAGTCATTTTGACCACTAAACAGAACCTTTAATATATACAAGCAAAGACTTTTTGTTCAGTAATTAAATAGTAATTTAGATAGAATTATAGGACTGAATTGGGACTTTTGTCCACATTTCCAAAATGTAGACAGGAGAATGTTAAGGTAAATCACATTATGTTGCATCTATCCTTTTAATTCTGCCTGTAACCATTGTTGCCTGGTTAGTTTTTTATATAACTAAAGAAAATCTAGCGGACAAATGAAAAAAGGTTGAGAAAGTTGAAAGTAGATGGACCTTATCAGGAGTGTCAAAGGTGGTGTAGAGAGGGAGGACCCAGATGCAGAATTTCAAGGCAAAAACTAGATTTATTTACACAAAGAACAAGAACAAAAGGCACGGCTGAGCCGGTTAGAACTAAACTGTGAAAAAAAACAAAACAAGACAAGACTATGGAAAATAAAGGCAAAACCTTACCTGACCAAACATGAAAAAAGTGAAACTTGAATCATGAAGTGAGGTGAGGATTTTGCAATGAACTTAGGGAAACCTGGAAACTAAATATGGTGGGGAGGTGATTGGTGATGGGGTGCAGCTGTGAAACAAAGACAGGTGACTTGAGTGAACCTAATGTGACAAGGGAAAAAACATGACAAGAAATAAACCTAAAACCTGAAACCAAGATGTGACAAAAACAAAACTCAAGACATGGCATGGCAAGGAGAAAGTGACTGAAAACAAAATCTACTTATTAACAAGTCAGTATGATGTTGATATCTCAAAGGCTGTAAAATCTGCCCCCCTCTTTTTGACCACATTAATAAAGTAAATCAATTATAATCCTTCCAAATCCACCCAGCACTGTATGTATTTTATGGAGTCATCTGCAGTGGGTTTTCATGAGTCACTATCTTGATGATAAAGATGTAAAATACTCTTGAAACTTATTAAAGACGTTTGTTTTTTGATGGCATTGGACAGATATGTGAAACGTTTGGTTATGAGGACTAAAAACTTATCTATGATTTTAGAGACTAATCCTATAGTTTGAGTTTAGAAATCCTGTCCTAAAATTAGAATTCAGGGTCTGTGCAAACAAAATGCAGCCTCAGAGCAGAGGGAATATGATACCAAAGAAAAAAACTGTGACTCACATTAGCTTCACTTTCACATTTATCACAATCTGGGGTTAGAAATAATGAGATGGCAAGTATATGCAAACTGTCTTTTTGTGTCCATGTGAGAGCACAACAGCTTCAGTCCAGAGGTAGTAAACCTTGCACACCCCTAACCATGTATGATATTCCTAACCCTAACCATATGACAGTGGTAGCAAGGTAGAAAACTCATCGCATTCTGGATTTGAGTTGTTTGAGTATCATATTCGTGGTCTTTTGCATGGGAGTCAGCAAGGTAATGTCACCCTCCACAAGTAGCAGCACCATATATTTGCTAATCTTGTCTGCAGATACTCAGTTGGACAAAATTTTGCAGTTGCAGGAGGAAAATAAAATTCAAAACCCCCACAAACTGACAGGAAGTGATTCATGTGAAGATGTGTGATGTGTTTTACACAAGTACAAATCAATCTGCAATTTGTGGATTTAACTTTGCATACACTTCAGTTGTTAAAGCTTTCATATTTGTATAGTTAAAATCCGTGATCACAGATAAAAAATATATATATTTGAGGATTCAGATATTTGTGGACCCTTGTGCAGATCAGCTGTGGTGCCATCTGGCAAAGATTCTCAAAAACAAATAGGAAGGAATTTACAAATGTAAAATAATCGCACATAAGTGTGCAAAACAAAATGTTAAAATCTATACATATATGTAAATAATGCCAATAATCATGGGATCTGATGGCATCTGTGGGAAGCAAGCCCAATCCACAAATACCCACACCCCTCAACCCATTGGGTCCAAAGGATGTATTGCAGGTGTCCTGGTACCAGACACTCAAGGACACCCTCATATTTGTGCTCCATGTCCTGACTGGTCAGGGCTGTGTTGGTCATAATATTGTGGCTGATCGGTGTATGATAATTGGGATTTCTCAGACACATGAGTTGATGCTATTTTTTGATAATCTTCTGCATTGCTTGGAACTCAAGATGGAGAAAGTCTTCCGCCAGACAACAGCCTTCTGTGCCACCTACCCTCCACCTCACCTCCTTCTAATGGTGCACCTCCCAGCAGCTGGCCCATATTTTAGTATCTTTTAAAAGAATGTAGGATATTTCAGTTTCAGCTGAGATGGTGAGGAAACCATTAAAAGCACACAGAAAATGAAAGCTGCAGAAGATTGACAGCGATTTAAACTATTAATAACAACTAGAAACTCTTGAGGAGATTAGAAGACAGATGGGACAGAGGGAACTGGTGGAACATGACATGTAAGAGAAGTACTTCATGGAAAATAGTGAGAAGAGAGTCAAGATGAAAGGAAATTAGACAGAAAGAGAAGTTTTGAAAAAATATGGTGGATGAAAGAAGAAAATGAGTATGTGGCAATTTCAGCTTGGTTTATTATCACATCTCAGGTGCTTCATTAGTCCCCTAGTGTCACCTGCATCCCAGCACGTCACAACAATGCATTCTGAGTCTCACCATCCCTCTCACAGGTTTGGAGAAGGGTGTCAAAGCAGAGGTGAGCTGTTTGTCAGCGACGGTCCAAATACTGCTGCCTGATCATCACACAGAAGACGGATGCATCTCGCCTCACATCTGTTATGTGTGTGTCTAATTTTTGTCATTTTCTTATTTTACAGAATATCTAAGTCAGGGATGTCCAAAGTCTATCCTCGAGGGCTGCTATCCTGCAGGTTTTAGATGTTTCCCTGCTTCAACACATCTGATTCAGATTAAATGGATCTCTTCAAAAGTTTGTTAAGTTCTGTACAAGCCTGCTAATGATGCATTCATCTGAATCAGGTGTGTTGAAGCATGGAGTATTTTAATTGTTTATTCTGGGTTCAACAAATTGCTCCTGCATTTGACCATTTCACATCTCCCATACCTCCCCAGTCTTAACCTGTATTGTTTCTGTGTCAAATACAGTTTGTGCTCAGCTCAGTAAATGACACTTCAACCTTATTGAAGTATTTACAAGGTTAAGGAAAGAAAATGGAAGAATTTCAGCCTCAGTTTTCTTCCTTACTCAAATAGTCCAGGACCAGAGTCACCACCACACACAAAGATAGGTATGTCAGAGTCAATCTGTCATATAAGGTTCAGGATGATCTGGAGACTGTGGAATTACAAATGTCTGTCACAAATGCTTACACTTTTGTGTGTGTGTGTGAGATAAGATTTTTGTCCATGACTTGTATTCAGTTTGTTCAAATCCATGAATTAGTTACCGTGTGCCCGAATGGTGATGTAAGTGAGAAAGCTGAGGTGGTAGAGAGCTGATCAGTCTTGGATCCTGGGAGGCATCCCTCAAGTGCCAACCTGGAGGACTATCATTTCTCTTCACTGTCGGTAAAGTTGTTTCACACACAGAGAGCATAACAGAATACTATACCAGCACAAGCACGTTGTTTCCACCTTGTAGACTTACAACAATATATTTTGCTGATTTCTCAGGCGGATACAGACATTTTGATTACATGTCAGCTTGCCAGTGCTGTCCACGTCCAACATTCTTCCCAGAATAATGAGCAAATCTCTCCTGTCTAGTGTAGAAGAATTGTACTTTAGAACAGCAGAGCATTTGGAACATTATTTAAACCATTCAAACATCAAAATGGTTGGTTCTTTTTGGAGATTTATGCTATGACCTTTGGAATTTCTGCCCTTTATAGTTTTTCAATTATCAAGCATTTTTTAAAACCTTAAAGCATTGGAATGATTAAACCAGCCTTGATTTGTGGGTGGCAATATGCTGCATCATAAGTGTTAGTTAGTGACCACATTAATTGCTACATCTAATGCCAAAATGATGATAATTTAGTGGCTCTGAATAGCCCTACTGGTCTAGCTGGCATAGATTAAAGTTTCTTAATGCAGCGGGTCACTTTAAGAGTCATTTTGCTGCATTTCACCGCACTATTAAAGGTAGGTTTATCAAAAGTCATAGCAGTAATCTACATAATGAGCTGAATGTTTTGATGTTTGAATGGTTTAAATGACATTATCATGCAGAAGGAGCAGGCTTTCAAAAAGTGAGAAAAATATTTGCATGTGCCACTGTTCATTGTTAAAAGAGCTGACTTCTTCCTAAAGATTATCTAAGTTCTTAAATTTGTTTTATAACAATAGAAAATATTGAGATCACTATGAAAGTCGACCATGCATAAACACTCACTCACGGGGCAACAAACTCTGCCTACAAATCAAGGTTTGTCCAGCCATGTTACTGCTTCATATGTGCATGTTCAGGGACTTTCACAGTAAGCACAATGCTTTTTGTTAAATAGCCAATTAAAATAATTTTCAGAACTTTATACATTTAATCCGCAGATTAAAGTGCAGTCCGCATTTACACCTCTGTTCTGCAGGAGCAGCGTCTTCTGTTTAATTTAAAATTGTACTCTGGCATTCCCCACTGTTTGATTAGGTTTAAGCACCTTCACCTGTGTTTTAGGTTGTGGTTCTGAACATAGTGGCTTACCTTACAACAGACAATCTCATAATGTTCATGAACCTCCTTTCCTCATCTAAGCAAGCATTAAGGCCTGCACAACCTGCAAAAGAAACACATTTTTACATTTTTACATTTACATTTTTAGGCATGAACAAAATCTCCAACTTCAATATTTGACTCTGTTATTTGTGTCTGCTGACATAAAAATATTAGCATTCATTTGACTCCATCTGCAAGAACAGTTATTTCCACATCTTTTACCATGACACACTAGCTGGAAGGATATTAATTGTTAGCATTACTCTTAATGACTTCAGATATGATTATTTCGAGTTTGTGCTTCAATGCATTAATATTTCTGTTCTCAACAACCTCTGGGTGGGTTTAGATTCAACATAGATAGACATTCAAGCTTCATAAGGGGTCATCAACTGCTAACCAGACCATTAGTTCTGCTGTGCCATATTGCACAAGTTATTCTTTAATTGATAGCCTAACCATGTGAAACTGAGGGCTTATGCAGACTCAGAAAGATGAGACCAGTAAATTCTTGACAACTCTGATGCCCGCAGATGCTGGTGCACACTGGGGGCAGCTGGGCTCAGCGTAGAACAGAGGCAGGATGCATCGTTGCAGTAAGGAATATACAATCAGCACATGGGGATAAGAGGCGCTTTGATACTCCCCTTATCCGCTGTAACAGAAAGAACAAATGAAAATGGAGAGAAAGACCGAGAGTGAATGGTTCTTCCCCTTCAATTATTTCAAAATGACCATCATCTATATGTAAAATACCAGTTGTTGCCTATTAACAGAAAAAGAAAAGTCACAAATGACTACATTTTGTGTTACTACTAAAATACTTTTAAAACAGCTTTCTCTTAGAAGAGCAGCAGAGGGTTTATTCAAGTTATGGATAAAAACCTGCAGACCATTATCCTGGATTAAAAATCTTTTGACCTGTAGATAATATTTATGTCTCATCTAACTGCAAATGTTATAATACATATGACTTATCAGGTGCCAGATGATTATTATGTATCTTCATTGAAGTATTTTCATCAATACAAATTGTTGTTTAATCTTTACACTTTACAAAAACATTATTTAGTGACATTTCTAAGCATCTCTTTGACTGCAGAATACACAACTGTGAATGACATTAACAATATGCTGCAATTCTTCATTAAATTAAAGATATTTTGTGAAATTGCAGAAAAAGGGTTACTGCTACCTCAGTATTTGATATCAGGAAATTACCAAAAGGCTCCGAGCAAATAAAATGGCTTTGTGCCAGTGGAAAAACAGATCCATTAGTCCTGTTTGTTGCCTGGGGTCTTTTCCTTCGTATTGTCTGCTGCTGCTTACCAATTGATGTGTGAGCTACATTTAAAGGTGTAATGATTGAGCTACAAGAAATATGTTTATAAATTTGACATTCAAATATCACTATCAACACCAGCTTTGAGTAGTGAATTAGACTAAACCCGAACTGAAATAACAACAAAATATCTATACATTTTGATGTTGCTGTGGACATGTTTGTTCATTTTAATTTGCCCTCCAGCAAGGTAAATAAAGCAGAATATACAAGTAACTCTCGCATGGAAGTATTGCACTGTTGTGAATCAGGACAGGGTGTCTCGTTCTGATAAATAACCATCAAAGTCCAATCTCAGTGTCATCATTGTCAGATTCAGGATATTATCAACAAGCCTAAAAGGCTGCATGTGCTGCTGTTTGACGTGCTCATTTAAACCAAACCCGAATGCATTTGAGATTGATGAGAATGTTTAATGTTGCAGGTGTTTGGTCATATATCAAACACTGGGCAATAGCGCCAGTATCCAGGGCAGGTTCATGGTCAAATCTAACCGTGCTCGACATGGAGGTGGGTGCGTTCAGCTGTATCTGGGCATGATATATTTAGTTTTTTCATGCTACTGCACATGAAAGTAACTAATAAAAATAATGCAGTGTCACAGGACTTTATCATATTGTCACATGTTGACTGTTGCATTTTGTTTAAGAGATGAAATAATCCAAATTAAGAGGTTTGAACATTTGATGGAGCCAAGATCAAGTCCTGTGCCAAGCACTACTGCTTTTAAGTAACTTTGATATGGAATTTTTTGCATAATGTCACTGTTTCCTCATGAGTGGACTGTTGTTTTGCTGTTAAAAATGTAATGGTTAATAAAGAAAAATGTAATAACTTGCTTTAAAATAGACCCTTGAATTACGTAAAGCATCAAAATATCTTTACTTTGCCAAACTATCTTTTTTTCTTGGCTTACTGGCTGTCAGATTCTGTCCCCTTGGCTAAACGCCCTCAATGTGCTTGACAGATAAACCATGTCCTATTGAAAAACATTAAATCATTTCTGTGTCTATGTTTCGCCGAGACTGGGCTGACCAAAGCTATTACAAATAATACTGTGGAGCTCGACAGCCTGAGATTTATTTATTAGTAAAGAATCCCACAGTGGCAAAAATATATTTTAAAAAAAAACAGTTTTAACCTCATGGTGGCGCCAGAGTGTCAGGCGATCAGAAAAGTACTTAGAATTCATCCTCTGGAGATAATGCATTTCTTTTCCAGAGGTTGTAATAATCTCGCCACCAGTTGTTAAGAGAACCAGGTTGGGAGACTAGTCAAGACACGTCTTCGAACATTTGTTAACTTACTGCTGGCATTACATGAAAAGTCAATGCATCATCAAAGTCTTTGGACTAAATCTTTTTGGGGCCCATAAATGCCTTTGAAAGTTAAAATCAGTCTATCAGTAGGTTTTGAGATAACTTTGAGTGTCTTTTTGTTTTTTGTTTGTCTCTCTGTGACGCTGGGATGGACAGGCGACCTGTCCAGGGTGAACCTGTCTCTCGTCGAGTGACAGTTGGGATAGGCTCCGAGGCCTTATAATTTTATAATGTTAAAGACTATAGCTTTACAGTCTTTTTTCTTGGGAGAGAAATGTAACCAAAATGTTGTACACACTATTAAAGGGTGGCTCAAAGATTCAGTTTAATGTCTGTGCAAAGAAATGGATCAGGGAATCTTCTACAAACAGAAAATGACATTTATTTGTATGATATCTGAAAAAATGCAATACAAAGCTTTCACAGCCCGGTTCAGTCCGATAAGGAAAGCCATAATCAATAATAATCATAATCAAGCCACAGTCAATGAAAAAATATGATCATTACCTACATGTGCTGAAGGAGTGTGAAGAGGAAATTGAATGAATTCATGTTGATTTCTGTTTCAAAATCTTTGCTTGAAATGTTGTTTTGTTTGTTTCTGACTTTTGGAAATGAAAGAACTGACTGCAAAAAATACAAATGAAGCAAAGAATTCAACATGAAGAGCTGCTAAATGTTTTGGTGCAGCAGGTGTTGCATGACTCCTGGTAAGAGATTCAAGGTTGTCTATATTTCTTCCAGTATATTATGAATAATGTGGCTTGGCCATCTCCATGTGCTCAGATAATGTATTATTCCAAGTAAATTTAAACCAATAGAAAATGTCTTCCTTTACACAGTTTCTCCTCACACAGGTGTTGTACAGCCTGTAATAAACCTGTAAAACCGTAGCCATGTCAGATGTAAAAAAGGAGCTTTTTTACTAGTGGTGAATAAGAATGCAAACAACCATGAATTCTGAGGTGCACTTAGACTTAAATAAGTCAAAGTGATTCATTTAAGACTCCCGTCCCTGAATTTTGTGGTCTGGATGGGAAAATATCTGCAAATATCACTGTGCAAATACAGACTGTCACAAACATAAAAATTAAATTTATGCTGTGACACCTGGAAAGCATCAGTACATCTGAGCCATAGAAAGCTTGAGATGATTAAGTTGTATTTAAAGAATAGAAATGAGGGAAAGTTCATTGATAGTTTAATTTTGGGCAACAACAAAGGTGCTGCTTGGTTGGTAAAGTCAAGATAAGTGTCGCCCCTTTTTTTGGAAAATTAAGTTAATGAGATGCAGCTGTAGCCTCATATCTAGAATAAAGACCATCAAAGAGGTGACTTCCCATTTTTTTCTCTATAAAAAGTTACATGTTAATTCTCCAACCTCCCAAAATATATTGAAATTCAGCTAGTTTTTAAAGTCCCTTCTTACAGCATCATACCATTATTTAATGTTTTTTAGTGTATTACCATCAAAAAACATTAAATCACATCACATAAACAATAGTGTACATGAAATCATAGGCAATAAAGGCTGGAATTGGGCAACCACCAGTTCCTCCGTAACAATAACATATTCATAGAAGTGCAGTGACTGCCTTCAGCCAAATTAGATTAATAGAAAGCTTTCAGTGACTGCATAAAAATGCGTCAAGCTTCCACTATGACTAATGCAACACAGGAGAAGCTGTTTGAAAGGAGGCCATCTGTCTGTTGCCACATAAAGCCTGTAGGTTGGTGATTTATTTTAATTTCTAAAATGATTTTATGTACATGTGACATTATTGTGGTTATTAACTTGTGTTTCCCTGTGTCAACAGGTATCCTTTGAATGGTGTTATGGTGTTTTTTCCCCCCTCTTTTCCCTCTTTTCTGTCTTCTCAAACCCAAGCTGGTCAAGGCGGATGGCCACCCTTCCTGAGTCTGGTTCTGCCAGAGGTTTCTTCCTGTTAAAGGGAGTCATTCCTTTCCACAGGCATGCTTGCCACAGGCTCGCTCAGGACGGGAGATTGGACTGAAGACAAGTTTCGGTGCAATCTGTTGGTTACCTTAGCTAGAATATTATTTTTTCAATTGGCTCTATATGAATTAATTGGATTATGATTACAATTAATTGAATTCCAATTGGCTTGAATTGGACTATATTATTTAAGTGCCTTGAGATGACAATTGTTGTAATTTGGCGCTAGATAAATAAAATTGAATTGAATTTATTCTTTTGTTAATTTGCAGTGCAGTTTCAAGGATTACACAGTGCTCAGGTTCTGTAAACTTATTGGCTTGTTCATTTCTTTGTAATAACTTTTGGAAATCAAAGTGTTTGGATTCATTTCAAAATTAAGACAAAAGTGTTTGTCTTGCTATAGACAGATGGTGAACATCAAATGGTAAACAGAAAACAAAATGCCCCACATTTGCCATATTGTGCATATTATGATTTTAGGGTGATACTCCAAGACCACAAGCTGCTCAACACTACATTAGTTTGTGAACCTTAAGACTTTTTGCTTCAGACTTGTTTTGAAGTACACAAACCTTTGTTATGCACATTCATGAGCCTGAACACCCGCAGTCGTATATACCACAGTTCACAATGTTCCAGCACACTACATTGTTTTTCTTTATGGTGCATCTTTGATATTGGGTGTTTTAATATGTATACATTTTCTCCAAAACTAACAAATTCACATATATCACCAGCAGTGCAACAACTGCTCCTTTCACTTTCCCCTTGCACACCTGCATGCAGCACTATGAATGTCTTTGAAACTGTAGCAGGTATCATTTTCAGGGTGCAATGGGTTATAACTAATCCCAAATTGTCAGTCATGTCATCACCAAGACACCAAATCATTACAGCGTTTCTTGACTTGATGGCCACAATAGACTGGGTGGTGTTACTTTTTTATGGCAGGGAGGAATTTCACTAATGAGAGAGGACACTGACAAGCTGAGTTCAAGGGGCCATCAATAATCTGACAGTGAAAAGCCAAAGGGAGGTTGTGGTGACATCCTGACATCCACTTTCAGAGCAGTGGTCGACAGAGATTTGCTATGTTGACAGCCAGGAACAGCCAAAGAAGTACCTACCTGATTGACATCTGTGCATTATTGAGATCTGCAAGAATGCATCCAACTGGTGTGTTATTTATTTACCTTTTAATTGTCATCTTTCATCTTTAACATACTGTGGTAAGTTTAGCAAGTTTTACAGATTACTACTAGCTACTAGCTCCACTACTAGCAAACCTAAAGTAAGAACCAAGATGCACAAGTGGCATAAGTGAGAAAGTGAGAAAATATTCAGGAAAGGTAACAACCCTGATTCTGAGTTTAAAAACTACTGGAATAAAGCTCTGGGCAAATCAGTTGTTCTGCATGTTAACCAGCACATTTATACACTATAAATAAGTTCACTGTAAGTTTCATTTCATGCCAGAATGATACATTGTTAGTGATGTGATCTTCGTAATCAGTGGTGCCATATTATTTGAGATAGCCATTGCAAAGTTTGTGATCCATAATGTATGTATCTGTGAAAGCATGTAGAATTAATAGGGGTTTCTCTTTTTTTTCCTAGAAATCATCTATTTCCAGTTAGCCTTCTGTTCTACACTGTAGAAGTCTGTATTGTAACCCAGAAGAAGAGTTCATGTGGTAAGGTCAGGTGCTACATATACTCTTGATAAATGTAATGGTGTGATAAGGCTGTATACATGTCAACATAATGAGGCTAAGATTGGAATTCTCTGCATACTTTAATTTGATTCTTGCTGAACCCAGATGTTGGTGTAGATTATTCACCCATATATGACCTTACAGGAGAAGGCAATTATCTATTCAGAGCAAAAATGACTCTGTCCTATCTCATCACATTAGAGTTGGTCCAGATAGAAAAAGCAATTTTATCAGCTAATTTCTTTTATTTCTTTATTTAGCCATTATTTAACCAGGTCAGACCCATTGAGACACAATGATCTCTTTCCCAAGGGAAGCCTGGCCAAGACAGCAGCTTAAAACATTAAGTTTCAAGGGTTAAAACAAACAAAGCAAGAGGCCACATAAAATACAAGTCAAACAACAGCAAAAAAAACAACAAAAAAAAACAAATATGGTCAGATCACGAGTAATAAAGTTAGATAATAGGTCTTTCATGTAAAGCAATAGCAAAATCGTTACAAGGCTGATTCCAAGTTACACATAAGGTTTTTAATAAAAGCCACACTACAGTAAAGATAGTCTACAATTGTAAAGTGACCTAATATTCCAACTGGTGACCGTGTCACATGATTTTCAACAAGCAGTGTTGAGTGTAGTCTGTCACATATTACCTGGACAAACACAATTGATGTTGCTGATGGTGTGCACAGCTTGCTTTCATATAGTATGCCGTATGTGCGGTGCTCATCAGAGGGGTAGGGCACGGAGCAGGGGGAGAAGGGACATGCAAATATCACATCCAATGTCTGTTCCAGTTGTGAGGTGACTTAAAAAGATATTCTGAAAAGATACCTCTTCCAGATGTGATGGAGACATGGATGTGGGATGTATCTCTTAATGCCACCCATGCACCTGACAGCTTAGAAAAACTTGAAAAAGCTTTTTAAAAGACCCTCCCACATCTAAAGAAAACTAAATTTCAGGTCACAAACTAAAGATTTTGCAAAGACTTGAGAACTTTAGGGTCACTATTTACAAGATCACAACTAGATTTTTCTAAGATTGTTGCCCAATGAAAATCCTTGCATTTTGTTGCTTTGAGGGTTTCCTTCCCAGTTCAGTCTTAAATGTAGCCTAAAGCTCATTAGTAAAGCAAACTTGCTCAATTGAATAATGGAATAAAACTAGGATACATTCTCGGTCAAGATTTTGGAGACGTGCTGCTATGACTAGAAAGTACAGAAAACTAGACTGGAAAAAGTAGGAAGAGCTCATTTCAGACACTTGAGGTCCAGTTGCCCTTATTCAAGCTTTTGGTATTACCATGACCTGAATGACTGTGAATCTATTGTTCTTATTTCCTTCTTTTGTTTAGATTTTAAATCATGCTTTTTATTTCTTCTGTTTTAATGTCTCTGTGAAGCACTTTGAATCACCTTGTTGTTGAATTGTGCTATACAAATAAACTTGCCTTGCCTTGCCTTACACCAACACACTCATTTCAGATTGTATATATTAAAGATGGAGAAGCCACTTGTTATGTGCAGGGTTGCCATATTACCTTTTATCAGAGACAATTCGCACCTCCTGACTTGCAAAGCCATCAGTCTACCAGATACTCAAGCTTGGACCAACCAACAATCCAGTCCCTGGATTTCTTAACCATAACTTAAGCTTTTCTAATTTCTACAATTACATTTAAAAAACAGGGCTGTTCTAAGTTATACAAACTCAATATGTGTAGTTTTGTAGGTTGATTTCCTATCGTACAGTATGTCCCAGGTTATATCAACAGTAAAATTGTGACCTTGAATATTTTTTTGTAAATAAGTGGATGTAGCAGCAGTGATGCTGCTGAGGGATCAGACATGTGAAAGGAAGAGGCAGTTTGTCTATGGTTTAACCAGTGATTAGAAGATGGAAGCACAAAACCTAATTGGTAAGAAAATAGGGGGAGCTTGGTTCTCTGTGTGTGTGTCTGATAAATTTACCATCGTATAACACAAACTAACACACCTTGCAAGACTTCTGTTGAGTTTTGAGTAAGTATTATGTATATGCTGATTAGAAAACATCGTAGTTCTACATTCACTGTGAGCAATTAGCATCATTTGGTAGTAAGAAGCCTGCAGGTTCATAATATTTGCATCTCATCTACATTTCAGGACCCAAGATTCCCTAAGTTAGTTTGCTGAGGCCTGTGTGTATTTTGCATCTTATAATTCTGAATTAATTGCTTAAACGTGACAACTTTTGAAGATTAAAGTAATTTCAGTGTCTACCTCCTACACCTCAACTCTATTATGCAGAAGTTGAGCTGTAAGAACAAGTGGGTTTTAACAATGGAGATATGAGAGTGGTGGGGAGGAAGTAGAATTGCCAGACCTAGCAATTTGGTCATAAAATCAAGCAAGCACAATGCTGCTAATCACCAATTATAAATATTTTGTTTGCTACACTGCTAAAACTGTGCTAGTGTGAGCCAAAATTTATCCAGCAGTGAATCTCCAGAACTGCATCACTAAATATTAGAAAAGACATTTCTCTTTCTGTGTTTGGTGCTCAGCATCTGCAGCCAGATTTTTTTCACCCATAAATGGATTTCAGTACAGCCCCTGAAGGTTAAAACTAACCACGTACATCAGTTCTTTGGGGTTTGTAGACCTAGTTGTTTAATTTTCTCTGAATACCAAGGTACCTTTTCGTGCATTTCGTGTACTGGGTTTTGCACAACACTGAGTGGAGGTGAAAGAGTTTGCTTCATTTTCTTCTCAAAAAATTTCACTTTGGTCTAAAATAAGATTAGAATTTTCTGGAATTATTAATTAGCAAATATTCATAAAAATGTGTGTTTCTCTTTGTGTTTAAATTATTCTAACTCTTGTAATACGTAAATTACAAGAGCACCAGTAAAAACAAATTATAACTTAAATATACAAGTGTATAGATCCATACATCTGCCTAATCTGTGTGTCTTCTGTCCACACCCCTTTATCCTGTTCGAGGTTGTGAGGTGGGGAGTTGGAGCCTATACCGGCTACCATCGAGCAGTGCACACCTGAGACACATTGCCAGTCTGTTTTGGAGAAACCCAGTGGTTGTATTCCCATCTCTGCTGATTAGAACCTGAACTGATAAATACATGACTACTGCAGAATCATTTGACACAGGACCTAATGCCAGTTAAACACTTCTTAACTGCGCTCAAAAGCCAGATGTTCACAGGTGTTTTTTACCAGAATGAAAAGAGCTCAAGAGAACAAACTGTAAGAACCCATAAATAAACTACACAGATTTACAAGTCTAACATTTTGCCAAAGGTATGAAACAATAAATCTATACAATGACACATATCTAGAAATGTGTCCTTTATTATTAGAAAAGGACCTTTTAATGACACTTATTTTCTCTCTTGTCAACATTGATAGCTTTAATGGGGACTTACTCGTTCTCTGGCTGTCTTTGACTTATAAAACAGACGTTACTAAATGATTGTTAGATTTTTTTTTTAAAGCACTTTTAGCTTAGATAGAATAGAAACAGCTAGTATGAACTATCCATATACAACCAAAATGTCTACTGGGGTTAGATGCCACTTTGAAGTAGGGTCATGCATTCTGAACTTGCTCAGTGAATTTTTCCAGTGTAGAAATGATGCACATAGAAATATCAGTTAGATATCAATGAGCTGTGCAAGGCCAGACAGCTGCATTTATCTGAAATGATTAATAAGAATGTCAACAATTCTCCAACTCTGTTTTCTATGGTTGAAAAACTTACAAATCCCCCTAAACAGTTAAACCCAGACCTCCTCTCCACTGAGAAATGCAACAAATTTGCCAGCTTTTTTTGCCAAAAAAATCAAAATAATTAGACAAAACATTCATGCCACACAGACCAACAAGAAAACTAATCTGTGTCTAAAACCTAGAACTAACTCTGACGTTATGTCACAATTTAATATTATTGATTTAAAAATCCTAGAGGAAACAGTTTGGCATCCACAACTTGTACTCTTGACATAATACCATCTGACTTTTTAAAAACTGTTTTTACCTCAGTAGAAAATGATCTCCTACAAATAGTTAACAGCTCACTGGCATCAGACATTTTTCCCAAGTCACTAAAGACAGCTACCATTAAGCCACTCCTAAAGAAGATAACTCCAGATGCCTCTGTGATGAAAAACTACAGACCTGTCTCTAATCTCTCTTTTATATCCAAGATTATTGAGAAAGTTGTATTTAACCAACTCAATGACTTTCTGAATGAAAGTGGAAATCTCGATAACATTCAGTCAGGTTTCTGACGTCATCACAGCACTGAAACCGCTCTGGTCAAAGTGTTAAACGACATTAGGTTGAATACTGATTCTGGTTATGTTTCAGTCCCGTTTCTGTTGGATCTCAGTGCTACATTTGATACTGTAGATCACAGAATCCTGTTGCACAGGCTGGAAAACTGGGTTGGACTTTCTGGAGCGGTCCTTAACTGGTTCAGGTCCTACTTAAGTGTAGTTTATACTTCTCTGTCATTTCAATGCCGTAGCTACGCCGTAGCCTGACATGCAACTCCAAAAAGGGTTGTGATTGGTCCACTCGGAACGTAATTTCCGGCCGTTGCTTTTTCCGGTCTTAATGGCTGTATACAGCGAAGAAGCTCGTTGACATTCGAAATTATCAAAAGTGCATTTGTTCATCCAGTTTGTAAATTCACACCAGTAAATTCACAACCAGTGTTGTAAATTCATCCGTTCCCTGCCTCGACCGGTTTAGTGGTCATACAGATCACCTCCGCAAACATCTTCTCTGTCGCCTGCGCTTAAACATTTGTAATATAAGCATTTGTTCTTCAATATTGATGAGGTCCAACTGCAAATACAGCTGCTCCACCTCGGTTGCCATTGTTTACTGTTGTTAACTCTGACCGGAAGAAAAAGCAAGGATTCAGCTATAAACCCTGAAAACAAGCAAACACGCAGCCACACCTCCTTACCGGCATGGTGAATTGCAGAGTAACGTGTTCCCTCGACGCAGAATTTCGAATGCTCAATGACGATGTCACGTCGACACCGTCGACGTTATGGAGGAGTATAAACTAAGCATTAGAAGGCCAGAGTTATTTTGTTACAATTGGCAGCTATGAATCTGAGCGAGTGGCCATGACTTGTGGAAAGGTAAATTCTTGGACCTCTCTCTGTTTAACTTGTATATGCTCCCTTTGGGTCAGATATTACAGAACTTTAACATCAATTATCACAGTTATGCAGATGATACTCAACTTTATGTGTCTCTGTCAGCAGACGACTGCAGCCCAGCAGACGTACTGTGTCAGTGTCTGGAGGAAATAAACACCTGGATGAGAGAGAATTTTCTACAATTAAATTAAGACAAAACTGAGATCATTCTGTTTGGTAGCGAAGAGAAGAGGGTCAGCATTGGTAAATATCTTGAGACACGGGCCCTTACAGTCACTGAGCAAGTTTGTAAGAGTGACTCAGATCTGACTTTCAGCAGCCACATCAAAGTTGTCACCAAGGCAGCTTTTTACAAACTCATAAACATCAACAGAATTAAAGGTTTTCTCTCCCAAAAAGACCAGGAGAAACTCATCCATGCATTCATCTCCAGTAGACTTGATTATTGTAATGGTCTTTTAACTGGACTTCCCAAAAAGAGCGTTAAACATCTGCAGCTCATCCAGAACGCTGCTGCTAGAGTTTTAACCAGGACTAAGATATCTGACCACATCACACCAGTTTTAAAATCTTTACACTGGCTTCCAGTCAGTCACAGAATAGATTTTAAAAGCCTACTGATGGTTTACAAATCCCAGAACGGTTTAGGCCCAAAATACAAAGAATATAAATCCAGCAAAGCTTTTAGATCCAAGGACTCAGGTCAGCTTGTCCAGTCGCGATTCCAGACTAAACATGGAGAAGCAGCATTTAACTGTTATGCTGCAAACAAGTGGAACAAACTGCCAGTGGAGAATAAACTGTCACCAAATGTAGACATTTTTAAATCCATGTTAAAAACATTTATTTTCTCATGTGTCTATGTATGAAATCTGCATGGTATCTTATCTTATCGAGACTGTTGCTTGTTTTTATTAATTTTAATTAATTTAGTTTTAGTATTTATAATATTATAATTATAATATTTTTTTATTTATATTTATATTCTTTTACATATTTTTTATTATTTTTCTGCTCCCCGTTGCAATGCTTTTATTTTATCTAAAGCACTTTGAATTGTTTTGACTTTTAAACCTGATTTCTGTTCAGATGTAGTCCAAATCAAATGTTTGTTGTCCAAAAATTCCTTGGTAGGTTGCAATGATCTCTGTCAAAACAACATGTAACCCTTGTTATGGTATAATAACAGAGCACAGGTAAGTAATAGTCAATAGTAATAACTGGACCAGTAACAGAAGGCACTGTTTTTTTTAAGAGCCAGTATCTTGAACATCAATCATGACACAGACAACAGTGGGTTTGAATTTCTGTGGCTACTTATTATTATTGCAAGCCTACAGATCAGTTGTAGACATAACAACACTTGTTGAAGAATAATGAATAGAAAATAACAAACTAAAATAATAAAGTCGGCAAAATAAACCCTTTGTTTCCAGAGTCAGTCTTTATTGTGTTGGGGCCCTTCTCCGATTAATGTCAGTATGTCACTCTTTATTTCAGTCCTAATGTACAGTCAGAAATCCTGCGCACATCCTGCACACATCTCAGGTTCACTACCAGTAGTTCGGCTCGCCACCCAGTTCACACTGGATCTCGGAAAGCACTCCAGTGGATCATAGATCGAGGCTGTGTCCTTTTCCTAATAGTATCACCAAAAACCTGACCTAGAGACAGGCCAGATGAGATCCAAATGTCTCATTACATTCATACTGTCTGCATGAATCATGTTCATTTTCTAATTTCAGAATTATCACCAATAAACAATAATATTCTGCATTAATTAGTTTCATGTCATGGTCTCAAAAAGAATTTAGTTGTACAATGAAAATATATCTTTATTTCAAAGTGTTCATTTGTAGTTGTGTAACTATAAATACATTTAAAGTGCTTCTTATAATCATGTTCAAATACACAATTCACATTAATAACCATTTACAAGTACTCAAATTATGTTGTTTTACTACAAAAAAAATAAAATACAACACAGTACCCCTCATTAAATGCAGTAAACATTCATAGTTACTAGAGGTATTAAGGCTAAACTTGCTTAATTATCTCCCCTTGCACCGGTAACGGTGAGAGAATGCACTAAATATTGACATCTTTAACTATCATAAACATAGAATATAAATTCAACAAAGCCAGCTGGTGGGGTTCACTTATTTGTTATTTGGGGATCCTGTCATACTGAGCTCTTCACTGCTGCTCAGAAAACACAGTGTGTCAGGTCTTGTAGACGCCTTCAGTTATGAATCACGTTTTGTCTCGTCACTTCCTGTTTTATTTTGAAATATTAACTTCCCTCTCGTTTGAGGTACCTTGCTCTTCCTCCTGTATCAAGTGTCTGATTGTCTTCCCTGATTCCCAAAGTGTTTCCACCTATTCTCCTCATGTGTTCAAATAGTCTGCATCTCCCTCTGTTCCGTACCAGTGTGTTAAATTTATCTCCTTGAGCGTTCTCACTCTAGCCCTGTTCACAGCGACCATAGTCTTGTTAAACAAAAGATCTTGTTCTGATGCGATGTATAGTGCCTCCGACTTTTAGGAGAGCGGTAAGTTAAGTTGTAATTTGATATAGCCTTTGTTTTTGTCCTACTGGAGTGGAGAGAATTTTTGTTTAATAAGTTTTATAGTCACACTCTCCTCTCAATGGGTATTGAGGCGAGTGTGTTAGGAGTTTTATAGCCCATTGCTTTGCTCTGTCAAAGAGGTTACGAGTGATTATTATTATTAATAAACACTATTATTGATAAAGATCTTGCATCTGTGTCCTGTGTCTTTACGGTTTGTGACACCGTGTTGGTCGTATTTCTCCCTTCAGCACACAATTTCACAATTTTAACAAATGTACTTATTCATATGAGTTAATTGAGTGACATCACTCCAAATGTTTTTCATAAAATCCACTTTAATTATTTATTTATTTGTTTCAAAATAGTTGAATTGTTTATCCCTCAATAGAAATTAATTTAAAGGGATAGTTCTAATATTATGTTTATGTTTATGCATTTAGCAGACGCTTTTATCCAAAGCGACTTACAGGTAGGCATGTAGGGTAAGGGGGGTCTTGCCTAAGGACCCCTACTGGAGGTAGCACCTTTCATACAGGGGGTCTCCCACATGGAAGGTGGCAATCATACCACTACACTATCCAGTCCATATTAAAGGGTGTCATGTTAAAGCCAGGGCTACACTCTCCTCTCCTGAACTCATGTACGTCCCTGTACATGGCAGGGGTCAGATATGTTTTATCTGAGGGGGCAGGTGAGGGGAATGTAGGGAGTTCTCTGCTTCACTCAAAGCATCGGCTAGTGCTATGGTCAACATGAAATAACGATTTAACCACTGTGATAAAGGGTTTTCCAAGTTCAGCATAATTAACGATTCCTCTCCGATCTCCTGACGGAGGTATCTATTCCTGTTCGCCTCTCCATCTCCCCTTTAACCTGTGTTTCCATTCCATCCAACCCATTCTCTCCTTTCTCCTCTTCACTCTTTGACATGTCAGAGAGTACATGAAGCTAGTCAACATCAGATAAGTCACTTTCAGTTAGGTTTCTAGTCTCCACAGGACATTCGATATCAGGTAAGTCACTTTCGATTGGGTCTGTTTCATGTGTTTGTTCGGTTAGAATCATTCTTCTAGAAGGTAAGTACTCAGTGTCACCCTGATGGCTGGCAGGTTCGTTAAGCGTCAGGGGACTGTCTGGTGTACCATCAGTCATATCAGGTAGTTTGCCAATTTCAGGAGTGCAATCAACATTCTGAGCATCTACTGAGCTCTCAACAGGACAGGACTGGAGGCTCAGTGTATCTTGCTCATTGGGCAAAGGTAGATCAGGTGATACTGGGCTCTCATGGACTGCAGGGACCTGAGTCTTAGGGGGTTGCCTGAACCAACAGACTGGAATGACCTCATTGTTCTCCTCCTCAGAGTGCATGGCATATACATCAGGGTTTGCACGAGTTGTTGGTCTGCGTTTTGCAGGTTGCTGCACAAGGTTGTTACTTTCCTCTGTAGGTAAGTATCCACATGGAAGGAGTAAGTCGCAATGTCCTTAGAGGACCATCCTTCTTTTCGGGTTTAACCGTATAAACAGGAAGGGTACCTGGTCTGTTCACCACTACATGGACAGTTGACTCCCATTTGTCTGAGACCTTGTGCTTCCCCCGGATGCAGACATTCCTGATCAGTACTCGGTCTCCAGGGTTGCCCCTGGGGTGGTACAGGGTTGTCCTGACCTTGTGAATACCCGCTACTAGCTCTTTTATCATGTGGGATTCAAAATCTGGTCCCTGGTCGCTATGTAGCTTTTCTGGCATGCCGTAGTGCACCATAAAGCTCTCCCACAGACACTTTGCCACTGTGCAGGCCTTTTGGTTAAGTGTAGGAATGGCAACCGCGAATTTGGTAAAGTGATCCGTGATCACAAGGATGTCTTTGGTCCCGCTTTTATCCAGAGAGGAAATCCATGCAAAGGAGTTCAAGATGTCTAGTGAGGTGAGTATTGACCAGAGGTGCCGCTCTCTCGGGTGGTGTCTTTCTCCACACGCACTTGCCACAGGACCTCACCTTCCTCTTCACATCCACAGCCATCCTTGGCCAGTAAAACCTAGTCCTCGCAAGGTCTATTGTATGGTACACTCCGATGTGACCCCTATGGTCATGCAGGCTGGTCAGAACTATGTCTCAGAACTCAGCTGGGAGTACAAGCTGGTAGGTTGTTTTGGGACCCTCCTGACGACGTCTGTACAAGACATTATTCAAGAGCTGAAGGCGATTTACCTCTCAGAGCAGAAGTGGTAGGTCAGGGAGTTGATTCCACAAGGTGGGGGGTTGTGTGCCCCCTATGCTCGATAGTTCTGCCTCAGTTAGATGGGGAACAGTTGGCAGTCCTCCCAACAGATCAGTCCATCCGCATCGCCATTTTGTCTTCCATGACAGTAGAGGAGTTTAAATTATATAGCTTGTTGCATCCAGTTTCACTGAGGTCAATATGTAGAGCAGTGGGTAGCTATCAGTAACAACGATGAAATGGTTACCATATAGATAATTGCTGAACTTCTGATCGCATAGCCAATGACTTGGCTTGAGCCGACCCTCCTGCTCCTGATACAGGACGACACCGAGCCCGGTGGTGCTGGCTTCGGTGTGGAGCACATAGGGCTTCTGGGGATCCGCAAAGCCCAGCACAGGTGCGGTGGTAAGTTTGTCGATGACCATCTCGAACACTCACTGCCAAGCAAGGGACCATCATTCTCCAAGGAACTCCTTTAGGTTGTGTATGCCCACAGCTGATCTAATTTCTGCTTCACTTTTGCCTTCTTCTGAGAAGGTGGATATCCTGAAGTTAGATCGGGGGGGGGGGGGGGGGGGGGGGGGCTTCTCGGTGCCAGAGTAACCCTTAACAAACCTCCTATAGTACCCAGCGAACACGAGGAAGGCTCTTGATTTTAGCAAGTTCTGGGGAATCGGCCAAGTCTTAAGGGCAGCAATTTTCTCTGGATCGGTTTGTACTCTATTCTTGGTCACTATATGGCCGAGGTAACGGACCAACATCTGAAAGAAGACACACTTTTCCGGGGACTGTTTCAGACCAAACTCTTTGAGACGAGCGAGCACCTTCATCAATTTCTCCTCGTGTTCCTCCAGGATTCTGGAGAACACAATCAAGTCATCGAGGAATACTAACACATCCTTCAGATGCATGTCTCCCATGCACTTCTCCATTAATCTTTGGAATGTGCTCAGGGCGTTCGTCACTCCTTGAGGCATCCTGTTGAACTCCCAGAACACAAGAGGGAACACAAAAGCAGTTTTAGGTTTGTTTGCCTCTTCAACCTCTATTTGGTAGTACCCGAACTTTAAATCGAGGACAGAGAAACACTGTGCGCCATTGAGTGCTGAGAATGTAGATTGCAGAATTCAAAGACTGACTGTTGCTTTGGACTGAGTCAGTAAACTTTGTATTTGTTCCTGATAGTAAACATCTTGTTCAAGTTGCAGCTGACTCCAAATGGAATGAAATATGTTGAAGAAGTTATTAGAAATCGAGTAAAACATAAGCATCTTCATACAGCTAGCTTTAGCTTGCTTGAGTCTCACAAGGGGGCTACACGGTGGTGTGGTGGTTAGTCACAGCAAGAAGGTTCTAGGTTCAACTCCCAGCTGTGCCCTTTCTGTGTGGAGTTTGCATGTTCTCCCTGTGTATGCGTGGGTTCTCTCCGGTTACCCTGGCTTCCTCCCACTGTCCAAAAACATGCATGTTAGGTTAATTGGTGACTCTAAATTGTCCTTAGGAGTGAGTGTGAGCGTGTGTGGTTGTTTGTCTCGTTTGTTTCTGTGTGGCCCTGTGATGGACTGGCGACCTGCCCATGGTGTACCCAGCCTCTGGAGCCTATCCCAGCAGTCATCGGACAGCCCCCCTGCGACCCAACAGATGGATAGACGGATGGATGGATGGATGGAGTCTCACTAGGGATTGTACTTGTGGGACAGCATCCTGTCTCCGTACGAAATGCTCAACCACAACCTCATATCATTTGGTAAGTTCATATCACTTACTGAAAGGGATGGTAAACTCCTTCCATTAGTGAGTAGGGCAGAGTCATTGGCACCCAAGCCATTACTGCTCGGTGATATATCTAAGAATGAGATGAGGGGCTGTTACTCAGGGGTCAGAGGTGATGGTGTTGAGACAGTGGGGTCAACAGGTATGGGGTCTTCAGCTCAGGGTTGCATAGCTTCGACATCTTCACCAATCTCAGACATCATCCCTTTCAGCACCTCACCATAGTCTTTACCACTCCACTTAGACAGCTCCTTGAGCTCAGCCTGATATGTCTTGGTAACATTGCCGCCAATCTTGGTAGTGTACACACTGCTTAGTGTCTTTACTTCATATGCAATGGGAAGGGTATACGGCAAGTGAGGTTCTAAGCCTTCTAAGGCTGAGCCACTTAAGTATTCAACGATCAGGTTTTGGTGGAGTTCATCTGATAGATCGTCAACAAAACAGAATCTCAAAGCCGCTACAAAGGGCTACAAACAGCCTTTAGAAAATTCACTAATTAAACTCCCAGTCCCACGACTGTCAGCACTAGCCTTGTTGAAAGGTTTTGCTACATCGTCGTTCAGACTGTAGACCAGGTTATTCACATATTGCAAGGTGGGTGGTTTAATCCCCTCCTCCACCACATAACAAATGGTGCTTGTGCAAGACACTAAACCCCAAGTTACTCCTGTTGGCAAATGAGCAACGTTTGTTGGTTGCTAGAATTTAGAAAACCCTACGACTTCTCATTAAAAGTGTTGTTTAAAATTAAGTTTAAAGGCTGTGTGCGCTGTAGGGAGGTGGTTAGGGGTGAAGACAGGCCCAAACCAAGAAGCTTTGTAAAGAAAAGAACTTGTAAGGAGGAAAGTACAAAGTCAGAGAGTGAAGCCATGTAGCTGCTAACTTTTATTCATCGTATATTCCCTTCCATCATCTACCATAAACAAGTTCAGATTAAAAAAGCAGTAATGGGCTTTTTATCTATTTTCTACTGCTGTCTATTGTCAAAATTGGCTGCTATGGAATTCTGTGCGTCTTCATCTTTGTAGAATTCAAAGACTGTCTGTTGCTTTGGACTGAGTCAGTAAACTTTTAGTAAACTTCTTGTTCGAGTTGCAGCTGATTCCAAATGGAATGAAATACGTTGAAGAAGTTATTAGAAATCGAGTAAAACATAAACATCAGTGTAAAACATAAGTAAGTTTGTGTCAATCATGCACAATGTGAGAAAACCGCCTTTACTTTCATCATATAAATCTATACCTCATTTCAGTCTAATGCAATGGCTTAGAATTCATAAATCATTTACATTCATGATGGTGTAACACTGATAAATAACAGTTTATTTTTAAGTGTTTACAACAGGGAATTGGATGAAGAATTTTAATACTCATCAAGTTTGATTCTGTGATCTCTGAAGGGAAATAGATCATCATTGTTGTCTATGATAATCGGTGATATTACCATATCACAGAAATGAGACAGATACAGGAAAAGCAAAACTATTTACAGGGAGATTATTGTTTTTTCCATCTTATCAGTGTGCAGTGAGATTTCAACACACATGCACACTGATCACTGGCTTTAAGTCCCAACCCCTTTAAGTTCATTATGTTGCTGAAGTTTTTCTGTGTGTAACACACTATTAAATCAACTAAAGAAAATACACAAAGGTCAATATATACGAACCTGACTTATAGGGTAATAATATTTGTCTGTAAAGTTCCTACACAGCAACTGATTGGATACCCTGTCAATATCCCAATATCCGAAGTCAGGACCTGTGGCCTCTTCCCAGGACTTTTTAAACTTCTCTACACAGCTACATGCAATTAAACAGTGTTTCTTTAGCTTCTGCACATTGTCTAACCCTATGAGCTTTAATGAAGGCAAATGGATTCCATTTTCTTTATCTTTGAAGACGTTTCATAACCAAGTTTGAATGACCTTTCTGCTACTTGAGACCTGATATTCATAGCCAACTTGTTTAGAACTGAAGAAGCCTTTCAGATGAGAGGTGAAACGTCTTCTAGGATTAAGAAAAAGAAGTCAGCTTGTCCTTATTCAAGCTGTTATGATAACCATAAACTGGATGACTGAGAATCTATACTGACATTTATTGCAATACTGTTTCCTATTATATTCTACTTGAATGTATGTACTTTCCAGGGATGTGCGGTCAGGAGAGGCAGGGGAGGCAGAGCCTGTTGGCAGAGTATGGCAGTACAGTACACAAACTGTAGTTACGGAGAGAGCTTACGGAGGGATTTCTACACAGGCACTCGACTGGGACCACTTTATCCACACGCCCCTCAGGAGCACAGTTTATTTATTTACTATGACAGTCGGCTAACTTCACACGGAGTTTGCTACTGCTAGTTTTGTGCAACATTTATAAAATTTTGACAACGTGAACGACTTTGAGTAAGATGGACGTTCTTACCGGAGTGAATGAGCTGTGCTGCAACCATGCGTGTCGATGAAGTCGTCCCAGTTCGCTATTTCAGCTTAATTTAAAACCATGAATGTGGCTACATTTTCAAACATTGTCAGGTGTTTTTAATGTAGCCAACTAGCATTTATAGATCCTGCTTGAAACATTCAGTATAAACCTTTTGTATAGTTGTTCATAAACACTGGTCAGCACAGTAGAGACGGTTCACAATCAGCAACTACTGGTGTCAACAGCACTCATTTAATAGACTGGTGGTATTAAGACATGAGTTTGTGAGGAAAAAGACTAATTGATATATGAGAATTGTCACAATCTTATGTTTTTGTCACGTCTGTGTTTTAGTCCTGCCTGTCAGTTTACCAGGGGACTCAGGACACAGATGCAGGGTCATATGGGTTCCAAGCGATCTCCCGGCAGCGCAAAAGAAAAGGCTATGAAAACCTAAGCGCTCTCCTCAGTAACTAAGCGGAGGAAGATCGCAGCTATGAAAGTAACAAACATAAAACTCTCCAACTGGGAGGAAAACAAAAAGCTATGAACGCTTAACAAAACAAAGACACGCTCTCAAAACGAGGCGGAATAAAACAAAAGACGCACTCTTAACCAAACAGAGGCTCTATGAATTTTAACGATAACTAAAGGCTCTCCTTTAACGGAGGCGACTATGAATGGTAACAACGAAAAATCTCTCCTTGCAAACGGAGGAAAAAACAAAGCTATGAAACTTACCGTGTTAATAAATAAGGCTATGGGTAAGAATAACTTACAAAACAAGAAAGCACTGCAGGAGGATCGCTCACTGCAGGCTCGTGGAACTGTGGATCGAGGAACAAGATGAAGGGCTGGTAATGATGCTCATGTGGTGAGACAACATACTGGCACAAGACAAGGGAAACCAGACTATTTGAACATGAGGGACCAAGGGGGAACAGGTGGAAACACTTGGGAATCAGGGAAGACAATGCAACGCTTGACTCGGGAGGAAGGAACCTGAAATGAGAGGAGAAGGTCAGTGCTTTTTCAAAATAAAACAGGAAATGACGAGACAAGACATGGAACAGAACATAAACCGTGACACTGCCATTTTCTCACCTTTCGTCAGTTCCCTCCTGCCAGTCGTCAGCTCCACTCACTTCACCTGCGTTTCTTCCCTCAGCTGCCTTCACTCACTAATAGGGATGTCACTATTACAGATTTTCTTGGTACGATTATTGTCAGAGAAACAATCACGATATTACGATTATCATGTTTATTTTTGCATTAATAATTTCACACTACCATGAATAAATAAGATCACATGAACACTCCTTATAGGTCTTATTTTAATTTATTTCCCTCTTTGGATGGTCTCATAACAAAATAATATAGCAACAATGTAAAGTAACCAAAAAGTACAAGAAAAATTATAGTAGATGTAGATGCAGATGTGATTTTTGTTTAATTCCAAATGATATATTTGGAATTAAACAAATATATATAAGCACATCTGCTCTGTAAACAGTCAATAAATGCTACATATTAGCTATGTACTTCTCTCAGAGAAAACATATATAAAGGCTACAGAACCTTTACCTGGACTAATCTTATGTGACCAGATAAAAATATGTATCTATTATTTTGGTCCTTTAATTTTATTTCTAAATTACTACTTTTTGCTTAATACAGAAAGCAAAAGGAGGTAATGATGAATGTTCACTGACTGAGAACCAATAGAAGATTACATTACTTTTTCTTATACAGGCCATTGCACAGTGACACTGAAACTGTTTGCCGACTTACTATGAGACATATTCGGCTTTACGTAACGTTACGTGAATGCGGCTTAACTTGTCTTGTTGCACTGTATGCCGAATCGGTGTTGCACACCATTAATGGAAAATAGCACAGTAAGTATTTTTTACCAATTCATTGTTATGTTAGGTAAACAATGACATGACTTAACCCAGTTATTATTTACCTTTACTTTGGCGTACATCGCCGGGTGGTTATCACGCAGGTCGTGAAACATATTTGACATGTTGCCTGATTTCACAGCAACTTTTTTGTAGCATGTCTTACACTTAGGCAGGCCGTCTTCCACAATTACACCCTGATCATTTTTTTGGTAGCCAAAACAATCCCACCGGGTGACTTTAAGTGTTTTTTTGGAGGGAATAGCTCTTCCTCTTCCATGCTTTACCTCCTGTGGGACTGGGACGCCTATCTCTGCACGGACCAAAAAAAAAAGCAACAAAAGCAGTGACACCCCATGCCCACTTTGCCGACTCATATCCCCTATGGGACCGATACGGTCAGCCTGCATGGGCTTCCCATATGGGACCAATGTTACTGAAATCATATGGGTCCCAGATAATTTACCCAGTTCAAGCCCATGCCCACTTGGTACCCATGCAGCCTCCTTGTGACCCATATGGGGCCCACATGTACATGTTGGCTGGGTCGTTTGTACTTTTCCACTCTGCTCATACAACGCAATGTATGTCCTTGGATGGTGCAAGACTTTAAGATACAACATAACAGGACAAAAAAAAACTGGGTCAGATAAAGCGTCTCTATTAAGCGTCTTAGTTCTCAGCTGATCCAAAATGGCTGCAGCATTTTGATCTGTGCGTCAAATGATAAATTCTGGTCAAAAATAACTCCAAGGTTCCTCACTGTAGAACTAGAAGCCAAGGAAATACCATCTAGATTAACCATATAACTGGACAATTTCTCTCTGAAGCTCTCAGGTCCAAAGAGAACAACTTCAGTTTTGTCTGAATTTAGAGGCAGACAGTTCTGAGTCATCCGGGTCTTTACGTCTTTAAGACATGCTTGTAGTCTGACCAACCTATTGGTTTCATAGATAAGTACAGCTGAGTATCATCAGCATAACAATGGAAATTTGTTCCATGCTGTCTAATAATGTTACCTAATGGAAGCATGTATAAAGTAAAGAATTGGTCCAAGCACAGAACCCTGAGGACCTCCATGACTTACTCTGATGTGTGAGGAAGATTCTTCATTTACAAGAACAAACTGGAATCTATCAGACAAATATGACTTAAACGAGCCTAATGCAGTTCCTTTAATCCCAATAAGATGTCCAAGCCTCTGTAACTCAGAGTCCAGCACTGACGTACTTTATCTGTGACCACTAATAAATACTTTGTTTAACTTAAGATTTCTCCAGCTTGTTCTTGGACTTCCAATGAAAGAATCGGGCTAACAGGGACATAACACTACAGTATGTTTTAATGTGTATTTCAGTGTATCTAAAATAAGTGGCAGCGAGTGTTAGAAAAATTAACTAACAGACAACGGTATGAAACCAAGAAATCCCTCAGAGGCCTCAGAATTTTACTTGCAAGGGGAGACCAACACACGAACCTTCTCTCTGCAGATTCACAAGAGTTCTCCAACAAGTGGTTGCCTCCCTTGCTCTTTTATTAGGTGACACACACATACACATACATACAATCCTCTATATGCCCAGGTCTGGTATATCTCCTGAGTTTGGAGGCATCTCCTTATTTGGGGAGCCATAAAGATAACGATCAGTGGGGAGACAACATTCCTTCTTCGAACACAGTTCTCTTTGTCTCCCAACTTCTCCTTGTGAAGCTTTAATATGAAATGGCCTCTCTGGCTGTGACTTTTATATAATGATAATAAGCAAACTTTTCTGACAGCGAGCAAATGCGATACAGGTTTTAATATGACCAGATGCTCTTGTGTGTTTGAAAAATATTACATGCAAATACTCACAACATTAGAATGAGTTTCAGCTTCAGGGAAATGCTGAGGCAAGTCCACTGGAAGAAAACCAGCATTTTTAAAATATCCAAGCACCCTGTATCATAGCTACATGTGTGACGTTTTTGACAAATCAATACGTTTGAAAATCAGTCCAAAATTCAGCGAATAATTCTACTTTAAGATTTAAGATTGTTTCCTTTGTAAGTTCATGCACCGCTGCCTCTGCTAGTCCTGTACCAAGATAGCGGCGCTTTAGGCACATCCTTCCACAATTGATGCGGCGTCTTTGTATATATATGTCTATGGGTGGCACGCGGTTGTTGTGTAACTTTGTTTTCGTTCCGGGCGAGTTGCGTTGATGTACCAATATGGTTCCAGCATAATATTTTCTAGAAATTGACAGCATTTAGGAAACGTTACAATTAACTAATCGTAAAGTTTAATATCGCAATTAATCATGAAAACTGGTAATCGTGACATCCCTACTCACTAATCGTCCTCCTCTGCATTTGAACTCCCAGTTATCATTCACTCATTGTCAAATTCTTACCATTACCAATCTTGTCAAGTCAGGTTTGTCACCGGCACACCTCACGTCTAGTTGGTCTGTTCAAGTTCTTGTTCTCCAAACTTGTCCAGTCACGTCAGTTTATTCTTCGGGTTTTGTTTATCAGTTCTGTTGTTTGGAATTCTGGCTTTGCTGCACCTTTTGTTATAGGTCTTTTTTAATAAATAAAATTTCCATTGTCAATCTGGATCTGCATTCGGGTCCTCTCTTCTCACCTCGTCGCTATGCCGACTATCAGTGACAAGAATAAAATATCTGCCTGCACTGTGGTCCTGCAACTCTTTTCACGTATAAAAGACATCCTTGTTAATCCCCTGCTGTTCTTCTTTGATAATTCACAGATGCCAGACAGAGGTGGCACAGCCCTTGATTGTGTGCGTGCTTACTCACATCTGGCTGGCAGAATCAGAAACGTGACGACAGCACCGTTGATAAGAGTGGTGAGTTCTGTAATGCCAGCTTGTGGGCCCTTGCCATCTCAGAGGTGCAGTGGATCGACTCTGACACCTCACACCCCCTGTTCTTTTACTCATGACAAAGATGGACAACAAAACTGCATATAGTCCCAGCTTGAAAGGCATGTGTGAAATGGCCCAATTGTCACAATAAGTGGTGGAGAGAGGAGAAGGACCCAAATGCAGACTCGGAACAGGCAGAAGGAAAACTAAACTGGTTTCTGAAGGAAAATGTAACAAAAAGCGCAGCTAAACTGTGAGAAAGCAAAACCAGAAGAACTGACAAAACCTGACTAAAACAGAGGAGCACGAAACACCATGGCTCAAACCATGGGTGAAACAACAGGGAGGACCTGACAGTGACTATGAGAAGACAGAGAGCTTAAAATAAATACAGAGGAGAAGTGATTAGTGAATAGTAGCAGCTGAGACACGCTGGAAATGAGTGGAACTAATGAACAGGACATAGAAGCTGCGGCAACTATAAGTGAGACAATGAAACAGGAACTAGCATAACTGAAGACAAGACTGACAAGAACAATTAATAAAAACAACACAAGAGGAGCTTAAGAAGCAATCTAATGTCTAGAATACAAAATGAAGAAAACCTGATAACAAACCAATAACTCAAGAACACAAACCAAAGTGAAACAATGAATCCAGAAACCAAAGTCCAAAAAACACTCAAACCCTAACTTAACTCTAATAAAAAAAGACTCAATCGCAAAGTCAATCGCATAATACGCCCCTAAATACTAATTTAAATTAAGGTTGCATTACAACAACTTATACATTCACAGACATTATACTCTTTTTCTCACACTATTTTCATAGCGTCAAGAACACACACATTCCCTTAAATGTTCCATTTATGGCTGAAAATCTAACGAGACCTGTGAACTTAATGGGAGGAAGATACAGTGTCTTTGTTTTTGTTTAATTTGTTTTTGCATAGTTGTTTTGCATACGATCGATGGGAAGGTAGGACCCAGATGCAGTCCTCTTTAGTTCAAAAAGGTTTATTCCAAAACTCAAAACATGAACCGGGAGCAAAGGCAAAACCAAAGCACGGCAGAGCCGGATTTCAAAAATACTTAAACATGGAGCAAAACAAGGCTATGACTGCGAATAAACAAAGAAACAGGACTATGGATAAATACTATGATTTAAGACAAAACAAGACTGTGACCAGGCAAACTATGAGGCAGGTAACCAGACTTATCTTTAGTGCGAAGCATGGAGGGATAGTGAGGATTCTGCGATGAATGAAAGTAAACCAGGAAGCTAAATACTGTGAGGGGAGTGATCAGTGACATGAGGTGCAGCTGTGAACAATTAGACAGGTGACGTGAGTGAACTGAACGTGACAGGGGAAAAACATGACTAGAACATAACCTGAAAACATGATTAAACATAAACTATGACGTGACAAACTGAGCAGACTGTGACAGTTGTGAGGCTAAGGTTTTATTTAATGCTGTATATCAAAGTTGAACATATTAGCAAGTGTGCGTATAGCTAAAATAAATTAGAAACTACATTTTAAAATGTCAGGGAGCTGCTGGACTGGCGATATCGTTTCAGGTGATGTGAGCGCTTAATTAAAATACGTGTCAATTAAATCTGTCCTTATTATAAAGTTTAAAATAGGTACTGTTCATAAAATGTCCTAAGATATGTGTGAATAGAAAGCCATGCCCTTAAACTATTATTAGTTTAAGGGCTATTACCAGCTTATATGTCACACTCCCTGCCTCCTCTTCCTGGCTCGGCGCTTCTCTCTGCTCCCACTGAGAGTGTAATTACCTGATTGGGATCTGAAATGTGCAGGTGTTTGGCTGCCAGCTGCTGATCACCTCTAATCACCCAAACCATAAATACCAAGCTTCATCCCTACTCATTAATTTGTAAATAAACCCCTTTTCAACTCCAAGACCCCCGCCTCACTCTCTGAATCACCTAAAACACCAGACCAACACAAATCCTCTAAGTGATGGAGTCTCATAATTATTATTATTATGATTTAGTGTTTGATGTCTCAGTGTATATTCCACACTTATTTGGGTTATTATATGACGGACAAATACGTCTCAAAGTTTGCAGGAAAGTTTTTTTTTCTTTATATTGTTATGACTGCTGTGTTTTTTTGTCAAATTTATGAAAATTGCAGGCGGTAAGCTCTGATTGTTTACAACTCCAAGAGCTCACAGAGGATTGGCTACCAGGGAAAAGGTCTTGGGATGATGACAACCACTCGCTCATCTCCGTCTCCTCCCAACCAGCCACACCGTTTCACACAAGTAATATTTAAACATAACTTCAGACATTCATAAGTTGGAGTTGGTAGGGGTGGACGGCCATGTTATTTTCATTTGTTTTCTCCTGTTTAGTTAGACCAGGGAGGTAAGTGACTGTCTTTTTTTGCTTTGCTTTTTCTCTCCTGACGTCGATAGTTATGTTTTGTTTGTTGTTTTGGCCTTTGCCCTTCCTGAAGCTTATCTTCAACTCTAAATAGTATCTAAATCTAAATAAACCTTCATGCTGATATATCTTAACTATGTCGCTGTGGCTGCTTGAGACCTGAGGAAGATGGGCCATTTTCATCTTGTGTGTTGGTTACCGTTGGACAGGGCATAACATATATCAAAATGTTACTGTGGCTTTAACCTTGATGGAAACCACTTCAATTTAAAGGGTTTTTTAAAAACTTTTTGACTTTCACAACTTTTCACACCAAGTTGGAACCGTTTAATTACATTAACTGTTGGCCACAAACCAGAGGGATCAGTATTAAAAGGCACCGTTTCAAAGGTTGTCAAATTAAACAAACAAATATGAATCATGTACTTGCCCCACCTACACTATTACATGTTAACCGTACGATATAGAACACCCAATTCAAGTTATTTCACCTAGTTTTAGTAGATTATTATGCTAAGATCATATTTAGAGTCATGTGCAATTTCTTATGCAACAGAAACTTAAAATTTCATCCATTAAATTTATTGAACAGGAAGGCAGACTGAGACATTTTCAAAGCAGGTTCAAGAAACAACGTACCTCTTAAAAGAGAGCTGTAGCAATCTGCTCTGAAAGTCAAACTAGAGGAATAAGAAAGTCTTTCATTAAGTCCAACAGGAGGAATACATTTTGATTGATCAAAACCTTTCCAAACAGGAAGCGTCTCTTGAAGTAAATTAGTTGTAGGGATTTACATTTTAACACATTTACCACATGTGAATAGCAATCATTAATAAAGTTAAATAGCAGCAGAAGAGTCCTCTTTCCTGCAAGATGGGTGTTTACAACTCAGATTTCACGTGTTCAGTATCTTCCGTTGATGTACAGCTTCAACTGATGCTGACAATGGATTCATTCTGTATACATTTCCCAAAATAACTTTCTTTTAACTGGAACTAATTGATTTCAAGGCAATATGGACAATGTAGCTTAATTAACATGTGAAAAATCTTTGATATTCTTCACTTCAGAATTAATTGGAAGCCATACTTCTACACCTTCTCCATATTTATGTCAGTGGTGGCCGTAACAAATTCTTCATTTTTCCTGCCTTTGTCATTTTGAGGTCCAACCTCCCTCTTCTGAGCTGCACTTTAGAACTAATGTGATGCAATCTTACAGGCTGATTCAAATCTGCCTTAGTAAATCCAGATTGTAGTCAGGTGCCCATCATTGTTGTGGTGTTTGAAGGGAAAAGTCTGACATGAGTCAGTTATCATGTACCAAGCATGTTACTTACACTCAGTGTGGTTACATGTGTGCCATCGGATCGGATTATTGGCTAAATTACAATAAGATTGAGTTATTCAGTTCATGTAGACACCTTAATCTGACAAGAAATCGGATCGGGTTACTTGCGACTGAATTAAGACCCCGAGATAACTCGATCCAAATGCCTACTGAACATGCATGTAAACGACAGTGGATCGGATCGAGCGTTCTGCGCATGCTCGAGATTTTTTCCCCGATCATCACCTGAAAGTCGAAGGAGACGATATTACTGTTGTTATCGCCGCCGTCGGAAAGAAACAAACAACACGATGGAGTGGTGAATACGTCAACCGGAGGTGGCTCTATTAGCAATAGTTGAAATGGGTGCAGCGCTCCCTATCATACTGGGATATGACATGCTTTATGCCAGTGATTCGATTCATTCACCGCCATATATCCAAGGATAATTACCCTTGCTCAGATAAGGAGCATAACCCAACTATAATCAAGTTAATCTCATCATGTAGACCCACTGACTATGAATAATCATAATCTCTGATGCTTACTATTTCACCTGCATCTTACCATGTTCATATATTGTACATTCTATTGTACAGCGGCTGTAGCTCAGGAGGAAGAGGCCATCAAATCGGTGGTTTGACTTCAGCTTCCCCGGGCTACATGTCGAAGTCTCTTAATATTAAAAGACTTAAAAGAACAAATGATTATACCCATTTGAAAAGAATTGCTGAGGACCTAATTTTCCCTTTCACCACTGATTTTGTTTGTGTCGTCTTCCAAGTTTTGATTCCAGCTATCGACTATAGCTCTGCTACAGCTGCCTCTTATGGCCATGTGCTATTTAGCCTATACCACCACCTGCCCATGACACTACTGTGCAGCCGATACACTCCAAACAAGGTCACGGATAGAAGCCTGATGTGTGTTTTCTATTGGATTTCAAAAAGGATTTAAAAATCTCTTTAAATTAATTTTTAAGTAATCTGGATGGTTCTTTTCTTGTTTACCTTAATACTAACAAGTTGTTATCTGATGTGATGCATGGTTTACGGCACAGCGAACGTCACTTAAAATAATTCAAATCAATGATGTGCTCCAAGCAGAGCCAGTCTGTGAATAGGAGCTGTGTTTGTTGATTGTTCTCATGCTGAAATCGAATGTTCAGTAGAGGATGCTGAGCGATCCCATCTTGTATGCTTTGGCTGCAAACAGATGGCTGAAGCTGTTTGCTGAATGATAAAAAAAACAAGAACTGCTGAACTTTAGCAGTTCAGTCACAACAATAACAGGTAGCTTACAACAGCTAACAACTCTCCACAACCCCAGAACACATTAATGGGTGATATTTTGTCATGATTTTCGTAGAAATTGCTTTTCTGTTGAACTGATCGGGAATAAGATGAATGCTAGAGCAATGACAGGGGAGACAAACTATTGATGTATTAATATTCAACATCTGAATGCAATGTATTTCAAACATAGATAAAATGCATGAAAGGACAGGGTGTATTTGATGAATGTATTAAGAATGAGGACATTGTGGGTTTAATTTCAGTTCACTTTTCATTCATAGAACCATGTGTTGTCTCAGCTGTTTCACCTCTCTCATCTTTTCATGTCTCAGCACTCTCCATAGCAAATCTGTTCTTGTATCTATTGTTGTCCGCTCGCATCCTTCCAGTTGTTTTGTCTCTAAAACACACTCTTAAGTCAGTCTCATCACACTATTAGACTTTGACTGACATCTGACATTTGTCTCCAGTCAGTCTCTGTCAGCACTGCCAGAGGGTTGCGTGTTTGCCTTGGGTGGATTATTCTTTATTTTCCTTTTCTTCTGTCATGATAAATGGGGAGAAGTTGACTTGCGTGGTTTTAGAAGCACTTATATGTTACATGAGAAGCTTTGTGTAGATAAAATGGAAAATGCCAGCATAGAGATAAAAGAACACCTGCAATCAGTATCCTCTGTGCAGCTCTATTGATATACGGCCTTGTATGCTGGCTGTTTCTGTTTGCAGTTAACCAAGAGCCAATTAGAAGCTGTAGTATATACTCCACCTTCACATTCATTTCTG
Organism: Leuresthes tenuis; assembly: GCF_036924035.1. NCBI lineage: Eukaryota > Metazoa > Chordata > Actinopteri > Atheriniformes > Atherinopsidae > Leuresthes > Leuresthes tenuis. Next base: position 27,981,765 of record NW_027325360.1, on the reverse strand, counting down.
TCAGACTGGCAGCCAAGGTGTGTTCCTCTTTATTATTGTGTATTAGTATTGAGTTCTTTGTTCGAAAGATATTTCCCTCAACATGAATTGTGAGGTTCATGGCAAGCTCTCCTTGCCATAACTCAATCAATACTTTTTCAGTTATGATCTGTACAGGTGGTAGGAAATACAATGTCAAAACAGGAAGCTGATAGCATCAAAAACTATTAATTTTATGTGCTGGCCAAAAGCCACAAGTCTTATTGAATGTTTTACACTCTTGACAGGTTAGGCCGAGATAAAACGTATAAAGTAGTAGCTAAATACAGTAGTTAAACCTTTGTTTTACTCAGTTTTACTTTTTTACAATTACTTTGTTTTACTTCAGTTGACTGATGGCTTTTACAGGGTGATGAAAAGCATCTTCACCCTTTGCTGATATTGTAAATTGGTTGACTTCTCCCTTTTTTTGTTTATATCTCATCTTGGGTGTCAGATATAGCTCTCCTCCATTTTGGCCATCCATGTACTTTAAATTCCTCTGAGTCCGTGCTGTTGTCCTTTTTCTGTCATCAGTCAGCCTGTGGCCCACTGACAGCTGTGGCACAGTATCCAACTTTACATCACACTTTCCTTGGACAAAAGATTGTCTTTGAACAGAGATGGGTGCTAAAATTCAAATAATGTCAAGGACCAACTCACTGAAACTAAGGGAAATATGGGAAAAAGTTAAGAAAAAGCTTGAACTGACCACTGGTCCCATGAGAAAGACTACATGGACCATCTATCCTCGTGGTTAGGTTGTATGTAGAAGAGCGTACTGTGACATTACTGGCCAACATGATGTTGGCTGTCATATGTGGTGAAAGATGGGGAACAAATATGACTCTGCAATGTTTTGTCAAGATGGCAAGAGGTATCCAAGATGCAGCAAAAATTGGCAACCATTATAATATAGAAGATGTATCAAAGTTACCTTGTATAACAAGATTTCTTAGTTAAACTGATGGATTATATGATCAAAAACAATGTTATGGTGTTATTGCTATGCCATAAAACAAGGTACATAGAAGAAGAGTACCATTTCAAGGACAAGACACAAAAATAAAGTGGAGGAGTTGGTGGTTAAGAATAATGATTTGTGAAAAGTTTGATTCAAGAAATGGGTGATCATAGTTGTTATATGATGAAAGACCAGGCAATGGTGTACAAGATGAGCTTGTAAAGACCAAGAACTTGACCAAAGATGGAAATACGAGAAGAGGTGAAGCAATTCTGTGGTGGGCCAAGGCAGAAAACAAGCTATTTTCAAGCTATGAATTATGATTGATGAGGGTTTTCCCAGATGGAAATTACTGATAAAGAGCAAAATGGTCCTCAGAGTGACATCAGAGTTACTTAATTTCTCCAGCCTACCAATCTATTTTTTCCTAGACAGTGGATGGAAGGTGTCACAGTTTATGTTTTTCAGGTCACAGTTTATGTTTTAATAGTCTTGTTTTCAGTTTCTCATGTTTTCAGGTTATGTTCTTGTCATGTTTCTCCCCTGTCAGGTTAGTTTCACTCATGTCACCTTCTTCATTGTCATCAGCTGCACGTCATCACTAATCATTCCCACCACAGAATTTAGTCTCCTGGTTTCCTTTCATTCATTGTAGAATCTTCATTAACCCTTCATGCCACCGTCACTGAAAGCTAAGTCTGGTTTCCTGCCTCATAGTCACAGTAGTTATTTCATGCCAAAGTCATTGCTCATATCTCGTTCATATTCTTTCTTTGTTTTTTCTTAGTTCAAAGTATTTTTGATTATCCGGCTCCGCCACGCTTTGTTTTGCCTTGCTCCCTGTTTTTGTGTTTTTGAAATAAACCTTTTTTCGAACTTAAAGAACTGCATCTGGGTCCTACCTCTCCACCGTTCGCAACAAAGGTATTTGAAATGGCTGTTGTTTCCAACTTAATCACTAGATGGCATATTGTTACTTTAAAATAATCAAGCCAGACATAGATTTACTGTTCATAAGCAGAGCAGCCTTCTTCCCCCATACACCCACCCTCTTTTCTCCTTTATTATTTACCTTGGGGTGTCTTGGTAGGTCCACCATCCTAAAGCTTCCTTTCCTCCATTATTATCATGCTGCTCCAATTCCAACTGCCAGATGCTACTCATACATTTCATCCTAATCAAAAATTTAATTTGCATCTCAATTGATGCTTCAATTCCTACTCATGAACCCAATATTCCAGTCACTGTCATTTTCAACCATGAGTACAAAATAAGCAGCCATTACTGATTTTGTGAAATGAGCAAACCACACACATGTGCCCACGGGGAGGTCATTGAGAGGCTGGAGGATCTGATGTTTCACCTCTACACCTTTTATATACCATTTGAATCTTCCATTGCAACTCCAGAATATCCACTTTCCTTAAACCAAAAAAGACAATACACCTCTCTTTGTTTTCAAACCATTCCTGCCTGCTTTAAACCCACCTGTATGATGATGATCTTTGATCTTGCACCATTTTTCTATAATCAGGAAAATAAGAAGGAAGTCCAACTCTCATCATCAGTGGCACTCATCATTCGCATTAGGAGCAGAGCAACTAACAAATGGAAAGATGACAAGTTGATCAATGGCCAATGGAGTTTCCAACCTCCTTTTTCTGGTTGTGATACAGTTGCACTTTGTTGATGAAATTCATGCAAATGTACCAATGTTGGACCAGAGTGAAAAACAAAGATGACCATTTTGATTCAATTCATTGTGTTTCTGTGAGATATGAAGTCTTTCATCCTTTCTAGCATAATTTGACCAGTTTTAATATATTTAATCTAAGTACTGGAGTGAGTTGAAGTTAGTGTTGAGGAGACAGTCCTTGTAAAAAATTATAGAATCTGCACCTTAAACCTGCATATGTTGCAACTGCAAGTGGAGCAAAGGAGGAAGCCTGAGTGTGTAACACAGAGCAACACTAACCACAAAAGAAGGTGGTTTGGGTCAGTAGTCGAGTTGTAAAAAAAAATTTCACCTTAAAAAAAAAGGGGGGGGGGGGGGGGGGGGGGGTTGTAATTCATGTAAATTCATTATCAAAAGAAAACACTGTAAATAAGACTTCTAATGCTGGACTTACACCAAACGAATTTCACGGTACCAGACTAAAAACTGACAGTCTTTAGGAGTCTAACTGGAGTCTCGGCGCGCTCCCGTCATCTCGATCGTTAAGTTTAAGGTGCTAATCTGCAGTCTGCGACCGTGTTTCATACCAGTCTTTCCCTAATCTTGGGCTTGTGATCATATCAAAGGTGTTTAATATTATTGCAGGTCGCAGTGATGTAACATAATCAACAACCAATAGATGAGCACTGACAAAATCGGAAACAGGAAAGCAGACAGTCAATAACAAACATGTCGGCGGACGTAGAAGAACGAGCGACAAGCAGTCCATATAACCAAGGCCGTGCCCATATTCTATGGCGTTTTCTCTTCTTTTTGTTGTTTTTTTCACTACAAACTATTGCACAAAAAAAATTGCATGATGGGAAAAAAAATCGAGTTGTAGTCTTGTAAATAGTGACCCTACAAGATTCCCAATCTTTGTAAAATCTTTAGTCTGGGACTAAAAACTCTAAACACTAGTCTTTAAATGTGAGCTGATAGTCTTTCAGAGTCTGTTCTAAGTCTTTTCAAAGTCTTCTGGTGTGTGTGTAGCATTAATCCTCTCAAATCATATCAACCCACTATTTATCAAGTTTATCAAGTTTATCTGAAGACAGTATTTTACAACACTTTTCCTCTGTTTTTAGTTTCTGTCACGAAACGATGGTGGAAGGGAGGACCCAGATGCAGTACTTCAAAATCAAAAGGTTTATTCCAAATACAAGGGGAAAGGCAAAAACAGAAAGAGCGGCTATATATATATATATATATATATATATATATATATATATATATATATATATATATATATATATATATATATATATATATATATATGTTATGAAAACATAACAAAGAAACTGAAAACAAGATTAATCAAAACATGCTCTTGTCTCAGTGTCTCATAACAGTTTCCAAAGACTATCATAATGTTTTTTGTCAACGATTTTCCGGGGTCTTGCTTTCTGATTGTTAGCTAAGCAATGACTTTGAAGCCAAGACTTGACATAGACATCTGGTTGAACATTTTCAGTGGAAACCTGTTCTTTCTCCTCCCGTTCCTTCTCCTTTTGATCCTCCTTCCTCTATGTGAAGAAAAAACATTATATGGTTTGATAAAATGAGCAGATATGTCATGCTAATAAGTTTTACAAATGATTAAAAGCACACAAACTTGCTCTTGGATAAGAGACAGCACGTACAGTATATAGATGATCACACTTATCATATTCACTGTCTGTTATATTAAATTATAGGCCACAGGAACAGGCCCCACAAGGGGGGGGACGACCTGTTGGAGATACTCTTTAATGTCACTTGCCTTGAATGTCAGAATTTTAGCTAACATCTTCACTTGTTTTTGTTGCCTGATGAGTCACGAGTGACGTGAGTTAATCTCAGCTAGTTTGGAGGCGACACGGCTAGTTTTTAAAAAAAAAAAAAAAAGCTGTGTTGTTATTGTGCATGCAACCTGTGGCGAGTCTGGCGACTTTTGTAGATTAATAAAAAGTAATGAGATTCCTGAGTCTTGATTCATAGCTCGCCTGTAATTTTCTTCTTTTTGAAAAAGTCTCTGACATCGCATTGTCCAGCCGCTCGTTCCATGCTGACATTGCAGTGCAATTACTCCTCAAGATGTTGCTCTTGCCGCATCTTATGCCGCGCCCTCTGGCATTAGGCATCGACCAATTGAAAATAACAATCATGTTGTGTCATTGCATGTTTGCTTGCGCAGTTGTGCCCTCGGACTTTATTATTCATTTTACTCAACACGCATTAAAATGGTAAATGGACTTATATTTGACAAATGGTAAATGGTAAATGGACTTGTACTTGTATAGCGCTTTTCTAGTCTAGCTGACCACTCAAAGCGCTTCACTACATGCCACATTCACCCCACTCACACACATTCATACAGCACGTCTTAGGATATAACTACGTGCTTTCTAAGCATTCACACACATTCATACCCCAATGATACACTGGGGGAGCAACGTGGGGTTCAGTGTCTTGCCCTGGGGAAGCCAGAGTCGAACCACCGACCTTCCGATTGGTGGGCGACTGCTCTTCCTCCTGAGCTACAGCATTACAGTGAAATAATATCAGATAGTTATAAGTTGTGTATTTACTGTAAAAATGGGAGTGATGGGTGGGTGGTGGGGGGGGGGGGGCAGTTTTACAGGGGGGATGATTTTGATCGTTTTTATTTCAGGGGGGATGCCCCCTCAACTCGACTACTGGTTTGGGTAGATAGACTGTCACTGCTAGCGAACTAGCCGTCTGAGAACACAGACTCTGATGCAGACACTGAACTTGAGGAATATATGTGAGATAAGAATTTATTAGTGGAGGGTTGAGAGCAGATTTCAGGAGGACGGGGAACTCTGTGGGAGGAGGGAGATGGTTAGGGTGACTATCCGGGCTGGTGAATTTGTCCAAGGTGGTTGTGCTGTCCTTACTTGTTTTCCTGAGGGGTTCCAGGTAGGAGGGGAGGATGCTGGCTGTGATGTGAGGTCCTGAGTTGGTGGCGGGGCGAGCAGGCAGGTAAATGAAGCCGGCTGATGAACGGAATCCAACCAAGGATGATGATACTGGCATGAGGAAACCAGAGCATGGGGAATGGTCGAGCCTATGTGGCCATCATCATGTTGACATGATGGTTTCTTATGCAGTAAAGCCTGAGGGCTCAAAGGTCACAAGCATCAAACAGGGGTTTCTATCCTTTGCCTTTGTACACTGAGATTTCCTCAGACTGCCTGAATCTTTTTACAATATTATTCAGGGTAGATGTTGACAGACCAAAGTTATTTGCAATTTTGTGATAAGATTTTTTTTTTGGAACTTATTAATGATTCTCTGACAGAGTCTGGCACAAAGTGATGAGCAACAATCCATCCATCCTTGGAAAGACTAAGCCTTGGGTGAATGCTCCTTTAATACCTAGCCTAGACTTCATTGTTATTGTGGTTATATGTAAAGGCTAGGTAATTGTGTAATTTATATTTGACCGCAGTGAGTAGAGTTAGGAAACCCTTCAGCATAAAACATAACTAAATAATAATAAGACACCTCAATAAGGCATCGATTTACTTTATTAATCAATGGAATAATCAAAAGACTACTCAATTACCTAAATAATTGTTTGCCACAGCCTTACTTACTCTATTATTTCATGTTTTCGATGTTCACTTGTGAAGAAAACATTGGTTTTAAGAGATTTGCAAATCAATGATTACTGTTTATAGTTCAAATTCACACAGAATTGCAACCTCTTTGTAATCGAGTTTGTATTTGTGTCTGTTGGATAAAGATTCGCCAGATAGTACCCAGCTTAGGCATCTGTTTCACATAGTGGAACAAATGCAGTCGACTTGACAACAACTTTTGCCCTTGAAAGTATTTTCGGGAGGTTTCCCAGTTCCACAGACCTGCCCCATAAACTTAGGTGGATGCATTAACGACTTAGTGCTAACTAAGCTGAACAAACAAAGGACCCTCTTAGGAGAATATTGGAGAAAAAACAGATTTGAACCTTCATATCTTAACAAGTTGTGGTGTTTTCAGAATCCTCTAGACAAATGTGTTATGAGACAGAGCAATGGAGAATTCGAGTTTCTTTGTTTTATCAAACACTAATGCTAGAATTAGATCCTACAAAACATGCCCAGGCAGACGTCACAACAGTTTCAGGCATACCACATGCTGAAAGTGTAGCGTAAGCCGACGTCGTTCCGCGAGTCAAACCCTGGAACCCGCGATCCAAAGTCAGCAACCAGAAGGATGGAAGATCGGTAGTACGAAGAAGAAGATGGAAAGACAGACAGACAGAAAGATGATATGATAGAAAGATGAGGAGGAAGAAAAAAGATCTGAGTAAAGAAAGAAACATAATGTAGTAGAAAGATTTTTTATTTTTATTTTTGTGTTTTTTCGTTCGTCCATGTCATCTCGTCTCTATGTCTGTTTACGTTGCACATTTTTAACCTCTGCTGCCGCACACATTATCACATAGTTAGTTTTTCTTACCAAGAAAGCCAGCGTTAAGCTTGTCAACTTTTTGTTAATATTTTGTGAATTAAAGTTCACCTCATCAGAGTTGGTCAGCAACCAAAACAACTCCGACACTTGGATAATTTTGTCATTCTTTGCGGTGAATTCCTTTATACTAGCCAGTTCCGTCTCCTTGCACTGAGAAGCCCAGGTGAAGAAGAAGCGAACTGTCCAGGCAGCTTTAAAGTCCACGAAAGTCACCCCCAACCAAGGAAGGCCTTGAGACGTGGAAACCGAGAGAAACCCACTTGGACTGCGCTGGCTATCAATTGGTGTGTTTAGAGCTGACTAACAGGCAGGGGCGGAGTGGGACACAAAAATCCACCGGCACAATTCTGACTGCATCGGCCCACCACTGGCCCAACCCATCCCCTCCACCTCCCATATATCAACTACACAAACAAAATGTATGGAAATATGACCACTAGATGGCAGAAGGCAAAATCATACAATTGACAATAAAGTGTAACGTCTGAATAAAAAGAATTATATCAAGATAGGAGGCTAAACAAAAATCTGTAGGCTGGATTAATGAGACTGAGTTTGACATTCCAGCAACCATGAGTGAGATGTAGAGAGACAACAAGTGTTATATATATTGGTTGGACTACTTTCTGGTATAGCTGTCAGAGATCTTTGAGATTTTCTCGGGAACATGCTTGATTGACAACAGTTTTAACTCAGTCGGCTGCTCATGAACTTCACATGGCTGCACAGGGCAGTCTGCAGGCTGGTTCTCTTGAGCTCATTGGCTGGCCGGCCGACTGGGAAATCTCATGGTCGTTCCAATGGCCACTCTGCCACTCCCTGCTAACAGGGATAAAGTGTCAACCCAAGTAAGGTCTGCCCTCTTCTTACCTTACAGACAGTATATGGTGGGTGTCGAGAGAATTCACTGTTAAAATGATAAATGACTCCAAGATGTTAGCCTTTACACTCTGAGTAATCCCAGTATCCCTCCATTCCCCCCTAAGTGTTTCCTGTATAATCCTCCATATTCAACACATTTCTCTTTTTTGTCTTACTGTTCAAGTTTTAGTTATATCATTTTAATAAATAGTTCATATACATAAATAATTAACAGGTTGTGTTTTAAGTTTTCTTTACGTAATGTCAGTCAAACCAAACGAAAATTCACGAAGTAGCACTATGAGACTGAAACATTCATTTTAACAAACCAGAATCGTAAGAGTCTGTCTTTTTCTTTCTTTGAAGGTGGTGCCCATACATACAAGGTTAAATAAGGTTTATTTAGATAGTGAGAACTTCTTGTAAATCCTTATATTTTATCACTTTACGCTACAACGAGTTGCATACATCTAAAGCAACTGTGAGGCACTGGACTGATTTTTATTCTTTTAAAAGTCAAGAAATGAAACAATGAGACCATATCTTTACTTTCCCTAACTGAATAATAGTTGCTTATAAATAATATAGAAAAAATAATAAATATAATATTGAAAAAAATAGCCTATAAAAAAATGATAGAGCTCTCATAAAGCAACAGTGATTATCAGTCTTTTCGGAAGACTGCATTAGCATGGAACCATGAGTTTATTTACAGAAGACCATGGGAGGATTATAATTTAAGGTCAGTGTTTCATTGCGGTTATTAACTCAAGAGGAACACAAACTAACTACAATATAGGAGGTTTGACACACAATTAGCTGGTGAATGTTGACAAAAATGTGTGTGACCACAATAGTAATCCAGAAATTCTCCCTCCAAGTATAACACCATCACCATCACTGCAGGACAGGTTACACTCGCTTAAACTCAGCCTAAAAGGCATCTGGAGACGCAGCAGGTACATTCCTATTTATTTTCTATCAGCCCGCCACTTAACTCTCATCTGCTTTAACGTTAACAAGAATGGTGTTTACTCCCTAGCTCTGATGCCACCGGTGATTATCACCACAAGGAGCTGTTGGTAAATGTATTATGAGACGCGTCAGGTAGTAAACAATCTCTACACACACATACACCACATACAACTCGGGATGTCACCAAAGTATTGCCGTCATTATCCATCAGCATGCTGTACTTAATTGCCACAGCTCTGCATGCCTCTGCTTAATGAGAGGAGGCTCTACAGGGCCACATGGAGTGCCAGGTCAGCTGACAAGGTGGAGGTAAAGCCTATTTAGCACTGATGGGGGCAACAAGGTGGGGTCTCATGCATTTTAGATGTCTCTGAACATGGCTGTGATTTGTACTGCATGTGAATGTGTGCAGGCGGTTCTACAGAAGTTGAAAAAAATAGTAATTTGTTTATTTGATTATTACAACCTGGGGCATCTTTCTGATCTGATTCATGACTACATTTTGTTCACCACATTATTTGACGTGGTCTTGGGATACATTGGGAGAGACAAGGCTTTAAACTAATGTTTAAATGACCAGTGTGAAATAATTGTGGTGATTTATTAACAGAAATTAAATATAATACATGAAACTATGTTGTTAATGTTATATAGTCACCCTATGAAACGAGTCATTACGTTTTTATTACTTTAGATTTCGCCTATTTATTTACATATATCGTGGTCCGCTCTACACAAAGGCTTACCCGGAAGGACACCACTTGGGTCGCCATATTGATTACAGTGGCCAAGAAGGAACAAAGGATGACGCAAGTGCGATTCGCTGCTACTTTGCAGACCAAGAAGCTGTATGTGACGTTGTAGAAGAAGAGGAAGAAGGAGATGGAATGTATTTTGGAAGTCTTTCAATTTTGTGAAGTTATCTGAATAGACATGGTAGACCACACTTACTGTTCTGCAAAACAAACCTCTAAAGACCACGAGTCGTCATCAAAGAAACGAAAACATGACGAGTCCAAAAGGATTGGAGACAGAAGATAGGATAAAACATAAGTGAATATCAGCGTCGCTTTTCCCAAATGGAGGTCGTTGATGGGGGAGAAAGGCTTTAAAAGTGACCAAAGTTGCCTCTTTTCCGCTGGAAAGGTAATTCAGCTCATTGTTACGTATTGTCATGTAGCCCATGCATGTTACAGAGATCAGCTGATCTGATTAAACAAACGTAACGTTTATGGCTGTTGTCCAAAATCACTCCCTAACATAATGGTTAACATAATAGTGCACAATATAGTGACCACGCCATTTTGTGTCCGAATGTTTAGTGATTATTAATGTTCACTATATAGTGCACTGAATGTATCTCACAATTCACCGCGACATGTAGTGAACATCCGATGGTCACTAACCGGAGCAAGATATCCCATCATGCAAGGTTTTGCCTCCGCAGCCGGTTGGGAATGAGTAAAAGTTTTTTTTTGTTTTTTTGTTCCGGTGAATTGCTCGTAGTTAGCCGTTGGATGACAGGCGCGAAACAAATTCATGAGTTGTGGAGCAGTACAACAGTCACAAAGCCAGTTTATTCCATTGTTTATTACACATTTCACATTTCAAAACAACGCAATTTAAATGGCTTTCTACATTCATTGTTAAAAAAAAACAGCATACATTGAACATTCCAGTCGGTTACACTGTAACTTACTGTTACTAAAGAGCCAAGAGAATAAAATATGAAAATATACTTAAATAGTAAATAAAATACAAAATAAAAATTACAGGACAGTAATCAAAAGCCTCCAATTTAACAAAAATGCAGTTGGACAAGTTTTGTGTGAGACGACATTAATGTGTTACGTTTTAATTGCGACAGCGATGACATAATTACCGGAGCCAAGAGTAGTGTCCGAAAGATTTTTCTGTTGACCTCACTATATAGTACACTACATTTATTTCCCTATGTAGGGAGTAGGGAATGAGTGAGTGATTTCGGACATAACCAGAGTTTCTCTGTAACTAGTGTTACAGCTCTTTTTTTTCCCCTCAAGAACCCCGTTTTATGTTCAATCCCAGCCTGTCTTTTTGTTTTTGCCTTTTCCTGCATTTGGTTCCACGACTTGTCACTTCTCATTACAGACATAGTTAAGCCAAAGGCTCATAGTACAACAGTCTCAAAGAAGTTTGTGAAAGTATCATCAAATGTTATCTACTGATTTGTTTTTCTGGACATGATTTTCTTTGTTTGTTTGGTTGGTTTTGCACACAGAGGCAGAAAACAACTGCTTGTAGAAATACAGCCTCTTGGAATTCTGTGAAACTGTCACAAAAATAATCTTTATCATTATTAAGTTGATGTCTGACAGCTGGAGGAGCTTTGTGGTGCAATAACCAACTGTTATCTACCAGCAAATCAGAGTTTGTGTTCTTTGCAGTCCAGATCTTTCTAGATCTGCTAATATCTTCCAAATTCTTTTCTTCCACTTTTAATTTTGTTTTGTTTATGTGTTAAAAACCAGGTTAGGTTTAGAAATTAAAAGCTAATTGGCTTTGGTTTGGTTTCAGTTTGCCGTCTCTTTTAAAAGAGTTAAAGTTCACATGTAGTTTTGTCCCACATTAAAGGGGAACTCCAGTATTTTTAAACCTAGACCTTATTTCTGGCATGAAATACGTTCATCTACTCACCTTCCAAAGGAGGCCAACTTTCACCAAACTGTTCTCGGTGAGTAGATGAACGTATTCCGACATCTCGCCATTCCGACATTGGCCTCCAATTGTCGGAATGGCGACACTTATTTTTTTATCAAACGTCCCGTCATTCCGACACTTTTTTCCTCCTATGGTCGGAATGGCGGTATGTTTGTTTTTTTTTTAACATACCGCCATTCCGACAGTTTCTTTTAATAGCCTGTGTTTTACCCAAAACATTTTGCACTAATGATATGCCGGCGCAAATACGCCCTAAAGTTTGGCGCACAAACTCTGCACATACAGAGGCCACAGCCCCGCAAACAAACTTTAATAATCTATTATCAAAAACCCCTGAAATTTAAAATATAAAAATACAGATATTAATTTAACTCTGGCAAGACTGAAACTGATTAAGCAGAAATACAGTGTCAGTGAGCTGTCACAGCAGCCAGCTGCGGAGCTCTCCACAGAGCCCATGCGTCTTTTGCCGCTGTCATCATATGCAAAAGTAATAATTGCAATTACAGATATCACGGCTACTGCACAGGACACAGTTGCGAGCACTCTGCCTTGCCTTGCCAATAGAAAAGGAGAGAAATGACAGCATAGAACGTGTAAAACACAACAAAATGCAGTAAAAACGTTTATTCATATTATTCACGTGATTTATGAATACTCGCTCCAATTTTGGGAAGCGCGGATGGGCTTTGCGCATTTGGCACAAACACACAGCCGTTGTGCAAGTCTTTATACAGCCTGTTGATATCTTAAGGACTTAACTGGTCACATCTGGGAGTAAATGTCATGTAGAGACTGTTTTTACATGACATTACAGCTGAACATATAGCTTTCATCCACAAACCAACGTGGGAGAGCCCGAAGACGCATGTGCCAGACGCACATAGGCATGAGTAAAACCGATTTTGACCACTTCATGTTTATTTGCTTTCTTTTAGTTAACTTTCGTTTATTTTGGATTCTTATGCGTATTATGGAGCCGTTTCGGTCCATGTTTGTAAGCCTTTTTTTTCCTGGTTTAAATTTTCGGAAGTTGAAACAAGTGGCATTTGAGTGTGTGATTGAAAACAACGGTCTGCTTCTCCTCCTCCAGTTGTCGAGACTTTGTGTTTTTAATAACGCTTATCTGTAAACATGTGTTAAACATATAAATTCAATTAAATTTTATTAAATATAGTGCCAAATTACAACAATTGTCACCTCAAGGCACTTAAATAATATAGTCCAATTCAAGCCAATTAGAATTCAATTCATTGTAATCATAATCCAATTCATTCATATAGAGTCAATAAAAAAAAATATCCTATCTAAGGAAACCAACAGATTGCACCGATACTTGTCTTCAGTCCTATCTCCCGTCCTGAGCGTGCCTGATGGGGGATGGGAGATAGCTGCATCACAAGAGGTTTTCATGAATGTGTAGGTTTCTTAACTTTAGCCATCAAGGAAAACGCAGCATGTGGCCATCACCATCCCAGCAGCACCATGCTGATAGGAGATCTTTAATCAGCAGGACCTTGGAACTGGTGAAAATGCATCATGTGTTACGGTTTGTGACAGACTGCAGGCCCTTAAACAGAGACTCAAATTAACTGATGATACAAATAGTTTATTGATAAAAAGGCAACGATATGTTTAGATATGCAGATGCTTGCTCTGTGACTTGGAGATGAGGGTCTCTGTGGGTGATGGGAAAAGGTAAAGACTGCAGAGGGGAGGAAAAGGACATGTGAGTCTCCAGGTAGCTCTTATATATCAATCTGATTTAGTGAATAAACCAAGAACTGACTGGGGAGGGTTTTTCTAGAGAGCTTGGGTTTACCACCAAGCTCTGGACTACTCCGATCCAGGCTTAAGGGTTCCAAGAACAAACGAGTGATCTAAAAACAGATAGGAACAAATAATCCCAAAAACAGGCATAGGAGAAAAAAACACAGAACTACTCTAAAGATACTTAGTTAGAGTAATTAGACGTACAATACCGTATGAAAGCAGAGGAACTGACTCCGACTGGAGAGTAAACCCAAGCTTGTAAAGAAGCAGTCAACAGAGCAGCCGAGTGAGTGATTATGCCACATCGGGAAGCCATGTCTAAGCAAGGCAGGAGCATGAGGACTAAACCAATGTGAGAAACAAAAATACAAGAAAACCCGTCAATCCTAACATCATGTGCTTTCGTCATAGGAAAAATAGACACTGAGTTTTCAAAACTTTAAGCTTGTCCTTTTTTATTATGCATCTTCTCATACAAAAACAATCTCGTAATTTATATAGCATACATATTTGGTATTTGTTATACTTGCTGTCCAGGATGGCAATGTTCCAAAGACAGCCTTTCACTGCTGTTTTTGACACACTTAGAAAAATGTAAATAAGAAAAGGTGAATGGAAAATGCAAAGAAATTGATAGGCCTCCTCGAAATGGGATTCATATATTTGTTTAATTATTTTTTATTGATGTTTTGAACTGTGTGTCACGTCTGTTAGTTTTGTTTTAAGTGTTTTAAGTTCTGGTTTAGCCTTTAGTTTTTGCCATATTTTCCTATGTTTCTCTTGCCCTGCCATTAGGTTCATTCACTTCACCTGTGCTTTTCCCCTCAGCTGCACTCCATCACTAATCACGCTTAGTATTTCGTTTCCAGGTTTCTTCATGCACATTGCCAGATTCTCACAGTCACAGATGAAGTTCCCTACTCACGCCAAGTCAGGTTTGGTCTTGTCAGGTTTTTTCTCATGTTGTTTCTAGTCACAGTCAGGTTTAGTTTAATCATAGTCAGGTTTTTGTTTTGCCAAGTTTTTCCATAGTTTAGATTATTTTGTATTCTGGCTCAGCCATGACTTATTTATTTTTTTTTTTTTTAATAAATAAGTTTCTAAATAAGTTTCTGCATCCAGGTCCCATCTCCACCACACCATGCACACCAACCACCCAACGTGACAGTGTGTTGTGCATTAGGAGGCACAGTAAGAACTTTAAGAGAGGCTCCTTGAAACTTGGCTAGTCATATACACTGCATCGAAAACAAGAATCAGCTCCAATCCTTCACAAGATTGTCATGTGCAAAGATTAGTGGCTTTGAAGAAAGAATAGATATTACATAACAGCCTCAATTTCTTTTCTAAAGTGCTGTCTGTAATATTGATTTGAAGTACTGCTACACTGCTCACAGCAGTGCATTGTTCAGGTTACAGGAGACATACCAAGCCGTGTTTTTTCACTAGTTAATACAGGTGAGGTGAAAATTATATCGTAAACTCTGAAATACAATTGCGGAGATCAACGTTTTCTCCAAGGTGTAAAGGGAACCCTGTGCAGCGCAAGCTTGTGCTTCAGTTAACAGAAGTTTTACAATCCTTACAGTATCTTACTTGTTCAACTAAATGTCTGCAGTGTAGATGATGATAAACCTAATTTTACACCATTTTACAGTTCATTGAGCACATAATGTACCACACAAACGAATTTTGCAGTCAGCAGTCGCCAACAAAGTATTGTAGACCCCAACTGCCAGAAAATCAGACACATGTACACACACACACGCGCTGCTCAAATGCAGATCTACACAATGCTGAACAAAAACCAAACACATTATTTAAGGGGAACTCTGGTATTTTTAAAGGTAGACCTTATGTGAAATACGTTTTCATGCCAGAAAACGTTTTCATGCCATTGACGCGTGCTGCTGCTGCAGCACAGCTTATTTACTCCGTGCTCTGTGACAGTCGACTAACTTCACACTTTGTTTGCTACTGATAGTTTTGTGCAACATGGCAGGATATTTATTAGATTTTGACGACGTGGACGACAACTCACCGAAGTCAGCTGTGCTGCAGCGGCGGGCGTCGATGACGTCATCTCAGTAGACGAGTGTGTAGAAAGCCATCTATAAGCCCCCTGATAGCCCCCAATAACAACAACATTGCAGCTATGAACTAACAGTGCAATAGTACGCATTCATTCATTCATTTGTCTTAAAGTATTGATGAAATAAAGACAGATGATTCCTTATTTAGAGGCTGCATCGTCTATGGCCCCGTTCACTCCGTTATATGGATCTCGAGGAATCTAAATATCTTCAGAAGGATGCCAACTTTCACCAAACTGTTCTCGGTGAGTAGATGAACGTATTTCATGCCAGAAATAAGGTCTAGGTTTAAAAATACTGAAGTTCCCCTTTTAACATACAAAAGAGGAAGGCAAATGTGTTAGCATACATGCTAGTGTGGACCTGTACCTGACCCAATAATCTATAGTCTCAGTGATTCTTATATTTTAAACTAATTCAGGAGTGACAGTAAAATTCATGCTATAATGCTCAGTATTACGCATATATAACAACCACGGAACAGACTGCTTTATTAGGTCCTAAGAATAAATAGTGCCTGATGTCTCTTCCTTTCCTCCTGCTCATGTTGGCTCTGTAAATTAAATCTAAATTGAGTTCAATAAAGTAGTCTTTATTTGAACTAATATAACTACTACAATTAATCAGCTTTCAATACACATGGATGTTAATTGTTCAACAACCCAAATAGATTAAATTCCTGTATACCTGAGTGAAAACTACTGCTATCAAAAAGGCAAAAGCCCTTCTAAAACACCACTCAAAAGCCTATTAAAATGAAACAATATTATTATAATATGATGTGCTACGCTAATACATAGATAAATACACAAATAACACTACAAACACACGAACCTTCGTACTATATTTCTCCTGTCAATTCAAATTAATGCTGTTTTGAAAAGGGGGCAACTGTCAAACCTGGCAATGCAGCACGCTTTAGGCATTGTTTACAACTTGACCACAGTGCACGCCTGCAGATTACGACAGTGTCGTGCACAGGGCACAAAGCTAACATTTAATAACATGTAGGCTAATATTCACATGATGACATTTTACATTTAGATGGAAAGCCATCTAAATGTTAACATGTTAGCATTTGTCTGAAGTCACCTGACACAATATAATTCTGAAACTCTGAATGTAAGGAACTTAAGTGTAATAAACTAGTTGGATAGCTACTACATTTATCTACAGCTACTTGCAACACGGTTACATGCTGCCATTCCGACACTTAATTTTTTATCAAACGTCCCGTCATTCCGACACTTTTTTCCTCCTATGGTCGGAATGGCGGTATGTTTTTTTTTTTTTTTTAACATATCGCCATTCCGACAGTTCCCTTTAATAGCCTATGTTTTACCCAAAACATTTTGCACTAATGATATGCCGGCGCAAATACGCCCTAAAGTTTGGCGCTCCACAGAGCCCATGCGTCTTTTGCACGCTGTTATCATATGCAAAAGTAATAATTGCAATTACAGATATCACGGCTACTGCACAGGACACAGTTGCGAGTACTCTGCCTTGCCTTGCCAATAGGAGAGGAGAGAAATGACAGCATAGAATGTATAAAACACAACAAAATGCAGTAGAAACGTTTATTTGTGTTATTCACGTGATTTATGAGTACTCGCTCCAATTTTGGGAAGCGCGGATTTGCGCATTTGGCACAAACACACAGCTGTTGCGCAAGGCTTTATACAGCCTGTTGATATCTTAAGGACCTAACTGGTCACACCTGGGAGTAAATGTCATGTAGAGATTGTTTTTACATGGCATTACAGCTGAACATATAGCTTTCATCCACAAACCAACGTGAGAGAGCCCGAAGACGCATGTGCCAGACGCACATAGGCATGCGTAAAACCAATTTTGACCACTTCATGCTGTTTATTTGCTTTCTTTTAGTTAACTTTCCATGTTTGTAAGCCTTTTTTTCCTGGATTAAACTTTCGGAAGTTGAAACAAGTGGCATTGGAGTGTGTGATTGAAAACCACCACGGTCTGCTTCTCCTCCTCCAGTTGCCGAGACTTTGTGTTTTTAATAACGCTTATCTGTACATATGTGTTAAACATATAAATTGCATGAACAGAAAGAAGGGACTCGCCTGTTGAGTAACGCACATTTCCTTATACGGAAAGCCTTGTCGGAATGGTGGGACGTTTGCATATCGGAATGGTGGGATGTCGGAATGGCGGGACGTCGGAATGGGTGTTGCCACCCTTGCAACACGGTGTTCTGTCGATTTCTGCTACTTGTCGAGAACTGCTACCTTGTGGTTTTGCACATATGCCGAGCCGATTTTCCAAGTTTGATTGGTGTGCCCATCATTTTTTGAGACCCTGTGTTGCAGGTGATTGTGGCTCGTCAGTGTACGCTGTTAATGGAGAGTAACATCCTCAAAATCCCGATTATTTCCTCTTTTGGCCGAGTTAAAAAGTAGATTGTAGATTGTACAATGATCGTTCTCTTGAAATGAAATATTAAATGATAATAATAATAATTGCATGGACTGTGTCATATTATCCTTGCCTCCGTCTAAGATAGATAGATAGATCGATAGCATGTCCCGCATGTAGCGGGACAACTTCTGTTGTGAAGTAGCGGCGGCATTATTTGATAGGATGTTATTGAACTATCAAAATATGCTACCCTTGAAATATTGATTCATCCTACAGTGGTGGTGAGGTGATTAATAGTCTTACATGAATGCACTGAGTAGCGTGATCATTATTTGATACGATGTTTTTGAACTATCAAAATATGCTACCCCTGATATAAATAAATTTCATTATAGTTTTTATAATTGGACACGAGAGAAGAAAACACTTACTTCATGCCTTTATTTGATATACAGTGGTAGAAAACCATAAAGTAGCATTTTTTGATAGGGTAGCTGGAATCGATAGACACACCTATCGGTTTATGCGGCGGTAGCAATTCTCGACAAAGCAGCAGAAAACGAAAGAACAGGCACTCTGGCGCAAGTTTTCTTTCGTGCTCAGTGACAGGCGGACAATGAAATGGTATAGTCCACTTCAGGGGTGTCTGATAATTTACTACAAGCATCTTCCTGGCATGAATATGCAGTATACTGTATATTGTAATATTTATGATAACGAATAATAAAGATTTGTACCTCTTTTAGGGGGGATAATTGGGGGGTGGGGGGTGTTAAATTCGCACTATGAATACAGGGTCTCACTGAAATGCCTGTTACACGCTTTGGTTAGAATATGTCATGTAAGTGTAGTATTCAGGGACTGTTTTGTTTATGTTCAGTGCGCACTGATTTGGGTTTCACATGTTACACGGGACAGTTATAAAATGAGTTCCGGGCGATAGAGTAGCAGTTCAGAATCCGTGTGTGTCACAGGAGAATTGGTAAAATAAAGAGCTTCGACAAGAAGTAATGCTGAGCTTTCAGTTATTCAACAAGAGAGATAACATCCACATGGTGTCAGAAGTAAAGCGACTCAGACGTGGATCATGGCTAAGTTTAATCCTTCCGAAAAACTTGACTTTACTCTACCAGAGCAGTGGCCGGAGTGGCGGCAACGGTTTCAATGGAACCGTAAAGGCTAAAGCTTAACCTTGAAGCTAGGGGTGTACAGGTTAGCACGCTGCTGAATGCGCTTGGCAAAGAGGCTGAACAAGTTTTCAACACTTTTGTGTACGCAGAAGACAAAGATGACTATGAGACTGTGTTGGAAAAATTAAACACCTACTTCTTACCGAAAGCGAACGTTATCCAGGAGAGGGCTCGTTTCTACCTCAGAGCGCAAAAGCACGGAGAGGAATATATTATCACCCGGGTCAGTGACAAATAAGAGTTTGCAAAAATGTATATTTTGTATTTCTGTTGGTTTCAAATTGCTTTTGAACTATTTTTTTTACAAAAGGAAAGACCGATTGCCCTTGAAAATGTTAAGTGGTGTAACCATAACACAAGGAGAAATATTAAGTATTTATTTCCACCTGGAGTGTATGTAAGTGTGCTTATAAAGACAGTTACTTGATTTAAAAAAAAAAGAAGATTCATTAAGAGTGAGGTTTTCTAGGAATGCAGTCCCTTCTGGAGAGAGTGGCTCATGAGTTTCCAGATACTTTTCATAGAGGAGTCTCTCTAGAGCTTCCAGCATGGATTTTGTGTGTGTTCATCGCTCTGTCCCAATTCTTTCCATCAGTGACCCCAGTCACCGAGCCAGTGGTGATACTAGCTGATCAAAATTGTCCTAGTCACTGTGGAAGACTGCTCCATCAGGTTGCCCCTTGATAATATCCGAGTTGCTGACTAATGAGGCACTTTCCACGATTGCATTTGCCAGAGCCGTTAGTGGTTCAGAGCTTTTGAAGGCTGTTAAGATTTCCTTGTGAAGATCATGGCTGGCCTCTTTGCTCCAATTAGTAATCCCCAACTGATAAGCTGAATGCACTGTCGCCTTCATGGACTCTAGGGATTTACTAAACAAAATGTGTCTTTGAATGGGCAAGATGAGATGTCAATAAAATCTTTGAGATCAAGGCAGCATTCTATTTTTTGTCCCAGGTTATGGCTTGTGATCTCAGCAACAGTTGCTTCCTCGAATTCTGTCAAGGTGTCATCGTACAAGATTGTGAGATAAGCAAGTTTGATAACCTGGCCCTTTTGGATAACTTCCGTTTTTTATATGGTCGTGCACCCGAGTGAAAGCTTTACTGATCAGTGCTTTCTTTGTAGCTATTTCAGACACTGCAGCTGAAGTGTTGGGCTGGGGTTCTCTCTTTACTAAGTATTGCTTGCGACAGCAATCATGAAACTGTGCCTCCTTGGCAAAAAGATAAACTCCTTTGATTTTGCACAACAAGTCTTCATCACCAAGTTCCATTGCTTTTTTCTCTATATTTTTGTACGCATCTGATTGGAATTTCTGCAATCCATATATGTTTCCGGACACTTTCTTTATTGTGCTGCTTCTGCAGAATATGCAATAAATAGGAAACAAAACTGAATAATCCACATGCTCACGTGTCGGTCTAGTGGAGCTATTTTTTTTCTTGAGAGATGGCTGAGGTGGTGGCTCAGTCTTCTTTTTTTCTGCGAACAACTCTGGCCAGCTGTCCAGTCATCATCCTCTTGTCATTTCTTTGACATGGTTTAGGGATTCCATTGCATCTGAAAATCAATGTGTTCTTTACTACAATGAAAAAAATTATTCAATGTGCCAATAGACATTAATTGAGATTAGGGCTGCCACGATTGGTCGACGAGTCACGATTATGTCGACTATTAACCCTCTAAGCGCCATGGTCGACACAAATAAATAACACAATGTCCACTAAAAAGTTTACCTGCAAAGAAGCGCTGGGTCTTCTATTCGCTAATCCTGATTCTGAAGGGTAAAATCTACCTTCAGAAGATGATGGTCTGCTGTCCGCCAGTACCGGCGCTAGTGTTGCCGCGTTCCCGCGCCGCGTTCCCGCGCCGCGTCCCTGCCTCACCAGCAGTCGGACAAAGTGTTTCCCTACACCAAACACCAACTTCATGTCCTTTGCCCAGCAATGTAGGTGGTGATGAAAATGTTTCATGGGGTCGATGTTTGCATCGAGGAGTTAGCAGGCGTGGTAGTACTGGAGGGAACGAGGCTGGGAGTAATATGGGTGTTCTGTCTATTTATCGAGCTCGCCAAGTGAACGCTGTGCTTTCTGACACGGTGCCTTCACAAAGTGTCCGCGATTGTGTAGCCAGTAGCTTGACAAATCTCGATGGACATGTCAGACGTGGTCGAAGTGTCAGTGGGAGAGCTGGGGGAAAACGTAGCGGCACAGTTTATGTGCGTAGCCGCAGCCATGCTGCATCTGTTCACTCGACCGGAGCATGTGTTAGCGCACTTGGTGGAGACATGACAGGAGCGCAAGGTGGCACTAGTGGTGCATTTTGAGGCAGAGGTGTTGTCACACAGCACAGAGCGAAGTCAGCCAACATGCGTCTCACTAAGCCAGGTTATGGAAATGCAGGCTTTGAGTATTTGACGGATGAGGTGGGGTACAATAAAGCTTGGATAAAGCTATTGGATCATTTTTCGGCCATTTATTAGAAATAATTTACAGTGTTGGTTTACTCTGCTATTTCCCTGAACATTTTGCATTGTATAGCACATTGAATATAGAATATTGAATATAGCACAGAGATTAACAGGGGCATATTTGGGAATTTCATCATTGAAACATTAAAATTTCATTAAAATTCTATGATCCAGGATGGCCGCCACCCCATGACATCATAATATGCAAATTAGGTGTGTAAATTTGCTCACTAAATAAACTTTGGGTCATCCGTGACATTTCTCTAATTTACAGAAAGTCTATCTCTTATCAGTTTTAAGATATAGCCTTTTGAAATTTATTTGTCAAAATCAAGGATTTTAGAAAAAAAAAACTCTGGCGCCTAAAGGGTTAAATTTGTCAACGACTAATTTAATAGTTGATATGTAGTTTATTTTTTTTGTTGTTTTTTTTTTCAAACTTTGTTTTTCTCTCAAAACTGCTGTGGCACCTTCCACTGCTGTGTCTGCCTTTCTGTCCTTGACACATATGCGCAGTAGTGGTAACTGGGGGTCAGCCGTTATGTCAGAGGAAGTTAAACCGGACGGGCTCTGGTATCATGGCTACCCGGCGACAGAGCTCAAAAGTGTGGGAGCATTTTAAGAAAACTAAAGACAAATGTGTGCAATGCAATATCTGTAAGGCAGAATTTGCCTTCCACAGCAGCACAACGACGACGCACGAGCACCTGAAAAGGAAGCATGTTGTTGTGGCTGATTGTGAAGACATACCGTCATCTTGGTAAGCTAACTGGCTAGTTAGCTGCTAACATTAGCATAAACAGAGAGTTAACTTTCTGCTTACTCATATTGATAGCTGTAAATGTTAACATTAGCTATGACGATTTGATTAATTAGCCTTTGCACACATATTTCATTTATTTTCTGTAACATTATAACAGTGATGTGTTTGAATAGGAATGCTAACGTTATGTTTCAGTGCTAAAAAAGTACGTTCATCTTCAATGGGCGACTTTGTTACAAAGCTAGCTACATGCACACCTCAGCAAGCAAATGTCCTGACTGAGTCCATACTGAACATGTTGGTGTTATATTTGAGTCAGTGAGACCAAAACTTGTTGTGAATTATTCCTTAGTTTCAGGTGCCTACCTCGTTTGATTTAAATGCAGCTATGTTTGATGCCAGAGACAAATGAAGGAAAGAAAAACCTAAAAAAAAACAAAAAAAAAAACCTTAAGTATTTATTTTTGTGTGTTTGCTACACAGTTAAATAATTGTTTGTGGCAACAAGCTGCATATTTCATCAAAGGGTTAATGAACTATGATATTAATTGTCTTTTTTTTTAGCATATACCTTAAACAGTCCAAGCTGAAAGCTAATGATGGTTAAATAAGAGCAGCTGCATCCTGATGCGATAAGCTGTATGTTTTACATTTAATATATGTATGATCCAATTAGTCAACTAATCAAAAAAATAATCGGTGATTAGTCGAGTATTAAAATAATTGTTTGTGGGGCCCTAATTGAGATACAATGTTTCACATTTAGTTGACATCTAACCTCAGAAACGGACTAATATTCTCATTGACTGGGCAGTGGCCGATTGTTCTTCTTTGAAGCACTGTTTGACAGTTTGACTATACCTTAGCATTGCAAGCTTCAGAAAATCAGTATATTCATACAACAGTGAAATATTGTACACGCATGCGCACACACGCACACATCCTAAATTCTCTCCCACTTCCGCTCCCACTAGGTAGTAACATTGGGCTGATTATGCTAGTCAATAATCTACAAACTTACTAGCTAATGTTATCACTTTACAAGTACAGTTGCTAATAATTATGATTTAATAATAATGTCATATAATAATAAAAAATATAAATTAATTTCCACTTTTGCTCGCATTACCTAGTCTCCCACTCCTGCTCTCACTAGTTATATGTAGCTCGCTATGCTAGCTCACAATATACAAACTAACTGCCGATAGCAAATGTTATCAAGTAGAGTTGCTACATTTCATGTAGATAAATATAAGACACCAATCTCTCAATAGACTCAATCACCTGTGTGGATTGTAACCTGCTTGCGGCTGCCCCCAAAGTGGAACGCCTGAATTTCACTGCTGAGCTTACAGCCATAGTTCTCAGAGAAGTCTCTATAAATACAGATTTCATCCTCCCGTTGTGTTTCTTTAAGCTCTCTGAGTGTGTTCACACTTTCCACTTTGTGTGACTTTTGCAAAGTTAGCAAAGGTTTTGCCTTTTTCACATGTGACTACCCTGGACCACTGCTGCCATGTTAGATCAGTATTCTCCAGAGGTCCTTCAAACTGAATCTCACTGTAGCAACACTTCGCACAAGTGCGATACATGCATTTCTTGTTGGTCGTGTCACATGCAATAGTTGCTGGAAATTCTGAAATTCAGTTTGTAAGGAGAATGCCTTTGTGGTACAGTTTGTCAACAAGTAGCTTAATGTTTTCATGGTCAATACAAGCACACACATTCTGACAGTCTTTTGCTGGTGTAATAAAAAAAAGGGCAGTATCTTACAAATTGTCTGTAATACAGTTTGAGGAGTCTAATAGCTGTTGAATTGTACTGTGCATGGAGGTCCCTAAGTGAGTGCAGCAGTACCCTCCTTTACTGCTTGATTTTATTTTTTGTTATTGTGTCCTTTTTGCCTGATATCTTGCGGCTATTCTCATCTCTACAGAGAAAGCTGGCCACTTCCCCTCTTCTCTTTTGTGAGGCTTTCTTTTTGTTTTTCATTTTGTTCTTTTCACTGACCATTTTCTTTTTTTTTCTTTTGCCAATCCAGTTTCCTCTTTATCTGTTTTTGTCTTTTGTTTTGTCCAAAGATAGTGGGGTTGGGTTGAGAACATCGGCAAGCACCTTTTTCTGTTCTCTGTGGTCTCGCTGATACTTTCTCCACTTTTGCCTCAACTTCTCCTGCTTTGATTTGGAAAGCTGTTGTGTTGTGTTTAATTGCCATGCCAGCCTGAAAAGAGAATCACCCTCACCTGGGTCCATGACGTCACTCCCCGAGTGTGGGGGGGGTGTTTCCCCTGTAATTAAAGCCCAGCTG
Organism: Leuresthes tenuis; assembly: GCF_036924035.1. Taxonomy (NCBI): domain Eukaryota; kingdom Metazoa; phylum Chordata; class Actinopteri; order Atheriniformes; family Atherinopsidae; genus Leuresthes; species Leuresthes tenuis. The sequence goes on along the minus strand of NW_027325360.1, from coordinate 27,957,069 downwards.
TGGACGTGGACAGACGTGCTTCAAGCTCCAGGGAAAAGCTTTTCTCCCCCTTCCTCTTTCCCCAAAGTTTTTAACATTTTGTAGAAATAAAAGAAATAAGTTTTGAACTAAAAAAAAACGCCTATTATTCCTTGCACCTTACAGGGGGAGAGGAGGCTCTATTATTATATTGCAATAATTATTAATCAATAGAAAGTTTTTATAAATGCAATTTTACAGATCTAAATTTAAATCTTTGACTAACATTTATCATATTATTGGAGTTTCAACTCTTTTTAAAGCTGCTGTTCATTTTCAATATTGTCACTGTTCACCCAGTGCTGCTACATTATGAATTTACATACATTATATTATAAATAGCTTAAAGATTAAAGTGAAAGAAATACAAATATGTATTAATTATGCATTTAATGTGTATTAAAGCTAAACATCTCAAAAATATTAAAGCCATGCAAAATAATGATTTTATCCTAACCTTCCAGAGCTTTGATAATAAAGTTGTAGATAAATTGCCACCTTTTTTAAGAAATATAACACTTAACACTCAAAAATAGTTCCACATAGTCAGTTAGTAAAAAGTCAAATCGTGTAACCGGTTACACCATTTGACATTTAAATTTAAATTTAACAGGCATGATGGACACCTATGTAAGTACATGACCTTGATGTGAAAATTACAAACACATTTTTTAAATTAAATACTTATTTTTACAGTTATTGTGTAACCTCACAATAACTGTAATAGAAGATCTGGAAACCAAATTATAAATGGTTTCCTAAGGTCACACCATTTGACATGTAACTCTAAGTATACCTGACCATACCCTAAAAATATGCTGTACCATACAGTGTCAACACTGCAAGGAGAGTATCTGCACCCATGCTCCCCAAAGTCAAAGCAGAACTGAAGAGAATGGTGTGGCATCATCGAGGAAGTCGCAACCAACAGATTGGTGCGCTCCGATGGTGCCCATCCCCAAAAGAACAGCTGATGTGAGAATCTGTGTTGACCTGAAGAGGCTCAATATGGCTCTTAAGAGAGAGAGGTTTGTCTTACCCACTATAGACCCACTATATCCCGTGTGTTCTCCCTGCTAGACGTGGCTAATGACTTCTGGCAAATCCCGCTGGAGGGGGACACAGCCAAATTGACCACATTCATCACGCCCATGGGGAGGTACTTCTTCAAGTGGCTCCCGTTTGGAAACTACAGTGCACTGGAGATTTTTCAGATGGAAATGTCAGTGCTGTTCAGTGGCCAGAAAGGGTTTGAGCTGTACGTGTATGACATTCTCATCCACAGTAAGGACGAGAAGGAACTCAAGGGGAGACTCCAGAACGTCCTGCAGATCCTGGAGAGTGCAGGCTTGAAGCTCAACTACGGAAAGTGTCGCCTGCACTAAAAACAGCTGAACTTCCTGGGGCACTGCATCGATGGAGATGGCATACGGCCTGACCCCTCAAAAGTAAGCGCCATCAGAGCTGCAGCCGCCAGGTGGCATGCCAGGTCTTCGGAGGTTTCTGGGCATGGTTCATTATCTGGGTAGATACCTGCCCAACCTGTCAGAGATGATAAAACCCCTCAACGACCTGCTGAAAAGTGACGCCACATGGATCTGGGACACAGTGCAAGTCGATGCCTTCAAGGTTAAACAACTCATCTCCACAGCACCCACACTGGCATTCTACAATGTAAACAAACCCACAGTAGTGAGCACAGATGCAAGCAGCTTCGGGCTGGGTGGTGTGCTGCTACAGCGCCATGACAAGGAACTTCAACCGGTAGCTTTCTGCTCCAGGACACTGACCGATGCAGACAGGGAAAAGGAGAGCCAAGAGCTGGTGACAAAGTGCCCTGAATGCATGCAGACCAGACCAACACAGAGGAAGGAGCCTCTGATGACAAAAGGCCATGGCAAAAGATCGGAGCAGACCTCTGTGAATATGCAATGGAAAACTATCTGACTGTCAGTGACTATTTCTCTCGCTATCCGGAAATAGCACTCCTACCTGACATGACTAGCGGGACCACCTGTACACGACTGAAGAACATCTTCTCCAGGTGGGGGTGTCCAGAGGAGCATCACATGGATAATTGACACCAGTTTTCAAGTAAGGAGTTTCAAAGTTTTTCTGTGGCTTATGACTTTAAACACATCACCTCCAGCCCTTACTACCCTCAGTCCAACGATGGTCTACAGAACCCCACTGCTACAATCCGTGGGTGCCAGCCCTGCACAGCTGATGTTGGGCCATCAGATTAAGACAACCGTTCCCACAGTCGACAAAGACCTCACTCCAAAATGGCCTGACTTCATGAAGGTGTGTAAAGCAGATGCCAAGGCGAAAGAGAACTACAGACTCACTTACAACAGGCGCCACAGCATCAGAGCACTCCCACCTCTCAGTCAAGGGGAGAGTGTGGTGGTGAAACTCAACGGCGAGTCAGGATGGAGGACAGAAGAGACAGTTCAACAACCACACACACAACACCTGATCCTGTTCCAGACAGACCGTGGAACACTGCGGAGGAACAGACGCCATCTGCGCCCAACCTTCCACCCAGTTCAACAGCCAAATGAGACAGAGAGCACACAGGCCAGCGAGCAACCACCTTCACCCCTGTGCTCACCTGCAGATTCACCAGTCAGAGAGACGCTCCATGATCAGGCTCAGGTGACTTCCAGAGGAAGAATCATCCATCATCCCGATAGACTCAAAGACTTTGTATGTACTTAACACATAGCTTGCCAACAAATGGAGCAGAATAATCTCTAGCAGCTATGGAGGTTATGGGCTACCCCATAACCTCAGAGAGATCGTATTTGATGCCATAACCAGCTCGTTTGTGATGAGCTGGTTATGGCACAAACGCGATGCACAACGGCGCATTCTCCATCGCGTTGTTTATTTCTTTCTGACGGCGGCGACAACGACAGTAATATCGTCTCCTTCAACTTCCGGTTGATGATCCCGGGAAAAAATCCCAAGAATGCGCAGAACGCTTAGTCCAATCCACCACGTGCTTCTGCCGTCTACATGCACGTTTAGTGTACGTTTGGATCGAGTTATCTCAGGGTCCGATCCAAATTTTTATCAGATTAAGGGGTCTACGTGAACTGAATAACTCAATCTTATTGTAATTGACTGACTGACTGAACCACTGACTTTGATGACGTCTCTCTTCCGCTCCCCTGCTACATATTACACTGCAGCCATTTTAACTATTACTCACTTCACTTCTGCAAAAATGTTCTCACTAGTTTCAGCTTTTTTAGCATGGTCAGCTATCCCCACTCAGCTCATCAGCATTTTTACTGCTGTTTCACAGGAACAGCTTTTTCTAGTTTCCATTATCATCCTCCTTCTCCTTCTTCTCATCCTCCTTTTCCTCCTTCTTCTTCTCATCTTCCTCCTTCTTCTCATCCTCCCCCTTGCCGTCTCAAATTATTTGTACCAATTTTTTTTTGGTTTGTGTAAAAGAAAACAATTTTTAAAGTGATTCAAGGATGATAATCAAGTTATTATGCTTGTTATTATACATTCAGCTGTCCTCCTGTTTGATGGTGACATGAGTAAATCTATCCCGACTGGTGGACAACTATTATACTTGGTAATCTGTTGGGCTGATAGAAACCTTTAATTTTTTTCTCCTCGGTTTTGTACCGAGTAATGTGACCCAGTATCGAAATTAAAGTAGCACAAGCACTGGCACATTCATTCACTTCAGCCTGTAATCACCCCATTTGTCTCAACACCAGCACCACTCTTGATTTTTCATGGTAATCTCACTGAAGCGGCTGAGTGGTTTGGCATTGTGAAGCCCAGCTTGACAGCTACGTGATTATAGTGCTTACTTGATTCTCAAGACGTATCATCAGTGTTCACCAAAAATATATCCCATTTGTCTGAGAGGCACAGCTTTTATCATATGGTGTGCTAGGAAAGGCAGGTCAGCATAGGCAACATTTCTATTGTGCCTTCACTGGAAAGGTAAATGAACACACCTGCATGGCAAATGGACAAAGGAAACAATAAAGGTGGATGTTTCAGTCTGACTTTACCTTTTATTCAGCCTCACAATGACTGGGGAATCAATGACTGACACAAATTACAACCTGGTCCAAGCAATAAGAACAAAAGATACATAATCTTTCTCCTCCCACTGCTCAATCCCCCCCAAACGCTTCAATTAATCCTACACGCAGCAAGGCTAATTATCCACATCTCACCAGCGGAGTGCATTGAAAGTATGAAACACGGTTTGTGCTTTTTATAAAACAAGATAAGAGAGCCGTTCATCAAGTCAGCTGGAATATAGTGTCATGATAGAAACGCACTGGGAACAATTAAACTAAGTGGGGTGACACAGTGCATGTATAAATTTCTCCCTTCTGACCTCACATCAGTTCCAAACTGGGAATGTAAATGGTTTCTTATTGAATATGACTGATTGTTCAGAGTCTACTATAGATATTACATACAAAATGCATATGGAAATAAACACGTTCCCTTCTTAATGCAGCTTAATGCTAATTGACAGTGCAATCTATTGATCTGCAGTGATGTCAGCCTGGGAGAGATAATTCCTGATGAGATGGATAACTCATCAGGGGAAAAGGCAGGGAAAAAGCTGCCACATCTACAGCATACAAAACCCAATTGCCTACATTTAAACTGTGGGTGCACATCTGCATGTGTGACTGCATATGGCTTACAGTGTGGAGAAGAAAATAAGGAGTGCAGATGAAAAGGAGGGAGAGCTGGGATGTAAGAGCGTGAAATAAAATGTAAACAAGCAAGATTTGGGAAAAGATTTTCGTTCTTGTAAATGGCAACAACAATTGGGGAATTTGGAGCCAAATGAACTTCTACAAAGAGTCAAGAATGGAAAACTGACATAAATTGGTTTTTTTTAGACCCAAAATTGTATTATCCTTTGCTCTGAGGAAAACCTTTTTTTAAGCACAGACCCTAAATTCTAATTTCAGTGTTTCCGAGCTCAGATTGTACATTCAGCCACTAAAATCACAGTCCATTCTTCTTCATCATAACCAAATGCAAAACATACCTGTCCTCTGCAAGTGAAAGACAAATACCGTTGATCATTTTAAGAAAACAACATCTTTATTATCAGTTTGATTAATTCTAAGCATATTTAGCAGTATTATCACTTGTATAATAAGGAAGTCAGATTTTGTGGGGTATCAGATTTTGGTACAAGGGTTGGTGTTTTGGTCATTTTTAGATCAGGAACCTCACAGGTAAGGGTCCTCTTTTTTCTTGTTTTCTTTTCTCCACCAGGTTTGACTGTTTTAAACCAAACAAAACAAAAGCTACCTGGGCAACGGTGGTTGTAGGTACAGGTAACAGAGGAGGTATCCTTTACAAGATGGAATCCCATCATGCAACATGGGGTGATGTGTCTTCCCACCCTCTATTTGTAAAAGTGGTAAAAAGTTTTTGATAAACATATTTCCAGACAAAATGCTCTGACTTTATCATCATGGGTTATTGGGTTTTGACCTACATGGAAAAAGAGGTGGAGAGTTCCTGGCATTAAAGCAACCACCTGCGTAATTTTATTTTTTATTTTAAGAGAACATGGCAGAATGTTTAGGCTTCTTTTTTAAAAATAACACTATAGAAGTTTATCAACCTAAAACTAAAACTATGAGCTTCTGACTCATTTTGAAGGACACTGAAACTGCTCTGGAGTGCCCAGGGGCTTTGGTTTCCAGCCTCGCGCCACACAATTTGCTTAACTGTTGCTTGATATTTTTGACAAAGAAAAGATAGAAACTATAAACAGTACACCACTGAATACAAAGTCTAACAACGGAGTCCAACACAGAGGACTGAAAACTAAAACACAGAACCAACACTAAATAAAAACACGAGGAATAACTAAACCAGAGCACAGAAGAAAAAACAAAGCAATGATGATAAGAAAACTTAGACTGGAATTAACAAAACATGGAAAAAAAAATCATGAACCCAAAAGATAAACCCCTATAAATTTAAAAAGGATGCCCCATGTATTCTGGCCTTCTGTCAACTTGTGCTGTTGCCTGCTGTCAAACAGGGTGTGTGGCATGGTGGTGACGAAGGACCCTGATGCAGATATCTAAAAGAAAACTTGATTTATTTCAAAATCTGTAACAAAAGGCGCGGCTGAGCCAGAATACAAAATCCTAAACTACCAAAACAAAAACCTGACTTGAATCTATGACTATGACTAAACCTGACATGAACAAACCTGATACAGTGTGATTGACGGTTAGGATCTGACAAAGGACATGAACCAACCTGGAGACTAAATACAGAGGAGGGTGATTAGTGAGTGAAAGCAACTGAGGGGAGAAACACAGGTGATGTGAGTGAAACTGATGGCAGCGCAAGAGAGAGACTGAGGAAAACACGGCAAGAACTAAAGACGAAACAGGGACATAAAACTGACAGACATGACACCTGCATGGGAACCAAAACTTCCCACCCTCACATGGAACACAACTTTGCCGTCAGGATGGTAGACGCTGATAACAAGTCCATGGCAAATGTCATTTATTTCATTTCCATTTCACTGTCATGGTTACTCGTTCTGTTGCTTGCCATCTCTTTTCTCATTACCTCCTGCCTCCCCACAGAGGCCAGATGATTAGCGCGCCATATCAAAATGGAAAAACCGAAGAAGGGAAACAGTCACACCTGAAAGATTTAATTCATGCTGCTCAGAGAAGAGAACTTTTGCTCTTGTTTGCTGTTTATGGGCTGTTGTTTTAACAAACACCACTATACCATTGCTTCAATCCTGAGGTATCAATACTGGATTAGTATAAAGGTCCTAAAGAATGTTGTTGCTTGCAAGCGTGTGTTTTTTTTCCAGTCTGACTATCTCCACATCATTTTGTTCAATGCAGTGGTTATAGGTCTCTCATCTGATGTGAAATTGTGCATCCTCCATCACCAGTCTATCCCACACTCTCATGGAAATGGGATGGCCTTTATTCATCCTGCGCTGTTGCTTGGGAACTAAAATTCCCCTCGGCACACGCAGCATTGAGTGAAGACCCCTATGGGAGATATGATTTGATTTGATGTCATTTTCTTTAACACATTCCATATTGTATTTTTCAAAATCCCCATAAGTAACCTCAACGATAAAACAAGCTAGCTTCTGTAGATAACAAATTACAGGCACATTTCCTTAACACAAGATTACAATCCATCTATTTTCTAAACCTACTTTATCCAGTTCATGGTCAGGGGGACAAGATTGCAATACATTTACAAAATGTATTTTCTATTAGATATAAAAAAATCCAGCTCAGAATCTCTTTGAATTGTTTTACAAAGCAGACATTTGCTTTCAAACAGCTCAACTAACCAGGAGTTAGATTTTTTTTGATCGGCCAAAGGCAAGGCCATGAAGCAGGGGCTTGGGTTTAGTAATAAATAAGCTTACGTCAGTCTCATTATTGACAGTTCTATCTCTAATCACGAGATCAAGAAATCAAATCAATATTTGGACTGTCACCACCTGCTTTCCTGATATGAGCCATCAGTATTCATGGAATCTCTTCAGTTATAACTGCATGGGGTGACTGCAGAGTGTGCTCATTGTACCTTCTGCCTAATATACATCATAATACTTGAGAGCATGTCATAAATGCGGTATAAGTTAATTCATTTTTTACTGGGTAAATCTTCTTCTAGAGAAAAAACTGTGCAAATACTAATGTACAGACATATTGCACGTCATGTGAGCATAGGTCTGCGAGTGAGTGTTCACGTGCAAGTCCATGTGTGCAAGCTGGAATGTGTCTGTGTATCTTTGTGGGAGTTTCAGCAAGAGATTCACATTCTCAGTTTACATCTCACCAGACCAACCATCCATTTCCAGGTGGATCTTTGACAAGCCAAGAAGTTCAGTGAACTAACATATATCTCCTAAAGCTATCTTCCTCCTTCTCAAAGCGAGCAGAAACTCTCTACTACACACAAGTTACATGTGCAACTGTAATGTGAAATATAATGGAGTGATATACACGTTGCTAAGGCAAACATACTCACAGAAACGTGCGCTGTTCCTTCAGTGACACTATGCAGAGTCAGTCTTTCAAGATATTTCTTTACCTCCGTTAAAGACATCCATGTATACTGCTATGTGGAGCAGACCTTGGGTGTCATTCTCAAGTGTTGTAAACCAATACATGGTACATAGAAAACCTGTCAAATATTAGAGTAGAGACATTACACATTTTCCTGAAAAATATTAGCTCATCTAACATGAACAAATTAATTTGATGGTAGCAACATGTCTCAGAAAAAGTTGTGACGGGGCCATGTTTAACGCTGTGTAGCATCCCCTCTTCTTTTAACAATGTGTAAACATCAGGGAACTGAGGAGACCACTTCCAGCACCTGGACTCTTCTATTATGAAGCCATGTTGTTGAAACCTATCTTTCTGAAACCTGTGTATACCTTTCAGTAATGATGGTGCCTTTTCAGATGTGCATGTTGCCTGTTCTACAGACATTAATGCAACCCCATACCATCAGAGATGCAGGCTTTTTAAATGAATACTGACAAGACTGACAGTCCCTCTTCTTTTTGGTCTGGAGGATGCAGCACCCATTTCAAATATCCCTAACAATAGAACAGTTTTCCAGTCTTCCTCCAACTCTTTTTTTTTTTAGTACCACTAGCTTAAGACAAGCACCCAACATGCTTTTTTTTTTGTGTGATCTACTGCTTTAGTCTGCTGAACTACTCTGTCTACACATCTTTTCTTTGCTTTGTAATTTCATTAAAAGCAATGAACCAGTGCGGTGCATATATCTATTTAATTAACATCGATGTCAGCTCATCCTCGCCTCTGCTGGGCAGATTTACATTAACAACACTATTAAATGGCGACCCTCATTTCACAGATGTTTTTTTTTCTTTTTTGAGTGTGTTAATATCTAACTGTCCCATAAACTGTTAGCTAACAAGAACGTAGGGTCCAATTCCAAGTGCAGAATGAATACTTGTCACAACATGGTAACAAAGCAAAGTGGGTTGCCAACGATTAGGCTAGAGGTGTCCAGTGTCTTCAAGTTAATAAAAATAAAATGATGATGAAGCAGAGATGGCAGTGAAAGATTGAATATTTAATAGTCCTTATCAACTGCTATCAATGAGCAGAAGAGAGAAATCAGTCAAGCAGTCTTTGCAGGGTAAAATAAGCAGAGGCATTCGCTGAAAAAAATAAATGCTTTTCATGTGTTGAGCATTCCTGAATGTCAACATGTGCATTTGAGCGACTGTGCATATGTTAATGTGTTTATGCACACAATATACAATTAATTCAGTGTGTGTGTCATGACAATATATCACACTCAAGTGCTTCTCTTATGATGAGCAGAGATTTAATAGCCCAGAAACTCCCTCAAGGTCCTTTCCCTTCGTTATATTTAAACCACTAACTCTGGGGAATTATTTAAATTTAACATATTGATATTCTATCTGCATACATGAAATGCATTTGTTTCTACTACTGCTGATCAAGATATATACAAGGTAGAGGTCAATACTTACTGTTCTCTTTTAGTGCATCTTGCTAGAGATATCAAGAGCCAATCTAGTAGTCAACAGTACATCAAAAGCAAGGACTTTGTTTCATGGAGGATGGAGGGGAAAGGATTACCCTCATTGTAAAATCCCAATTTATTTCCTCATTTTGAATTACGCATATCTCTGCAGGAAGTCTTCTCAAGAAGAGAACTCTTACAGAGTTGTTGACACAGATGTCTGAGTTGCTTTTGATTATTACCTTCAAGTTATTGTCTGAAGCCTGACTATCACTGGTAGAGACTTCTGAGCTTGCTTGATGTCAGAAATAAGAAGTTTTACCTTCAGCCTAAGAGAAAATGAACAAGACTACCCAAATGCTTCTGCATTTTACAGGCAGTAATAAGCCAGAATGTTATTACAAATGTAAAAATTAGGACAAAATTAGTCTTGAGAGGGCTTAATTATTCATTCAATTTGATCTATTTATCTATTTACCTTCTTGAAAGCAAATTACAGTGGACAGATATTTGTATAAATGGCAAACTGCTGCCACTTTGAGCCTTATTTTTTACTGCCATCTAGTGAGCAGCTACTGTTATTTCCCTGACTCCTTCTTTTCTCTTTCGCTAACAAAAACTAGTTATGCCTGTGTACTTTCATTTCAGCCTGTGATTATTTCAGCATGGCAGAACAATCATTATACCTCTGCTCTCCATGGCACTCAATCATGAATGTGTTGTTCAGAGCCATGATGATACAAGCTGTTTGAAATGAGGTACAGTAAATATTTTTAATTTAATTAAAAACATGTTTTCATTGGAAACTAACATCCATCCATCCATTTTCTATACCCGCTTAATCCGTCGGTCGGGTCGCGGGGGGGCTGGTCCCAGCGGTCATCGGGCGACAGGCAGTGTACACCCTGGACAGGTCGCCAGTCCATCACAGGGCCACACAGAGACAAACGAGACAAACAACCACACATACGCTCACACTCCCTCCTAAGGACAATTTAGAGTTGTCAATTAACCTAACATGCATGTTTTTGGAGGAAGCGGGAGTACCCGGAGAGAAACCACCATACACGGGGAGAACATGCAAACTCCATACAGAAAAGTTGAACCTGGAACCTTCTTGCTGTGAGGCGACGGTGCTAATCACCACACCACTAGCAGCCGAAACTAACATTACCCTCAAATATTAACTTCTACTTTGTTTAGTCGCTGAGATACAGTTGTCAGGTGGGCGTGGTTAAACGTCATGACGTATTGTTGCGTTACGTAAACCGTTCGGCGCAAAAATTCAAACGCCGAATAGGAAGAGAAGCTGCGATTTGCTCTGTTCTTGTATGAAATATTACAAAGTGTATCCACTGTCAATCTTGACATTTTGAGGTACGTCAAGATGAATTAAAAGTGTTTTCGTAAATATTTAGTGCGTTAGTGACCCATTTATCTTACAAGGCCACGAAGAAGACGGTTGTACGGCGGCTATCGTTGTTATGCTAAGTTGCATGTGAAGTTAGCATAGGTGAAATTAGCTGCTAATGTGCTTGTGAAACGATTCTATTAGGGTACAATAAGTGCTAAATAAGTTCGTTTGCTGAAATTGTTGCCCCGGGATGACGTTTGCGCTCTCAAAACGCAATAAAAATCTATTTGTGCCACCTTTTTGGCAACTTACTGATATATGATGGTGACCTTTTGTTTATATGAGACTGGCATACAAGCTAAGGTGAATAGAAAATACGGTTCTAGTCCATGAACATGAATCCACATGACTACTGTCTTACTTTATCTTTTGTCATTAAGCATTTATAATTATAACTATTTAGCACCTGAATAGTTTTTACTTGTGTCCAAACACTGGTTGCATGCTCATCGCTTGGATTAAACACTGTGAAACTTTGCTTTTAAAAGTAAGAAGACGGAAGTAAACTTTTTACTCTCTAAAAGTCCGTTTTTCTCTCAATATGTAAACTATATCACCTTTAGTTTTAGGGTATTCTTTGGTCGGTAAAACTTCTATCAATATCAGTTTTTTGTCTTTGTCAGTCGCTAACATGAGCGCAGCCTCCACGCCTGTCTCCCGGGTACGTCCAGGATGGACGTCATCCTCTTTGAAGAACAAGGGTCTGTCCCCTGCAGCCTGCAGCACCCCTTTGCTGGCAGCATTCCCCGGTAATGATGACGAGCAGGAGCGTCGGCAGCGCAGGAGGTCAAGAGTCATTGACCTTCAGGCTGCCACTGATACTTCCTTCAGTGACTCTGCATCACACAGGTAAGCTGTGTAATAAAGCACATTAACAATCTGCCTGGCATCTACGGTGCACCCGTATGTTGAGAGCTTTAATCGTGGTCTGCTTTTTGTCTGCAGTGCCGTTGGGACTCCTGCTGCCGTACCCAAGTTGTCAAATGCTCAGATCTCGGAGCACTATTCCACCTGTATAAAACTTTCTACAGAAAATGTAAGTGTATGTTTACTTGATGCATGAATATACAGGGACTATATCTTATAAACTGACTCTGATACATTTATTTTCCTTTTGGCAGAAAATTACCACCAAAAATGCCTTTGGTCTGCATTTGATTGATTACATGGCTGATATTCTAAAACAGAAGGACTCTGAGCTCACTAACTTTAAGGTATGTCCTTTGATATCTGCTCTTGAAAGTAGATTGTAGCATTGAGAATTAAACTTTAAAAAAAGCTTCAGATACACAAAAAACATAACATATATATATATATATATATAAATAAATAAACATTCTTCATGTGTTTTTTTTTTTTTTTTTTCTTTCATTTCGTGTGTGTGCCATCTTAAAGGTGGCAGCTGGCACTCTGGATGCCAGCACAAAGATCTATGCTGTGAGAGTGGATGCTGTTCATGCTGATGCTTACAGAGTGCTGGGTGGTCTGGGCGCTGAGACAAAACCTGGAGAGGGTGAGGCTTTTCTTGAAAACACCAGATTATTCTGGGTCAAGGGTGCACATTTTCCTACTTTTTCTCACAGAATGTAAAATTAGGCCGAACCAATCTGCATTGAAAATTGATACATTGCCTTTTTGTTCTTCGCTTTTTGTATATATGCAGCTCATGGTCCAAAGGAAGAGGGAGGAGAAGATGAAGGACTGGCAGGAGGTGAGGTGATTGCCAAGCAGCCAAAGAAAAAGAGGCCTCCTAAGAAAACAGTGGAGCAGAACCTGAGCAACATCAACAGTGCTGAGTCTGAGAGGAAGTGTGGGGTATGATGATCAACATGATTCTGTCACTGGTGTTCGCATTATAAGCATCTATCTGTCAAATGTCTCAGTAGCGTTTCTGTATGATTACGATCAGTTAGACACGTCACGAGGGGATTTTTTTGTTTTGTTTGTTCATCTTTGGTCCGTTCCAACTCTCTCCCCCATCTCTAACAGTTAGCATAAATGAAGGATATTTTACCTGGCCCGCTTTAGTAGATATCAAGCTTATTGAACTCAAACTGACCATGTCACGCTCCCAGGTGGACCCCATGTTTCAGCGAATGGCCTCATCCTTCGATGAGAGCAGTACAGCGGGTGTCTTCCTGTCTGTTCTCTTCAGTGAGAACAGCCGCTGCGAGCTGCTGTTTCCCTCGTACATGACGCTTCTTCAGTCCACACCCTCCTACTCTTCTCCACCTCCACAGGAAGTCCCCACATCCCCCTTTATGGGTAACAATTATTTATGTAGTACAAAAGTGTATTTCCCTCTTGTTAATGTTATTCACAGTGCCATTAGTTGGATGTTTGTCTGAATTTCACTGCCACCCAACTGTATTGTATCTTTTGAGCTGTTACTTAGTAGAAATGCTAAACCCTGTTTATCTGTGCTGTGGTTCTGCCAGCCGGACTGCAGCGTTCCCAGGAGAAAAGCTCCATCTGTCCTTCGCTTCAGGACTTCTCCTTCACAAGCTGGAACCCTGAGCAGGTCAGAGATACCATCTAACCATCAAATGCCATATTATAAATGATCCTGTCAGAACTAACCGTCTGTGTTCAAGTTAATTCCCTGTAGATCCTGAAGTCTAAAGGCTTTAAAATGTCTTAAATACAGGGACAATAGACAGGGTCTGACTTTCAGGTCTAAAACCTTAATTGACCCTTCGCTAAGCCACGCCCCCCTTGGTTACTGTTGCTACAGCAGTCAAGCTTTCCCTCCTCGAGCGAGAAACATGGATTAAATGTTGGTGAAGTTCAAACGAAGAGGAACTCAAAATAGAGGAAAAAGTACACCGCTCTCAATGTAAGCGCCAGGCAACACGTGTTGACACTTCGAATAACAAAAACAGCACATAAAAGAACAACGATGTTCTATCTTGTATTTGTTTACAATGCGACAGGATATTGCTCACATATAGTAGGGGTGATGTACACATTTGACCTCATTAAGGCACAGCAAAGCTCAGCAATATCTTGCACAAGTTTACCACAACAGTGGCACAAACCAAAGGGTTGCAAGATTAAAGGTGTTCCGATCTCATCTATTGTTAAGAAAGAGCAGCCACAGGATTTGTGAAGTTGGTTGTAGGGCGTCCCTTCACAAAATGTTTGTCTCTATCTGTTATATTTAATATTACACAGTGGCTCAAGGTTTAACAGAGACGTCTTTGTTAATGTCATCACACAAAACTGTGGTTAGCTAACGTTAGCTAGCACTTTACCTTAGCTAACAAACGTAGGTGCTCTTATTGATTTTGGAGGGATTCAGCTGTTCGTGTGGTCTTCGACGCTGCTTTATCCACACCCGGCATCTCTCTTGTTGCGTCTTGGGCTGAGGAAGGCAAAGAATTCAACACCACCCTTTAAACTTCTTGGATATCGACTGTCGGACTTGCAAGTCCTGTATGCACACCGTTTCGGCATATTGCTTTCTGCCGAACGCTTGACTGGCCTCTTGTGCATAGTTACGGTTGCTAACGTAGGATTGGACATAAGCCGTTTGTGGGAGGGGCTTAGCGAAGGGTCAATTGGTTTATGTTTATGCATTTAGCAGACGCTTTTATCCAAAGCGACTTACAAATGAAGATATAACAAGCGATATAAAAAGCTAACAGTAAACTGCATAGAAGGAACCCACTAGTCCAACTCTGTCAGAGGTGACAAAGTAGAGGTTTGTCATGTATTTAATTAGAAAATAAGTAAAAAGAGCTAATAACTCAAGTGCAGTCAGCATGTGAATGTGTTTTACCTGGATTAGTAGTTCCTCTCCTTTGGCCATGTGGTTTTATTTCTGTGTTGTGACAGCTAGTCTGGCTGCCTGTGCATGTGAATCCAGGCCGTGCAATCCTGAGAAGGCAAACTTGCAGAATTTACTCAACTGAATTACCAACTTTGGCTAAAAGGTTTCCTGGAGTCAACTTTTAAGGGCTAGAAGTCTACATGTTGCTTGAAGGGAGCCAAATTCGGCTTCACTTCTAGTGTTGGTTTTGTTTGTTGCTGCTTCAATACAAAACCCTGTGGCTCTTTACAGTCGTATATTGGACCTTTTAAAGTGCATTTATAGCGGCCTTTAAACAGGCTTAATATGATACAATGTTTGGGTCTGAATTTGGTTTCCTCATTAAAGCATTTACAATCTTCAAGTCTCAACTAGTCACTCGTATTAAGATGACCTTTAATAGGATAAAGATGCTTGCTTCATCACACTCCAGAGATGATGATCACAATAACTGCCATCTATCTGATTGTTCCTTATTTCAGACCACGAATCAGCTCCTGGAGAAGATGAAGCAGGGCGAGCACGTGTTTGATATGAATGCTGAACCTGAGCCAGAACCAGAGGAGGATGACTGCCCGGACTTTGATGCTGACTTTGAGGACGGACCAGCTGACAGCGAGGACGGATCCAATGAGCACAAGGAAGGTTGTGAGGCCTCTGGCTCTGGCAAAGGACGGTAAGATTGTGTGTTACGTCGAGCTCACAGATGATACGTTTTGCAGCACTCAGTGTCAGTTCTTAAAAAGCAAAAAAATCATATTAAAATCCAGCCACGGTTATAAAATTGTGATGACACCATTTAGAAATTAAACCAGGCATCTATTTCTACTTAATGCCCTTTTTAGAAAAATGTATTTTCATATAGGCACATATTGAGCCATATACTGGCTGGTCTCATGGAAACTAAGCAGGCTTTCTTTATACTTTACTGCACTTTCTCGTCTGCCTCCTGGTACTATAATGCAGTTTGGAGGGTTGTGAGGCCTCTGGCTCTGGCAAAGGACGGTAAGATTGTGTGTTACGTCGAGCTCACAGATTATACGTTTTGCAGCACTCTGTGTCAGTTCTTAAAAAGCAAAAAAATCATATTAAAATCCAGCCACGGTTATAAAATTGTGATGACATCATTTAGAAATTAAACCAGGCATCTATTTCTACTTAATGCCCTTTTTAGAAAAATGTATTTTCATATAGGCACATATTGAGCCATATACTGGCTGCTCTCATGGAAACTAAGCAGGCTTTCTTTATACTTTACTGCACTTTCTCGTCTGCCTCCTGGTACTATAATGCAGTTTGTGTTATATATGAAAGAATAGCCTCCATTAAGTTCTCTGCAGAAACAGAACATCCTCTCTTCATTTCCTACTTGAGTTTTAGAATATTACTCATTGTTGTGAAGAATCTGCGGGGCCTATTGTCACCGGTGGAGACGGCTTTTAATTCATCAGAAGCTTCCATGAAATGACCGCTTGTTTGGATGATTGTTGTGTTGTTCGTGTAGGGATGTGATTCCCATTGGAGAGGGAGACATCGCCACTATGTGTCTGCAGCTGTCCTCTCAGCCCAGGGAGTATTCGTACTTCAGCCCAAGGACCATGGCCACCTGGGCTGGACCTGGATACTGGCAGTTCAAACCAAAGCACAAATGTGAGTGAAATTAATGCTGTAACACACGATAAGTTAACTATGATTCCCGACTAGCGAAGTTACCGCTTTTTGCGAAATTGTTGCGTACTGTTAAGACTATTTGCCGACAGATGTGTTAACAGAACGCATTGTAATGATAAAAATAACTAGTTAATGAAGCTGTACTTTCCTCATGTGGATCTTTAGGTGTTTATAGATTTTATCATGAATGTCTTGACAGTATTACTTTAATAATTTTCCCCCAAATATAAATGTGCTGACTTTAAAAGTGTATATTGTAGCATCAATTCAGGGAAATGACTCAGTTCTTAAATAAACATATTTCTCTTACAGCTGAGAGGATTTTCTGAGGGTGGACATGCCCTGCGGAATGAGTGCACGGTTCTGATCCTGTCCGTTTTGTTTTATTTGATCTCTTAGTGGATCATTTGCCTGACAAGGAGACACGAAAAAGGAAGCCCAAAAAGACATTTGAAATAGACTTCAGTGATGATGTCAACTTTGACACCTACTTCCGCACCACAAGGGTAAAAAAAAATGACCTTTTCTTTCCTAACATAGCACATTCATTGACACTGACTGGATTGAATATGACAGTGTATATATGTAATTGCCCTGTCTATGTAAATAAGGCTGTCACAATTATAGAATAATCATATGACTAAATTATCTGACTTGATTCCGATGATTTTGAATTGTTGCATTGTCACACAAATGTCATATTTTTGTCACTATTTCCATGATATTTTCCACCAGTTCCAGCCTTTCTCTACTCTGTTTTAGCGAGCATTTACTTTTTTAATGTACGAATGACCGCATATAAGTAACTGCTGACATTAATATTACAGGGTTTTATGTCAAAATAAAAGGAAACTTGGAAAATTCATATTTGCAGCAGAATTTCAGAGCATCGATCCAAAAATCTAAAGTGAACAGGGAAGACTATTCAATTATTAATTCAGTCGTCAGCTGAAATTCCATGATCGTAACAGCCTTCCATGTAAATTATTACTAACCGAGAACTAATGAGCCTTACAGTTCATACAAGTCAGTAATCAGAACATTGATCAGGTGTTTCTGGACAGAGATAACATTGCACCCACCACACTTATTGTAGCTAATTAATTAATCAATCATGTAGTTTCTATGTTTTTCTCAGTTAAAGTCATCTTGGCAGTTTTATATGGAAATGAAACGTCTGCAGTGTGGTTACATACATGCTTCACATTCTGAAGTTCCCTCTTTGACACCTAATGACAGAGTCAGAGGTGATCTGTCTCAGTATGTTTAATCTATTAAACTACAGAGGCATTAAGGCCATGATGTGGCACTTTTGGTGCAGTGGCCATGGCAACGCACCATTCAGCACTTTGGGAATTACATTTGATGCAGCCGCTGTCTGAATTACTACGTCTGAAGGTCTTTTATGTCTCAGCTCGAGAGATCTGCTTTCACCTGTTTGTTGACCAACAGAATTTAATACAGCTTTAATGCTTCCTGTTAAAACCGCATCATGGAAATAGATGAAAGGAAAAGTGTCACTCTGTAGCTCCGATCCTTCGTGTGTGTGTGGGTGTGTGTGCGATATTGACAAATCACCTGGCTCTACTAATGTAATTCAGCGGACTTTCACACAGGATCTCTGAAAGGCGTCACTAGTTAGAGCATCTGCTAATTTTAACTCCCCGAATCTTAAATTTCCTGCTTTGACCTTACAGGCAGCAACCACTAACAACAAGTCTGCGCTCAGTACCAGCAACAAGAAGACGACTCTACCAGCAGATTTCCAGTTTCCCCCAGAGACGCTCTCTCAGCTCAGCCTCAAACCCTCCAGCTCGGTGAGACTTCACTTATTCTGTCAGCTCCCAGCATTCCTGAAATTACAAAGGATTATTTTTACAGATTGAGTAAAGAGTGAGTTCTTTACACATAAGTCCTAGAGCACACCAGGTGTGAACTTATGATCCAGGTAGAGGTGTGAATGATGTCTCTGGTCACTGAGACCTCATTCAGAGTCTGTCTATGGCCACAGTTTTTTTTTTTACCAGGGTAAATGCAGTTGTGTACATTAGAAAGGTCTTTTCCAAAGGCATACTATGTATCGCTTGCAGAAAAAAACTCAGTAAAAGGCTCTTGGATGTATTAAACACAACAACAGCTGTATTTTGTTCTTTTATGTAAGCGGATTCCCATTTTTCAGGTTTTTCTTTACATCTGAGAATGACTGCTACAGATTTCCAGCATTTTGGGGAAATCTTTTACTGGTTCTGTCTGAATCAGGTTAAACCATTAAAAGTTAGACCACTAGTTTAAATCTTTCTAGTATTTACTGGATTGGACAGGATTAGTTAGTCAATGAATAGAAAGTGAGTTGGTTCAGCTCTGAACGTCATAAAAATCCAAAGCAAGCGCCACTGTTGAGATCTGATTTTTGTAACTGCCTTTTAGCCCATATCTCACAAAATGGAGACTATAATTTACACTGATTTTCAATAATGAAAGACTGTTTGTAGTTTGCGTTGTTTTAAGACAGAAACTATGTGTTGGGGTTTGTTTTCTCTAGTTGAGTCAAGAAGGCCAGAAGAGGCTGTCTGGAGAGCTTGGAGAAGGCATCGGCGATTATGATTACAACAACGCCAATGATACAGCCAACTTTTGTCCAGGTCTTCAGGTCTGAAACTGTCCTTTAATATAACTTTTTTTTTTCTGTTAACAGAGCTTTTCTTCACAGAAAATCACAGCATGATGCTTGAAGCAATTGTATATTATGATATACAATTATAATGATGATATCTGCTGGTTTTGCAGCATGTTTTACAGGCGCACACCTGAAAGGCTCAACACTGAGGCAGCCAGTGGATTTTTCTGATCTTAGTTCATACAACAGACCATGATCAGGCTTACTAAAATGATATTCAATGAGCTGTGTCCACATCATGATGATCACATGGTCTCAGCTTTATTTAAGCAGCTCATTTAACTGAATCAGACCATTTATTTCCCTCATACAGCGCACAGATTGTCTCAAATCAGTAATGTATCACATGTATTAAGTTACTTGTGTATTCAGACCAGCAGCGTCTCGACTGCCATTTAAATGTTTCTTCTTACTGTGTCACAATGTAAATACAACATGTAGCAATAATGTAAAAACAGAAACAAAAAACATTTGACCTTAAACTGATGTTGTCACAGACGGGCTCTTCAGTTGGTTTTCTGGATAGACTTTCATTGAACACTGCATCACACCTGCACTGCAGCTCCAGCCACAGCAAGGAAAAACCACGTCAAATATCCCTCCTTTTAGCATCTCTTCCTCCATATTCCATCTCAGGGTGGTGACAGTGATGATGATGTCGAAGGATTTGCCGGTTCAGATGATACACAGCCCTCAGGTGACAGTATACCTCCGTCTTCGCAAGATCTCGAGGGCGTGTCCACGTACGGGGAAGAGGATCTGGTTCCTGAGCCACACAGAGTGAGTAATGCAAAACTGGAGCTCAAGCCCAGCTTTATGTGGGCCTTGGTTTGAGTGGCATCTCTCCACTCAAAGCTTATATGGTAATACCTTTAAGACACAGGAAATAACTAAACCTGCGCTATAATCTTCGTCTACAGAAGTTTACCTCAGTATTGACCTTGTTTTGTAGTTTTCCATGTATTTACTATGCTGCTTTTTCATTTAGGTCAACAAAATTGAAATCAACTATGCCAAGACAGCAAAGAAAATGGATATGAAGAGACTGAAGACCAACATGTGGAGTCTTTTGACTGAAAGCCCAGAAAAAGCAACACAGGTAAACTACAAGAACTGAATAGCCATGGACCCTTTTCTTCCCCTATTGTAACTGCACCTGCACACGCCGAGTGAAATAACAGCCAGGAATCATACACGTCTTTTGAAGTTTTATTTGCCCTCTTTTTTTTCTCTCTTTCTTCAGACAACAGTGAAAACTACAAAATATTAAACACATTCAGGCTCAATATGAAAAATTTGTGAAATGATCCAAGAAAGACCTATTGAAAACATTGTAACAACATAAACGAACAATGGACGAGGGCTGCAACTAACAACAAAAAAAAACCCAAAGACTTTTAATTTCCACATCTTTATTCCAGAATAGAACATTTGGACTGACAGAGCAAAAAAGCGCACAAAAAACAGGTTGCTGCTTGAGTGTTTTGTTACAATAATATCAAATAATCAATAAATGTTTGTCAAATAGCTTCAGTAAAAAAATAAATGTACACAAAAATGTATACAAATGTATGCTATATACCTGCAAAATATGTTTTATACACACACACACGTATTAAAGTACAAGTATCCTAAAAAAAAAATTAAAATTTGAGTAGATCTAATAGATAGACTTTAATCCCTGTCTAAATGCAGTTCATCCTGTATCACTCCCATACAGTGCAGTGTCTTCACTCAGACTTTGTCAGCAAATTGAAACTTGAAGCTTAATCATTAAATTATTTTATTTTTTAATTGAACCAAACACTCATGAATCTTTGGACAAATTTACAAAATAAACATTTTAGTTGGCATGTGTCCTAAACAGTTACAGGAACAGTTTTAGCTGTTTATCTATTTGATTTTTGTTTTTTTGTGTGTCCAGTTCTGTTTTTATTGGTTTAACCTTCATGTTCCCTACAGGGGGAGGAGACTGAGAAAACGCCAGAAGTGTGTGGGGAGAAAGTCTTCAGTCAGACCACAAAGTCACTGCTTCAAAGGTACCAGAAGACCTCGTGTCATGCCTGCCGTGGCACAGCACTAATAAGGAATTATTATCACAGAGTAGGACTCGTGCTGCATCCCTTACCTCGCTGTTGTCAGGGTGAAGATCGATCAGAGCGTCCACTCTAATGTTTTCATATTCCTCAAGGTTGAATGATTTTCCCTCATAGTTTAACCTCAATCTAACAGAAAACTGGATATCTGCACCATCTTGAACTTCCATCATAATTAATGGAAGGTACAATCTACTGTTAATGTGAATGTCTTGTTTTTTCTTCCAGATTGCCAAACACTATGGCTCAGAACCTGTCGGTGCCATTGGCGTTTGTCGCTCTGCTTCATCTTGCCAATGAAAAGGTGAGAACACTGTGGCTGGTTGTTTATTAGGCAGTAAGTTCCACATTCTGCTGCTCAGAGACCTGGAGAACAACACAGAATCAAACAGCAGAATTTTCAAAGACCACAGTGATGACTGATGTTATTTAGAGTATAAATCTGGCCTTGGTACTGGAGAATAAGTTACAAGCTACAGTCTAACCCAAAACCCTGCTCTTTACATTTAATTTGTGGTTACTTCCATTAAAAGTGCATCACATACCAGCAGAGAAATGCAGTTTTTCCTCTGTTCAACTCGTAGCTCATCTCCTGTTGCCTCAGATGTGTTGAGGTGCTGGAAGGTGGATTTTCTTTGCTGTGAAGGACCGAACAGTCCAAAGACAGCCGGGTGCGGGTTGAGCTCATCAAAGGGTGTTTATCTATACCAAAATGACCACAAACTCAAAACAAAATGGGCCTTAAAAGAGGTCAAAGTAACAAAGCTAAAAAAAAATTGTAATAAAACCAACCACTAACGCAAACAATTGGCCTAAAAAATGAGACGAAGGTGAAGCTTGAATATTGGCTGATCAGCCCACAAACACACACAGGAAAACTAAATTAAACTAACACCATTAAGTTCGTTCCATTTCCTGTTCCCAGCACTTAGGCCACCTCTGCCCAGCAGGAGAACAGGAGTTTAGAAAGTTTATAGCAGCTGTGTGACTGGATGGATATTACCATATCACGTTAGTGTGGCCATGGATAGAGCTAAGCTAGAGTGGGGTTCAGCTTTTACTCCACTAAAAGATAAATAGGAGTATTTTACAGACAACAGCTATTGATTTGATTTGTTCATCTCATTCCTCGGGATGGGAATTGAGAACCGATTCTTGAAGAGAGCCAGCTCCCAGTAGTTTGATTCTGTGGAATCATTAATCCTCCTGCCTGAAGATACTATCTATAGGCCGACGTATTTGCGTGATGACGTCATGTGCACGCTTCGTCTTTTGACTCAGAATGTTTCCAACATGGCGTTGAGGCAGAAGCGCTCCAAAGTTGGGTTATATTTCACCAAACACGTAACAAAATAAAACCAAAACAATACTAGGGCCAGTTGCAACACGTGCAGAGCTTTGATCACATCAAAGGGGGGGAAATACCTCCAACATGCTGAAACATTTGACCGCACAGCATGCAATTACTTTGCACAAATGTAAAGTCTTTGACACGCTGCTAAGCGCCGGCGGCAACTCTCATGGGGGAGCCTGTGGCACAGCGTCTCCCGTCTCAAAAGTCCCAGATAACGCAGGGCTCTCAAGTCTCACGCACTCCTGCCACGTCTCCCATGAGTCTGAGCAGAGCAGTTATTGATAACAACAGCACTAATAATAATATTATTAATGAAAGACCCCCATTCTTACCTGCATTTACTTACCTGAGAGCCCCGACGAGGACAGCAAGAGTGAGACAGGCTCAGAGGCAGGCTCCCACATACCTGTAGCTACCCCTTCCATCAAGGCAGTGGAAAGAAAAATGACAGAGGTGAAAATAGATCAAATGTTGGTGCATTCTTGAAATTAAAGTGTTACTGCAACCAAAGCCATTTCTATAACATATAACTGGAATCGATAAGAGAACTGATTAGAGACCGAAACGATAAGCGATATTGACAATGGAACCGGAATTGCTAAATTCTTAACCATTCCCATCCCTACTCATTCCTCTTTTTATGGTCAAACTTAGAATGTAACATAAAGCCCAGGTTAAAGAGCTTTCTCTTTATGTCCCATTTAATGGGTTTATTAATACTTGAAGAGGTATTGTCAGAGCTTTGTTCCCACTTCAAGGGGTGCTCTTACGATCAGTATTTAGGTTGTCAGGAAGGGGTCACAGACTGGAGGGTTGTCACACCAGATCTTTCTGTCTTATCATTAAAGTGGAGATGACATGATCATCTCCAGTCATTACCTCTACATTTGCGCACTTCATAAGTTTGTAATTAGTTCAGAGCGAAGGATTGAGAGATCAGATTTATTCTCATGTATACATACAAAATTTTTCCTCCACCTTTAACCCATCCAGGTCTGCACCTGTTGAACACACACGTACATGCACACGTACATGCACAGGGTCACACACTCATAGAGGCAGACGCCATACACTGGAGCGGTCTGCTACCAATCGCAGTGCCCGGGGAGCATGGGGGCACCTCGGCCGTGGCAAGGAGGTGGACTGACACGCCTCCAGCTGTCGGTTTCACAATCTTTTGAGTGGTGAGGGTGGGAATCAAACTGCCAACCTTCCGGTTAACCCACTCTAATCACTCAGCCACGGCCGCCAAGGAGAGCTAAAGTGTCTTCTGTTTGTCTGTCATTTCAAGTATGTGATGAAATACCCCAAAAAATATTTGAGTTTACAAGAAAAAGAAAACGAGGCGGTTCAAATGAGAACAGTGACTGAATAGTCTCTGCTTAAAATGGAGTAGGAAGAGGTGTTTTAACAACTCAGTCAGTTATTATTTCTCATATTAGAATAATACTGAAGATAAACTGTAACATTTTGTCATCATTTGCTATCTTCTGCTCCAGTTTAGCCATTTTTCTGATCTACATAAGACAAAATATCAAAATCCAGGAAATAAATAAGGATGAATGAAGCAGAAATGTTTTTATTTTTATTGAGTTCAACATGTCCGAATGAATTCACTCTTTTTTTGTTTCTTTTTTACAGAATTTGGAGCTGGTGAAGGTTGATGACATGTCAGATATCATCATCCGACAAGGCCAATAAGGAGAAATATTGCAGGACTTTAAAAGGAGCATCTTTTTAATTTCATTTTAGTTTCTGTCCTTTTTTTACTGTGTATATCTGAGGTTTCTCTGCGACACTTTACTGTTGTTTTTGTCAACTTTTTTTAAGTGTAAATGCAATAAGGACATTTGCAGATATTGCATCTACATTTATTCCTTATCATAGCATAATGTTTTTTCCCACTTTTTATCCTGTAGATAATTGAACTGCTAACCATTAAAAAAAAAAAGGTGTATATTGTCAAAAGAAATAAAAGGCTTTTTTCATAAAGGCGGTGCAGAGGTTTCCTTAACAAGATATGCATTTAACAGCCACTTCAGACTAGCATACGTCAGTTATTTGCTAAGATGGCAGGTAATCAGGGTATTTATGTGTCATTACCACCCTCCAGGATCTTTGGGAAACCAGTTGGTCAGGGCTGACGCTGCCGGCAGAGGTGGAACGCAGATACAGAACGTGCGAGATATCTGTTCAACAAAGCTGCAGAACAGGGAGGAGTTGTTGAGCAGACAAAGATGCGTTCCAGTCCACTGGGCTATGGGGCACTGTGGGAACATTGTTCTCTTTATTTATGTAGAAAGTTAACATTTTTCTTTTTTTATTCCACTTCACTGATCAGTACAAGCTGAACATCTTTGTCTAAATAAGGTGGTGTGTAAAATTGTGTTGTAGAACAATATAATACACTGAAAGTGATGATGGAGAGAAACTTATTTCCTCGTGAAATGGAGGAACATGAAAAATATCTTAACTGTAGAGACTGAAAACAAACAAGCCAAATCATGTCACTTATTCAACAACTGTTATCTACATTGCCTTGTTGTCAGTTTGCTCACAAAGAGCTGCTTCTTCTGAAAACAACTGTTTTATTGAGCTTAAATTGTTAAATCTTCATAAAACGTTGGTGTTTTCACGTCTTTCTTTTAGGTCTACAATTGCCTCGAGCTCGCTTGACAGTCTGGCGTCATGCACAGACCTTTACTAGGATTCTTTTGTTTGATCATAAGCATAAAAGATGACAACTCACACCCCAGGGCTTGTAGGTCCGTAAAGAAAAATACAACATGTAATGAAAGTTTACACATTTATGACTGAGGAAGTAAACTCAGAATTTGAATGTTATGAAAAAAAAATGAAAGCACTGTACAATTTGTTAAAGGGTTCGACCAAATTCAGACACATTATTAGAAAGAAATGAGCAATATATGGTTAAAAATGTTTAAAACAATATAAAGACCACATTTAAGGCCTTTGGACTCCAATTGAGCGTGCAAGGCTTCATCATTTTGTTAAAAAGATATTTAATTGCATTTTTATAATTATTAGGTTACATGGACACATAAAAGTTACTTTTTCTGTTTATATTATTATGGAATATTCACCAAATGCTGATGCCAGCATGTCACATATTCACAAGACTTCACAAGAATTGTGACGCCAAAACAATGACGTTATTGTTTAAACTGGTGCTTCAAGAGTGCTGGACTTACTGCAGTTTTCTTCCAAAACAGTAGGTGTCGCTGCTGAGACAATAGTGTCCCGATACCACAGGAATAGCTTCAGTAGAAGTCGTACATAAATACAAAATATATAAAACATATCCCTTTTACATTTAAGCCTTGTTTTGTTTGTTTTTTGTACCATTTCCAGTGGTTTTACCAGCTGGGGTTTTGATGAGTCGTACAGACGCTTGTAGAAATGTACTCTTCCCTGCAGCTCTACCCGTTTTTCATTTACAAAAATCGAAAGGTGGATAACTGGCCGAAATGACACCAAGGCGTGCCTTTTGTGACATCAATTTTTGTGTACGACGAAGGGGCGGGAACAACAAAACCCGACCTGGCAACTTTAAATGACTTAGAGTGGGTAAATAGAACAAGGAATTCAGAAATGGAGAAAGCAAAAACGATACAAATGACAGCAAAAATAAATAAAAAAGAAGCAAAGACAGCTAAGAAATGGCAAAAGTGATTCAGGCGTTTTTAAAGCTGAAGCTATTTCCAGAATAACAAACAATAATATGGAAAAAATCGAGGAAACATAAATATGAGCGAACAATTAACAACAGCCTATACAAGATTTATTTGCTCTTTTTTTCCATTATATTTTCACGTTTATTCTTTCATGAATTCCTCTATATCAGGGGTCGGCAACCCATGGCTCCAGACCCACATGTAGCTCTTTCATCCTTATGCTGCTGCTCCCTGTGGCTTTGATAAAAAAAAAAAATTAATTTAATATTTAATTTAAATGTATTTTCATTTTAGTTTTAGTTTTTTTTAATGCAATTCTAAATCTGAAGATTTCTGTGATCTTGTAGCATAAAAAGAAAATGTGTTTAATTTTTTGTTGCTCAAAATATACGTCCAATGTGGGATACCCACCAGCACTGATATAGGACAACCATTGTTTCAGAGTTCAAAATGTTTTTGTTGTATGCAGAAATAAAATTTCATTTTCTCTGTAGCAGTTAATTGATTTCATGAATGCAACAAATTATAGTTTTTTCTACACATAGAATAAAGGTATAAAAAAATGTTTTAAAAAATATTTGCAGTGTTATCTTCATTTTAGATGTCAAAAGGGTTTTGAGGCTCCTGGTGTTTTCTTTTCTGTGGGAAATGGGGCCAAATGGTTCTTTGAATGTTTAAGGTTGCCGACCCCCGCTCTATATAGTTCACCATGACTTTAATTTCTTTCTTTTTTTAAGAGTTTTATTTGAGTCACTCTTGAAATTCCATACTTAAACCGGGAAAGCTTTGGCGGCTCGAAGCGAAGGAATTCTGTTTGAAGGAGGGAGGGGAAAACAACAACCAGGAAGTTGAATCCGAGAAGAAACGGAGTTTCATCGGCAGAACACCAAACTTTCGAGTTTTTAAAACGGTTTTAGATCAACTTTAAAGACTTTATCGATTTGCGGTCAGAGGACATTGTTTCCAACAAGATGGACACTGATCCGGTAAGTGATCACAATGACGGAACCTTCTGTTTTTGTTGTTTTAGGAACATCTCCGTTGACTCCATTTTAAAGTGCCGGACGTGCAACAGGTGTTGGTTTGTTTTTAAAAACTAGAATAAGCTGCATTAAAGTGAACTTTTTGTGCCTGATCTCAGAAAAAGGTTTCGTAAGGTGGCATCTTAACTTGATTGTTGAGGCAAGAAGACTGTGCGACCCACAAAAATGGCCTACTTACAGCCACATCTGAGCTCATGCACGAACTGAAAAGTTTTTTTGAAAAAAAGTTTGTTTTTTTATTTATACTAAACCACAAACTCGATACAAGCTTAAGTCTACTTTACATGTGCGTGTTTTAGCCGTTAGCGACTAATAAAACGGTTTTTTTCACACATTTCTTAAAACAGGGCTTCCTGCACTGGTACTTAACTAGCTATGTAGCTATTTAATGCTAATTATCCCAACCCACTCGTGGAAACTGATCAGAAATACCGTTGCCAGTAGTCCTCAGGACGTATCTGTTGATGTAAATCCCCTGGTTGCCTACTTTTAGCCTCAGTTAAGCCCACTCATGTTGGCATCAGAAGCATAACCAGTCTGTTTTAACAGGGCTGTTTTATATTAAGGCCTTGCCCTGCTCTTATATTTATCTGAATTCAAATAAGACCTTTATTAGATAACTGACCCTTTAACCAGGAAGTCTGAGCCACTCCAAAAATGAAATGCAATAAGTAATTTATCCTTTCACAACTTCCCTGATTACTTGTGATAGTACCACAGCTTGTCTGGTGAGAGTCTGTTGAATATCTTTTGGTGTTTATTGACCAGAATAACTACTTTATTATCTGAATGGTTACCTAAATGAGCGACCAGTGTTTTCCTCTGCCCTGCAGCATTTGTTTCTGCCCTTAAAGATCGAAGCCATTGGGATGCTTGAATAACGGGGAGATCTCAACACGTGTAAAGCGACGGCTTGCTATTCAAATCCTGTCAGGAACGCTCTCACAGATTATGGAAATGTCACATTTGTCTTGGCAAGCTGTGAGAATGTTTTGATTTTCATCCGGAGAAATGAAGTCGGTTACTTAACATTTTACTGGAGAGATTTCAGTCACCGTGTTGACACGATTTAGACTCTCCTTATCGTTATTAGGCTTTATGTGTCAGCTAAATAGTTCCAGGGCGTCGTAAATTAATTGTCGAGTTTTCCAGGAAGGCTGGAGTCATGTGTCATGCACTGAACAAATAAGATATTCATCAGTGTACCTTTCAGTCTCTCTTACAGTGAATATTGACACTCAATAGCTATCAGACTGAGATGAGAAAAAATACTTTATGTTGGTTTATGTAACAGGGAAATATCGCATGATGAACAGTATTGCATCCTTGGTTATGATCAGAAGTTAAACCTGTAAAAGTGTCAGATTTCCACCTAAAGAAATAGTAGAAACCAGCTCAACAGCAGAAGTCTGATGGGAGGGGAGGGGAATGGAAGAGAAGGCAGGGATGACGCAGAAAAAACCTGCTCAGTTTCCAGGAGACACTTTTGTTTACAGATTGTCGCTGTGGGACCAGGAAGTCCCTGCATGCACACTCACACTGCATACAGCCGCTCTACTTTGAAATCACACTTAAAACTGTGTGAATAATGCAGGCAAACGATGTAACAGCGTCCCCAGACTTGTGAAGGGAAGTAGTTTGACAGTCAGAAGGAACTGTAAGAGCTCTCAAAGCCACCAGCACCTGTCTAAAAATAAAGGCAAGCCTTAAAAGCATTGATCTGACTTCCAGATCTGCGTCTTAGTCATCGGAAAGGTTTATGCACATACTTTTGATTAAAATTCAAACGGATATATCTGCAATAGCCAGGAAATGACGAGGCTGAAAGTGATCATTGAGCAGTTTAGCTCAGTTTGTCTATAAATGTGGGGGACTTGCTGGTGGCTTCTGGTAAAAATGCTTAATATGGCGCCAAACTCTGATAACCCCTCACCTTTATGACATCAAACTCCTCAGATCGTTCCAGATTGTCCAGAGAAAGTTAAATATACATCATAAATGTTATTTTGTTAGACTCAATGTTTCAAAAACCTCTCTCGAAGGCCCAGTCTGCCATGACGCCGTGGGTTTGCAGCCAGAAGTGACGAGGGATGGATCTGAGCCAGAACCAGAGGACACTTTAAGTTATTAACCTGTCAGCCTGTCAAACAGTCAGTTATGAATAACTACCACAAGTTTATTCATCTATAACTGTTGGGCCTTTTTAACAAACTAGCTGTTGGTGACGCAGGTTCTTATCAGAGAACCATATTTGCAGTTCCAGTCAAAGGTTTGGACTCGTATGCAGATTTAGTTCTAATGAGGTCTGTTCAAACTTTCTACCTGCGCTGTACATTCTGGAGCCGAGCCATTAAGAGTCTTTAAATGAAACAATGCATCCTGAACGTGGCAGGGTGTGCAGCATTTCCCTGCTGGAGTCTGCAGAAGTGCAGTCAGGATGAGACCTTCTGCACCTTTAACACATAAAACTGCTTTAATGAAGTATGATCAGTGATCTTAACGGGAGATTAGAGGACGTGGAATCTTCACTGGCCTCATAATTTCATGACTAAACGCAGGAAGTCAGATCAATTTCAAGTATATTTAACTTTGATTCTCACATGTCACAGCTGTACTCTGAGTCCTTTTCCTGAGCTTTAGTTCCATCTGTAAAGTGACGTTTCATCAGTGAGCTTGCGTCTCAGCTTCAGTTTTCTGGAGACACTTCGTTGTGAAAACAGCCACAAATTTTCAGACTTAGTATTTTCTTTTAACAAGGGAATTAATCCATTTCTGATAGTAGTAGTAGTAGCTCTTTATTTGTCCCAGTATGGGCAATTGTTGTGCAGTAGTAGTACACCTCTCCCACACACACTCACACACACTCGCACACATTCACACACTCATATTACACACATAAAACACGTAAAGGATTTAAAACAATGAGTGCTTGTATCTGTTGGTCCGTACTGACGGATATTTGAAACAGGAACCAGAAGGCAAAAACTGGAATTAACTATGCAGAGGATGGGTGTAATTATCCAAACTAGATTCAGTTTTCCTGATAACCTGCTCTTCATACAGTACAGTCATATTTTTCTGTTGAACCCCAGTTAACTTTGATGATTTTGGATTTGGCATTTTTGTTTTTCACATTGAGTAAGGAATACCAGCAGATGGCAGAGAAGTAAGGATTTTCTCGCACCAGACATTTCCTTTGATCATAAGTGGAGAAGCTCAGGTGTATTTGACATGTGATTGTTCTTGCTGTTACATCAACTCGTTATGAACGTGTTGTAAGATGCTGCATGAAGTCTGAAACCAGAACGAATCCTTCAAACTCTTAGATACAACCCACAAGCTCTTGATTTCTCTGAGATCATCCAAAACTATGGAAAGCCTCCTGTACTTAAAACTTGCTCCTGTTTGAATACGGATTGCAGCTAATTGTAACTTGTCTGTGTGTCGTTCCAGGAGGTGGGAGGAATGTCGGAAGCACCGGAGTCGAAGGATAAGGTGCAGGCTTTGAAGGAACAGGTGGATGGAGTGAAAGACATCATGACACAGAATGTGGACCGGATCCTGGCCCGAGGAGAGAGGCTGGACGACCTCATGGGCAAGTCAGAGGATCTGCAAGCAGGGGTCAGTGCTGACCACACATAAGCAGGTTGAGATGCGGACAAATGGGTCTCGTTTCAGGAAGTTATTTCTCTCAACTAAACTTTTAATCGGGTCTTCTCGTGAGGCGTTCCTGTTTTCCCTGCCGCACCTTGTTTAAATAATGAGCTCATTAAGCCAAAGGCTTTAAGACTCAGGTTCAGATGTCAGACTGCACAAGCTGCACCGACCTGCGTCACGCTTTGATTTCTGTCGTAGCAGAAAAAGAACTGATGACCTCAACAGTGGCTCGGTCCAGCTCAGCTGTAACAATCAGCCATTTCTCACAAAGCTAAACGGCGTTCGGTCGTTAAGCTTTGAGTGATCACAATGTCTGAGCGCTGAAGGGCTCAACTCCAGAAAGATTGATCTGTTAACCCGAACTTGTGGCTAATATACGGCCACACAGGATGTGACGCACATGAGACATATGAATGAGATGGTTGACTTGTTCGCCCAATTTTAATACGACTTAACAGGTTGCTGCTGCACAGACAGTGTTGTGTATGCACACAGGTATTATTCCTCTCTGACCAATCAGCAGTCTGTGGCGTTCCCATGGATTCTGCTGGCGTTCTGACTTACTAAGCCCTTTTTGCAACAAAATGCAGCAGTGGAGCGCAAAATGTGACCAAATGTGACCAGAGCAACAGTTCCAGGAAACCTAAACGGTGACGACAATTTGTGGTGCGTTTTCATACGGTTAAATGAGTTGGACGTGTTGCAACAGACCTCTCTGCATCTGATTGGTTCTTGGTTAACATAATTTACCATGAATCTGCATGATGATTCGCTTCCAGGGACGAGCTCCTCGCCCATTCGTTTTTTGTTTGTCCTCGTGTCTCCAAACTTCATTCAGGAAACTTGTAGCTGCGGCGTGCCAGGACCAGCTGGTCAGCATGATGGCGCAAGTGTTTTAAATATTGGACGATCGTGTCGGTTTAATTTCTTGATAACGGCATTGTTCTCCCTCTCTGCCCAGGCTCAGCACTTCAAGCAGACTTCTCAGAAAGTGGCACGCTCCTACTGGTGGAAGAACGTCAAGCTGATTGTGGTCATCGTCGTGGTTGTCCTCGTCATTGTCCTCGTCATCATCCTGTTGGCCACTGGAGTGATTCCTGTCAGTACCCCTGTGCCCCCCATAGTCAATCCCACCAGCAAGCCCTAAACACGCAGGAACACACACACACGTTGTACATAAAGACGCAACAAAATCACAAACAGACACAAATAATATATAGATTGTAGCTAATTACTGTTTTCTGAACGAATATTTAAAACTCCTTAGTTTCCACTGGTTACTCTAATGCTTTGGTTTAAGGCACTTTAAGGTCACATAAGTTTGTGAAGCCCTTTGAGTTACTGTTCCAGGAAAGAAGCCGTTCATTTCCTGAGGAGGCGTGTCGTCCCGACCCTTCCACCTTTAACCTTTCCCCACCGTCGTCCTCACAAGATGAACGTACTCTCCTTCAGACTCCTATGTTACAGTCTGAAATGTGGATTTTTAGGAGAGGCTTTGTGCATTTTTGGAATTGAATGTTACAATTACAAAAGTGCCTTTAGTTTTTTTAATGGGTTAATTCAGTGTGTACGCTGAGAAATCAGCTCTGAAACCATCAGTTGTGTTTGGATTCAGAGTTTCAGCTGCGAGTGCCTTTTAGACGTACATTAGACTGTTATTTGGGCCAAGAAATTAAAATTATGGTGGGACCTTTTGCATGGTCCTTAGAGGGAAAGACAACAGAGTTGTAGATTTGTACATTGGTAACCGATCGATGTCTTTTCTTTTTCCTAAACATGCCTCTTTGTTGCTTAATGTAGCAAACCCACCACCAGAACCAGGCTCTTCCTGCCTACCAGCGAGGAGAGATTAGCCGATACAGAGCTCCCCCTGCTGGGCTTGTGTCAACCTGGGAAGTTAAGCTCCTAAACATTCAGGCCTTTATTCAGAATTCACAAGTGGTGAAACATAGTTTATCTCACTGCTCACCTCTTGCTGTTGTTACGGTACCAGTTTAGCTTTGTGTATAATTGCTTCAGTCATCAAGTCTTAAAGAAAGTTTCTGTTAATTTAATGATTTGTTCTGTTGTATCAAAACTGATTATTTAATATTTCGATAGAAATATATAATCCAGACTGATAGTAATGAAAATAACACAGGTCAATTTGTCTGCAGTTAATCATTTTCTATCCAGATGATGGGATGGAACGAAGTCTCCATTTTTTTGGGGGGGATTTTTTTTTTAACCTGTTTCTGGGATGCAGTAGCCTCTTCCACCTCGTAGCCTGTTGCTTATGACTGATGCCGGCCTGATCAATGCCATGTGAGACCACAGTCTTATCTGTGTTAATTTTTTCTTTGTAAAAAAAGCTTTTCCCACCATCTCCATCTCTTTTTGAAGGAAACATCAGACGGCTGCACAAACATTCCATTACGCATTGTGAAGGGGTTCATGGTATTTAATGGTTTTAATGTTCTGGTGAATGAAATAAATAGTATTTACCTCATCTGTGCTGTGATGGTTTGCACATCTTTGTTGTCTGCTCAGTTTTCTTAAGAATTCATTAAAATAAACTAACAAAAAGGACTCTGATTACTTATTTCTGTAAGTCAAGATTTAGAAAAAGATCTGAGTTCTACCTTTAAAATCTTTGAAAAAAGTGAAATTTTTTGAAAAACCTCTCAGAAGTGGGCTCCAAGTTGCTGTGCAAATGTCTTGAACAACCAAGAAAACCGGAAATAAGTGCAGTGATTTATTGAAATACAGTTCTAATACTTGTAAAAGTCAGTATTTGGTGTGAGTTCATTTATTCTTCATCATAACCCTGAGATGATCTTTCATGTCTTAGAAAGATTAAAACATGAAACGAGCATAAAATTTCAACCAAACAGAAAAGCTTTAAGCTTGAGGATGTCTGAGACTTAGAGATGATGCAATAGTTGAGGAGAGCGATAGCTAAAATCTCTACCTCCGTTTATAACCACGGAAAGCAGACCTGCACTCAGGTGTTCTTTGAGTTCAGGTGAGATCTTGAAGATAAGAACAGGCTATACCACTGAAGGCTTTGTTATTCTATTCTAAATGTCACAGGAAACTTAACACTGGCAGTATTAGCATGCACTCTGGCTGCAGCCTTTTGGATCTGCAGGGAATTGTTTGCACATCCAGTTAAAAGGACACTACAATTGTCCCGCCAAGATGCAACAAACTGAAAAAAGAGTCACTTTTGGGCAGAATGCTCAAGGTTGATTCCTGATTACAGATGTATGATCCCTCTGAGCTCATGAGTCACCTAATCTTTTCTCTCGTCTACAAGTGAAGCATGAATCACTACAGGTGCGCTGTTTTTCTAGAAGTTCAAGATTCCATGACAGGACATCCTTTCAGTAAAGGCAGCGGTTACCTGGCACACCTGGTGCAAACACAGGCAGAGACGAGGCAGACATGGTAAGTGAATATTAAACTCGTTGTTTATGTAGGATAATAAGCTTCACTGTAAAGTGTGGAGATGGAGACGGGGTGGGGGGGTGGATTCTAAAGAGAGAAATGCTCTGATTATCTACAATCTTCAAGCTGAACATCAGGACATCATACACATCATATATCCTGATTTATTTCAAGGGTGACAGTAAATATACTTTGATTTAGATTGAAAATGCACGATCGGTTCAACTTCATTTTGAGATTAAGTACTTTGGCAAAATGATAGTGAGTCTAACGACTGCGTTATACACTAATAAGACTTGATTATATATTAAACACTGTGATAATGTTAGATATAATAGAGTAGATATGAAAAAGTGTCCAAGTGTTGCGATGTTTTAGTGCTACTGTATTCAAGGTGAATCCACTTTATTTTCTCTCTCCGACAAAAAGATTCAGATTGAATGAGCTAGAGATCCAAAAGAATCCACTCTGAGGCCTCTCGTTTGTGTCAAGCATTTCAGTGTTTATTGTGTTCTGGCTTCAAGTTTCCTGTTTTCAACACTTTCTGAGACATTTGTTCCTTCTCATGCGTCAGGGGGACAAGGTGATGGAGAAAGCTGTCAGAAATCAAATTACTCTGAGGTCAAACTACTAGAAATGCCCCCCTCCAGGGTCCTCATCAATCGACAGTCCTCAGGCTGTTGATCTTTTCTACATTTTTGGTCCAAGTCCTTGAAGGTTGCTTTTTTTGGCGTCCGGGCAAATGAGAAATGACTGTAAACAGACTCAACATGCCAGGAAAACCTGCCCGCCTTCATTTAAGTCTCTTAACTTCCTCCTTTTCGTGTAAGCCCCATTTAATCTCTACCAGGGTGCAACTTTGATGACTGCACTGATCATGTGATTTCTATTACTCTATTTAAACAGATGAATGCAGTTTTTATTTAATCATAGAGCATATTTTGCTTATCAGCAGACTCGTGGTCACTGAGAAGTGAAGAATAAACGTCTTAATAGGTGTGTCTGAAGGTGTGTACCCAGAGAAAATCGAAAAAGTAAAGGGTCTTGTTAGTAATATTAACTCAAAGCCCACATGGCAGCACAACAAAAGCACGTGAGGGAGTCGATGGTTTAGCTTAAAGACAGCAGAGATTTCAGCAAGCATGTCCCTAATTCTCTAATGCTTACATTAGCATGTTGCCAATAATGATTTGTAGTAGTGTAAAGTTTAACATTTTTGCTGCTGTATCTCAGCACCCGGGTTCTGTGGGGCAGTTTCAGGCCCGGCAATGTGAATAATAAAAGTTAGGAAGTTTTAATGTTTACAAACTTCACTAGGGCTGCTTTAACCAGAACTCCAGCTGACACATACTGTCAAGAAATATCATCCTGAACCGGAACTGGAAAAGTTGGCTATCATCTGGACTCATGCAGCAGACTATCTGCGCACACATTCAGAAAGAAATGCAGCACTGCATTTTAAAAAAGAAAGATAATTATACATTGGACTGTATCTGTTTGAACTTGATTCTTTGAACATTTTCACCTACTTCAGGTCCACCTCGTTGGTTCTGATTAGCCTTCTGGTTCCGTGAACCAGGCTGACCCTCAGCTGAGTTGAAGCATCCAGTTTTCTCCACTTCACGTCAACTCCTCTGTTTTACTTCACAGTCTTGCTTGTTTACATTTCGAGGTTAACAAGGATTTTAATGGCTGTTTTTGGCCCATTTTGTTTTTGTTTGAGTCTCTGGATCAGTTAAGATTTAATTAAGTTTTCCTGGTGTCTTAGATATATGTGTGTATGTTCTATATGGGTCCTAATATGGACTGAAATGTGGCACAAAGATCAGCAAACACATAAAACCGAGTATAACATGATTTCAGTGAGGGAAGTGAAGCAATGGAACACTTTAAATAATGTACAAAATTAGTTTTTTTTTTCAAGCAATAAGGAGGAGGAAAGGCTCTGACCAGGTGTGTAAAACAAAGACCACCACCTACTTTCTACCTTACACAATATCAGGTTGCTTTCAGACCAAACAGGATTTTTTTTGTCATCAGCATTCAACATTGACAATTTCCCAGGAAACTCAGACACGATGCGTCTATGGTGACCAAGGAAAGGACTCATAAATTTAGGGACTGATATCTCCCAAATGTAAGAATAAAAATAAAAAAATAATATTTGATTCAACAGATAACGTGACCCACAAGGTGACTGCATGTACCTATGTCTAACCCTATATTACTTTTCTTTTTCTCTCTAACTTCCCTTTTAACCTTTGCATCAAAAAACATTAAGGCTTTTAACCAGCACCTGGAAAGGTGTGAGAAGAAGAAACTGTACTGACTTTAAGTTCTTTTATGCAGTGTCCCTGAATAATGATAAATGAGTCAACTTATTTGTTTTCTCTCTTAGGAGCAAGGAGCAGCAGAGCCAGCAAAAAAAGACACTAAGTTGCAAGAGCTAAACAAAACTGTGAATGATGTCATAGATCAGATGAAGGAAAATACGAATAAATTGATGTACAATTTAGAAAATGGGGAAGAGCTATGGAGAAGGGCCGAGAAAATGGAATCAGAGGTAGGTCTTATTGTATTAAGGTTTGGTTAAATCCTCTGAAACCTCCCAGGAGGCCATTAAAGTGAACCAGTAAGCACCTCTCCAAAACGTAACACAGCCTTTACCAAACTCCAATTTCTACAAGTAAATTTGAAAAAGAAAATCTAAATCTACAATTTTCTTACTTGTTTTAACATTTATTTAGCAAACAGTTTTCTCATGTTTTAAACGGTTTTAAGTGTCTTCACTGACCAGCTTCACTGCATTAAAAAAAATATAACCCAATTCATAAATCGTGTGGAGCAACATGTTTAAGAAAACACAGAGTGGGGCAAGGAAAGGCAGAAATGATGTGAGGGTGTCAGGATTGGGTATAAAAGGAGCATCAACCAAAGGTTTAGCCTTACAAAGCAAGGATAGGTTGTGGCTCACCACCTTGTTCCAAAATCTGTCAGAGAATCATCAATAAGTTTAAAAAATATATTTCTCATAGCAGGATTGGAGTTAACTTTGGTCTTTCAACTAGGGACGTACAGATATATCAGCATATTGTCTGTATTTTTTTTTACCTCAACCGACCTATCAACTAACTATTTGATGTTTATCTGATGTTGCACTGGCCTTTTCCAGCAACTGATAAGATTAAACTTGCGAACTGTGACGTCAACACACCGTCGTAACCACTATAGCAGGGGGATACCCACATCCGTACTTCCTGTACGACGTCTGATCTGAAACTATTCCTGTGGTATTGGGGAACTGTTGTCTCAGCAGTGAGGCACAGGGATACCCACATCCAGTCCTCAAGGGCTGCTGTCCTTTAGGTTTTAGATGTTTCCCTGCTTCAACACACCTGATTCAGATGAAATGGATCTCTTCAAAAGCCTGTTAATGATGCATTTATCTGATCATGACTGGTGTTTTCTTATTCCCAATTACAAATTTCATGCTGTCATCACAGGAACTGCCTTATAAATTGCCAATTTACTAGGAAAGCATATCCTTTAATGGCTGTAATGAGCAAAGTGCTCAGCTGGGCTTCTTTACTTCTAAGTCATGCCAATGAAATTGTATGAACAGTGAATGCAGTGATTACTATTATTAGTAGAATAGAATAGAATAGAATAGAAAAATACTTTATTCTTTAATTAGTTTCTTTATTTGTTTTCTTTATACTTTATTTAGTAGGTAGTTACATTCTTGCTTAACAGGTCTAAAGGTTAAATGTCTGATAAACTTTGTGCCTGTAGTGTTGATGTTGGGGTATATTTGGTGTAAATGCTGGTTTTGCTGCATCAAAGGGTTACAAAGCTGCCTCCAGCATGGAGCTAATAAGCTTTTAAGGACAAACTTTAACATTTGAAATGAGCTGAAACAAGGTTCAGTATGTCAGGAATACACAACGTCTTTTCTGTCCTCCTACTCAGGCCGCAAAGTTGGCGAACAATGGAGACAGGGTGGCCTGCACCTACTGGTGGAAGAACGTCAAGGTGATCGTGCTCATCGTGGTGGTCTCTGTCATCATCGTGCTCCTCATCATCCTGCTGGCCATCGGAGTCATCCCTGTCAGTGCACCTGTGCCTACGATAATCTCTCCCACCTCCAAGCCCTAAACAAACAGACACTATAAAATGAAATGCAAATTAACAGACATTTGCTGCGGATCTCCTTATTTTGGTTGTACAGCTCCTTATTTTTTGGGATTCTGTATATATATTTAGATTCTGCATATATATCTATATTGTGCATATATATCTATATTGCTATTCTTAATACTCTGCACCAACTACACCAAGTCAAATTCCTTGTAAGTGCAAACCTACTTGGCAATAAACTTGATTCTGATTCTACAAAGTACCACTCAGCGTTTACACCTGGACAGAACTCTTGTTTATTAATGTGTCAATAAAACACAAACTGAGCAAAAATCCTAAGACAAATACTTAAGAATAAGAGGACAACAGTTTGAGGCATAAAGGAAACTACGGCTTTTGTTGAGGTGGACTAAATTAAAAAAATACCACTGCATGGATTAAAAATCAGGAAAACTGGAGGCAAAAATATGTAATAGAGTATATTAATACTCCATTTGCTACAGGTTGCTTTATTTTAAAAATGATTAAATGCTTTTAAATTAATATAACGTTTCACTTGATAAGTTTTAGTGTGCGTGTGTTATTCTTTCATGTGAACAAAACATTTGGCTTACTTGTAAAAATTATTGATATCAGGGAGGAAACAAGAAAAAACTTGATGTAATCGTCACCTTTCCCCACCTTTTTGGGGTACCTCAATGCACTTGAATTAGACATTTATCTTAGATATTTATAACATTTATCAGTTACTTTACCTTAGTGTTCCCATGTTTGATAAGATGAGACACAGACAAACTTTTAGAATCTGATGCTTTGCACGGCTGCCCAAAAAAAGTTCCTTTGGCTTACTTAAGGTAATATAAAAGTAGTTTGTGAATAAACCGAAGCAAAGTTGGATGTTAAGTTTCTCTCGCTGTCCACAGTTGGAAACAAACAAGCACCGCTTTGGCAAACTCACGTTTTCATATGGCTTTGGTATTAGTGTAAGCTCCCAAAAGTCCCCTTTTAAAAGGTTTCACACATTTCCAGTGTTGGAGGACCATGCTTTTTCCAGCCATCGCTCTGGGAAATACAGTTCACAGCCGCTAAAGCCTCCGCCTGCTGGGTTCATGCCAAACAAAGGGCCTTCACAGTCACTAAGAGCTTTGCACTGAATGTTTTTTTCTGAATGTTAGCAGTGGTGTCTTTCCATTAATGCAAATTCTTTGTATATCATAGTGGACAGATGACAGATATTTGCAAAATGCCAGATCAGGGTCAAAGTACTATATAGTCCTGGATATTTGTCCTAATGTGGACTGATAATGACATATGTTGAAATACTTTGATTGTTTTCCACCTTTATGCATTCAATCAGTGCTTCTTCTTATGTCCTGTTAAAGCAGCTGTGATTGAGACATGTTTCACACCAACCAGTCTCTCTTAAGACAAACAGTTTGTATCATTTCATTCTGCTTACATCTGGGACGGCATGTCTGTACAACCCAGACATCCTATCTCACCCCATTAATGCAACAACTGGCTCCAAGTAGCTTTTTGAGAGATTAATACAGAGTTTGAATACTATTACATCAGCTCTGTATTTACATTTAAAACCACCTTTAAATGTGTTGATAAAAATCTGCCTTTTAGAGACTATAAATCAATCATTCAATACATTCAATCAATTTTCTGGTACTCTGGTGTAGTATTACAGATGCTTCTTGATGATTTTTATACACACTTGTAAACCTTTGTCGTATAAGGACAAGATTTGGACTCAAAATGAAGTAGCCAGTAGTTTCATAAAAGGCTTATTCCACTGTCCTTTACTAATTGGTAGCAGCAATTATAGGAATGTTATTCTGAAAACTTAAGTTACTAAATACTTTTGATTGTCTGGTGCAAAACAACGGCCCTTCCACTATGTTGCTGTTGATATGCCACAAGATGGAGACATGGAGTGAGTCTGGTGGAGACTTGAGTAAGTAGATCAGAGGGGATTCCCACTGAGCCTCCCTTATACTTCAGATATAACCTAATAGCTGGTCAAACACATATTCTAACACCTTATTTAGATTTTTGTCCATTTTCTTCTCGTTCTTACTACAGATATAATGATGAAACGAGAAAAAAGGAAAGTCTTTAAAGTTAGTGTTTAAATTAGTGTAATCATACTGATTAAAAGGAGATGTTAAGCTTTGAAATGAAAGTGGTTCATAACAATTTGTACACTGACTAGAGAAGAATGCAAGACAAAAAAGGTAGATATGCTGCAAATCAGAGCCAGCTGGTGAGGCTGGTCGCCAGAATGCCTTCACTGCACACGCATCCCTTCTCTCGTGAAGTCAAATCTCACAAAACAGGTCTGTTAAATAACTTGTGTTTTTATCCCCCCTCGCTCTTTGAAATAAATCCGATACATCCCTTTAACGATTTTTGAATATCTTTCAAGATCCAAAATAAAAAAAAATGGTGGGAACATATCAAACATTCCAAGCTGCATTCGAACGATAAAGAGTGTCACACCGTAATGAAGTGCGGGCCCCGGTGCGGTCACAGAGTCAGGAGGACAAGAACTCTTAGTTCAAACAAAAGTTTATTAGTTAACAGAAAATCTCACACAGAGGAAAAACCTGGCCTGGTGAGCAGGGAAGTCGGCCTGCAGTACCGGAACAAAAAACCAAGGTAATCCAAGAACTGAAAATAATCCACAAAAACATCAAGGGTCAGGATCCAGGTCGTGAACCAAACAGGCATAACAAATACATTAACACACGAGCAAAGAAAGGCGGAGAAGACCAGGTATTTAAACTAACGGGGCAATCAAGGGAAGATGGAACACAGGTGAGTTACGAACCAGGTGTGACAGTACCCCTCCTCCGACGACCGCCTTTAGGCGGCCCACCAGGCTTGTTAGGGTGGGTTCTGTAGAAGTCTGTGATGAGGGCATGGTCCAGAATAAACCGACGTGGAACCCAAGATCGCTCCTCCGGCCCATAACCCTCCCAGTCAACCAAATACTGGAAACCCCTGCCACGACGTCTGACATTCAGAATCCGATCAACTGAGAAAGCAGGATGGCCATCCACGACCAGGGGGGGAGGAGGAGGTTCAGCTGGAGGACCAAGTGCACAAGAGGTGACTGGCTTTAAGAGGGACACATGAAACGTGGGGTGTACCTTAAGGGAGTCTGGGAGCTTAAGGCGCACAGCCGAGGGGTTAATGATTCTGACCACTGGAAAAGGACCAATGAAACAAGGGGCCAGCTTACGGGAATCTACCTGCAAAGGCAGGTCCCTGGTGGATAACCACACCATCTGCCCAGGCTGATAATTAGGAGCGGGCGAACGCCGACGGTCCGCCAACAGTCGGTTCCGGGCAGCGGACCTAACTAACGCAGCCCGAGCCTCCAGCCACACTCTGCGAACTCGTCGCAAGTGTTCCTGAACAGAAGGGACGGACACATCAACCTCCTGGGAAGGGAACAAAGGGGGTTGAAAACCATACATAACCATGAATGGCGACATACCAGTAGCAGATGTGGAGAGACTGTTATGAGCGTACTCCACCCACGGTAGCTGAACACTCCAGGAGGATGGGTTACGTGCACACACACATCTTAAAGCGGCCTCCAGGTCCTGGTTGGCCCGTTCTGTCTGGCCGTTCGACTGAGGATGGTACCCAGACGATAGACTAACCCTCGCCCCCAATGCGCCACAGAACGCTCGCCAAACCTGGGAAGCAAACTGGGGTCCCCGATCAGAAACGATGTCCATGGGGATACCATGGAGACGAAAAACATGATGAACCAAGAGCTCAGCAGTCTCCAGAGCAGAAGGGAGCTTCGACAGTGGTACAAAATGCACAGCCTTAGAAAAACGATCGACAATAGTAAGGATGACAGAGTTACCTGCAGAAGGAGGCAGACCAGAGACAAAATCCACCGCGATGTGAGACCACGGCCTTGAGGGAATGGGGAGAGGGTTCAGCAAGCCAGCGGGCCGTTGGTGCGAAGCCTTCCCTCGGGCACAGACAGAGCACGCTGCCACAAACTGATTGGTGTCACGGACCAGCGTGGGCCACCAGAACCGCTGTCGAATGAGCTCAAGTGTGCGTGCAGCCCCAGGATGGCAGGCCAATCTGGAGGAGTGCCCCCACTGCAGCACCTGAGACCTAACGTTCTCGGGAACGAACAAAGAGTTAGGTGGTCCGATCTCTGGACGGGGACAACGGGAAAGGGCCCTCTTAACCTGCTGCTCAACCTCCCAATGGACCGCTCCCACAAAACAGCTTGGAGGGAGCACAGGCTCAGAAGGATCAGTCAATGGTTGTCTCTCTGTCTGACGGGAAAGGGCATCAGGCTTTAAATTACGGGAACCAGGTCTATAAGAGAGTGTAAAATAGAATCTGCCTAAAAAAAAGTGCCCATCTGGCCTGTCGAGAATTGAGACGTTTGGCTTGCTGAAGGTAGGCCAAGTTCTTATGGTCCGTCCAAACCACAAATGGAATTTCTGCTCCCTCCAGCCAGTGTCTCCACTCCTCTAATGCCAGAACGAATGCTAAAAGCTCCCGGTTACCCACGTCATAGTTGCGCTCAGCCGGAGACAGCCGGCGAGAAAAATACGCACACTGATGCAACTTCTGTTGTGAGACCTGCGAAAGCACGGCTCCCACACCACTGTCAGAGGCATCCACCTCCACTACGAACTGCTTAGAGGCATCAGGGTGGATGAGAACAGGCGCAGAGGAAAACAGCTCTTTAAGTCTTGAGAATGCCTGGGCAGCTTCAGAGGTCCAGGTAAAAGGGCTGGAGGTGGAGGTAAGTTGGGTGAGTGGTGCAGCCACCTTACTAAAATTCCTAATAAAGCGCCGGTAAAAATTAGCAAAACCAAGGAAACGCTGAAGTTGCTTGCGGTTCTCATGTGCTGGCCACTCAATCACCGCCCT
This sequence comes from Leuresthes tenuis, assembly GCF_036924035.1. Taxonomy (NCBI): domain Eukaryota; kingdom Metazoa; phylum Chordata; class Actinopteri; order Atheriniformes; family Atherinopsidae; genus Leuresthes; species Leuresthes tenuis. The sequence continues at coordinate 27,913,580 of NW_027325360.1, read as the reverse complement.
TACCTTGGCTGGATCAGAGCGAATCTGACCTCTTTCAATGAAAAAGCCCAAAAAAGAGACTGACTGGACATGAAACTCGCATTTCTCAGCCTTGACAAATAATCTGTTCTCAAGCAATCTTTGGAGAACTAATCTGACGTGCTTGCTATGTTCCTCCAGTGTGCTAGAAAAAACTAAAATGTCGTCGAGATAAACAAAAACAAAACGGTTGAGCATGTCACGGAGTACATCATTCACTAAGGATTGAAAAACTGCCGGTGCATTAGTTAACCCAAAAGGCATGACCAAGTACTCAAAATGGCCAAGAGGTGTGTTGAACGCCGTTTTCCACTCATCCCCCTCACGAATACGGACAAGATGGTATGCATTCCGAAGATCTAGTTTGGAGAAGACAGTGGCTTGATGAAGGGAGTGAAAAGCTGAATCCAATAGTGGCAGGGGATATTTATTTTTGACAGTGATAGCGTTCAGACCACGATAGTCAATGCAGGGGCGCAAGGTCTTGTCTTTCTTAGACACAAAAAAAAAACCCAGCACCTACAGGGGAGGAAGAGGGGCGAATGATACCTGCTCCCAATGACTCCTGTATGTACCTCTCCATAGTCTCTCTCTCGGGACGGGAGAGGTTGTAAAGGCGGCTGGAGGGGAGAGGAGACCCAGGCAGTAAGTCTATGTGGCAGTCATAGGGACGGTGTGGTGGGAGAGAGAGAGCTTGATGTTTGCTAAATACCTCAGCCAAGTTATGATAACAAGGAGGAACCCCAGAAAGATCAGGAGAGACGGACGGAACTATGGCAGGAGGACTCAAGGCTGGAACAGCAGATCTAAGACTATTGTGGCATGCTACACTCCAGCTAATGATTGTGCTCTGTGTCCAGTCAATGTTGGGATTGTGCAGCCTAAGCCAGGGGAGACCTAAAACCACAGGAGTATGAGGAGCAGGCATAACAAAAAAACTGATAAGCTCATGGTGGTTACCAGAGATAAGTAAAGATAAAGGAACAGTCTGGTGAGTAATTACCGACAACAACCTACCGTCTAGAGCATTTACCTTACGAAGTGCTGTAAGTGACACAACAGGAATATTATGTAGTTTAACAAAATCTGCGGAAATAAAATTCTTATCTGCCCCAGAATCCACAAACGGATTCATAGCCACCTCCTTAGAGTCACAAAACAAAACGGCAGACAACTGAGTACGTGTGGAAGGCAAACAACTTGAATCTTGGCTCACCTGGGTCCCCCCCTCCTCAGGTGAGCCTAGGCTTTTGGCAGATTGGGGCAGTTCTCTCGAACGTGGCCGGGTTGGCCGCAATAAAAACAAAGCCTCGCCTGAAGTCTCCGTCGACGCTCCGTCGGAGTCAATCTGGCCCGTCCAAGCTGCATGGGTTCAGGAGGGGGCAGGACAACAGGAGTATGAGCACCTGCTGGAGTGGACACCTCCACCTGTTGGCCAGAGGCAGAGCCAAACAACGGGGTACAGGCGGAAGCGATGCAGCTCCGGTCACGCTCCCGGCGTCTCTCTCGCACGCGGTTGTCCAACCGCCTCGCAAGGTCTATTAAATCGGCCAAGGATTCTGACTCATCCCGAGCCGCCAGCTCATCCCTCAAATTGTCATTCAGGGAGCGAAGAAATATTCCCATCAACGCAGCCTTATCCCAGCCGCTCTCCGTCGCCAGTGTGGAGAACTCAATCGCGTGGTCGGCTACTGACATGGAGCCTTGGCGCAGTGAGAGCAGTCGGTTGCCCGCCTCTTTACCACGAACAGGATGGTCGAAGACCCCTCTCATCTCCGCCACGAACCGCCGGTAGGAGGAGCAGAGCTGGGGGTTGCCCTCCCACGTAGCCAGCGCCCACTGTGCAGCCCGTCCGGAGAGGAGGCTGGTGATATACGCCACCTTGGCGCGGTCCTCCCGGTACATCCGAGGCTGCAACTCAAACACCAGAGCGCACTGGAGGAGGAAACGTCCACAGGCTCCCACGTCCCCGCCATAACGCTCCGGCGTCGGGAGATGGGGCTCAGGACGTTGGGCGTTGATGGCAGAACCGCGACAGGTGGCGGATAAGCAGCACACAGTTCCAGTCTCTGAGAGAGGGAGGCGACGCTAGAAGTCAAGGACCCCAACGCCTCCATAATGTCCTTGAGGTCCTGGGCATGTTGTCCCAATAAAGAGCCCTGGGCGGTCAGCGCCTGGTGAACCGACTCTGGATCCGCGGGGTCCATTTGGCTCGTGTGTTCTGTCACACCGTAATGAAGTACGAGCCCCGGTGCGGTCACAGAGTCAGGAGGACAAGAACTCTTAGTTCAAACAAAAGTTTATTAGTTAACAGAAAATCTCACACAGAGGAAAAACCTGGCCTGGTGAGCAGGGAAGTCGGCCTGCAGTACCGGAACAAAAAACCAAGGTAATCCAAGAACTGAAAATAATCCACAAAAACATCAAGGGTCAGGATCCAGGTCGTGAACCAAACAGGCATAACAAATACATTAACACACGAGCAAAGAAAGGCGGAGAAGACCAGGTATTTAAACTAACGGGGCAATCAAGGGAAGATGGAACACAGGTGAGTTACGAACCAGGTGTGACAAAGAGCACAGAGCAAGGCAAGTCAGAGCAGATTGGAACAGGCTCACCTCTCCTGTTGACTCAACAGAATGTGCTGTTTTGCACAGAAGCTCTGACTACATTCATAAGGATTTATCCCCATGACAAAAGGCTTGATGAGAACAACAGCCTCAAAGATGAACACAAAGCCTACTTGTTGCTGATGGGAAATCAGCTCAGACTCAGACTGTTGCAGTCATGCAGATGTGAGCATGAGCATCGAGCAGCAACGTGAAGGGAGGGTGATCAGCATGCTAAACACAACCTTTGTATTTGTGCAGCAGAAGAAGTCCTTTGTTGGCTTGTCTGACCTGATGAATTTGGATCAGATGTCCAGAATGATGCTGATTACTCACTTTGATAATGTGGCAGTCAAAAACATTAAAGCTTTTCATTACTGATATGGTAAATTAAGTCATGAATATAAACAGTACAAGTTGCTAAACTGTTGAACCTTTTTCCTAAATGGTGCTGCACCAGTGGGAACCCATCGCAGTGCCTCTGGACATGATGTGGTTGTCTTATTTTCTAATGAGCTTGTTTCTTTAAAACCGCAGATCTTTTATTCATGCTTTGCTCCTTCATGGAATTAACATCTCTTGTGATGAGTAACCATCCCATAGGGAAAGCTGTTTAAATGTGGAAGCAGCTGATAGAGCCTTCCAAAGATTGTGTAATGCTGGGAATAAAAACCCAACACCCAGGCAATCTGAAGAGGAGATGGTGCAGAAGCCAAACAGAGCAAAGGAGGAGGAATTCTAAACAATTTCTACACTCAGTCCTCATGGGGAATGAGTGATCACAGGCTGTTTGGACACAGTAGGACTATCAGGGAATGTAGTATCATGTAATTAACCGAGACATGGATGTAGGAACATATTCTGGACTCCAACACCTCTCAGCCTATACAGCAGAGGGAGATGGAGCAACAAGAGTAATGGAGGAGGGATTACCAAACTTTTTAACAGCTGATGGTGTAATCTGAGCATGTCACAGAGAAGGAGTGTCTCTGCACACCAGATATGAATCCGTTTGCTGTGAAATTCGATCCCTGTTTACTCTCTGTGATGCTTCCAAAGCAGTTTGTCAAGGGATTATTATCTTACTTTGTTATTAAATTAGTTATTTTTCCATCATAAATTATACTGCAACAATAAAACAGTCCTTTGAGGATGAATAAACCATCATTCGATTCAATTTAGGTCAAAAGTGCAAGTAACTCCTTGATGTAATGTAACTAATAATCACCTCTCCGAACATGTCTTTAGCATCACACATTTCCTTTTACAACAACTCTGGTGTAAATAAAAGCAGTTACAAGCCCAGGTTACAGTAATCATTTTATTTTCAGTTTCATTGTATTAATTCATGGCTGTCACCGAGCTTTTATTGACACAGGGTGACACCCAGGAGCTCAGCTCACACAGCACAGGTTTCTCTTTTTTTCCTATTTTCCAACTTGTCTAACTTTAGGTCATAATTAAACAACTGAACAACTGGTTTCAGTCCAAACTCTTTACTGTGGGTGATACTGATAATGTTTTTCATGTATATAGTGTTTGTCTTGATAAACAGGTAATTCCTATTAAAGATATCATCAGTTTGGGGGAAACCCGCCAACATGTGTCAATCTCTTCACTTCTTACCACAGCTCTGTTCTCAGATTGCCTCCTTATCTCTTTAGTTTCATTCCCATGTTGGTCTCTAGTCTCAATTCCCACACCATTTGCTGTTCAGTGTCAAATTGTCATCAAAAGGTTGGCATTTAACCTTTAATCTCTGACTAAAGTACGTGGTTGTGTCTTATTTACATACACTGTGTGTTGTACCCCAGTCAGTAAGGTTGTGTTGACCAAATAAAGTGAAGCTTGGGGGATTTTGACCTTTTTGCAAAATTCCCATGAGAAAGGAAGTTTACTCTGCTAATGTCATAGGAGGGAATGCACAATTTGCTCTACTTCCCCTTTTGAAAGTTTCTGTGCTTTTGCTCAAACATCATCTTTTTTGCCACCTGTTTAAAGGATTTAGAGAGGGTTTATTGTAATTCCAGTCTGCATTTACATAAGGAATTAAATTGGTGTGTGAGGACACTTTGAAGGCACGGGTGAACAGGCAGATCACAAGGAAGTTGATGCAGCAGTGTGACAACAGGTGTTGACCTGATTGTGTCTTCACTTTTGTTTTGAATCTTATAGTTTGAGCTTTGAGCCCAAACTGTAGCAGAGGGGTTGGATTAGTTTGTTTGGTATGCACCATTATCAACACAGGATGAATTGAAGACTGTGGGGAGGAATTTTAATTGCCCACATGAGTGACGCAGCTGAGATACAATAGAGTTGTGTTGTCTGCTGAGCATCACTGAGACCACAGACACAAGAAAGTGCTCATAATTAAGAGGTTGCATAATGCATCAGAAAGAACGAGATCATGTGACATCGACATACACCATAGCACAGACTTGTGTGTAACTGTGTCACATTTTTGTCCCACAACAGACTTTTCTGGAGGACAACAGCACCATTGTTTTCTCCTCTCAGAAAGAAAAGTTACCCATCAACTTCAAGACTAAAATTAAATGGAAACATGGAGGTAGCATAAAGAGCAGCACCAAGTCCACGATTAACTCAGTGCCAGTCCCTGTGAGGATATCATATGAACATTTCACATATTTCTCATACAGAGGACTCGCAGCCACCTTTTTAAAAAACTCATATGGCCCATAATAGACAACACCCTTAAGTGACCTAACTGCTCTGCAGTATGTCTGTAAAGGCCTTCTTTGTGACAACGAGAAGCCGGATACACTGCCAGACTCAGTGAGCCAGTTGGTTTATCACGCATGAGTTTCCCAGCTGCATGAAGGAGATAAAGCAATGACTGGACGGACCAGGGTAAAAGTCAGCTGCTTCTGGTGATTGCAACTCATGAGACAAACTGGCATACGCAAGGAAAAGAATTAGGATCATAAAACAATTAATTAAAGATGCTAACACGTGTTTTATATCCTCAGAAAAATTAGAAAAGACAGTCAGTGGGGATCGTACTGACTTTGTTAAAGTAACCCAAGGTCCACCATTTGGACAATGAATTGAAACATAGTCGCCTATTTGAGCCAACAACCTGGATGGCCTTTTTGTAAATAGTCTGTCTGGCAGTTAGGTTGGAAGACGATTTAAGGGCTTTTTCTTCCTCCACGAGCCATGACAATTTTGTAGAATAGTTAGTGGTCATAAAATGTCTCCAGATGTTGATGTTGTACACAGACATATTCTCTTGGCATATCAAAAAGTGTTGGTTGAAGATGTGACATTCTGAGACAACTTTTTGAAGTATTTGTCCAAAGTCTGGTTCTGCAGTCCCAGCTGCAAGTCAACATGAGACCTGTTTTAGTCCAGCCTATACGACCAGCCTATTTTATATTTAAAATGCATATGCACTTCTCACTTTTTAAAAGCCAACAAGATAAGATATTTCAGTCATCAAGAGTAAAACCAATGCTTTTGATATATTTGAAGACGACTGTGGCTTTTTAAAAGCACAAAATTAAACGGAAATGGAATGGAATATAGATGTTTTTGATGACATTTAACGACATAGATCTGCTCTTAATTACCAAATTCCATCATATCTTAAAGATCTCATAGTTCGCTCCCAAACTACAGGTTTACTTGGGGTTCCCAGAGTTTCTAAAAGTAGAATGGGAGCCTTCAGTTATAAGGATGCTCTTTGTGGAACCAGCTGTCAGTATATGACCGGGAAGCAGACACCCTCTCTAACTTTAAGATTAGGCTTTAAACTTTCTTTTTTGATGAAGCTTATAGTTAGGGATGTCTCAGGTGATCCTGAAACATCCCATAGTTATGCTGCTATGGGCCTGAGACTGCTGCGGGACCTCCTATGACACACCTTTCTTCATTTTACTCTCTTTTCCCCCCTTTTATTTCCTTATATGACATTATGTACATATGGCATTACTGTTGTCATTAACTTGTGTTTCTCTTTCTCAGCGGGTATCCCAGGCCTCGTGTTATGGTGTTTATTGTCCCCTCTATTCTGTCCTCTCAAACCCCAGCTGGTCGACGCGGATGGCCACACTTCCTAAGTCTGGTTCTGATGGAGGTTTCTTCCTGTTCAAAGGAAGTTTTTGTCTTTACACAGTCCTTCATCTAGCTCAGAATGGGGAATTGGATCAAAGAGAAGTTTCGATGCAATCTGTTGGTTTCCTTAGCTAGAAAATAGTATTTTAATTGGCACTGTATGTATCAATAGGACTCATTTTGAATTTAGTGAATGGGATTGGATTTGATTGGATTATAATTACAATGAATTGTACTCTGAATGGTTTGAATTTGACAGTCATTGAAGTGCTTTGAGATGACTATTGTGAGATGATTATTGTGACAAATAAATAAAAATAAATTGAATCTTGTTGGTTTTACCGTTAAAGGGTAGTTCAAACCCGTGTAGTGGAGCAAAAATAGAATATAATTAGCTCAGAATTTGTTTTAATATAGAGGTAAAGTGCTGAGCACCGCCTCTACAGTCAGCAGAGACAATAATAGAAGTCGGTCCATCCTTAGTTGGCTCGCTCATGTGACCATTTTGCGTAAAAGCCAACTTTCCGGGAATACCGTGAACGCCTCATAAGCAGCAGTAAGAAGAGTTTGTAGGGCAACTGCAGGCAGAAGCGAAAGCGGCAGGGACAAACTGTCACGTTGAAGATAATTTACAAAGAGAAAGAACAAACGTTGGGGCGTCACGCTTTATTTGATGTCACACCGAACCCGCAGAAAGTGCAGTCTTTATTTCCTGTTTCTATAAAGCTGTTTTTTAGTTGACTTTTCAATGCAGGCAGTTCAGTCACACTAACGACGCAAGATAAGTGAAAGACGCGACAGACATGGTAAGTAAATATCCGTCTCCTTTTGCTACACAGACATAACAGCTTGAGTTAATACCGATAACAATGAAGGAAGAACGCTTTCTAAACTGTATTGTGACCCTTTCTAATCTGTGAGCAAAGTACCATTAAATTGTGGGCATACGAGTCGCTTCGATTTAGAATAAGTTAAATCTACCTAAATAAATAAAGTTGCTGATACTACTGCGAAGTGAGCCTAACTTTGTCTTAGAAGAAGCACAACAAGTGAGTGAACAACAGAGGTGAACATTATAATATGATTATACTGTATTTGTTATCTATTAAAGATTAAATCACTTAATCCCCTTTTATTATTTTACAGCACAATGATTTTAACACATGCTTTCTGGTGCCATGTTAGAGAGCCTACTATAACGTCATATAAGTGTGGCCTCCCAGGGTAATGCCAGGTATATAGATGTAGGAAGGAGGGAGGGAGCGAGGGAGGAAAGGAAGGAAGCAAGGAGGGAAACTGAAATAGGCAGCAGTTCCTGTGTTGAGACGCGGCTGGTTGAATTTTAAACGCAGACTATTGTTTGGCTGCTATTTGGTGTGCCCAGAATGAGATAAGCACGCTTTCAGGGTGTTCATAAATCAATTTACACCAGATAAAGTGGCCCCAACCACAAGCCAGCTGAGAGATTGTAATAAGTTAGTTACAAAACCATTATCAAGTGAGTGGCGATGTTTACTTCTCGTCGGTGGTTTCCTGTTCCTGTCACCTTCTGAGGTGTGTGTGTGTGTCCCCGCCGGAAAGAGAGGCCAAATGTGAAGGAGAAAGCTGTCAGGATACAAATTACTCTGAGGTCAAACCGCTCAAGAAACTTCCTGCTCCAAAGTTTTTCTTGTTTTTCTTGATTACACTCGTGCTGGATGCATTCTTCCTCATCAGGTCGGACCTGTCCTTCATAATTTTTTAATTAGTTTCTCATAAGTCGTTGATTCAGGGTTCACTCAGTGTTGCGTTTTAGTTTTAAACACAGCAAATGAATGTACTCTTGCTTTAATCTGCTCGAAGTACAGGTCATAGTGGGATTTGATCTGATCTGCTTAACTCAGCAAGCCACAGGAAGACTGATTCTCTGTTTATAATAAAACAAGCTGCTCTGAACTCTTATCATGCAGTTGAATTTACAACATAGATACAGATGTGGTGATTGAACTTTACATACGTAACCTACACCAATAAAGGAGACCTCTCCCAAAAGCTGACACTATTTATTTTTAAGCTAAAATGTTTGTGGCAGGCTTTTGATCACAGCGATACAGTACGACAGCTCCCCTTTTAACCCTGTCTTTAAATCTCTGTTCATAGCACCTGGTTTTGAGGATTTAGAGCTAATGTTAGCTTTCCCAGCAAAAAAAAACTCATACTAGCACACCCCAAACAGACTGAAAACTATTTCACTGGTAATTTTATTCTTGAATACTTACGTTTACTTAACTTACTTCTTCGGGTTGGCCACGATCAGTCGGTGCTGCTTCATCTTTCAGGCACAATCATTTGTTGACTTGGTTCTTGATACACTGGATCCACATACAGTAATGTTAAAGTCAAGCACTGACCAGCCAGCAGGTAATAGACGTGTCAAATCAAGTCTTAGCTACTCCATCTCATGTAACCTCTATAAACCCTGGGCTTTACTGTCACTCCACTCCCCTGCTGGTCAGATTTTTTTAGGCTAACATTAGCTTTGCCTCTTTGAAGTTGCTTTGATGAAAAGTATGACTGAATTTCTTACTTCCAACTGGGTAAAAATAAAAAAATAACACCAACAGCAAGTCAGTTTTCTTAATCATGTACAGTGAGAATTTTCTGTTAACTGTAAAGCAAAAAAAAGCTAGAGAAATTTGACTTCCCACTTCTGAGGTTCAGCAAATGTTGTTACAGCATGATGTTGGGGGTGGAGATAAAGTTGAGGAGGGTGGATTTATCTGCAGACCCCCGCAAATCTGAACAGCTGGCTGAATTACATATTTTCAGATTGAGACGGTGACCAGACTGAGCTTTGTCATCATTTTTAAGTCGGTAGCCACTTTTTTTTTACATTCCCCTTTAAGATGAACTTCTTAGTCTCTATCAGCAATTTAATCTTATTGTTAATAAGTATTATAAAAGTATAAATATCCATGTGAATGCTTCAGCTACATTAAGTTTAAGTCAAAAGAGGTCAATTGCACTAAATGTGTAAAGAATGATGAAATAAAAAAATGCAGGAGAAACCTCCTGCACGGGATGTCTAATATCACTGTTATGAACCAAAGTTTAGTTTAAAGTGGACATCCATAAGTTCCTAACATTTTTACCTGTACCTACATGGCTGCATTTCATAGTAGCTGTGACTGGCCATGCTAATTGCCCACTATAGTATCACAACAGTGGCAACTCATTAGCATTATCATCCAGTCCAGCACTATGAAAGTTAAAGCAATGTGACCGAGTGAATACCAGCAAAAAGCCCCAAATGATAGGACAAGTTAACATGAAAATCTGTGTATGCTGATTACTTGCAGGACAACGGTAATGGCAAGTTGGAAAGGTTGCAGGGTGACGTGGAGGAGGTGAAGGTCATCATGCTGGACAACCTGAATAGAACTGAGGAAAGAGGTGACAAACTGAGCGATCTGGACGTTCGGGCTGAAGAGCTGCTGCAGAAGGTATGCAAGTAATCCGAGAACCCTGAAAATATAATTATCACAGCACACCATTTTGACAAAGTGTTCTTTGAGAAGTGCCCTGAGAGGCAAGTATGATGTGAATCACAAGAGCAAACGCTTCATGGGCATCCTGGGATTAGAATTAAGAGATGTCATATTGATATCTATAAATACTCTTTAGGTGGAGCTGGAGAGGAAAACAAATGTACAATTTACATCCTGATTGTGTTTTATGGTGCTATATTTAGAAAGGTATTTCCTATTGTTTCCTAAGATGAATGAAGCGAGCTGGTCTCCCTGGGTACGACCCAGTGAGTCCAGGACATGCCACGAGGCCAATGTCCGTCCGGGGGTCGGCGTGCAGGTCACATCTTTCCCACATGGCCCCGCTGGCCTGTGTTACATGACACTGTCAGTTTTAGCTCCCAGGGTGCTAAAAAAAAAAGCAAAAAGGACAAGGGATTGAAATTCAAGCATAAGAAACTCATTTTCCCAGTTGCACATAACATCTTAGGAATGAGGCCTTAAACAACCTGACTGGGCAAATAGTTTGTTCAGTAGAAACGTCCGTGACGCCATCGTTGGTGTTGTTATTGGAAGTGGAAGGGACTCTTTCCTAATGAGGTGACTTCTGAAGGCAGTCGGTTGCACTGAATTTTATTTAGGAGTGTCAGAGTAAAGGGGGATTTTTATTTCTAGCATTTTATAATTTTCTTTCCATTTTTTCTTTCCGTTTGTGGTTGTAACGTGACAAAATGTGGAAAGCTTCAAGGGGTATGAATGCTTTTTCAAGGTGCTCTGCCTGCTGCTACGAACAGTGCTGGTCCATCCCAGGTAAATGTCATCACTGGCACCCTTGTACTAATCTACATGAATTTTATTATATAGACTGCTACTAATAAACTGCAAGCAATAATTAAATATAATAAGTTATATTATAAAAGATTATGTAAGAACATGAGTGTACAAAGAGGAGACAGCCAGTGGCAGTGTCGCAGCCATCCAGCAACATATCGCATCTGCATCAGTCGTCAACATTGCCTATCGAGGAGCAAACAAGCAACTTTGACGTCACATCGACCTTATTTCTTCGTTAGCACTTTCTATCAGGGGAAAGCCACACTAGGGTTTCTTATATTTTCTTTGTTCTTTTGTCTGCCTTCAGTTTTCTTGAATTGGCTTCTTGCTTTCACTTTTGTTGACTCGACTACGTCGTTACACAGTAGGTATGATCCTCCATTTCCCAAATTTACTACAAAACGGCACCTTCAACCAGTGATTCCTCCACTTTTCTCTACTTTGTTGTCCTTTGAACATAAATTTTACTTCTTTGTGCCTTTTACGGTAGTGATATGGCAGCTCTCTTATATTTCAGATATCGATGGTTCATTCCAAGTCGATTTTTATGCTGAATAAAACATAGTTTTTGATGATACAGCAATTTTTCACACAATATTTTATCTTTCGTGCTGTAACTGCTGTAAAAAAAAATGTCAATAAAACACATTGCCAGTGACATTGAGCTTCAAAGAATTTTTGTTTCAAGAAGTTCACATATATTCACGTAAAACAGGATAGAGGACCACCCGTATTTTTTTTTATTTCACCTCTCTTCTGCTTCTGTGGGTTGTTTGCAACACTGGGCACTTAACCTCTTTACCTTCTTCGTTTTAATATGAACTAAACTACCAGGATGTTGAGTTCTGCCAACAGCTGCTTATATAAATTAGACCTGTTACTGCAGCGTCCCACTATAGGTGCCTCACCAGGCAGCTGTATCTATCGCTTTTAGGAAAGAACGATCGTCTGAGACTTTTCTGTTTTCTTTAGTTTCTAGCAGCTGCGAGCAGATGTTAAGAAGAAAAAAGCTCAGATAAATATTGTGTTGGTCACCTGTTTGCATCACTGAGCAGACCCGCACAGACTACGACGCCACAGATATGAGCCCATACTAATGTTTTCTGGATCCATGCATTCCATTTTATGATAAAAAGTGCTGATAAGTGAGGCTTTATGTTAATGTTGGTGTCTTTTCCCAGAGATTTGCTGAACTTCAGACTGATATCTGCTGTCCCTTTGTGGTCTGTTCCACATCCATGTGATTTAAAAAGTGTGGCTCTTTGATATAAATCTCCATCCTTTGCATATTTGCTTTTTGATCCCTCTGAAAACTGCTCAGCTGTGTATACAGAGCAGCAGGGCAGTGTGGGAACATTGTGTCCCACTTGTTGACCCACTCAACTGATCAAGTGATCCTTTGTTGATATGAAGGTATTTATTCCGAAGTATGAAATCAGCTGGGAAACATACTTGCCTGAAACTCTGTGATTAACTATGCCATTTTCATGTGAGAGATGTCTTTTCATCCCTTTCAGTCAGTGTGTTTTGCCACTTCTGAGTGTCCTATCTCAGCATATGACCTTAAAAAGCACTCAAATGTCAGAAGAACACAATATAATCTTCTGACTGTTTTTTTTTCCCCAGGGTAAAGCCTTTGAAAAGACCACCAGCCAGGTGAAGCAAAAGGAAAGATGGGAGAACAAGAAGATGAAAGTGGTGTTTATTGGCATTGGAGTGGTGGTAGGACTCGTCATCTTGGGACTTATAATCTTTGCCTGTGTTGGATAGTATGGACACAGTAGCTCCACGGCCGTCCAGGAAAGCTACCAAGTTCCTGGATAAATGTCTAGGAAAAGAAGAGCTGCAACTATGGGACTTCAGCATGTTGGGTTATTTATGGATGTATTATTCCCACTTTTCACTTGTTTAAGTCTTCAGTTGATATGGTACCATTGATTGCTCAGCTGTTTCCTTTCTTTTTAAAGGCCTCTGCACAGCCCACAGTGGAGAAAACACAGGGATTCCAACATATTTTAAAAATCTTAAAAGTAAAAAAATGGTCCCCTGTTAAATCTCTCCATCAACAAGATTTGTTGAATTTTCAACCGCATAAAAAGTCTTGTGTGGGACCAGAAGCCTCTTAAAGCAAATCTATAAATTAGAAATATTTCCAAGCAGACATCATCAGACTCCTCCTGTTGTTGAATTTGTTTCAGCGATGATTCAGTGGGTGATGGAAGAGAAAACAGATGCCGAACTTTGTAAATACTCAGATAGCTTTGAATCTAAATGAAAAATCTGGACTGATTAAAACCTGGCATGGATCTGTTAAATCCAGTCAAACCAGTTAAAAAGAAAGTCATATAAAGTAGTCTAAAGATATAATTGACACTGAATTCTGAACTGAAATACTGGAATTTACTAGATAAAACCTTCAACTGGGCAGTTCAATGTGAAATTATTTACTTTTGATCACATTTCTGGACAAACAGTGACCCCTGGTGGCCAATTGTTTTACCTCGGGTAAAAACCAATGCAAAAAGCAGAGGGCAACAAGTCTTAGCTGCTGTGTTGTCACGTCTAGCCTGATCAGATCATAATCATGTTTACCATGGATCATAATCACAAGTATTAGTCTCTGCTGCCCAAAATTAACCTTGATGATCTCTGAGTCACAAAGATTCCTGCAAAGCTGTGCTGCCTTCAAACTTTGGTGGAACATTCCAAGATTATCCAGGGACTATGTTGCAGAGCCAGACAACAATGATGACCAGTTAAAGTGACACTCATAGGGATTTATCTTGTTTACATATTTGATTTTGCAGTCTCTGTGGAGATACATTTTTTTAATGCTTTTGGAAATCGTGAAGAATACAACGTGCTGTGTGTCATGTTTTATGTTGAAACAGTTTGTGAAACCTACAGGTGGTGGGCCAAACAGAGCTAAAGTGCAGACACGGTTCACACAGATGACAAAAAGAGTCATATATTCTTACTTGTATCTGGTTTTGTCTTTGTAAATGGGTTTGTTTGACCTTTAAATGCCTTTCTTTCAAATTTCTGCTGCTATGTGTGTACCATGGCACCTATTGTATAAAGGAATGCGGGGGGGGATTTAAAAAATTGCATGTATAGCTCAAAATGAAATAAAAATAAATAGATTCTTTCTATGATGATCTTTGCCTGGTTTATCCAGAGAGTTTTAAGACAATAGCTGACAGACAGATGGTTTCTTCACCAAATCCAAACTTGAATTTACTTTTTTTTTAAACAGAAGCAATGTTTATATGCAATACATAAGGACACAACCATATAGTTTAAACTAGTGAGTCGAAGAATAAAGCAAGTATAAAACTACATTTACATTATTTTGTTGGAGTGAAACATAAATTACCTTCCTTTTTGCATACTCCCAAATCTACAGTTGTGATTTTACATCCACAAATGGATTTCTTTGAGTAAAGCTTGCAACAGTAGATCTATTATGGCTCTTAAAAAGAAAATGAAGTCACTAAATCAAATGTGTGATGTACCATAAATAAATGGCAATGTCCATCCATCCATCAATCAATTTTCTATACCCGCTTAATCCGTCGGTCGGGTCGCGGGGGGTGGGCTGGAGCCTATCCCAGCGGTCTAAATGGCATGTTTTCTTCTTTATTTGCTAAACAATATAGAATGAAAATACTACTGAGAAATCAAAACAATGTTGTAAAAATTGGTTAAATCTGTGGGGAATCGGGTCTACGTGAAGGCGATTATGCAGAACGCAGTGTAACGTAGCTGTTTTGACCCGGAAGTGTTTGGAGAAGTCCTTCCTACAACAGGACCGGCATTATGGCAGCGGACACGCAGGTTTGTGTGGTCGAACATTTAATAGCATGCCAACCCCTTTGTGAATGACTGTTATGTATAATAGACCAAATTCGTGATATCTCAGGTGTCGCATTTCTAGATATGTTGGCGTTTGTTGGCGACCATCGAGAAATTTGGGAAGAAATTAGCAACGGCTAACGAGCATGCTAGCGGAGTGCTACGTAGCCCGAACAGTGTGACTTGATGAGTCCGAGCTGCTGCTAAAGAATACCAGCCTGTGCTGGCCAAAGCGCTGCGCTCATATTAACTAGCTCGCCTGGCTTTATTACTTTATGTCGTGAACTTATGCTGGTCTCAGTTTTCAAAGTTGTGCAGCAAAGCATCTTTTGTGTTGAGTTAACACTGTCACGCCCTCCATAAGTGGTGACTTGCTACTCAGCTTATAAGTTATAAGTGATAAGTTTTGACATTGCCCTATTAAAAATTTATTAGTCAGTGACTGATACCAATGCCCTTTCAAACTACCCCTTTATCTGCTGTAGTTGCACATGTTTATGGATAGAAAACAAAAGTACCACCCTGTCTCAACATTAAATTGCATAATACTGTTGTCATACATGTCGGGAGAGCTTTAAGTCCTCATTTATTTTTCATTTGAGTATTTTTAAAAAGCCAAATCTAGAGTATTGTGTGTAAATCTTGAGCTACCACTTATTTGTGTGTGTATATATAAATATTACAAATGGATGAGGCAAATGGACGAGGCAATTTATCAAAACATGTATAAACAGAAATAGAATTGCAGTATTTTGGGCAAAAGTTTAAGAGTGTATTTCTCTTTCACATCACAGCCAGGACTTACACATGTTAGATATCACAAAGAGCCAAGATGTTGAAGGCTATCCAGCTATCCTCTGGTTATAGGATTATCCTCCAACTAGATAAAACTGACCACTTACAGTCCTGATCCAGCCCTCGTTTCTTAACATATTTCCTGTAAAACAAGAAACGGTTGCAGTGATTTATTGAAACATGGTCAAATTTAAATGTAAATACAGTATATAAGGCAGAAACAGGGTTTGTAAAGTTATAACCAGCTTTAAAGTCAATATTTGGTATGAGCACCTTTATTCTCCAGCACAGCCTGAATCCTCTGAGACAAGCTTTCTGTCACTTCTTTAAGGAGTCTTCAGGAATAGTTCTCCAGGCTTCTTGAAAGACATCCCAAAGCTCTTCTTTGGATGTTGGCTGTCTTTTTGTTCTCTGTCGAGATGATCCCACTGCTTCAATAATGTTGAGGTCTGGGCTCTGGGGAGGATTCATCCCTCCACACACTGCACACCATGTACGTTTTCAGTCTATGGCTCTTTGAGAATCACCTTGTGGTGTAAAGATACTGTTTTGTCTGATAAAGTGGGTTATTTTGGGGAATTTTATAGACCTAACAAAAAAAAACAACAATCTGAGTGAGAAAGCACCAAAACATCTCAAATCTATCTATAAAATAGTTTTTGTTAAGCCTTCAGTTACGTGTAGACACTGGTTCATCTCTTGAGTTAGATGCCTTTTTTATGCATGAATGATTCATAGGTCAGTGTTGAGTGGCTTAACACACACACATGCCCCTAAAATTGATCAATGTCAAAAGAAAAACTATTGCTGTAGGACACTTAAAAAAGTACAAGAAATGAAGGATGGAGACTTTTACAGAGAACTGCAAACCTCCTTTTCCTGTCTCACACGATCAGAAACTGATTGTACTTTTGTGATAAACGGCACATTGACAACATCACAGATTTTATTAACTCAATAATACAATTTATTTGATCTTTATTTTTTCTGGATTTGACCCTTGGTGCAGGTTTCAGACACGCTGAAGAAATTTGCTGTGAAAGTGACTACAGCCAGCATCAAAGAGCGCAAGGAGATATTTGGAGACTTGAAACGGTGTCTAAAGAGTAAAGGTGAGGGGCTTTGTGGAATTTGAATATCTGCAGTATAATGTGCTGTGCGGTTCTAACTTTTTGAATGTTTGGTTGCAGAGCTACCCGAGCCTGCTGTGAAAGGACTATGCAAGCTGTTCTGTCTCACTCCGCACAGATATCGGTGGGTTCTTTTAGTCGATTTGGAAAAGAAAACCACACATAAAGAAATGTTCCCGCCTTTAGTGTTTGTTCTTATGCAAGTGTGTGCGCTTCTCAGGGATGCTGCATCGCGCCGAGAGCTGCTCTCTGTCATTGGCCAGTTGGCTGAGAGTCAGCCTGACGTCCTGGTAACCAGCCTCCTGCATTGCCTTCTGAACAGTGGAGTCATCAGCAAAAATGGAGAGCCCAGGTACTCCTCTGGACCTTGTGTTGCTGGTTTGCAGTTGTGAAAGTTGATTTGAAACTTGATTCCAGCAGCTACAGCATCACAGAAGAGAGATGATGCATCTATAATGATATGAGTGCAGCAACTGAGCAAATTGAAGAACATAATTGTGTCGAGAACGCTGTAATCCTTGTAGCTTCTGTCGTTTTATTTACAGTAAAAGCACAGGCTCTGCCGCCTTTATCGGCTTGTCCTGGACCTGCCTTCTGGTCCCCAGAGTGTTTTCTGCCCCTGAGAAGAGGGAGGGACCCATCTGGAAGAAAATAGTCAGTGCATGAGCTTTTTTTTCTATTTCAAATTTAAGTGACAGATTTAAGATTTGGACATTGTCGTCACCTCTTAGGTATGAAATGTCGGTGTCTGAGTTCCTGCTGAAATGGCTTATGGAGCAAACAAATCTGAATAAGATCATTGTGATAGACTGGAAGTTGGTGTCAACCCTTTGATCTGCTCCCCTCTCCTTTAGGTGGAGGTTCAGAGCCTTCTTGTCGCTGAGGTGGTGGGAGGAGCCAAGACCACGGCTAAGAAATCAAGCCTCAAGAACCTCAGTCACCACTGGGCCGAAGTGAGTACGAATGACACTCACAATTAAAGGTCAGGAGAGGCTGGAACCTGATTATGAGACTAAATGGCTGTTCTTGTTTTCTTTCTCTCTTTCATTTGCTTGATTAAAAATAGCCAAACAAATGAAAGAGGTGCAAAGGTCAACGAGCAGGCCGGGGGGCATCTTGACCAAATGCTGTTGTTTGTTGCAGTGGGATTGTTTTTATCTCCTCGGAGATAAACCAGTTAAATCTATCCTCATTACCATCAGTTGTGTTTACCCTCAGTGCTCTGGGGGCTCCACTGCATTAAGAAAAGGTCCGTTTATTACGACTACCTCACAACAAAACCATGAAATCACGGCATGTAGCTGTATCCTGTGGGCAGGGTTGGACCACAGTTTCTGATAATCACGTGTTTCTGAGATAAATAGGCTAGTTGATTATTTTTGACTGGACTGGGGGGGGGGGGGGGGCTTCAACGCCACCAAGCGAGATTTGGAGTGCGCTTCAAGCTGTCTTGCTCTCAAGTAAAAATTGATCCCTCTTCCAATCCAATCCAACTTTATAAAGCACATTTAAAACGTCAGAGTTGACCTGATGTTCTGAACAGTCTAATATAAATTTACCCACTCTTGCAGCCCTGAGTGGAGCGAAAACGAGATGTTGTGTTCCCATCAATGATAATCAGAGCCAGAGCTGATAGATACCCTCAAGTTCTTCAGAGTCATTTGAAGCAGGACTGAATGATAATTAGACTTTCTCATCGCTCTCAAAAGCCAGCCATGAGTGGGTTTCAGAGGATGTGGACATCATTTTGAAAGAGTTTTTTACTTATTGACATCAGCCTTCTCACACACGAGGCATAAGTTGAGAAAAAACTAAAGAGCAAGATATCTTGTACACATAGAACAGTGTTGTCATGATGTTTTCACACTATACATAATTTCTGCTTTGATATTATGTGTGTTTACAGTGAAATTTTACTAAGCTAGATGAAGATCGTGTGGTTTACCAGAGAATACCATCTGTGATAGAACTGAGTACTAAACATCGACCAAAAGACTGTCTGGAGAGGAGGGAATTGTAGGGCCCTTTAAAATCTGTTTTATTTTTTCCCAAATTCCCCTTTTTCCGTTTGAATTTTTGGGAATAGTGGTGTTTGTTTGTTTTTTTACCTTTTTACTCTTATTTTACTACCAAAAACAGTGTGTTTTTAATGTAAATGACTAAAATGTACACAAATTAAATGGAAATTAAGTTAAATTTATTGAGGTGAAAGGAAAAAAAAAATCCTAAATACATCAAAAGTGCGATGGACTGGCGACCTGTCCAGGGTGTACCCCGCCTTTCGCCCGATGACTGCTGGGATAGGCTCCAGCCCACCCGCTACCCGATTAACGGACTGTCGGTATAGAAAATGGATGGACATCAAAAGTGCATCAAAAACGAGCAGCAAGTAATGAAACTTAAGTGACTTGTCATAAACAACAACCAAACATTTAAAACTTCTTCAAATTTAACTTAAACAAGTTACTTAAGCTGTTGGACAAGTCAGTCCTTGTGAGTTAGTACCTTGTCAATTGAGTGCTGGCAAAATTTGCAGAACAACAGTTCACCTGTCACATAAAAGTCATTTGAGTATTGCTTGGCTCTCTATCGAAGGGTTTAGTGCCGCGTTTCTGAGTTTTTTTCTATGACAAAGACCGTGTGCAGCTGCTTCTCCATGCTTATGTTGTTTTTAAGGAGGAGGGGCTTGTTGTGCCACCCAAATTTACTTCCCTCTGTGAGGTTTTCTCCAGACATATGTTCCTCTTCCACACGAAATGGCATTTTATTTGCAAATTGTGTCAAATTATGCATTTAAAAAATAGATTCCGTTTTAATCAGCCAATTCCGCGATTCTGTGAACATGGAAATTATAGGGCCCTAGAAATGTTTTAATACTCACGACCACGCATTCTTCATTTTGGATTTTGATCTGTGAAACAAGTGTCGTTCACACGGGGAGGCTGAATTGGCCTGACGTTTCATTTGTCTCTACCAGAAACCGGGACTGGTTGATCACTACATCAGCACTCTGTTAACTTTGGAACAGAGCCCCACTACTCTGGCCATGCTGGGGGTGTGTTTAGATTTCTGCACTGCTCAGAAAGACAAAGCTACAATAGAGAAGCATAAGGTGAGTGACTTGTTTTTAATGGTTCTGTTCAGCTAAATTAGAGTCATCACTTTGCTCAGTGAAGCCACACATTTTTGAAAGATTGGTATTTCATGTCTTCATTGTGCAAGCCACATGTTGAGAAATATGTTTGTGTCGCATTCGTCAGTAAATGCCAGCGCAGGTTATATAATAAACACTTATAAAGCAGTATACGGATCAAGTTTGGTGTTAGATATGCTAAATATTCTAAATTGTGACAGCATGAATATTTGGATTGCACATTTTGGAGTGGAGGACAGTTGATGATTGGATCATTTCAGTGATCTAATGAGCCATATTTTAGGATCGGTGTAAATCAGAATAGATCAATGTATGAAAATATGTATATGGAAAGAACAGGGTACTGTATATTAAATGGGTATATTTATGTATAGTTTGTATATATGTATGCATTCTAATGTATAGCTGAATAGATATAAATAACGAGTTAAATATTCCTTTTCGAATATAAAATGGAGGAGATGTCGGTCCTGGAGTCTGAAGTTATTTGTTTATTATGGTAAAATGATGGCTTCCACGAGCACAACCCCACGTCTGCTGTTTTTCAGAGCGCCATGTTGGACCTTTACATAAAATCCGTTGTTATGAGCAAGACGAAGCCACAGCAGCACATTCTGGATAAAAGCGGATCGTTATTGCGTCACGTGACTCACTCTGAGTTCAAGGAGCTGCTGCTGCCTGCCCTGCAGAAGACGATGCTCCGCAGTCCAGAGAACGCCATGCAAAGTGAGGCGCCTTAACTGTCTTATGATTACCTTTAATTTGACCCGTTTTAAGCTTGTGCAGTCTGCTAAGCTGCTGTTTTATGCCATTGCAGCCATTTCCTGCCTGCTGTCTGCCGTAACTCTGGATCTGAGTCAGTATGCCATGGATGTTGGAAAGGCCATAGCAAGTAAGGCGTTAATTGATACTCAGCTGCGTGCTTGATCACATGGTGCGTTTTTAATTATGGTTCTGCCCATGTTTCAGGCCAGCTGAAAGCTAATAATGCCCAGCTGATGGAGGAAGCTGTCCAGGCCATGCAGAACCTGGCCCAGCAGTGCAGTGATCCAAGTGCTGCGCAGGATGTTGTGACACACCTCTTCAATATCCTCGGAGGTGAACTAATTCTTTGCCCATCAAAGTGGGATAAATATCTAACATGAAGACCTGATTTTATTGTTGTTTTTTTCCTTCTGGTTGCAGGATCTGAGGGAAAGCTCACAGTTGTTGCCCAAAAAATGAGCGTGTTGTCAGGTGAGTGGTGTTCAAACACATTGACCAACCATGAGATGGAGCGCTTTGAATGAATTAACATGTATTTTTCAAATTTTCACCAAAGGGATTTCCAGCTGCAGCCATCACGCTGTGTCAGGAACTTCCAGCCAGACTCTGAGCTCTGCAGTCACTGTGATGTTCATTCCTTATTTACAACAAGAAGGTATCACTGCTCTGGTTTCTCTTCCTTAACATCCTGTCTGAAGGTCATAAGTCGGTAAGGTTTTGGTCTTTAACTTCTCTTTTGTTTTCTTAGTTCACGAGGGAACCTTGGTGCACGCCGTGTCTGTGCTCTCGCAGTGGAGCAGTCGCCTCACAGTGGAAATTCCCACCGCTCTGCTGGATTGGTTGAAAAAAGCTTTCACCCTCAAGGCCTCCACCTCCCTGGTTCGACACGCCTACCTCCAGGCCATGCTGGGGGCCTTCAGAGGTCCGTCCCGCTGAGGGAGTTGCACTGTCGTACATGTACTGAAGTCAAACCTCTCATCTCCTCTCATCTTGTTGCCTGTGTGTTTAGGTGACACTCTCGCCCAAGCCTCAAACCTTGTTCCCTTGCTCCTCCAAACGGTTGAGAAAGCTGCTGCACAGAACTCCCAGCATGCTTTGCTTGCGGAGGGCGTGGCAGCGTCTGTTCTTCTAAGTCGACTGGCTCTGCTGGACACACAAACTGGTGAGGCTTTTGTTTCACTTGAGGAGCCTCAAAGATGACTCGGAGCAAACGGCAAATAAATTGATAGTTTTGTCTTTTTTTTTCTCTCTGCAGAGACTAAATTCACCAACTTTTGGAATCTGATTTTGGATGAGAAGAAGCCACTATTCACCACAGAGAAGTTCCTCTCCCAGGCCAGTGAAGAGGGTAAGACCTCTTGAAATGTATGTGATTTAAACAGAATAAATGCTAATCAGACATGGAATGATGGTCTGTTTCCACTGCACTGTGTTTCTAGCTTTGCTCACTGTGCTGCTGCTCTGTGAAAGGCTGTTTCTGGATCATGCCCACAGACTGACCACCAGCAAGTCACAGTGAGTCCGTCTTACTGGTCACCTGCACAACCATTTGATTTTTAGTACCACAAATGTCTTAGAATGATTATTTTCTATAAAACCATGCTCTGCATAGTTTTTATGGACATTGGAGGGGGTTCTTTGTAGTTAACCTGTGAATCATTCAAGCTTAAAAAGCCCCTGTCTGAAGGGGTCTGTCAGTGTTCTGTCTACATAACATACAACTTAACAAAGAACTGATTTTGAATTGTCTCTTTAGGAACTTTGTTACGAGCAGCTTGTCACAAAGACACATAATTTGTTCCTATTATGAAAAACAGCAAAGATAACACAGTCTGACAGACAGAAAAGTGTTTTTGCAGCAACAAGGTGATTCCTAAAGAGCTATCAGATGAAAACTTGGCATATCTCAGCATGGTGTGCAGTGTGTCCTTAAAACATTTGAGGAAACTGGACAAGTGGAGGACAAAAGAAGAAGTGTCAGGCCTAAAAAAAAACTATCTACAGCAAATGAACAGTATCTGAAGGTGATGTCCTTAATAAAGAGGAAAAAATCCAGCAAAGACCTGACACAGGACCTGAGAGATGCATCTGGACCTTCAGCTATCCATCTACTGTTGGCCCAAGCCTCATCAGAAATGGTCTCCATGGAAGGGTGGCTGTCAAGAAGCCATTCTTAAGGAAGGGAAACAGGGAGAAAAGGCTGAGCTATGCCAAATGACACAAGAAGTGGACTGAAAATCAGTGGCAACAGGTCTTATGGAGGGATGAATCCTCCCCAGAACCCAGACCTCAACATTATGTGGAAGCAGTGTGGGATCATCTGACAGAGAACGGAACAAAAGGCAGCCGACATCCAAAGAAGAGCTTTGGGATGGTCCTTCAAGAAGCCTGGAGAACTATTTTTGTTTTACAGCCATGTTTTAAAGACAGTTTTGCTTCATTTTTGTTGTTGTTTTTAGTATAAATCATCAATATATATCCTCTGAAACCACCAAACCCCATCAGGCAAAGGTCTGTTTGATGTTCCAAACTGTCTCCCTTGTCCCGTCCTCCCATCTCCTCATCGCTCACTCTGTAGCTATTGATTCATTATTCAGAACCAAAATCATGGAAACCTTCTCGTGAATCATGAATCAAGTATTTTTCTATTCTGTTCTAACACTGGAGCCCCAAATATGTGAGGAAAATAGGGCAAAGAATATCTCATTGGAAACTTGCATGTAAAACACAGTTGCCAACAGAATGAATGATTGTGAATCTATCCCCAAAATCATTAACCCCTGCTTGTTTGACAGCAACTCAATTCAAAGACACAGATAGAAGCACCCACTATCTAGACATTACTGCATTTTGTGGTAATACAGCTAAAGAAACTCTCCTGTTTGGCCAGCTAAGCAGCTCTGGACAACCTGATGAGAACTGTTAGGGAGGAGTGAAACGCATAATAAACTAACCTCTGAAATTACATTTAAGTTTCTTGGAAAAGGAAAAAAAAAAGCTGTTCTTGGTGCTTTTGGTCGAATGTATCTTCAGTTGTACAGTAACACCATCTGGCTAAATGCACTGCTTGTAAGTTACTGGTTCATTTTCCTCCACATGTGTCTGCTCTGTAGGATGTATCATCACGCCATGGTTGCCATTTTGCTGTCTCGGAGCTGGCGTGTGAGGAAGAGAGCACAGCAGACTGTCAGGAAGCTGCTCTCCCCCTTGGGTGGATCCAGTCTTGCCCACGGCCTTCTGGGAGAACTACGAGTGGTCATCAACAAACACAAAGTACAAGCTGAGTTTTAATAGACTATGTCCAGTTTCTGGCACAAATCAAGCCTCTAGGGACTATTGTTGTTTTTTTAGTCTAAAGAAAAGAGTGTAACTGTATTTTGCTAAACTGCCAGGTGTTGCCCCAGGATGTCTTGGTTTCAGAGACAGGAGAGTTGACTGAGCTGGGTCGCAGCTACGTTCCCCCTCGTGTCCTGCTGGACACGCTGTGTGTCATCTGCTCCTCAGCCAGCCAGTGGGGGAACCCCACGGAAACAGAGAATTTGGCCATGGAGATCCTCATCATCACTCATCATCCATCCATAGGTACAAGACCGAAATGCTCTGAGTTTTTAATAGTTTGAAGTAACTGGGGTTTGTTGAAATAGTGTATTTACAGCTCTCCCATGTTTTTGTCTTTCAGTAAAAGCTCGCTGTGGGCTGTGGCCTCTTCTGCTCTCCTCCATGAACATAAAAGCAGAAGAATTCATCGAAAAGAATCTTGAAGCTATTCTGCCACATCTGCTGGAGGTCAATGCTGACAGCCAGGTCTGAGAATGGCCCTCTCCCCCGTGTTCTTGGTTTACAGATGCACTATATTTACACTCTTCGCCTCACGTTACAGGGCTGATCAGACTTGTTTTGTCACAGTGGGCTTGACTTTGTTCGTATTTATGGTTAGATTTAAACAACATTGCTGTTGCATATTCGGTGTCTGAAAATGGCTTTTGATACTTTATGTGTTACTACACAGGCGGTGAAAAACGCAGTCGGTGCCCTCTCTGGCCTCTCCCCCAACAAGCTGTTGCCGCGAGTGATCAATCACGTCATTGAAGGGCTTTCCCAAGCCGTCCTGTTTCAGGTCACCAGGGAGGAGTATAACATCATGCAGACGCCAGAGGGAGAGCTGTATGACAATAGCATCATCCAGAGGTAACACATCCTCACCTACCACAGTGGTCGTCTGAACTCGGTGGCTCCAGGACTTTCTGACGTCTATTTGGTGTTTATTTCCTCCTGTCCTCCACCTGTAAACTTTCTGTAGCGCCCAGAAAGAAAACACCAAGAAAGTAAACATGAAGAGGGAGAATAAGGCTTACTCCTACAAGGAACAGATCATTGAGCTGGAGTTACAGGAGGTAGGTTAAAGTAATTACTATCAGAGTTTGTTGTTTTAATTAGATGAATAATTTTAATGTTTTATCGTTTTCTGTTGGATCTCTCAGGAGTTAAAGAAGAAAAAAGGCATCAAAGACGAGGTGCAGCTAACCAGCAAACAGAAGGAAATGATGCAAATCCAGCTGGAAAAGGAGTCTGCTATTCGCAAAAGACTTCAAGGGGTATGCAAACAAGATCACAAACATCAAAAGGGATTTTTATGTATTTTTTCCCTCCTTGTTGACGTCTCGCTGTCTGCAGTTGGATGTGGAGTTGCAGAGTATGATTGGTCTGCTGAAAGCCATTATGAAAGAGAGACCAGCTCAGATCACCAGAGAGCTCCCCGCCGTCCTCCAGGTCCTGCTGCCCCTGCTCCCCTCTCCTCTGGCTGCTCCACGCATCCAGCAGCTCTTCTTGGACATCGGAGTCTGCCTCATGCCAAGCCACCTTCATCATCTGGGTACATGGCCTGCTTGAGGATTGCTTGGCTCGACACAGCTGTAGTCCTGATAGTTCAACTCACTCTTTTTTTTCCCCTTTCAGCTGTTCTTGTGGGTCATGTGACTTTACGGCTGCTGAAGCCTGAATGTGATCTGGATCAGGCCTGGGGACAGGAGGACCTGGACACAGCAGCCCACCGCACAGTTCTGCAGCTGCATAACTACACTGTGCCACAGAAAGAGAGCAAGACTGGAGGTAAGCAATGTTACGGGCACTAGTCAGACCTCAAATTAGATTTTCATAGAAGGGATCTGGTCGAATAGTAAAAAATATCACCTTACAGTCTTTTCCTAAGCTCTTTTCTTTCACCTTGTTGGAAAACACCTTGGAGAGAAGGTTGGAAAAAGTCTTCAGGACTCAGGAAAAGAATCAGACAGGTGTGGGTCTGCAGCTCTGAAACTACAGATGTTCAACATATTTTCTATTAAAATTGCTTCTTTTTTTTTTTAAATAAAAGATTTTTTTCCAGTCAGATAGTTACAAGTTACATCTTATAGACCTTTCCTAAACTCTTGTCCTTCACCTTGTTGGAAAACATCTTGGGTAAACTGTGATGTGCGTCTGCAGCTGTCAAACTCCAGATGTTCAATAGAGATTCCAAAAAGTACTTCAATGCAATCTTATCGCATTGTTATATGAAGGTATCTCCTATCATGTTGGAGATGCTACTTACCTTATTATCCAGGTTTGTAATTAAAAAATGAAAGACATTTTTTTTAAACATTTTTATTGTCCGAGGCTGCTCACGCTCCTGTCCTGAGATACCCACACGAATCCCAAATGGTCCGTGAAAAATCGTCTCTGCTCAGATACGTCCGGGTCATTTCTCTTATTTAGGAATGTTCCCAGGCTAAAGAAACTACTCGACCAGATCCAGCAGGGTATCCGCGGGGTATTAAAAAGTCTTAAAACATCTAAAATCCAATCATTTGAATTTAAGGCCTTAAAATGTCTAAAATTATCTTAAAATTTCATAAAATGTCTTAAATACGATTTTCAAAAGTCTTAAAAATTTATTAACGTTACTTTTATTTAGAACAAATGCATAAACTTTCAGTCTTGCTTTTGATTATTTTGATTTTTGAGGACGCTGTAACATAACAGCAAAACGGAACTAAAGTAGCTGAGCACAGTTTATCCAGCACAACTGCTTAGAGTGTTGGCGTACGACATCTTTTTTCTGTTATTGCTCCGTTGCGGTGTTTTGATGAAGCGGGGGGATCAACGGCAGCACGGCGCACCCAGGCAGGTGTCCCCGACACACGTAAACTCAGATCTGACTTCATATGTTCTCTGTCATAGCAACAAGCTGCTGTTGCATATAAGCGACATCCCGTTAATGGTGTATTTTCCTCTGGATTCCGCGCAGGAAACGAGACCAGTCTAATGTTACCTGCACTGACACACGCATGCAATTGATGAGAAACCCTAACGTGAATGATGTTAGTACACAATGTAAAATCCCGTTACTGTGCACCACGTCACCTAATGTTACTGTAATTACTGTGTTTTCATGTCTCCATTAATAAGGCCCTTCACAATCCACTTCTTCTTCATCACTGCGTTTACATGTGTGTTTCAATACAAAAATGAGGGGGGGGCCTCATCTCTAAAGTTAACAGTAGAACAAATATTAGTTCACAATAGAGAGGCTTCTGGTGTTTTTAGTTAGGTTCAGCAAAAAAAATCCTATACTTTGCAAGTAATTCTGGGCCTTTGAGTTTATTTCATTCCTTTTGTACTTTTTTGCTTAAATTGTATATTCATTATGGTCTTAAAAAAAGCCTTAAAAAGGCTTAAATTTGACTTGTTGAAACCTGCAGAGATCCTGTCCAGAGTTTTTCAACATATAGACGCATCTTTTTGTTCTCAGGAAACGATTATCAGTTATTTGGGTTACTTTTTTTTGCTCTGCTGCCACATCTTCCCACTTTATTTTTATTTTTTTACCGTGAACGAGGTTCACAGGTGGGCATTTTGTCTGTGTAAGATGCAG
The DNA here is from genome assembly GCF_036924035.1 of Leuresthes tenuis. NCBI lineage: Eukaryota > Metazoa > Chordata > Actinopteri > Atheriniformes > Atherinopsidae > Leuresthes > Leuresthes tenuis. The sequence continues at coordinate 27,885,927 of NW_027325360.1, read as the reverse complement.
AGGAGGATATTGAAATTTCCCGTGTTAAGAGTTTCATCACACAAGTATGATAAGAACTGTGTTTAAGGGCTGGAATACTGACTGCTCTCTTTTGTTTGTCTGTGTGCTATCAGATGTGGCTCCACTTTCTGCTCCAGCTTTCTCCTTCTGCTTCCCTCTCCTGAACGCCACGCTCAAGGAGTCTTCAGGGAGCACCGAGGAGACGGAGAACATGATGATCAGAGCGCTTCAGGTCGTCGACGAGCACTGCCAGCTTCGGGCAGCCACGGACATTGATGACATTGTTATAGATGAGGTAGGAACAAACTCGAGTTCATGCTTCCCAAGAACTTCTTTAAAGTTGAGTTTAGGTTTAATCTAAATTAGATCATGTTCATATTACAGGGTTCATACGGTCATGAAAAACCTGGAAATGTTATGGAAATTGAAACTGCAGTTTCTAGGTCCTTGAAAAGTTATTGAAAAATAGAATCCTCTGTAAAGTTTTGGAGAAGTCATTGAAATGTTGCATGGATAATATTTAGAATGTGTAAAATAGGCCTATTTGCAAGTAAATATAGTGTAACGTGATTCAAATTTAAATTCACCTGCAAGTGCAACGTCACGCTGTATCTGTGATGCGACGGTTCACGTGAACCACGTTGACCTAAAGCAGGCCGAGTGTGTACTGCATGCAACTTCTGCGACAAAAAGACTAAAATGATAGAACTGCCAATACGCCGGAGAAATGCAGTTTTAACAACCAGTGGCTTTTTAAGGAGAAATAAAAAACTGTGGCTACAGAAAGACCCTGACCAGAGACGGGCAAAATGCCGACTTTGCTCGAAGTCCTTCGATGTGAGCGGCATGGGAGAAGCGTCCCTGCTGAGCTACATGAAAGGAAAAAAACACACGGCAGCCGCAGCAGCAGCAGCTCAGTCAGCGAGTTTTTTCCAGTCAGACGACCGCTGCTGTGGCGGTGGCTCCGCCAGTCGTTGCTGCAGCAGCTGCAACAAGGCAAACACATCTGGATGCCTCTGCAGTATGGGGTGATCTACAAATATGCCTTGAGTTAGATCCGTCAGGGAACAACAGGGCCATCTACTGGATGCGACTTTGAGAATCACGAGCAGTTTTTGTGGATCTGTGCAGATTTGCGGAAAAAATGTCGAATGTGTGATTGGTGATCCACAAATGCTGATTCACGATTCACAAACAGAATATTCAGTTTTACAAATGGCTTTTTGTTTTACAAATAGAAAATGATATATTTACAGATACACATATATTTGTAAAAAACAACACACAAGTTTCAAATAGGAAATTTGTATTTGTGGATAGCAAAACTTGTGTGCAACTCAAGGCATATTTGTAGATCACCCTCTGTGCATTTGCAGTTATTTTTTAAACAAATTTAAGCCCATACTGCAACAACAAAGTTCTTAAGGCCAGACAGTCAGGTTGCGGGGAAATTTGCATGTGGAAAGAAGAAGTGCAGCTCTGTGTGCACATACTGGCTTTTATTTGACAAAAGTCTTTACAAACATTTGCAGTAAAAACAAATACAGATATAATCAAAATGGGATGGACCAGAGGTCAAAACTAAATATATTGGCTCTGAAGATTTGGGACACTCATCAGTGGTCCGACTGAAATGCGCTAATTTTTTGGTCTTCAAAATTCATTGAAAGGTTATGGAGAAGTCATTGAAAAGTTATGGAAAACCATTGCTAAAAAAGTGTACAAACCCTGATATTATATATACATTTATGAACTCTTTGTATGGTACATGGTGTTAGAAAGTACTGGAACATGGCACCACGACCATCTGAGATGTAATGCATTACATCTTTGTATTTATCTGTTTTATTACTAAATGTTTTTAGTACGGCCTGCTTCATCTCGACCACTTTAACTGGGTCCATTTGACTCCTGACAGTCATTTTTGGAGGTTTTAAATGCAACAGCTTTTTTTCTCAGAAGTCCCATTCATAACAGTGTTCTTATCCCAGAAATTCAGCCTCTGTGAAGTTGCAGAATAAAACTTTAATGCTTCTAAGTGACCATTAACTGCAGAGCTTAAAAAGTTTACATTTATAATGTGTCAATTGAATGAATCTTTTTAAAACCGTACTGGTGCTTGTGGAGTGAGGAATCGATGTATGCAAGCTTAGTATTTAGTGTGTAGCCTGTCTTCCTCTTTTCTCTCGTCCCACTATGCGCTAGTTGACATTTTTGCAAATGGATTAAGGAATATTTGTCAGTGGTTGCCCAGAGACATGCACTTCCGTCTCTTAATTAACATAAAACAAACTTAAAATAGCTTTGGCAAACCTAAAAGAATCTAATAAAACATCAGCAGCAGTGTGATGGGCCTTTGGCTGGAAATATACTAAAACATTTACAATATGTGCGTGTTTAGCATGGCTGCCTCACTTATCCTGCATTTGTTTTGTGCGTCCTCAGTAATTAACGTTGCGTTTACCCAAGCTGCAATACGCAAGTTAATCGTAGGGGGAGAGTAAGGCTTACTTTTGATCTTTCCATGTTTTGTATCGAGCAAACCATCGCCGATAACGGCACTTTTTTTGTCGTGATTTTTAAGAACAGGATGATTCTAACCTCTTCTATTGATGCCATGTTTACGGTTTGGCAGAGTGCAAACAGAAGTGTGCCCCTTGTGGAATCCTCTGGTAACAAGCGACCTACACATGTGAGCTTAATGCTCACGTGAACATGAGGTGAAACGCCCTTAAACACCAGCCTTCTAGTAACACAAGAGAATTTTACAGCTGTACACATGCATTCGTTGACATGTTGAAGAGACCACAAAGACGTCATCAAAAGCTCACAAAAATGTCAAGAGAGCTGCGGTATCTCGGGCCCCAGGCGCTCCAGGGCAGTTTCAGCCCCGGGAATGTGCATTACAAAAGTCGATATACTTGAAAACGAGCAGAAGCTCATCGTTTTAGGGTTCACAAACTTCTTCAGTGTTGTTTTACCAGCAGCACAGGACACAGGTGAGAGTTTGTGAATGCGCAGCGGTCTGAGCCAAGGCCAAAACAAAAGTTCAGCTTATATTACATGTGCTCTCTCATGACTTTCTATTCTACAAAATCCTCTATTAAATGTTTCAGACTGAGCTTCACTGACACCTTTTAAAACTTCTGTACGCTGCTTTCGTTGTGGCATGACACTTTTTGTCAGCTTCTGCTTGCTGTGGGGTTGTTGCTGCACAGCTCTGCACAGCTCTGTGATTGTCGCACTGCAGTTGCATTAGCTGAAGAGACTTTTTTTTTTTTTTTTATTAGTTGCCAGACTTGGTACAGAAACTATCAAAGTTGGGTGGGGAACCGCCTCGTTGAGTTAAAAACTCACAGGAAATATGAACAACACTGATTTGTTTCACGCTGCTGCTTGATGCGTTAATTGTTTTGTTTTTAAACAGCTGTAATTTCAGAGACTTTCAAATGTGATAGTAAAAGGCTTCACGTGATGTTGGTTTTCTTGTCTTAGAACGGGCCAGAGTTGCTCCCTCGTGTCAGCATGCTGCTGTTGCTGACCAAAATTATCTCTACAGCCACCCCAAGACTCCAGGTATGCTAGAACTGAATGTTTCACATAGAAGCATTTTGCTTCTTTGCATGATTATTAGCCCTTAATAATACGACTGTTTTACCGTTGCTCCATTGGATGTCACGTGCTGCTTTGCCTTGTGTGTTTCAGGTGTTTGCATCTCAGTGTCTGACAGCGCTGTGCGCCAGCGCAGGAGGGGGAGACGGCTGCACCGTAGCAGAGCAGCCGGAGATTGACGTCCTGCTCAACGCCCTACTCTCACCCTGCTTCTCAGTCCGGGATGCTGCCCTTAGGGTGAGTCCTGGATGCTTAATTTTGATATCTGTTGAGCCGTGCTCAAACAGAAGTGTATACACTGCGGATCTATGACATCCATTTTAACATGCAGTCTTATTTGTGTGCAGGGTTTGCTGGAGATGGAGTTTGCCCTGCCAACAGACAGCACAGAGGCCAGTGGAATGAGTCTGCTGCGCAGGCTTTGGGTTGCCAGGTTTGATGTTGAGGCGGAAGGACGAGCCTTGGCTGAAAAGTATGTAATATGGAAATCTATGTTTCTTTTCAGTGTGTTTGTTTACTTTGGTTGAATCTTTTCTCACAGCGCATTCTAGGTCCATGTTTTATCATAACAACATAAGACACCAGTGTTGTTTGAAGAATTCACATTTAAACCGTGCTGTTCTTATAATGAATGTAAGATTTGTAATGTGAAGGTAAACAGCTGTAAATTCAGCTGCTGAACACGGATCTTCATTTGTCCTTTTTAGACTCTGGGAGTCCCTGGATCTGGAGTTGGTCCCTGAACTCTGCCCCCTGCTGATCGGAGACATCACTCACCACGAGGAGGCCATCCGATCTGCTTCAGCAGAAGCTCTATCGAGTGCCGTGTCAGAGTACACAGACCAGTCTGCCTCAGTGCTCGCCCAGCTTACTGAGCTCTACCATCAGAAACTTTATGTAAGACTTTCTGCTATAACCAGTTTTAAATGAATTCATACCACTGGGTGTATTTAAACAACAATAACTAAAGTTTGTTTTCTCCCCTCCATAGAGGCCACCTCCTGTGCTGGATGCCCTTGGCAGAGTGATCTCTGAAGCTCCACCTGACCAGTGGGAGGCCAGGTAAGAGATCAGCTAAAACACGACTCAAGCTGTGGTCACAGCAGTTCAGTGTTTCCTCTTAGCCCTTTCTTTTCTCCCACTTGTTTCTCCAGATGTGGCATCGCTCTGGCTCTGAATAAGCTGTCACAGTACCTGAATGAGTCTCAGGTCACCCCTCTCTTCCTTTTCTTTGTGCCCGACGCTCTGAATGATCGGCACACAGAGGTGCGCCGCTGCATGCTGGACGCTGCCCTCTCAGCGCTCAACACACATGGAAAGGTACTGCTCACGTGTCCTGTATTTTCAGGCAGATGTCACGTATGTCTTGTGCTGTAACTTATGTATCTGCTCTCTTTGTCAGGACAATGTAAGCTCCCTGCTGCCGGTGTTTGAGGAGTTTCTGAAGAACGCCCCACAGGATGCCAGCTACGACTCTGTCCGTCAGAGTGTAGTTATTCTCATGGGATCCTTGGCCAAACATTTGGACAAAAATGACCCTAAGGTCAAACCCATTGTGGCCAAGCTTATCACTGCACTCTCTACACCTTCACAGCAGGTGATCAATTAATTCTGCTTCCCAGTTACTCACCCGATATAACCCTGCTATCATTCTTATTACCATCATCTGCGCAGAAATGAGAAATTGGCTGTATTATTTTCAAAAATTTGTAATCCCACATCAGGTCCAGGAGTCCGTGGCCAGCTGTCTGCCTCCTTTAGTCCCTGCCATCAAGGAGGACGCAGCAGGAATTGTACGAAACCTGCTGCAGCTGCTGCTGGAGAGTGACAAATATGCTGAGAGGAAGGGGGCAGCATACGGACTGGCTGGACTGGTCAAAGGTCTTGGGATACTGGCACTCAAACAGCAGGACATCATGACCACGCTAACCGACGCCATCCAGGACAAGAAGAACTTCAGACGGAGGGAGGGTCAGTGAGGATTATAAAACCGCTGAACTGTTTGGCTTTAAATCTTTTTATCTGCATTAGGTCTGCCTCATGGTAAAGATGGCCCTTTCCTGTTTGCTCAAATAAAAGAGAAAATTACTGAGCAGCTTTTTGTCGTTGCAGGAGCCTTGTTTGCCTTTGAGATGCTGTGTAACATGTTGGGGAAGCTGTTTGAGCCGTATGTGGTCCATGTGCTGCCGCACCTCTTGCTCTGCTTCGGAGATGGAAACCAGTATGTTAGAGAGGTGAGTGAGACAGTAGGGAACTGGGGCAAATGTCACTGGAGTGGGCAGGTGTAAATTTTGGGATCCTAACCCCTGTACCCAGCCAGCTTTAATAACAAAGATGGAGCCAATAAAAGAAGTTTAGATTAAAGCATAAAAGGAAAGCTAGATGAGTCAGACATTTGGGCTGATTTCTTTGTTGGGAACATGTATAAAGGAGTCTTATTTTCATAACTTGACAACAATTTCGTGACACACTTTGGTCAAAACAACCTTGAGAGGCACATTACACCATTTTCCTTTTCATTTACACCTCTATTCAAGCAGATCAGTTGCAACACTTAATAACCCTCAGAGCATGTTATTAGAACTCAGACCACACACCAAAAAGTGACAGAAAAATACTTGACTGGCAGTTTTCTTCTCTAATAGTTGCATAGCTTGTATAAACTGATCCCACTTTAAGGTGCATTATCATCACAAGTCTTGTGTTGATTGGCCGGAGTTTTTAAAAGGCACACTGTAAATATAAATGCTGCTGGCTGGTTCATAACACCAATTTCTTTGTCACATTTCAGCTCTGTAGCTCCATTCCTCTGTGTTTTCTTTATGTTTTTAGCTGCTAACATTAAGAACTGTTGCTAAGCTTATTGAATTATACAGGAAATTATTTTTGCAGCATAAAGAATTAATACAGTTCTTGGCTATTAGTCATGGTGAAAAAAAATGTGGGCAGGAATAACCTTTAATGTTCCTTGTTCAAGAGAAGTCCCCAGCACAGAGCAAGTCTTCTTTTTCAGTTTGTTTTATATTGTATTGGTAATATTTCACAGATATTTGTTTTGTAATGGCTGTTATCAGTGCTCATTGTGCATTCAACGACAAATGGGAAGTCAGAATTTCCAGCTGGTAAAAGATTAAAAAAAACATCAATAAGGGGTCAGATTTCCTTGTTGGCTTATAGAACATCGAATAAAGTACTGTTAAAGCCTCATTTATTTTTTCATTAATTGAACTATATGACAGTTATAAGATTGGATGTTGACAGCAAACCAGAAAACAGCAAAATAGTTTTAACTTCCCTTTTCTGAGGTCCAGTGAATGCAGCAACATCCGAAGTTGGAGTTGGGCAAGAATGCAGAGGGAGGAAGCAGGATCGTAGAGGGGCATTAGTTTCAGATACAGGGTGCCCAAAAACTGTACCGTCCACTGTTTCTGCATATGTGCATTAAAAAGTAGCTGCTTTGTGTAGTATTTGATAATTAAAATGTTAAAGATATTTATCTCTCCCACTTGCTCCTCTCTCCAGGCTGCAGATGACTGCGCCAAGGCTGTGATGAGGAACCTGAGTGCCCACGGGGTGAAGCTGGTCCTCCCCTCCCTGCTGGTGGCCCTGGAGGAAGAGTCATGGAGGACTAAAGCAGGTGAGGACCAGATTTCTAAGCAGATTGTTTGGTTTTCAAACCGTTTACATTTTATGAAATTGTTTAGAAGACCTAATGTTCTTGCATACATAATGCACCACTTACCCACCATCAGCTGTATAAAATATGCTTCTTTTTTGTCTTAGTTTTTATGTTGAATCTGTGACAGGTGCTCACTGTCTTTGTCACCCATAAAGTGGCTACTTGTGACTCACCTCTCTCCATCTCCCAGGCTCGGTGGAGTTGTTGGGTGCGATGGCTTACTGCGCTCCCAAGCAGTTGTCCTCCTGCCTGCCCAGCATCGTACCCAAACTGACGGAGGTGCTGACTGACTCCCACGTGAAGGTGCAGAAGGCTGGCCAGCAGGCCCTCCGACAGATTGGCTCCGTCATTCGCAACCCTGAAATCCTGGGTAAGTGACTCACTTTCATGAGGCAGAGCTGCCACCACAGAGGACCTGTTGCCTGAACAGGGTAAAAAATATAGACCCAATATGGTTTTAGCAGCATCCAAAGTCTTTTTTTTTTTTTTGCATTTTCCTTAAATCTCGGGATGTCAGGGTTACTTCTACAAAATTCCTATTCACTGGTTATGGTTAAAGGGGATTTTGGCCACGTGAGACTTAAACACACATGTAAACAAAATATTACCAACTTTGATAGGCAAAACTATTATTAAGCTATAGTTTGGGTAATTTAGGTTCCAGGTAAAGATGGCAGAAAAGGAGTGAGCAGAATGTATAATAAATAATTTTGTTGTACACTTTTAATCACTAGTACATTTGAACATAAGCAGGGTTGTTTTCTATTTTTGTTACACCGAGAATACATTTTGAGAATTAAAAAAAAAAAAAAAAAAAAAGATAATCTGTACCTTTCTCCCAGCCATCACTCCCATCCTGTTAGACGCCCTCACGGATCCCTCCAGGAGGACTCAGACTTGTCTGCAGACATTGCTGGACACCAAGTTTGTGCACTTCATTGATGCCCCCTCCCTGGCCCTCATCATGCCCATCGTCCAGCGAGCCTTCCAAGATCGCTCCACAGACACCCGCAAGATGGCTGCTCAGATCATTGGCAACATGTATTCTCTAACTGACCAGAAGGTAAACACAGTTAACTATACCTGTAAGCTGATGTGTTATTAAGGCTTTATTACATACATGACAAAATAATTTCTTGCTTACAGGATTTGTCACCCTACCTACCAAGTGTTATTCCTGGACTGAAGACCTCCCTGCTGGACCCTGTGCCTGAGGTGGGTTTAGTGGTTCAGCTGTGGAGTCATAACATCCTCCTATTTGTGCTCTGAGTGTGAAACTGAAGCCACTCAATTTCCTCCCCTGTCAAGGTACGAACTGTCTCAGCCAAAGCCCTGGGTGCCATGGTGAAGGGGATGGGCGAGTCCTGCTTTGACGACCTGCTGCCATGGCTCATGGAGACGTTGGCGTCTGAGCAGAGCTCTGTGGACCGCTCTGGAGCTGCACAAGGTCGGTTCATCTCCTCTTCTTCGTTTGTGCTTGATATGAATCAGCTGCTGAGTCGGTTAGTGATTGGTGTGATGGCCCTCATAGGTCTGGCTGAGGTGATGGCCGGACTGGGAGTTGAGAAGCTGGACAAGCTGATGCCAGATGTAGTGCAGACTGCCAGCAAGGTGGACATTGCTTCTCACGTCAGGGACGGCTACATCATGATGTTCATCTACCTGCCTCTCACCTTTGGAGATAAATTCACCCCCTATGTCGGACCCATCATCCCCTGCATTCTCAAGGTGCTGTCAACTATTTCTCCATTTGGTTGTGATGCTTTACTTTAAGTGTTTCTATGAGTTGTGTGAAAAGGGATTTATATTTATATCAAAAGGACTCATTACCAGTGGACCATACTGTTGTATATCACCGTTGTGTATATATATGTGTATATTGTGTGTATGTATATATGTTGTATATCACGCCATATCCTCATCCTCTCTGTTTCTGGTCCTCCAGGCTCTGGCTGACGAGAATGAGTACGTGAGAGACACGGCACTGCGAGCCGGCCAGAGAATCATCAGCATGTACGCTGAGACGGCCATCGCGCTGCTGCTTCCTGAGCTGGAACAAGGCCTGTTTGATGACTTGTGGAGAATCAGGTCAGATCTAGTAATGTTTTAGTGGTTAAATAACTTCTAATTCTGTCATTCCGACTGACTGTGAATCCGTACTCTTGTTGGTTTGTAGGTTCAGCTCTGTACAGCTGCTTGGAGACCTGCTGTTCCATATCTCTGGAGTAACTGGAAAAATGACCACAGAAACGGCCTCAGAGGATGACAACTTTGGAACAGCTGCGTCCAATAAAGTATGAATACTTTTTCTCTGCAAATCCAGAACAAATTCATCCAGTTATTTACATATTTACTTGCCATCACAGAAGTGTTTATGCATTGCCACGCTTTGACCTTTCCACCTCCCAGGCTATAATTTCTGCTCTTGGAGCTGAGCGACGTAACCGTGTGCTCTCAGGCCTCTACATGGGCCGCTCAGACACCCAGCTGGTGGTTCGACAGGCTTCCCTCCACGTGTGGAAGATTGTGGTGTCCAACACCCCCAGAACTTTGAGGGAGACCCTCCCAACCCTCTTCTCTCTCCTGCTGGGCTTCCTGGCTTCCACCTGCCCCGACAAGAGAACGGTACCTCTGCGTTAAATTTAGTAAAGCACTCTGTTTTTGTCATGCCTGGACTGCGGCTGTCACTAATGCTAAGTTGCTGCGTTGGTGTGGCTTTAGATCGCCGCTCGCACGCTGGGAGATCTGGTGAGGAAGCTTGGAGAGAAGATCCTGCCTGAGATCATTCCCATCCTGGAGGAGGGACTGCGCTCCGATAAGAGCGACGAGAGGCAGGGTGTCTGTATTGGTCTCAGTGAAATCATGAAGTCCACCAGCAAAGATGCGGTGAGTCAAACAGATGGTCACACCTGCAGTAACAGGAGAGACAACAATTTCTATTTTGATGGAAGGTCAGACATGTGTTTAAACTTTGTCCTGGTTCTATGATTAAAACATTATTAACCTGATGGTGCTTTAGGTGCTTGTCTTCTCTGAGTCACTCGTCCCCACAGTGAGGAAGGCTCTCTGTGACCCTCTGGAGGAGGTCCGAGAGGCGGCAGCCAAAACGTTTGAGCAGCTCCATGCGACCATCGGCCACCAGGCGCTGGACGACATCCTGCCGACCCTGCTCAAACAGCTGGTGGGGTTTGGGAACACAAATGCACTGTCAACTCCAAAAATAAGTTAAAAACGTACCAGTTTGGCTAAGAACACATTGAACATGTTTTCTCAGGATGATGAGGAAACAGCCGAGTTCGCTTTGGACGGTCTGAAGCAAGTCATGGCTGTAAAGAGTCGCTCTGTGCTGCCGTATTTGGTTCCAAAGGTAAAACATCAGTCAGCTTTTCCTGTTGTAGCCCCTGATTGTTTCTGGGTATGTGATTAAAGTGGATGTCCTCTGTGGTCGTCCCAGCTGACTGCTCCTCCTGTGAACACCCGTGTGTTGGCCTTCCTGTCTGCTGTGGCTGGAGATGCTCTGACCCGCCACCTCGGAGTCATCCTGCCCGCCTTGCTGTCCTCCCTGAAAGGAAAGCTCGGAACAGAGGAAGAAGCACAGGTACAACCACAGTTCACTTGAATTTATGTCTCTGTGCCATGATGGAGCTCATGCTCTGAAGGAACTGTATTTCCTGGGCAAACGTTAGCCTGCTTTTCAAGATTTTCAGCCCTTCACACTGGGATGGTTTTGTTTCCTTCCTGAATGCTTCCTGAGGAAATATAATCGCAATCTCTAGTTTTGGTTTTAACAAACACAATCCAGCTTTACCTCCTGCTGAAGCCTGATAATAATTGCTGCTTAAACTCTGCTGAACAGCATCCTGAACACCAAAATCCAAGTCTTCTGCTTAACAGATTACCCCAGCATCATACAACTGCTTTTGGCCTGTGGCTACCAACACAAATACGCATGCATGAAGCATTGGTGTTATCTTCAACACTGATACACACGTGAAATATAATGTTACTCTTGCCTGTAAAGGATTTATAGACGATCACTTTTGTTTTTTCTTGCCTCAGCTGTTTCTAAGGAAGAATCTGCCAGCCATACCCCAACTACAGCTGCTTCAAAAACCAGCAGCTGCCGATACAGAGGACAGATATTTAGTGACAGCATCTGTAAATCCAAAATTACATATGTAGAACTTATTGAAAATAAGCACTTTGTCTTAAAATGGTTTGGCCTCATGTAATACACCTGTGGCTATGAAAATAACCACCTTTAGATTAGTCCTGCCTCTATTTCCCATGCTCACCAGGCTTCAGCTTCTAAGTATGTGTTGCTCATGCAAATTCCATCCTGCATATTAATGGGCTGGATTCTTTAACTTTAATGCACATAGAAATCCATGTTTTTTAAACTGCTGACAGTATGCTACATTTCCATAGTTGAAATGCTCAGCCATAGCTTTAAGTGCTCATTTTGCTTAAAGATGTCTTAGCATATAAAAACTCCTAATGGGCTTGTTAACAAGGTTTACAACTGAATTTTCCTTTGAGGGAGACTTTTAAACCACAGCATCAGTCGTCATTAAGTTTTGGAACTACACAAACCTGCACATCTGCTGACCAGTTCACAGCTAGTTTGCCAAATGAGACTTTTCCTCTCCCATTAATAACTTTCAGATTCATCTAAAGATTTAGCCTTTTTCTCTAACCTTTTATCGGTCATCTGTTTTTGTCAATTATGGTTACTCTAATCACCAACTTGATAATTTCTTTCTGTAAAGCACTTGTCAGGGAGTTCAACAAGTTTTAATGTACTGTGGCAAAGCTAAAGGAACAACAACAACAGTGCTATCTCAACTGAGAGCTGTCCACAGCTCAGATTGATTCACATATTTTTTATCTCGGAGTTCTTTTGTGTGGCAGCAGAAGGAGGGCACACGGAAATTATTTTCAGCCCTTTAGTCCCAGCCTGCCCACTTTTCTGTCTTGTCACTTTTGAACAAAGGCCAGTAGTGCCTTTATTTCAATTTACAGAAAATGAATGATTGATGAGTGACTAAAAAAATGTGCGTGTTCTGTTTGATTCAGGAGTTGTGCAGCTGTCAAACGGTGATCCTCTCTGTGGAGGATGAAGTGGGACAGCGAATCATCATAGAAGACCTGCTGGAGGCATCTCGAGGAGCTGACCCCGGGCTCAGACAGGCCGCTGTCACCATTCTCAATGGCTACTTTGCTCGCACCCGCCAGGACTACAGCGCTCATACACGCACTTTGCTGTCAGGCCTTATCCGCCTTCTGAATGACTCCAACCCCTATGTGCTGTCACAGAGCTGGGACACCATCAACTCTATTACTAAGGTGCGCTGACATTAAAATGATTGAATCCATGCAATTTAGTCCATGGAAACGTGATTGTTTGTTAGTCTAATGCTGATTGCAAACTCACTTTTTTGTGTCTGTGTGTTTTGTAGAAACTGGATGCGAGCAGCCAGCTGGCCCTAATCGATGACCTACATCGAGATATTCGATCAGTATCTGCAGATGTGAAGGGTCAGCACCTGCCTGGTTTCTGTCTGCCTAAGAAGGTAAAAAGGCAGCTCCTGACACTAATGATACCGGAATATCTTATGATATGATGATTTTCATTAAGTTTCCCTCCTGAGCTGCAATTCTGTTAAATAACCAGAACTTAACTCACTCTGCTAGGAACAGTAATCTGGTTCACATGTTTTATATTTGTGTCCGCAACTACATTTCACCGCAGACCAGTTTCATGGACCCTTTCCTATTTTTCTGTTCGTGAGTAACATCAGTGCCACAAATGTGGTGCTTGTACTACAGCAGCCATTTCACCAGCTCAGATTTACTGTTGAACGGGTTAAGAATGTGTCGTAATAGCAAAGGACTACTCACCAAAGTCCTGTCTGTCCTTCTTCATCCACCCATGTCTTTGTCTCATTTGTCTGCTTATTCAGTTCGCAAACAAGAATGATATCATACCGGACCTAATGAATTGAATATTTTGGGGTTTTACTGTTCAGAAAATAAAGAAGACATTTGGATGCTTCACTGTGGTACCTGTGAAATGATAGGGAATGTTTTTTTTTTAAACGCGTTACAGACTTTCAGTCTGGAGGCTTATCACAAAACCTGAATTAACGGTTTTATTTTCTTAATTATATACATTGTTTTTTTTCTTTGCATAGGGTGTGACCTGTATCCTGCCAGTCCTGAGAGAAGGTGTCCTCACTGGCAGCCCTGAGCAGAAAGAAGAGGCAGCTAAAGCCTTAGGAGGGGTCATCAAACTGACCTCTCCTGAGGCTCTGCGGCCTTCAGTTGTCAACATAACTGGACCTCTTATCCGAATCTTGGGAGACCGCTTCTCTTGGACTGTGAAAACCGCTCTTCTGGAGACTCTCACCCTGCTGCTGGCTAAGGTTCTTACTTGCATCTCTTTGACGGAGCACCTCATAGACAAAATGTTGTAAACACCCTCAAAGTCTGAGTTAGAAGTCTAACCTCTGGGCTGTCACCCTCCCCACCAAAACAAAAACAAAAACAGGTGGGAATCGCACTGAAGCCCTTCCTGCCACAGCTGCAAACCACCTTCCTGAAGGCCCTGCAGGATTCCAGCCGTGCGGTGAGGCTGAGGGCTGCCGAGGCTCTGGGTCAGCTGGTTTCCATCCACACTAAGGTCGACCCGCTCTTCACAGAGCAGCTCTCTGCTATCCGCAACGCTGAGGACTCTGGAGTCAGGTGTGCACTTCGAATTCAAAACTTAGAAACCATCATCCTAAAGGTTGTGCTTTTGATATTATCAGTCATTATTATCTTATTAAAGTCTCTTACAACTTAAAATTCAATATCAAACATTGCTTTAAGTATCAGTTGCTCGTCTCCTTGCAGTCATATTAGAATTTGCAGGAGGTGACTAAGAAATAGGTCTTTATACACATCTTCATTACATCATTTGTCCACCAGAGGACACTGAAAAAATGTTTAAACAATGTAATGTCCTATTCACTTCACATCTATCTCATCTCTGAAGGCTTTATGGATCATTCATGTTTTAACTGAGCTGTTGTCAAAGATGCAGTATCTACTCACTTAAATGACTTGAGTTGAGTATAAACTTTTGACCAGAAGAATCCTGTGAACATTACACCTTATTCTCCACACATGAACGGTTCAGTGCTCTATTTCATGATTGTTTTGAAAATGTTATTTCATAAAGTCTGATGTTTTGGGGTTTTTTGGCTCTCGCTTGTGTTCACAGGGAGACGATGCTCCAAGCCTTAAGGTTCGTCATCCAGGGGGCTGGATCCAAAGTGGACCCAGCCATTCGAAAGAATATCACCACCACATTGCTCGGCATGCTGGGACACGATGAGGTATGATGAGAGGAGCAGAGGAGGCTAAATCTGTGTCAACACACACCCACTATTTCACTCCAGGGTCTGCAGTAGTTACTGAATACATTTAGTAATAACCAATTAAACAAAGCATTTATATTTAATCCCTTAGAGGAGATTTCACAGAGGTACGCTCAGGGGTGTCATTTTGTCTGTGATCACAGTAAAAAAAACGGAAGTCAGACAGAGGATGTGGTTTTCTGAAAAGGTGGTTTTGAGCAGTCATGTCACTTTGAGAATAAATGACACAGAACCTCTCCCTTTCTGGCTGTCTGATTGGTCTGTGTGTGTCTGCGTGTGCGTGTTTGTGCATGCAGGATGCAACCCGTATGGCCTCAGCCGGCTGTGTTGGTGAGCTGTGTGCCTTCCTGTCTGAGGAGGAGCTGAAGACTGTGTTACTTCAGCATGTCTTGGGTTTGTATTTGTACTTGATGCAAACATGCCACCTTTTCTTTCTAAAAATTACAATCAATGTTTTTCATACCCCTGTTACAAAGACATTTCCAATGATATTTCTCACGATGAAGAAGAAGTCCAAAAAATTAAAAGAAATGGCTATTAAAAAGATGTGCATCAGCAGAAATGTCAGAGCATTGGGTAATATATTTCTCTGCCTCCTTCAGCTGACGTGTCTGGTGTGGACTGGATGGTGCGTCATGGCCGCAGCTTGGCTCTGGCCATAGCTGTCAAATGTGCTCCTGAGAAGCTGTGTGGGAAGGAGTACTGCAATACTGTGACAGAGACTATTTTAGCTAATGCTACTGCTGACAGGGTGAGCACAAGTGTTAGGCAGCAGACACACGGTTGCCTTATCAACTTGCCTGTGAAGGAATAGGCATTGTTGGACATTTATTTTGGTTTTATGGAGAGTTAACATGCTTTAGCAGTTTCTTCACCAGGACTGTTTCTGCTGGTTGGGTTCAAGCAGCTCCCTCAGGAACCTGCTACTTCTGGCTCATTAATAGTCCAACACAATGTTGAACCCTAACATGTTTTTATTTAAAAATTTAAGCTAAGGAAAACGACTCCTTACTGTGACATTTAGATGTACCTGACTGACGTCAGTGTTGTGTTGTTCTCTTTATCCTTTTTCCTTTTAAAAACCTATTAAAAATGAGAGTAAATGTATTGGTATGTTGTCTGATTGATCCAATCCTCTGTTTAGGCTGAAGCTCCAAGTCTCCTACCAGTTTCTGACAGTGTGTGTTCATTCCTTTTGTCCTGTTCCAGATTCCCATTGCTACCAGTGGGATCAGAGGTATGGGATACCTGATGAGGCATCTTCTGAAAACGGAGGGAAGCAGCAGTGTTTCGCAGCGCTTCATCACACAATTTGTAAAGGTAAGAAAACCTTTTAATCAGCCGATAATCACACTCTGTTCACTTCCTTCTTACTGTATTTAAACACATGAGGAAGTTGGTGCCAACAAATCACTAAACTGCTCCTTACCAACCACTGCCTTTGACTTTGTGAGGCACATATCAAGTCTCTTATTCCTTTATATTTGGACAACTAACCAGGAAGAGCTTCTTCCAGCATGCTTGCTTTTTCTCATGTAAAAGTACAGGAACACAAATTGACTTATAACCTAAGAAATCAATTGTTTCACAAGAGATCCCAAAAGTATAGCAGAAGATGGTAGTAATCCCATGTACTTCAAAAGGATCTTTGCACAAGATAACTGTTCAATTAACCACCAGCGGATGTTAGGGACACATCCTCAGTTGTGTTCCTCAGCATCATTAGGTGTGTCAGTCAGAAGCTGGTCCATCTTTGTTCGAACCCTCACCTATGGTCACAGATCGGGGTAGTGATTCATTCATACAGAGCAATTTGTTTGTTTTCTTTGGGTGAATGAGAACAGTTAATTCTGGTCAGGACATTTCATACCTCAGGAGAAGCTCAAGTGCCAAATGCCTGTAAAGTCTTCATTGTGCCCTCACGATGCAGTCCTCACTGCAGCATGCGAGCTAAGCATTGTGGGAATCTGAGTCTGAGAATTATGCATGTTTCCAGCTGAACTTCAAAACCATCCATCACTGTACAACCTTTCGCATCATTTCCACTTTTTCGCATTAACCATGCCCACTCAAAATTTCTGACCAATCTCACACAGTAGTTGTGGGACACCACAGGAAGAACAGTTCTGCACAGATGATGTGTTGAGAACAAGCTGTGAGAACTCCTAAACCAGGGAGAGGGAACAGATTTCTCTGTTCTTGCGGAGTTTGAATAGGCCTTTAGAGATAGGGGGAGGAGCTTGAGGGGTTATATATCCCTTCTGGCCTGGGAACGCCTTGGAGGAGCTGGGGAAAGGGATGTCTGGGTTTCTCTCCTGCACCTGTTGCCTCCACGGCTAGACCTCTGATAAGCTGAAGATGCATTTCAGTTTTCACATGCATGCATAAGACGTGTTTGTAATAGGATGAACCCTTTGGGTACCTTTCAGAGCCTTGTGTAGTAGATGTGGGGTTTGTTTAGTGACATATAATCGTGTGTGTGTGATTCAACAGGGTCTTCAGAATCAGTCCAGTGACATCAGACTGGTGTCGGAGAGGGTTTTGTGGTGGATATTCAGAGAGCCATCGCCACCCTCCATTGAGGTCAGTGTCATCAAGCCTGTGCTGAAGAGTCTGCTGGACAACACCAAGGATAAAAACACCACCGTCAGAGCCCAGAGCGAGCACACCATCGTCAACCTGCTACGACTCCGCCAAGGGGAGGAAACCATGCAGGTGAGGCTTCAGATTCACAGCATTTAGACTCTGTCTCTGTATCAAAATCAACACCCCTGATTTTGAACCTTTTTCCTCTGTTTTTCATGTCAGAGTATTACTGCCATTCTGGACTCTGCCAGTAACGACCTGCTGTCAGAGTGTCACCGCCGGTCGTTGAAGAAAATCGCCAGCCTGCAAGACTCCAATGAAGAGATTGATGACACCATCTTGACATGATTAAAGCAGGACTGTACAAGAATCTGCGGAGGTCGACAGAAGCTTGACTTACAGTAACATTTCCTCAGACACTCATCACACATGCTCAGATTGCCGTGCATGGGCAGAGGCTGAGATGGGTTGTCTTTTCACACATTTTGCCCACATGCTATATAACTATGAAAATGTTTTTGTTTTTTTTTTCCCTTTTTTTGCCCCCCATCTGGCTTTACATCATTGTTTTAGTGGTCTTTAAGCCTGATATCTTATTCGTTTCTTTTATCTTGTGATGTGCAGGGCGCTCCCCTGTGCTGAACTTCATTAGGAAGACACAATGCCAAATCCGTTTTGATATTTAAGTGTTTTGCTACTCATTTTACCAACATAATTTCAAGCATTTAACATGTACCCCCTGTCTTTAATTTTTATTTGGATTTTTTTGTGTGAGAGTTGTTTGGGGAAAGCAATCTCTTATAAGAAGACAAATCATTCTTATCGGTGATAAAAGTTGTAAAAAGGCAATACAAAATAAAAAAAATCTTGATTTAATAATGTGTGTGAAATATTGAGATGCTGTTTTCTTCGAGGTTTGGTTGCACATGCAGGGATTATAGCGAAATTAAGATAAAATTTGTTTTAGCATTCATTAACATTGACATACTGTTAGAGAAATTGGGAGGCAATACGTGCGATTAGATATTTGTTTTGGAGGTATAAACTGCTCTGCCTGTAGGTGTTGACGGTATCAGACTGCCCCATCAGTAGCATGTAAGAAGCGCTCATCAATGGGACGGGACGTCTGAGCTGTAGCTGGAGCCTGCGCAGTGAGGCCGGGTCACACTTGGGTGCAGCTCCACAAGAGAAGGAAGCTGAGTTTCCGGCTGTTTGCAGCGGACTGAAAGGATTGCTGACGCCGCGAAACCCCGAGAAAACAACGCCACTGCCTCGGGGGGGCTAACAGTTTCAAGCGTCAGTAGTGGCCGTAGTCTTTGATATCTAGGGGGACCGGTGGGGTTTTTTTTTTTTTACGGGTCAGGGGAGTTGTGCAGCAAACCACGGAAAGAAGCGGCACAAGGCGCGGGTGAGCTACCAGCTACCGGCATGGCCAGGGACTACGATTACCTCTTCAAGCTGCTCATCATCGGTGACAGCGGTAAGCCGACGCCGGGGATGCGGGACGGGAAGTGGGCCTTGTCGTTTTTTTTTTCTTTCAATACGCAAGAATAAGGCAGAACTACAATTAACGACCCGCTGTATATTAACTGTGCTTGTTTGCTGTGTGTTAATTGATATTTAATGCAGTAAAATAATTTATGAAACGTACACATCCGCCATATTTCTATGCAATTGACAGGGCGGAGGTTGTGTGCCCGGACTGGGCATGTCAGCCTATCAGGCCGGATACCGCCTACAGATCTTAAAGGATCTCCTCTCGAAGTTGATTTGTTTTGTTCCATTTTCAGGGAGGTTTTTGTTTTAGCTTCATGACAAAACTCACACCGACCCAAATACCGCCCCGGGGGCTCATATTCCCCTGTTTTGGCCTTTTGTTTGTATCTCATATTAGCTGTGTAACGTCGGCTAGTTAAAAGCTAGGCTAACGTCAGAGTTTCAAGCTTGGTAACGTCGGTAACTATTTATTTACCTCTGTTTGGCTTTGAAGCTGGTTGCTAAGAAATGGAGTTAAGCCTAAGTAAGTGTGCGAAGTCAATAAAGTTGGGTTAAGTTATTGCAATTGTTTTTTGTTATGGAGTTAGCCGGCTGGGACGAAAGTCTCAGCTACTTCTTAGTGGAGGAATGCTACACTGCAGACTGGTTCAAATCCAGCCAGTCAAACTAAACTGAAGTGATACTAACAACGTGGTCAGTATCAGATGATGTGTGTCTCAGTTAAGACCATCTCTGGGGTTCAAGCGCCACTCAATACTTGTTATTTAACTTTTCGTTGCTCCTTTCTGTTAAAATCCATGACAATCTCACCGCCACAGGTGGATGCCTTTTGAGAATCAATATAAATATGATATAAGCTCGTTCTCTTGAGTTTAAACTTGACTTTCTAACTTTATTCCACCATCTGTTGTAGAGCCTCATTCCGCTAGAAGTCTTTGTGTGCAGTGATCTTTGCTTTCATTGACAGGCCAGTCCTGGCAGTACTACCCCACCAGCTGGTTGCTCTCAGAGCAGGACAAGGCAGCACAGCAAGCCCCTCTCTGGATCTCACACACAGAGTCCAGTGTCCAGTGTCCCTTCATCTGCAACAAGGCTGCTCAGCTATCGGCAGTTTTGCTCATAGATGATTTGGGAAAGACTTACTTACTTCTGTGCCTTTACAGATCTTGGAAAATGAGATTTTCCAGGTGCTAGATGACTAACCTATGCTGAGGTTGACTTGTGTTGTTTTGACTCAAGGTCACTCACTAATGAAACATGAAATTCTTATTTACTTTCACTATTAAAACTATAGAAGTGATTCTGTTGCTGATATGTTAAATTTTTGCTAGGCAGCTTTGAAGCATGGGATATTCAGGCTGGTTATGTCTCTTTTGGTTTGAAGCTCATTGTTTGTTTGAACAAAACCCTGAGATCACAGGAACCTGAGAGCTTTCAGTATCAAGACAAATCAAAGGGAGGCTACGTAACAGCAGATGCTTAACTTCCAGTTGTAACCAGAAAGGTGATCTCTTAAAGACTAAGCACTGATCCATCTCAGTTGTACTCCTCGTCCTCTCTTTTAATCAGTTGTGTTACTGATATATTTTTCTGTTTGTTGTCTTTCTTTTGTGGCTTTTGTTTGGTGTGTTGCTGCATTTATTAAACGTGTTTAGCTATAAACATGATCACATTAACCCCCCCCTCCAGCACATTCACTGTGTGACACGTTTAACTTTAACTAAATCTTTTGGTTTGCAATGATTAGAGCAACTGTTGACGTTGCCGTTTACGGTCTGTAGTTGTCATATTTCTAAGATCTAACATGTGAAACCAGAACCTGACTCACAGTGATCTGTGTGGTGCATAGTCCCAACCACCAAGATTTAAAAAAAAAAAAAAAAAAAGGGTAGGGTTTTGTTACAAGCTTATAGTCAAATGCTTAAGAGAACATTTGGTTATTCCTTTATATCTTTTACTCAGTTTGGAAGCTAGTCGTAGTCTAAACCTCATCCTGTGCCTGTGTTTCCTCCACAGGAGTGGGCAAGAGCAGTCTCCTCCTACGATTTGCAGACAACACTTTTTCAGGTGCGTGGCTCTAACCTCTGCTCTGAAGTCTCTACAGTTTATTAGCCTTTCCTGACACCTTTTTTTTCTTTTTTAAATTCTCATGCTTCTTTACAGGTAGCTATATCACCACAATTGGTGTGGACTTTAAGATCCGGACAGTGGAGATCAACGGGGAGAAGGTGAAGCTACAAATCTGGGATACAGCAGGACAGGAACGCTTTCGCACCATCACCTCAACGTACGTAGGTCCAGACTCACATTTGCACTTTCATGTCGGGTTTTTTCGTTTCAGTGATTAAAGCTGAAACCAAGAAAGGCTTTTTGCAGTCTTCAGATAAGATATTATGGAGGAAGCCGTTTGCAGACAAATACAGTAAGTTGGTGCTGCACTGTGAAATTGGGTGGAATTCCCCACAGATCCTAATTACAGATGTGAGAGGGAGGCTCCATTCGTTCGGCACTGTGACATGACGGTGGCAGCTGGGTCTCTTACAGCGTGGTACATCCATGTGCCTCTACACTGACACATTTAGAACAGCTTGTCCTCCTTAAAAGACGATTCATGTCCTTTTTTAGAGTGAACTTAACAGATTTATGTCCTGAAACTGAAAGTAAAGTGTGTTAACTACCCAATGGTTGCTCAAATTTACCCTCACTCAGCATCTCGCAAGTGCTAATGAATAAAACTTTGGATTGCATCACAGTGATGTAAGACTGGAGGATGCAGCAGTAGTTAGCCTCCAGGTGACAGTGACAAGTCACTTGGTAGAAAAATGTTGATTTCTTTACTGTTTAATGTTAACAAGCTGATTAAATCCATTCCCCGTAGTAGTGTTTAGATTCAGAATATTTCCCGTGATTATCGCTACCTCTCAGGGAACATGATGCTGTGGTGTTAAGCGTGTGTCTCACATGCTGTGACTAGTTGTTTATTTCTGACTGGGCTGCAGATGCCATCCTCACGTAGGGGACCTGATATTTGGCTGCCAGTTGTCTTTCTTTAATTTATTTATCCAGTTTTGTTTGTTTTGGGTTATTGCGGTCAGTTTCACAGCCTCTATAAGAGATGTTTCCATCTGTAAGCGTGTCTTTATGAATATAAAGTGAGCTGTGCTCTTGTAACCCCTTCCTCATGGAAAATTAGCGTGTGCATCCATCCTGACTTCTGCACAGGTTCTAAATGCAGATTATGTTCCTTACATTTAAAAGCCGGATGTCATGGAATGCTGTTTTCTTTTTTTGAGCAGTATGAAAATGTATTTAGAGGTAAATATCAGACTTTTATGCAGCTTCATGCTCCAATATGTTTACTTAACAGCTATTGTTCTACTCTCCTCTATCATGTCATATCAGCAATTTAATCCATTGATTTGATGTTTTTCCAACTTTAAAGCTTTCTCTGCATGAACCCTTGTGATTACATTGCAGCAAGATTGCATCAACTGACTTGACAGAATAAGCTGAAGGTCAAGCATCCAAAACATTTAAGATAAATAGTGTGCAGTTTGTCGTCAGGGGAACCGCTGATCTTTTTGCTTCATTATAGAGTTTGTTCGAGGTGGTTTTTCTGAAGCTTTCGAACCGTCGTGTCCTCCTGCTGCTGTTTTTTTTTTTTAAGTGTCCCTTTCACAAGTAAAAACCTATGCACGTAAAATGCGGCATCACTCTGTGAGGGGAAGTGTCTGATAAACGACACTGATGTGTGAACTGCGTCACATCACCTCTTTTTGACTTTAAAAAACAGACAGAGGCTGCATTTATGACACGTCCTCGTCCTTGCATTTATTCTCCTGAACGACACCAGGAAGGCATGTTGGACAGTTATTAGTGACTATCAGGAATCAAAATCTTCCAATAAGCATGGAATGATTAGTGGTGCTGACGCATCAGCCGCTGAGGGTTATGACTGTCCCAGTTTAGAAACGCTGTCACCAGTTGTTCTGCAGGAATCCCTCAACCAAAGTGGAGTGATGTGGTGCCTCATTAGATCCTAAGTAGATTTCCCTCTGGAGATGGATCGTAGGCACTGACCTGCTCGGGCCACTCAGGCAGACCAACCTGAGGTGGTGGCCATATGTCAGACCTTCCAGTTACAACACTGGTCTTGATTTGGGCTTGAGGCTGAAAACTGTCACCTCTGAGGTCACAGCATAACATGAAAATGCTGCTTTTAGGATCTAAAAGCTAAAAACTGACATGTATGTTTGGAGTTTGAGATGTAACAATATTAAACGCAGGAGACAGGCAAGAAATAGGATGAAACGGGTCAGTACCAGGCCACAGAGCTCCCATTCGGACTCACATTGAGGGTGTTTTGATCACACGATGAGTGAAAACCGGGTCCAGGTTATGAACGTTTTCCCTCTTTGTTCAGTGTTTCAGACACACACACAGAGCCATCCTCCCCTCCCCTTCGGTGGCCCGTTACTGTTGTGTTCGTTTGGCTGTGAGAAGATATACGAACTCCAAGTCTAGCTCAGAACTGATTAAATGGTTTAAGGTTCAAGTCACACAGCGCTGTGGACCTCTCTCTGCCAGGCAGTCTGAACAGAAAAAGGGTATCACTCTTTTGCAAAATATACGTTGATATTTCCGTACAAATATGATGTAACTGTTATTGGTCCAGAAGTGGGTTAGAAGCCGTGGTTTAGACTTGGCTTTCCCTGGTTGGTCCTTGGTCCGATATCAGCCTCGTACCCCATTTCTGCTCTATCCAGATGTCTTCTCACTATGTGGGAAAACTCCTCCCTGTATCCCCCTAACCCACTATAGGCATCATCCCACCTGTTTGACTCCCCCTGTAAGCATGTAGCAGTTTCTCTACACTCAACTCAGTCCTCTCCTGTTTTAACCCATCACACCGTGGGGTCAATGGTTGCTCCCTTCAAAAAGGAGTGTGTCAACTCTGTAGAAGTACAATGCTTAAATATGTAAAGTAAAAGGTAATATTAAACCCTCAACAGTACTCAGACAACACTGTATCCCGACGCTGTCAGTGAAGGCAGGAACACTGACACATGCACATATAGTAAGCCAGACAAAATGTTCTTTGTGTTGTTTGACTCTGTGCAGCTACTCTGAGGATGCTCCCTCTCTGAGATCTGACCACTGTTTCGTTGTCTGTGTGGTGGCAGATGCGTGTCCTGTCCTCCTTTTCATCACACTCTGCCTTTATATGTTGTATCTGTGCATATTTCTAATGTTATTTCTCTTGACTGTGCTGTTTCTTGTAGAAGAAATGCAGTTGATGTGGGCAATAAAGCACGGAAGAAAAGAAACATAAAAAACTGTTTTTTTATAAATTGAGATTTGAGGTGATGACATTGGATCACTTCCAAGTTGACATCTGTCTCCCCCTGGTGGCCTTTAGCCTTAGATGCCTATTTTTAGAGCATATTTCTCATCATATATAATATAAAAGTGAAAATAAGGTGGGATTAACATTAGTTTTTAGTCATCAAATTGTCTTGTTTTCTTAAAAGCTTCTACTCATCACTAGAGTGAGGCAAAGAAAGCTTCACTTTAACCCAATGACATCCATTAACTCCTTTATCCGTTACCTTTTCTGAGTCATTTATCGAGTATTCATCACTTCTAACCAATTCTGCTTGATATCAGTCACCTTTAGTAAATATTTTCTATAAATTCACGTCACTTTTCGCTACGAGACATTTTTCCATTCGTGTAAACTTATCCTTGAACATTTTGCTAAATGTTTCACTTTATCTAATACATTTACCCAGCAACTTCAACTACTGTTTTTCATGCTCTCAAGCTGACAATTTCCAGTGAATTTTAGCTTTATGATCCAAAGCTTTAAAGAATGTTTCTTCAAGCAGAAATTTCAGGTGAAGCGCTGATTTGAGGTTTTTAACCCAGAAATCACATAACTGACATATTAAACATCCCTCCTAAGGTCATTCCTGCATTTGTATTGCTGATTTTAACTGAAACATGCAATTATAATGAGAAGATGAAGCAAATGGGGTTCTAAGAGTGAAATTGGAGGAAAGTTTTGGGCGATAAAAGTTGTGATGGCTACTTTTCGAGTTGGGATGAAGCTTTGATGTCATTTATTCACGGGTTCACTGGATTGCAAGCATCTTTAGTCGGGTGTTTACACGTTTAATATGGTTTATCATGTTTAAAATAATTAGTTTATCTTCACAGAAGCCAAAGTGCTTCCATGTTCCATAGCCTGTCTGGATGCTTCACACTTCCACTTTTTCAATCTTCCACACCAGAAACGCCAGAATCGATGCATTTAAGAGTTAATTCTTCCCCTGCTTAAGTAAAGCTTTATAACCTGGGGTACTGAAAGTGCTTCATCTGCCATTTCTTCTCAAGGTCTGAGCTGGAGGACACGTCTTATAGACTAGGCTTCTGCTGCTAAAACTCAACCAGATTTGCGCCTTTGTTTGAATCCCATAATTCAGATTTTGATTGCTTTGCTTCCGTTCACATTTTTATGATTTGTTTTTTTTTTTACACACAATCCTAAATTTCTATT
Organism: Leuresthes tenuis; assembly: GCF_036924035.1. Taxonomy (NCBI): domain Eukaryota; kingdom Metazoa; phylum Chordata; class Actinopteri; order Atheriniformes; family Atherinopsidae; genus Leuresthes; species Leuresthes tenuis. The sequence goes on along the minus strand of NW_027325360.1, from coordinate 27,860,573 downwards.
ACTGTAGAAACAGAAATTTTCTCTGGTTACCTTTGGTCGTAAGATGATGACAAAGACGGCGTTTGAGCTCAGCATTTTTAACCATGACGGGAGGTTAATGGATAAAAAAAGGGTTTCAGTTTGAGGTCTTGTGGTCTGAGTCCAGATGTCCCACGTTCCAGAGTGATGGGTGCATCGGGGTAAGGAGAGCAGCACCCATCATGCTGAGTGCTTACCGTAGAAGTCTGTGGAGTCGGTGTTATGATTTATGGATGCTTCAGTTTATCAAATCTAGGTTCTGAAACATTATGTGCCCAAAATGAAATCAGCTGACTACATTTATTTTATTTTTTTGCGGACCTGAAACCCAGGGAGAATCTTTGGGATGTTCTGGAGAAATCGCACTGTGGTCCGACCTTCCCATTATCAATAAAATTTGTAGAAAAATCAGTGCAGTTTTGGATGTAAATAAACTAATGAAACGATGAATGTTTGCCAGTGTCAAAGCTCAGTGTATTTCTTAATGACATTTTGATTTGTAAGGTCATCATACAATCATAAGACAATCAATTCCAATCTGTTGAACTCCTAATCAGCCAGTTAAAAACCAGAACTTCTCTTTGATCCAATCCCTCACCTGAGTGTGCACAAAGTGACCGTGGAAAGAATAAACTGAACCAGAACCAGGAAAGGGCGGCAATCTGCCTCAACCAGCTGGGGTTTGAGAGGACAACAAGCACCATAACACCAGGCCAGAAATACCTGCTGAGACAGAGAAACACAAGTTAATGACAACAATAATGTAGCATGCACATGGAGAGTAAAGAGCAGAGGTGCATCATGGGAGGTCCCCCAGCAGAACTATGGGATGTTTCAGGGTCACCTTGAGCCATCTCCAACTATAATCTTTATCAAAGGAGAAAGTTTTAAGCCTAACCTTAAAGTTAGAGAAGGTGTCTGCTTCCTGAACCCAAACTGGCAACTGGGTCCACAGAGAGGGGCCTTATAACTGAAGGCTGTGCCTACCATTTTACTTTTAGAAACTCTGGGAACCAAAAGTAAAGTGCTCTGTTGGGAAAATATCCAAATATGAGATCTTTAAGATATGATGGAGCTCGGTCATTAAGAGCGTTATGTGTGAGGAGAGTGACTTTAAATTCTATTCTGGATTTAACAGGTAACAATAAAGCTTGCTGTGCTTCTCTCCCTCTGCATCCTCAGATACTACAGGGGAACGCATGGGGTCATAGTGGTATACGATGTCACGAGCGCCGAGTCCTTTGTCAACGTTAAACGATGGTTACATGAAATCAACCAGAACTGTGACGACGTGTGCCGAATATTAGGTGAGTGTGCTCCTTTTTCAGCGGGCTTTCAAAGGTCCAGGCTCTGCCTCGCCTTCTTCCCGCCTCCTTCGCACAAGTTTTTATTTGCAGACAGTGGGAAAAATATTTCTTTGCTCCGTTTCATCACCTTGGTAATATTCTATCTGTTCTTAGTGGGAAACAAGAACGACGACCCCAACTCCAAAGTAGTGGAGACGACTGACGCGCAGAAGTTTGCAGAGCAGATGGGAATCAGCCTGTTTGAGACGAGTGCGAAAGAGAACATCAACGTCGAAGAGGTAAAACGCTCAGTGTTTGTCCTGAGTAGTTAGCTGGACGTTGATCTCATTTTTCTGTCCAGCTGTCAGAATATTATAAATTGACATTGATGCTGCACCGACTAAGTTTCTTTATTATTTTCTCGTTATAACACAGTACAGACAGAAGTTAAATATGATATAACACACAGACATATTAAACTTAAACCCTTCCCCAGATTTCCAGATCACAGACAGCCACTCTCGTACAAAAATACACTATTATCGACAAAGTTTCCATCCGTCATCTCGACAGTCGACCCGGACATAGTACACAAAAGATGGTGACCGTATTTTCAGCATGAATCGTTGCTGGGTAGCGTAAAATGTGATGCTAATGTGAAACATAACCTCTTTGACCTCTTCGGCTTTACGTTGGAGAATGAGCCTCCTGGCCCCACGTGTCCTCGTGGAAATGCGTATAAACAGCTGGCTGTCATCTGTACACGTTTTAGGTTTTTTGGCGTCAGTTTACGCCGTTCAAACGTCAAATGGTTGGGGTTATAGTACAGTACGGTGGAGGGTCTCATATTATCGTACATACCGTGAAATAGTTAGGGTTAGGGCCAAAGTAAAGGGCAAAACGCCTTTTGTTTACAAATGCGTAGCATAAAATAACAAAAGAAGAGCACAAAAAGCAGTGACGTGTTGATATTGATCCCTCGGTTATTAGTGCAGCTACATCAATCACTTGGAAGGATGTAGAATTTCTTCATTGCTGTTCCATGATGATGATAAGAGAGTATGCATATTGGAAGGGAAATGTTCAAACTCTGCATACATGGTAAAGTAATCGCCTCTGGCCTGTGCTTCCCCCGCAGATGTTTAACTGCATCACGGAGCTAGTGCTACGAGCCAAGAAGGAGGTGCTCGCCAAACAGCAGCAGCAGCAACAGAACGACGTGGTCAAACTCACCCGGAACAGTAAACGGAAGAAAAAGTGCTGCTAGCAAACCGGAAGCCATCCACGAAAGGCGGGGGCGTCTTTTTCTCACACGTGCACACACACACACACACACACACGATGGGACTCAGAGCATCTAAATTAAAGAGCAGATAAAGATTTAATAAATATAAGTTGAAAGATTAAAAATAAATAACTAAATAAATGGAAAAATGTCCCCTTTGGACAAACTAATCATGAAGACTTTAAAAAAAGAAAAAAAGAAAAAAAAATGTACAGATTTTTATTAGATGTCAGATCAAGTTTTATTTGGAATTCAGCGGATGGGCGCTGTTGACCTGAGGTCCTCGTTTGTTAAAGGACCTGAAAGCTGACAACTGACCGCCATAATGTTCAGATTTCTACCCACATAACCCCCGTGTTTCTCCATCAGTACGTCATCTCTCCTTCTCATTCCACTGCACACGGGACATTCTGAGTCGAGGTTGACTCTGTACCTGAGGAGGAGGAGGGCTCACCTCTCCTGGACTTGTTTGGTTCTAGTTCTGTTTTTCGTTTGTTTGTTTGTTTGTTTGGGTGGGGCTGTGTGCGTGATTCAGACACGGTTGTCTGGATGGGCGTATGAGGAAGAGTGGAGGTCTCAGAACCTCCCTGGAGTCTCACCACAGCCCACGCCAAGAGATGACCTGCTAGACGTCTTTTTATTTGACTTGATGGGGGGAAAATTCACACAGATGATGATGTAGCTGTTGATTGGTAGATTTCAAGCAACTAATCCCATGGACAGAACTGGTGACTCTTATGTACTGTCTTCTGTATTTTGCCAAGCCTCCCACCCTCTCCCCACTAACTCCCAGTAGTGCTGAGCCAATGATAATTGATTTTTATTTGACTTTTTTTGTCCTTTTAATGCATCGGAGCAGATTAACCCAGTCCTGGAGCTCTGACTGCACCGTTCACTGCAGTCTTACTATGCTTTCAGAATTTTCTGTCAAACCTTTTTCCTCCGTTTTTTTTTTTTTTTTTTTTTTTTTTTTTTTTTTTTAAAAACGACAATGATACTGCCAATATCATAGACGAACAATATTCAGAGCTCAGGAGAGCCTCTCATTGGACTGTTGCCATAGTGACCCGCAGTTGGCCAAGAGGCAGGGTGAATCAGCATCTGATGGGACCCCGTCGAGTCCTCAGGAAGTGCTCCCTCCCTCTTCCTCTCCTCTCCTCGTCTTCTGTCTTTCTGCAGCCGCAGGCCTTCGCTTCCCCTCAGCATACTCATATCAGGACCTCTCACAGTGATGGACTCGCTGCCTCATTGAAGCTCCAACGGTGAAAACTGGTCTCTTACGGTCATCATGGTGACCTCCAATCCATAGAAGACTTGTTTTGTGTGTTTTTGAGCATGTTTGAGGGGGTCTGTAACAGGTAACGACATGCGTCAAAGCTGTCATGAATTTACTGCGTGTTCTCATCTTGCAGAATATTCCTAACAGTGGACTAATGTTTAAACTCTTGCGCTACCTGTTCAAACTGAAGTGTTAACAGTCGGAGTTTTCGGCGTGCGGCTGGTAATGTGAGAACAAACGGGGACGAACTGCAGCGTTGGATCCTGAGCTTCTCTGCCAGGGTTCGACTCGGAGGCGGTGGCAGCACGCACAGTTTAGTACTGACATTTTTTTTTCTTTATTTTTTAATTTGGGAGAGTTGTGAATGGAGAGAGCGGCAGTGCGCTGCGTACGCCTCTGTTGGAAACACTTAGTTTTCATCCCCTGAGCGGACTCTGGCTGACTGATTGGGATCCTGATAAATGTTGAGGGGTCCCTGTGACCTGAAGCATCTAAAAAAAAAAAAATGGTATCAAATGTCACTCTTTGTGATTTCCCTTCATTATGTGTATGTATATATAAGTATATTTGTGTGTTTATATTCAGTATAGAACATACACATGTAATTAGCACACCAAAATGCGCATGTGTTAAACATGGCCCGTGTGCTACGGTTGAAACACACTCGTCAGCTGTGGTTTGCTGTACACTGGAGAAAAAAAAAAAGATGTACTATTCAATTTTCCCTACATGAATTTAATCAGTAATAAACGTTTTAAAGAAATAAATATTTGACACGTAATGGCTGATGTCATTTGTCAGTAATCTGAGGCTTGATCTGAAGTTAATTTTAAACCTATGTCTATTCTGTTTTTTATTGTGAATAAAAATGTATGGGAGGAAGTGTGAACTGGTCTTTGGCAAAACTCTTTTTGGAACAATAAATCGTGTTTTATTAGAAGAAGCTGTTTCCCAACAACCAGCAAATATCCTCATTCTTTAATATCTACAAAGCTCTCAAAACAAATGTGATAAGTAGATGAAATTTGAGCATTCTTGAGGACTTACAGGCAGATTAAAACATGGTATTGATTAGTTAAATTGAATTTTCCTATTCTGGAACAACTAGTTTATTATAGTTGTAATTAAATTGTAGAAAAAGAAGAATTTGAAATTTATTTATTGTACTTTAGAGCTAAAGTGGGACAACTTGTAAATGACTGTACTAATTTGATTAGTAGAATAAACTTTACTTGCGCTGTTTTATAAAGATACTAAAAAATTATTGCGAAACTGCCAATAGGGTCTCTTATTTAATTAATCTTTTGTACTTTTCGAACTTACGACTGTACCTTTATTTGTTTATGGGTTAGAATACCTGAAATGTAAAAAGCACACTTACAATTATGCTCAAATATAATTTAAAATATGCTAAAACATTAGGCTATTAAGAAAATATACCTTTAATACACTGTTCCAATTATAATTCTGTGAATACTGTTTTACTATACTTTAGTAATTGCAGATCATTTAAAACTTAGTCTATTTTCTTTCATTATATTTCACTAAAGTGTACAATACTACAGTTATTTTCAAAGTGTGACATTAGCATGCTTGTATATTTCTACATATTTCACTTTTGTTCGTACATTGACAAAATGCGTCTGAAAATGTGAATATCTTTGAAATACAATGGAGTATGTTCATTTTTCACCAGGGAACTCGTGTGAGTGGCTTTACATCATCAGTACACATACATGGCCGCTCAAAAGTTTGGGATCACTTGGAAGTTTTCTTGGTTTCTGTGGAAATGCACACAAAATTAGTCTGAATAGGAAATGTAGCAGATGAACAGGACATGCAGACGTTGTCAGAGTTGAAAATGGAAACTTTGCTTTCATCAAAAGATGGATTGGCTTGATGGAGAATTCTTTCTGACTGCTTGTTCTTTAAATACTGCAGACACAGTTCGGATGTTGTAGGAGGAAACTGGCCCCAATAAAGCGCTGTCCACAGGGTTTGGCATGACAGTGGCTGCAAAATGATGTGATAGCTGTTTTACCACCTCCAAAGCACCACCAGACCATCACACTGCCTCCACCACTGCTTGTCTGATCTTTTTGTTTCTTCTGCATCTCACCAGTGTTCCTCAGTTTGACCCGAAGACCTGAAACCTTTTTCCAGTCTTCCAGTGTCCAATGTCTGTGCTCTTCCATCCAGAAGTCCCCTCTTCACCGTTGATGCTGTTGTTGCACGAGTGCTGTTTAGTGCAAACCTGTGAGGCGTCTTTGTCTTTAGCCACACTCTCTTAGATATTTGTCTTTTCGCACAGTTCTTCTTCCACTCCTTTTTCTGTCCTTGTTAAAGCCAGATTGCTGCTCTCTGAAGGGAGTAGTGAACAGCATGGTGAGCAATTTCTCACCGACAAGAAACTGACAGTTGCTGATTATTACTTCTTTATAAATCATCAGACTTATTCTAATTGTTTGTGACTAAATTTATTTTAATGCATCACAATAGCACCCATGCATGCCAATGTCACACACAAAAATAAAAAATTAAATGGAATGTATTATTTTAAAACTTATAGAATAGGTGGTATCAGAGGGGGGTTCGTTAGCTGATGAACTGCTTTATGGACGGATTCCTGATGTCTTTTGAGGACCTGAGGAGGAAGTATAAACCTTTTTTTTTTTTATCTTTTTCATCTACAGTTAAGATCTTTTCTTAAAACTACTCTGGGACCTCGAATAACTATCTGTGCTGTGGTCTGAAGAACCTGCTACATAAAGGAAACACAGCTCGTCTTTTTTCAAAACTGTATTCTCTCTTGATGTGCAAAAGCTCCTGAACCAGGGTTTGACTTACATGTGACAATCGATGCACAGCTGTGGTCTGAATAATGTAAAAAAAAATTTGAAAAAGTCTAATTGCAGCTATTAATTCCAGATACAGGCTGACCCGCTACAACTTTCTCCCTCAAACTTATATCACGCCACAGAAATGACACAAACACAAACCTGAGAAATCCAGTCTGTGCCTTAGATGTGGTGTAGAGCAAGGCTCATATCTGTGGAACACATTCTGGCACGAGTTTTCCAATATTATGACAAACCTTCTAGGATTGCCCTTCTTATTAGATCCTCAGGTGTGCTTATTAGGAAACTTTACAAATATTGGTGCACAATTAAGAAAGAGCCAACTGAAGTTTCTGACATTAGCCAAGTGAGTGGCTGGAAGTGCACGTCCATTACGTGGAAGTCTGACTTCCAAATTTCTATTTCAAGATGGATCTCAGAGCTGAATAGCTATATTCCACTTGAAAAGATCACTTATACAGTCAGGAATGATTATAACTCTATGAGCGCCTTTAATGGACTTCATGTAGAATGGTTGTTAGAATCAAACAGTGTACAGTCATCAATACAATCTACTGTTTATCTAGCCTCTTTTATTGATTTATTTTATTAGTTTGTATTGTGGGTGGGATTGGAGGTATGCATTTGTTTTTTGTGTTCATGTTCTACTCATTTGAAAAACTTAAAATAAAGAATAGGGAGGGTCTAAGTGGGGACTTGGGTGGATTTCCGTGGTACAGCCCTTATTCAGATGCCTTCCTGGTGTGAGACGCAGGCTGTATACTGGGCCCACTTGTATTACATCATCCTATTTTAGAACAGACAACAGGTGGATATTATATGGATAAATTAATAAATTCAAACTTAGGTTGAACATGGCACAAGGATGGTGGTGGGTTGGGTTAGAGCGTTGTGTGGGGGGTAATCACATTTGACTGGCTGAGCCTATTGTCATCAGTATCATCATTGTGGAGGTTGTTGAGTTTTTGGACTTTGGATATGTTTTTATTCTGTTTTCTTGTCTGGACTCCTTGACTTAAAGGATGATTTATTCTGTTGGTATTTGTCTTGACTTTATTTGTCTTTTTGTCAATAGTTGGGGTTCTGTTCTTTTCTTTGGTTGAATTACAGTATTTCTCATTTCTATGGTCTTAGTTGGTATTTTGTTTGAGCTTACACCTTTGTACTGTGTTTTAGTGTGTAATCTATTCCTTGTTTGTCTGCTTCGACTTCTCATTTGTTTTGTATTTAGTTTTTCTGTTTGTTTTCACAGCTTTTACAATAAACTTTCTGTCAGGTTTCCATCTGCCTCCGGTCTGCCTCCGGTTTGCTGCAGTTTCCAAACATGAGTGAGCTGACAACAATAGCTGATCTCATGGGAATGCCAGCGACAGCAACCTTTTGTATCATTTCTCTCTTCTGAATGCTTGTAAATCATATTTCAGTGAGGGTCAAAACATAGTAATTTAATTAAATATATAACCCCAAAGAATATGTGTGCTGCTGAGCATTAACATGTGTTTCATGGAGCTGAAGTTTGGGACATATCCGAAATGGAGCAGGTGAGCCTGGCAGGGGACGAAGCAGGACTGATGGCAGCGGAGCGCAACACTGAAGCTTCGATACGTGCTCCAGACCCTGAACTACAATTCCATAGAACCACTGCTTCGACGCTTGCTTGCGTGTGACGTGATTTGTAACGTGTAGGAGCGATGGATCGCGTATAGACCAATAGTGTGTCGGGATGGTATATGTTTACACTTCTCATCCAATCGCAATCAAATTCACTCCATGTTTTTGAACGATAAAAAAAACAGGGCCGAAATTAAATATGAGTAACGAGGCTGTTTTGAAAATGTAAGGAGTAGAAAGAAGAGATAATTGCGTGAAAATGTATGGAGTAGAAGTAAAAAGTCGGCTGAAAAATAATCACTCCAATAAACTATAGACACCCAAAAATTTTACTTAAGTAAGGTAACAAAGTATTTGTACTTCGTTACTTGACACCTCTGCAGAGGCCACACCCGCCACTTAAAAATATCCTAGATTTCTTTCTTGCTTCTTCCAACAGTCCGTTTACGCTAAGTGCTCTCCCTGCTGGGCCCCTACTATTGCTTATTTTAATCCAAATCCACTAACCATATAACAGATCTAAAGATCATACTCTTCTAACGTACCGTTTTCATCTTTTTCTGTTTTTATTTTGTAGCTTGATCTATTTGTTCTATTTCTACTTGATGTTGTTTTTTATTTGCTGTTGTGGTGTTACTCAGACAACATAATTTTGTCGTGCACCTCATCTCTAAAGTGGTGACAATTAAAAGGAGTCTGATCTGATCTGAGGAAAATGTAGCTAGAGGGCAGCAACTGGAGCCACATCCTGTCATTGTTCTCACGCTGTTTCAATGTCAAACTGATGTTCTCATTCATCAGGGAAAGAAGAATAGGATTTCTAACCAGCATGCATTGCTTCAAGCCCAACTTGTCACCCTGTCAAGTCAGCTCTCCACAGTACTGCATGAATTCAAATGCACCAAGTAAAAAATTGTGCCAGTGAAGCTGACCAATCACAGCAGACTGGCCTTTTTCAGGAGGGATGCCACCTTATTGCCGTGCTAGTTGTTTTATGGGGGTTTTAAACCTTTAATGTCTTGCTCTACCATTTGGTAGAGCACATTTTTTCATTGTCTACACTGTATCTTATCAACAAGACAACTTACAACAACTTACCTAAACTATCTCTACCACTTTAGCGATGTGATGCTAAAAGAAATCCAACATTAAACCATAACTTTTTCAAATCTTCATACTTTTACCATGGAGTGCCACCCAACCACATGTTAGGAAAACCCTCATTCTCATTATTATAGCCCAGTGGAAATGGGAAAAATCAAGACAAACACTATTTTGTTTGTTAACATTATTTGTCTCTGTAATGGACCGGCGAACTGTCCGGCCTCTCACCCCAATGCCAGCTGGGATAGGGTCAATCCTTCCGTGACCCTCAGGATAAAGCAGGTAAGTAAAATCAAATTTTTATATTCTGCATCATAACTTGCTGACATTTGTTAATTTGCATTAAGAGAGGCTGAGGCTGATGGTATAAATGACTGCCCCATTTAACAAGGATTCCTTACCTGAATGCAAATGTTCATCCAGTAAAAATATAAAAGTTGGCTACTTTTTAGACTAAGTTTCACATCATGAACATTTGCATTTAAAAGCATTTTCACAAGCATTTGTTTGTGAAAATGACTTAAGTGTTTGACTCTATTTCAATATATATTCTTGGAGTCAGAAACCAGTTAAGATGACAAGAGGACAAAAACTTGTTGGGTCCCTTCGCCCAGCTACACTTTTATCCCTCACACTGTTGTAATTCATCTAAAAACTGGAAGCATCAGCAGCTTCATTTAGGTGACTGTGAGAACCACAGACAGAAAGTATCTGCTCATCCAGTCCAAGTCAGAGGAGACAAGAGGATTGTAAAGTATTTATTTGTACAAAAAATACTAAGAAAATTGCATGGTAAATATTTTGAATAGTTTGAAGCATTTTGCAACTGAAACAGTGCTGTTAGTCAAACGGAGCACAATGAGCCCATCGAAAGCACTAAATTCCAAAACAGCATTCGTCCATGGAGGGACGATCAACAAAAAACACACTCAATGGCATCTCTGTGTGACCGCCACTGCAACACACACTCGACCTACAGCAGCAGCATCAGGATGTTTAGCCTACCGCAGAAAGACACAGCACATGCTTTCAGTTGAAAAATGAATCAGTTCAGTCTACAGTGTCAGAGAAAAGGTCAAACCAAGAAGAAACAAAGACAGTAATTACAGTAATATAATGTTAGCGGAACCAAAAATCATACAGTGTATTGTCTTTCTAACAAACATGATATGAAAAGAGACAAATTACAGTCTGGTTCTGGCGGGAGTGACTGTCGCTAAACCTATTCTTCACCTGGCAGCCAATGGATGGGAGTTCCAAATTTACGTAATAACACATCAATCGTGCAGTATTTCAATACAACAACTTCTACATTACAGGAGAATCATGTGGCTTATTAACTTAAGGGTTTCAATTCAATTCAGTTAAATTTTACTTATGTAGTGCCAAATTACAACAAATGTCATCTCAAGGCACTTAGATAATATAGTCCAATCAAGCCAATTGGAGTTTTAATAAAGAACTTTCCAATATGGCACCCTTTATGGAGAGGTTTTTAATGGCTGCATTAATGTTTAATAAATTCTTTTTAAAAAATGCCATTTAGGAAATCAAATCATTGCAGCTGAGTGTGTCTGCTTTCACTTTTGGCTGTTGATGTTATGACATATTCCTGAATTTTTGTCGGTGTAGGTTGTTTTGTACTTTTTGTTTTAATTAATTTTTTGGGTTGTTTTATGTGTCATTTGGGTGAGTTTAGGGCGAAATAGCTCTGTTTTTGGTATTGAAAGTCTCAACTGGAGAATCCTGATGTCTTCTTAGTCAAATCAAGGTTAACTAGTGAGTTTAATACATGTTATAATAAAAATCAATAAGGATAGTATTTTTCCACCTTGAACAGCAGCTCAATAGCTTGTCAACACAAATGGCCTCTAACCTAAAAAAATGGAGGAAACTATTGACTTACTTTCAAATTCACGTTCATCACTCTTTGAAAAAGCTCTTATTAAGTGAGTTATTAATAGGCTATATATCAACAAATGATCTATTTCACTTCTTGAGTGTGAGAAACTACTCACCGCTTATAACAGCTTGCTTGATATCTGATGCCCTGTATTCTTGCCTAATAAAAGAATAGCTCTACATTTTTGTAAATTTTTGCTTTCAGTTAGTAATGTAATGTAAGGCTAACAACAGCTCGCTAACTTAGCTTAGCACAAAAACCTGGGAAACAGCTAGCTTGGATCTATCAGGCTAGCTATTTCTTGGTAACTTGCAGATGGATACATAAATGGTTTAACAATCGAGAAGTTCTAGAAGAAACTAAACATAGGTGAGCTTTAGAGGCGCTGAAGTTGACAGACAGACCCATCAACTTGAATAACTTCCCCATGTTTCTGTTAAGCTCAGCTAACTTGCTGTTTCTGTTAAGCTAAGGTAACTAGCGGCTTGTTCTACAAAGGGCTTATATATGATTTTATACAAAGAATGATATCAATTTTCTAATTAAATTCATAGCCAGAAAGCGAATAAGCATAATTTGTAATACATCCACAGAAGGGATTTTTCACTACTTTGCTACTTGCTAAACCTCATAGGTTCATATGAGGGTTAGCAATGAATACCTATAGGCCTTAACTAACCTAAACAATATGACAGTTGATTTTTTTTGTTGTCTTAATTGTTTCGTAAACCATTTAAAAAGGGTGACTCATCAGAGTGTGCTGCCTTTAATTGTTAACTGGACTGAGCTGTATGTGAATTTACCATAAAGGAACTCCCAAACTCATAATACATTATTATTGATTTGGCTTATTGTGGTCTTCCAGAAAATTGTGCCACATTTGTAAATAATTTGGCTTGAACTTAATTGACTCAGAAATATCTTTCCCAGTTCAGCTGAATGTCATTCCAGACCAGAAAAAGAAAGAAAAGAAAAAGAAAATTAAGAAAATTAAACATACACAGATACATAAATAGAAGGGATAATGTCCAACCTACCAGTGGAATCCCTCCTCACTGTTAGGACAGACATGAAAGACAAGCCTACAAATAACATTTTACCGGTAATATTCTTTCTACAAAAAAGATTTTCATTCAAAAGTTATGCTTTTTTTCTTATAAATATATCGATTTCATCCAAACCTGTTTGTCTTTTTATAAAAATCATTCTTTGGGTTGATCCTTCCCAACAACCAGCTGAGATGACATGAAGACATCTGCATAGGTTTGCACAGCTGCAGTGGACATGAGTTCAAACACAGACAGACATCACTGTGCCACACTGAAAATCATTCACACTCAAACGTTTGAGGTTGACACATACTGGTTTACCAATGAAGTCACAGATATATCACCAAAAATGGAAGCCCGCCAGCTAGGAAATCAAAGTGCCCGTGAAGTATTGAAGCAATGAGAATGGAGGTAGAGCTTTTCTATTAGGAGTGAATGCAAAGCATTGCAGCAGATGTTGACCTCTGCAAAGGAAGTTTGCTGTACACTGACATGCCTTTGAACATGACACTGAAGTGGTCAATCGTTAACTGTTGAGCATTCAACATAGTTCTGCCTCCATCTCAAGCTGATGTAAACGTTTTGTGAAAATTTGGTCAACTAGGAAGATGACTGACATCACAGAGACAATTTTGGACAGTGCCTTTTTCCTCCAAAAATGATTACTATAATGTGAACTGTAGAAAAATAATAATACCTGCACAGACAGTGTCAATAAGTTCAGCCACCCAAAGGTTTATTCAGCAGTCAGAGATGAACATGAAGGCCTCGTAGAGTTCACTACAACACTGGTTCCGCTTAAAAAGTGCTGGTTTTAATACATTCTTATAATTTAGGGATTCCATTGTTTTGTTCAAGCTTAAACCTCATTTACATGAGTATAATAACCAAGATTATGTCATCAGGGTTATCTAAACTTGGGCAAGAAGAAACTGTGTTGCAGACCTGGATTTTGGAAGATAACAGACATGATCATTTATATACCTGGAGAAATATAATTCAAAGACTAAAGAAGCATTATGGGAAGTATATAATTCAGCTATAATTCAGCTTTGATCTTGATATTAGGTTTCAAGTTAAACATTAATATTCTAAAAGCTGTGCTATTAATATTTGCTGAGTAGGTGCTAATTTAACTAGCTGAAAATGCATTAAGAGGTGTTTGCAGTTAAACATTAACACATCCAGTGAGCACGGTAATTTAGAGTTGTATGTCTGGCCAAGGTCCATATTTTAAGGCCAATATTCAATGTAAAGTTGCAACTAAAACAACTAGCTAAAACGTTATTCAGGGCTCAGTTGAAGTTATTTGTTTAACTGTATTTATAAAGATATTAATATGTATAAAGTGCATCTCTTAAATGTCTCTTGCATGTCTTCATGCAGTAGTACATGCTGAATCAGTAAGTGTTTTTTTTCCTTTGGCTCCACTTTGATTATATGTTAAATTAACTTTCATTTCACAATTCACATCTGTCAGATATATTGTACACCATGGTCCTAAAACATTAAGCTGGTGCTTCATGTTCTCCTGGACAAATGAATAAACCTGAGAGATCACATGAGCACAGCATTGTTGCTGTGTATTCTGAGGATAGTTACCATCCTTCTAATGTCATGTCTCATCAGCTCTCTTCTTCTATTCGAAATTTAAATTTTTTCCATGATCCTGCAAATTCCCTTATGTCTTTCCCCAGACTCCTTGGCCTGATAACTGTGATGCATACAGTAACTGTACATTGTATTCCATCTCTACAGAGTTGGCAGTGGGTTTGTAGAGACGGGTTTAGGCACTGCAAGGAAACCTTCCTCTGTGGAGGTAAACTTTGTGACCCTGTCATGTTCTATTAGTCCAAAAGCGCTCTATTAGAGGTGCTGAAGCCAAAGCCTCTGGGGAAGTCCTGCTCATTTTACTTCATTCATTGTCATCAGCCACCAGTTAATCAGTAAGGAGTAACGTGACAGATAAAGTGCAAAATGACCCCCACCCTCCAAACCTCAGCCTTGGCCACTGCCTATCTTTGGCTGTGCTGTTACCCCCGTACCGAGATGCCACTCCCTCCTTGTGCCTCACCTCCCATCTGTCTCTGTGTGTCTGCTGTGCTCAGGGTCCGTCAGACAGGGCTCAGTTCTTTTTGAAAAAAGAAAAAAGTCTCTTATCCCGGTCAGAGATGTGGCGAGCTCGTCTTGAGGACTGACTCTTTGACGAACCTGCTGACAGGGAAGTATGGGCGGAGCACCACTCGTCCTGGTGCTTGTCCATCAACTGCTGGTCAATCACTCTGTGCATATCATCCTAAAGAAGACAGCAAAGTAAATGAGAGAAAAACCAGAGAGAATGGACACAAAGAGGGGTGAGGCGGGGAGATGTGAGAAGTTCAGGGGAGATCAGACATGCTGATCAAGTTATCTGTTAAATAGTAATTACAGAGACACCGCAGTGATAAATCTAACTTTATTTAGTACTGCTGAGGAATTAGTAAGTAAAAAATTAAAAAGTACTCTGAAATTCTGAGGCCTCAGTCATTCAGCCTTAAATATGATGAAAAAATAATGTACTGTTCTAAATTATAAGAACAAGTCAACATATTTTCAAGGTGTATCATCCTGTAATTTGCTGCATACCGTAAGATATGTGTGGATACTCTGAAGAATCCAGCAGAAGGGATTGTCCTCTTTTTTTCTGTGTAATTATCTTTATATTACACTGTTTCAACTAATTATATTTTGCTCCATGGCTCAACCCATCATTAACTATCAAGGTTGAATTTTTGAGCCCAGGAAGAGGAAACTGTTATTCTAAATTAAACAAAAATAACTGAACTTAAATTAAAAACTAAGTTGCCATCTTTATTGTTAATAGTTGTTGATGGGTAACACCACCAGAGGGCTCCGACAAGCTGCTGGAGGAACTTAGAAACAACTGTGATGTCTGATTAAAAAAAAAAAAAAAAATCCTCAGTATTAGAAAAAATAAATCTTACTTCCACGCTCTTATCTGTCAACAGACAACCTGACCAGTGGACCAATCTCCTCCTAAAAGTAATAAAGGCGCATGTGGAGCGGAGAAAGAGACAGGTGGTCAGAAAAGGAGGTGGGTTTTGATGGTTCTCTGTGCTGGTTGATAGTTTACAGACAGAGAGATGAGAGCTAGGATGAGCATTTCTCTCGAGTCAGTTAACCGCATGTAATGACTCAGCATGGCATGGTCAGGTTAAAGCAGAGTAAAATGACGGGATGGGCAGCTTAGGGCTCACCTCTAAGGCAGGAGGGGGGGTACCACAGGGGAGAGAGGGTGGTACTGAAGCTGAGAAAGGCCACTAGATCAGAAACCACAAGAGCCAAACAGTAAAGAGCCCTGAGGAGGCAAACTGTGGGCAGGGAGACGAGAAAGGAAAGAGCTGCTTGTTACAGATGAGGGAGGGGATGGAGGGAACTCACACACAGTATCCTCAAAGATATGTTATATGTTTGCAAACTGTCACTCAGTACAGACAAGCTTTTGCCCCCCTTAGCAGATAAATTAGTGGTTTAATGTGAATGCAAGTTACAGGTTACAGGAAAGGAAAACACAGTGGACAAACTGCTCTTGCAATTCAATTCTTATAGTAAATAACATTCAAAGCCATCTGATCAAGAGCAGTTTAAACATCATATACATAGCCAATATGCTAATGACAAAAACTCATAAATAAGACTTCTCCACTATACTAAAGACATAGTTTTATGCTGCTTTTAGCCCTTTGACTCACCTGCCAAGCCTCCAGCTGCTGCGACAAGTTGAGCTTCTGCTGGATGGCATCCAGCAGCTGGCTGTTCAGAGACATTATGTCTATTTTACATTTGGCCAGCTCCAATTCCACTGCTTTCTTCCTGCAGAACACACAGTCACCGAAACTTTTGGTCACATTTACAAGGCGAATACCAGAGCCTAAGTCTGTTCTCTAAAAAGTTGGGATGCTCTTTTAAATATAAATGCGGAATCTAATTATTCAAAGATCACTGGAACCCTATACTTACTTGCAAATAAAACTGTAATAGACAATATCCTGCAAATAAAACAGGGTATTAAATGCTAAAACTGATATATTTTTATAGTTTTCTTGAAATAGTTATTAAAAAATATTTGGTAGAAGCAGCCCATTTTTAGAAAAGACTGAACAAATAAAATCTGTTTAGTGGATCATCTCACAACTATTAAGGCTAACTGGTAACAAGTTAATAACATAATTCAGTATAAAAGAGCATTCAGAAGCATTTTAGAAATAAAGATAGGGTGTGGTTCACTACTCTTTGAAATACTGTGGGGGTAAAGCAATAAATAATTCAATAATGATGTGTCTCACCAAGAAAAAAGAAAAATAAGCTTATAATTGGGGGATGTCATCATGCAAGGTACATAATACCATTAAAAGATTCACAGAAATCTCTGAATACGTACATTTGTGTTAGCACCGTTAGAGCTAAATATTAAATGTAATGGTTTTTGGTTTGCCAATCAAAAAGGTTTGCCAATTTAGCTCATGATATGGCATCTCACGAACATGATAAGGTGGTTCAAAATGAGGGATCAGATATTCAGGTAAGTGGCAAATCATCTAAATCCTCCTTGTTTCAGGAAAATAGAATACATTACAAGTGTCTTTTATCGTTTGACTCTTGCGAGATTTTGAATTGTATCATATCTAATTACAGGTGAAAATGAACCACTGTTGGTTATTATTATCCTATTTACACTGACTGTATTAGTGTACTGTTCGTATTGGAATCCTTTAAGTAATCCTACTTGGCTATGGCGTCATCTCTGTCTCTGATAGCACTCTGGAGCTGCTCGCTGGGTTCTCGGACTTCAGCCATCGTCCTCATCCGCTCGTTCTCCTCCCGGAGAGAGCACATCTCTACGGAAAGCAGCGCCATCTACAGGTCGCACAGGAGGGTGAAACAGAGGCTTTATTAATTCCAAACTGCTTCCAGGCTCAAATGCCAGTGTTATACGGAGTAGTGCTCATGTGTGACCCAGTTAAATTGGAGATGAGGTGAGCCGAGTGTTTGCGGGCCTTGTTTTTGTATAAGTCATGTAAGATGGCATTTAAAGACAAGAGAGCAGGCTGTCCTGGCACAATTAAGGCAAGGTTGAATGTATGTCCTACATTACAAAAAAACATGCTTCAAACTGACACCGGCTCTGCTGCACTGGGCCGTCTAAGTGCTATTCTTAGACATGAGACGCTAAAGATTGGATGTGATCTAGAATCAGTGAGGGTTCCTGTCTTTCCTCACGTACATCTCACATGTCCGGTTGTACAGCAGAAGTTAGTACCTGGTTATGCAGCTGCAGTAGCTCCTCTCCATTGCTGTGTGTTTTGTCCTGCTCAGCTTCATACAGCTCTCTGACCTCCCGCAGTTCTTCTCCCAGTTTCCTCACCTGCTCCTCCAAAGCCTCCTCATCGCTGCGTCTTGAGCCCTTTCAAGACCAAAAATACCCTCTTTAGGACACACACTTAAAGGAGATGTAGAGTTACAACTCATATTTTGTTACAGTATTTCTCTGAAACAGTCCCACAGATTTAAAAATAAGAAGTTTGTGGTAATGTGTTTTAACTTTTAAAAAAATATCAACTTTGAACAAAGAGAGACTTTTCTTGCTCTTTGACTCCCCCTACAGTTGTAGGATGTAACACCACTGTCACATGAACAAATCTTAGTGTGAGGCCTACAAATGTACAGCCACACATATTATTTTTTTGTCATTTTGTAGAGGCCACAAAGACGCCATCAAAAGCCCACAAAAATGTCGAACCAGCATGAACCAAAACATCGTGGTATGGGGCTGGAAACCAAAGTCGTGAACTGCTGTATCTCAGCCCCCTGGGGTGCTCCAGGGCAGTTTCAGGCCCAGGAATGTGCAAAACAGAAGTCAATATACTTTAAAAAATATAAAAAGCACATAGTTTTAAGGTTCACAAACGTCTCTAGTGTTGCTTTGATTATTGAATGCCTAAAGTTATTTATTTTCTACAATTTTAATTTTGTGTGAACTCATGAAAGCTGAAGGTTTTCAGGTTGGCACAATGCAACGTTTGCGGAGACAAATAGCTGATTTGTGTTTGTTACTTTCAATTTTCAATATGAATATCCACATAGCAGCACAGCAGACACAGCAAGAGGGGCACTTATTTCAGTTATTGATAGACTCAAGACTTTCATGAACTGTATATTTGCAGGGAACACAGCCAAAGATGGAAATGTGATCCGTAAAGCTACAAACTAATTTCAAACCCATAGGTGCTACCCAGAAATTAAATAGAAGTTACTGGACCCCTCATATTTCTTAAATTAGTACAAAATATCAGTCTAACTGTCTGTTACCGTAGACTCATTGCCATCCAGCAGATTCTGTGTTAGCCTCCGTAGCTCCAACAGGCTGGTGTGGAGGCTCCCAGTAGGCACATCCTTGACTGAGGACGTCTCTGAGGATTCGTCCATGGAAGAGTCAGTGGACAGTGCTGAGTCTGTGACGTCGTTTCCCCGTAGATGAGAGCAGAGCGAGCGAACTTCACAGTAGGCCTCCCATAGTTGGAGTCGTAGCTATACATTCGGGTAATAGGAGAAGGTTTGTGTTATTAGTGATCCATCCATCTCCCAGAAGGTTTAATAACACTGAGTGTTAGAACTACCTGTTCCCTCTCCTGCTCCTGCTCCTCCTGCTCCATGCACTGCTCTATCTCACACAGCAGGCTGGATGGGTGGGGGGTGATAGTTTGGAGACTGTGCTCCTCTGTCAGCTCTGCCAGCCGAACCGTCAGCTGTCTGTGGGACACCTGGACTTCCTGGAGCTCCAATTGGCTCTGTCGCAACTGGACACAACCGTGCAGTTAAAACTGGGGCTCATTAGTTTATAGTCAAATAACCTGTTGACTTTGTTTGAGGACAAATTGTTGTGACAGTACACAAAAATAACTATTTAGAAGAGATTGTTCTCACAATATCTATAACCTACAGGGGTAATATTCACCCTAAGAGCTTTAAGAGTCCTTTCATATGTCATACCTGAATATCCTTCTCATGGCACTGTTTCTCCAGCACCAGCGTCCTCTCTCGGAGGTCGTCCACTGTATTCTGCAGCAGCTCATTTTCCTCGAGCACGGCGTGCACCCGACGCTCCAGCTCCATCTTCCTCTCCGACAGCATTTTAATCTAAGATGTCAAAAGAGCACTGGTTTAGCTGCTGTGCTGCGGGAGATGAGCATTAAGTGGAGAAACTTGATTGTTCAGATTTCCTGCACTGTAGTAATCATACGTGCAGCCATGGACCTGATTAGAGGCTAAATTTGGTTGTTTTCCTGACTCTGAAGCAAGCAGGGCTCTTACACAAGATTAAAAAGCACTCCCACTCGTCTAAAGAATGTTTGTTGCCTAGCACGAGTGTGGGTGTGAAATGCCACCCTCGTCCTCAGGAATGTGATTCTTAAGCATCTATACAAAGCTTGATATCAGCCTGCTCATTACCCTGCCAGCGCCACGGCCTTCTTCTAAAGGCTGGCGCTGCAACAACGAAACAAACTGTTTTCCCTTGTGCTGCCTGAGCAGCTTTCCCATTAAACAAACATCACTTCTTGTTCATTTTTATTCCTGACCCACATCTGGTAACCTACTTCAGCATCGGAGCTTTTACAAGTAGATCAGTTGTTTTTCACTTCCATGTGAACATGGACACTGCCAGCTTTTGGGTATTTTGGGGCTGCTGTAGTCTCTGTTTTCACACAAATAGACCAAAAAGCCATTAGTCATCAGCACATGTCATATCAAGGCAAAGCGCTGGAAAAGTGGGAGCACCCAGACATTGCAGTATTCCAGCTAAATATAGAGCAGTAGCCTTTTATCCCAATTATAGCGCAGGCTCTGCAGTCTGGGTGTTTTCTCCCTGCTTTGAAGAGAAGCAACGGGAACATCTGAGCCGCTATCTCACAGTGCTCGAGTTCAACACGCATCCAAATAGTCATACCTGACCAAACTGACATCACAACAACATCTCATGCTTTGTTGATACAGTATGTCTTTCATGCTCGACCTCAGGAAACAGGGATTGCAGCAAGGATGTGAAATAAAAAAAAATAGGAATTTCAGATGGATGTTTTTGAAATTTTAAGACACTAGAGGTCAAACTTTGAGCCAGTACTGCATGTCAGTATGAGATTCAACAATCTACCTGAATAAAATAAGAATATTTTCCTCTGTCATCAGAGAAGGAACTGCAAATTTAGGAGGAAATACTGGAACAGAGCAATCCTTGTTTCTGTTGTTTTACACACATCACACGGCATGCAATCTGGCCGACATGCGGCATTGCGGAGGCACTCACTTCTAGCCCTTGCTGCTCCAACCGAGAGGAAAGGAGGGTGAGGCAGGGAGGAATGGGTGAAGAGGGACATTAAGAGTCAGATAAAAGGAGATAAGAGTTTCAGAGAAATATCTGACAGAATAAATATTTGCCCAAAGTGAAAACTGACCCTTGAAAGCAAAATGTATTATCAGAGGCCTTAAAGTGAGAGTTAGTGATCTTATTGAAGAGCAACCAACAAAATAAAGGAGCACTGGTCTGTAAACACGCCATCAGTAGGTGACCAGAGTGAGAGCGTGTGGAGGACGCACATACATGATGAACCGGTGGTATTACTGTTCGTGATATACCAGAACAAAGCCCAAGCAGAGGAGAGTCCTCATGGGACTGAAATTAAGCTTTTGTGGAACTTCTATAGGGAAGATGTGTTGTCTGCCCCAGCACCAGCCTGTAGACTCCAAGTCCAAATTTGTGGTTTTGCATTCTGTTTTTCTAGTAGTTCTGTATTTTTATCATCTGTGGTTTTAATTTTGTGTTTCCATTGTTTTTGCCTTTTGAATTTCTAGTGTTTTTTCCTCTTAATCATTTATTCTTCTGGTTCAGTATTCTACGTTAGTTTTCCTGTTTTTTGTTCTGTATCTGATCTTGATCTTTATTCTATAGTTTCCTCAGTTCCCTCCAGTTCTGGTCATTAGCTCCATCTCCCTTCATCTGTGCTTATTATGCTCTGTACTTAAGGTCCCTGGTTTTCCTCATTCTTTGTCAGATTCTTGTCGTTGCCTTTTCTGCTCAATTATGTTTTTTTGTCTGTTCTTAGGTTTTGTTTTGCACAATTTAGTTTTGTTCCGGCTCAGCCGCATTTTGTTTGAATAAATCTGAGTTTTTTCTACCTCCGGTGCCACTTGTATCTGCATGTGGATCCTCTACATCATTGCCTACCACACATCATAACAAGGGGGTTCTGTCCGATCCCTTTTCGCATATCTCCAAGCGATTATAAACTAAAACTAAACTAAAACTGAGTTGCAGGAAGCTCTGGACTGCAGGCGGGTCAGTCCACACCCAGACTTTTCTGTTACAAAGTCATGCTGGATGCATGGATGAATGCAGTATGCAGCAACCTGCATTTGTTCATGGCACGGTGAACTGTGCTCACTGACGATGATTTCTGGAAGTGTTCCTGAGCCCATGAAGTGATTTCAGGACAGAATCATCTGTTTTTAATGCAGTGCTGTCTGAGGGGTACTGAGGGTACTCTCGAGGATGGACTATCCAAAGTCTTTACAACTTTATGTTGAGAAATATGATTTGTTATCTGCTTTTCCAGCTTTTTGTTGTTCCTGTCCCAACTTGTTTTCAACAAATTCATAACGAGCTTCTATTTGTCATGAAATAAAACACTAATAGCGCTCAACATTTGATATGTTTTCTATCTTTGATGGAGAAAATAAAATCCTTGCATTTCATTTCAGTTTCACTGAAAAACTGTGGCTGTAATTCTTTGTACATTAATACATTTTTGTTTCATTCTCTCAATGATTCTCTCAGAAATAAACTCAGCTGAGAAACTGTTTAAATTTGTCTCACACAAGCTTCAGGTTATACAAAATTAACTAATACTGAGGCAGCCAAAGTCCAGAGTATGCTAAATTAAACATGTGTGTTTTATTTCTTATGAATCCAACTTCATATTTATGATTAAGAATGTTATTTCTTCTTTTAAAAGTTGGAGCATCTCGCTTTAGCTTCCCACCTTGGTCTACTTGGTGAAGCACAAACTGCTTCAAACAGACATAGTCATTTTTGCACATCAGAGGTACCCAACTGAACTTTTCTGTTGGGTTCTTCGTTTAGTGGGAAACTGCTCAAGCTGTGCACACTCAATTTTTTACAACTTGAATGTAAAAGAGGTGAATGCAGGGAAAATGGTACAGATAGCAGCTGACCTCAGCCTGTAGAGTCTCTAGTCGTGTCATGTGCTGGCTTGTAGACATACTCTTCTCCCTGAAGTCATCTCGTAATGAATGGACCTGAGTGGACAGCTGCCTCTCCACCTCTGCAGCCTGTACAAGGACATATAGACAAAACACAACAGATATTCAGTTTGCTTTAAAGAAATCCTCCACAGTTAGATTTCATCGTAACGCCTGCTGGCATGGACACATATTAATAAAGTGTTGCATTGTTAGGGTTCATTCATAAAAATTGCACTGTATCCCTCCAAGCTGTGACTCTTGGAGTCTGAGAGCTAATGTAACACATGTGGATATGCATTTATTACAGATTTTGGCACCAACTCCTCTGTTCCTCTAAGTGGTGCATTTGATAGCTGATTTTCTAAAAGCTTCATTTAACCCAAACGACACAGCTCATGTCAAAAACCTCCAACATAAATAATCTGCTCTTTATTTGTGGGATCCAGAGCAGCAGCTCACTCGGTGCATCACTAATGCTCATTGGACAGGTGGGATCAGGCCACACAGAGCCTCTCTGAGTATCATTACCATAACGCTGCACTCAGGAAGGTGACAGCCATGGCAACAGCAGTAGTAATTGTATACATGTCCAAAAATCTTTCCTTGAAATTTGAATTTTCTCATGACTTATCCTTTACTCAAACGGAGCAGAGTGAGAACCATGGTGACTGCCTGCATCAGTATGAATTACACCCTCTAGGTGGCACTACACCCCCCTGCAGCTCTCTTAGAAACTCTGAAAGATCTGCCATGTGGATGCATTAGCCCACTTCAGTTCATTTCAGTCCTTTGGTCAAACTGCTTCTAGTTGCTGCCTGTTTTTCACCAGGGAGTCCCAAGAAAGTGCACGATGGCTGTCTCAGCTTCATCCTCCTGAGGCTCCACTCAGAGCAGTAACTAACAATGCTGCACCATGGGAGCAAAGTCACTGCTCTGTTGTAGCCCTAATGTTTCTGTTACAGGTGGAGAAAGTATATGCAGCATATCTTTACTCCTTCCTGTGCAAAGGACATATATTCACTCTAAATGCATTGACTATATGGCAATTACATTCACTCATTCTCTTAACCAGTTTTATGTTCAGTGTTTTGTAGGGCTGGAGCCTATCCCAGCTGTCACTGGGCAAGAAGCGGGGCACATACCTTGATGGGTTGCCAGTCTATCACAGAAAAAGACAATCTTGCACACTCGTACACATACCTGCAGTAAATTAAAATCACCAGTCAACCTAACATGCATGTTTTTAGGAGGAAAAGTAAGCACCTAGATCACACAAACCCACGCAGATGACCTCTCCGCCTACTTATGACAACAATAAAATGGACAAGTTAATTTTGTCAAAGTGCAATTATAATAATATGGTTATATAATTTCCACCACTGTGGAAAATTAAATCTCTTCCCCATATACGCATTAGATCACAAATAACATCTACAAATTGTTTGCTTTGAACCAATTGAGTTTACACTATCAGAGTAATGACTCAGTAGCATGACATTAGTTTACATCAAGTAGATGTACAACAACTGATTAATAAACCTGGGTGATGATAGAAAGATAAAAAAAAAGCTCCTTAAAGCTGGTTAAATGCAACAGAAAGTCCTCGCTGCTTTACATATCATAGTTAAAGTCCCACTCCAGCAGTTATTAAAGCCAACTTTTATTACTCATTCAGTGAATGGGGAGCCATGAATACATTTGACCCCACCCATTCCCAACTGTTGGACTATCTAACCTCCTTCCATATCCTACTCTGCCTACATCCAGTTTGTCAGGTTTGAGGTCGTGGAACCCAGTGTAACATGACAAATGAGTTGAATGGGTGGGGTTAGAAGGTCCAACTTCACCTTCCCACAGGTTGTACGGAGAGGTTACGTCCCATCCACCATCTTGCTTTTAAGATCAGATTTATTGTCATGTACACTGTATGAAATACACAAAATTACTCCTCCGCTTTTAACCCATCCAACTTGGCACCTGTTGAACACACACATGCACACATCACACACTTATAGAGACAGATGGCATACACTGGAGCGGTGGGCAGCCATTCACAGCGCCTGGGGAGCATGGGAGTACGGTGCCTTGCTGACCTCTCAGCCACGGCAAGGAGGTGGACTGACATCCCCTCCAGATGTCAGTTTCACCAATCTTTGAGTGGCGAGAGTGGGAATCGGACCACCAACCTTCTGGTTATTGGCCGTCCCTCCTCATTTCATCAGTTCCTCACAGCACTTGGACAATTGGTTCTGTCAACACAGTACACGTCATTTCACACAGTATGTCATTTCAAACAACTGTGATTAAATCAGAAGGCTAGGAAAAAATGTGGTGTCAGCACGATCCTCTAAGAGAGAAATGTGAGAACTCTGTTAAAAATGCAACTCTGGACAAAGAGTAAAATTTAGTCACAGTTTGTATCCCTCTGAGCTCATGTCTCTTAATCTGCATTCAGTTAGAGAGCCAGATGTGGATTTGCTGTTATTTTTCTGCTGGAATCAGATGTGCAGTTAGCAGAAGGCAGTGCAGCAGCAGGTCAGGTCACAGTGGGAACGCCACTCTGACCCACTGTCCCAATAAGATGACAGATTTGAAGTCATGCTGGAAAGCAACAGAAATGATCACAGACTGGCGGGCAGTCACTTAATCTGCACATAAATTCCACAGATCCCAGATTACAAGCACGAAAGGACAAAAATGCAGACTGCTGTGACAGAATCCGGAGCACAGTAAAGAGACGAGTCATGTTTTTTTCTTTTACACTCTGATGTCTGATTCGCTCCAAGGCTGCTGGACGGGACTCGGATGCTTCAAGGGCCTTAGGTAGAGCAACCCTGCATCGAACTGTGTCCCTTATGTGCAGCGCATTCCCATGGTAACAACACATGGAGTTTAATTTGCATGTCACTCCAGTTGTCATAGCAACCAGGAAGAAGTGGGATTGGTGGGGCGGCAATTTGTGATTTAGTGCTTCTGGTATTTTCCTGAGTCACTTTTACAGAGCACAGAGCGCTGCCTGGCCTCAACCTTCGAAGGTTGGGACACCCCATGATCAAATCTGGTTACACGAGTAGCGCTTTGCACTGATGGGATGCGGCATTGTGTGCAAATGGATGGACAGATGCCCCGTGAGTTCAACATCAGGTGGCATGACACTTTCACGTGAGAAAAGATTAATTCTTCGATCCATTCTTCATGTCGCCATTTAAAAATATTCACAGTTGTTGTTGATAGCAAAAACTCAAATTACTCTTCCTCTACAGCCTCACATAAACAAAAGTGATGACTCACTGGAGGCTGCTGACAGTGCATAATTCTGTCAATTCAGTAAAATTGACCACGGCCATAAAGCATGTAGACACTTGCTGCTGGAGTCAATGCATGTCTGGCCTTCTCAGGGCTTGTGAGGTAATGTCATTACAGAAAGGTCCCCTTCCTGCTGGTCCACTCTGATCAGATTAGGCCCGAGGAGAATAATGCATACACCACCTCCTGGATAAATTACAAAGTGTATTCAGTGTGTTGGATAAAATGCATGTATTCATCAACTGCTGTTGGAATATTCTCTCAGATATGTCAGCACACTAGGAGAAAAATAACCACGGG
Source organism: Leuresthes tenuis (assembly GCF_036924035.1). Classification (NCBI taxonomy): domain Eukaryota; kingdom Metazoa; phylum Chordata; class Actinopteri; order Atheriniformes; family Atherinopsidae; genus Leuresthes; species Leuresthes tenuis. Next base: position 27,834,257 of record NW_027325360.1, on the reverse strand, counting down.
GGATATTTGTGTGAACCCAGGATAAAATGAGTCAAATGAGATGTGACAACAAAGGTACGCATATTTTTTTTCTTATTTTTTAATTTTCTTTGCACAAATATCTCAATAATCCACAATCATCAGTTAATTAGAGTGTGGATTGAAGTAGCTTTACTCCCTGAATTCATGCACACAGCAGGACTATTAGTATAGATTATAGCTAATCCCATAGGTGTTGTGTCTTACCCCACGCCTTACATCAGTTCCTGTGAAGTGTCATGCTTTATCAAGGTCACCTCTGTGCAGCCAATCGAAGAGCCTGTTGAGAACTGAACTGAGCTTTTAAAATCAAAATCATCCCCTTTTTGGCTACATGGAAATCAGTTCACGAAGATAAATCAACAACTAAATTTGTGATTGATTCATAACTCAATTAATTCAATAACAATAATAATAATAAACTAAATTAATTAAACTAAATACATTTTCATAAAACAAATAAACACCAAAATGAACTTACAAGTCAATAAAATGTAGAATTTGGCAAACAAATCTCCATGTGAGCACTACACATGTACAGCCAAACATATTAATTTCTGGTCATGTTGGAGAGACCAAAAAGACGCCACAAAAAGCCCACAAAAATGTCAAGTGGACACAAAGCAAACTGGTGTCAGGCCCGGGAACATGCATACCAAAAGTCAACGTGCTTTAAAGCAAGGCACAAGTGAGTTTCATGGTTCCCAAACTTCTCTGGTGTTGCTTTAAAGTGTTTCTTTCACAGGAAATATAACACAGAAAGAAATAAACAAGATAAACGCGAGACAATACAACCACAACTCAGTCTCTCTGCAACACTTTTTTCTGTTTTTCTGTTTTCCAATTTCTTCTATTTTATCTTATCTTATTTAATGTTAATTTATTTCTCCTCAACAACTGATTTTGAAACAATCTGATTTTCCTCTTGTCATACACAAGACACTTTTTTAAAAACTGAATGAATGGGCCCGATTTGGGAAAGGATGTGCTCTAAAAGTATTCTTAAAAGGTTGTAGATCTGGTTACTCAGTACCATATTCCTGTCCTGGCTTTCAGGATACATGTCGAAGAGCTACAATACAAAGCTTGTCATCACTTACATACCACATACGACCAGGTGCAATAATTCCATATTTATGAACAGGGTTAGCAGGAGACCATAATGGATTACTTTGATTATAATAAGATTGTTCTACTTAAACAGTTATGAGAAACGGGAGGGGCTGATGAAAATAGCAGGAGGCCTCTGGTGGCTACACTGCTGCAGGGTTTCCTTGAGGTAGTCACATTCCCTCCATTCAGTCAACAGTTAATATTACTTAGTCATAGCCTATTGCTTAGTAATGAGCTCAGGCAGAGAGGGAGAGGAAGGGAAGAAAGACAAAGAAAAAAAGAATACCATGAAAGAAAACATGAGCACTGTGGCTGACCTCATTTACTGTATTACCCAGCAGGTTTCTCCTCCTCTGCCCAACACACTGAATCATGAGATGTGGATCGATGCATTCAATTAGGTTTCACTGAACAAAGACCACAAAATATGTTATTCCCCCCGAAACAAAACACAGAACACTCTCAGTGAATGTTTTTATAGATTCTTACAAATAGCTTTCAAATTAATTAAATGCAGTCTAATTATGCTAAGTGCCTACTTTTATGGCAGTCTACATCTGCACTGTCCTGCACTGTCGGTGATTACAGTGAGATGGTGGTGTTGTGGACAGACTGGCTGATTTAATCTGATCAAGATGAGAAGAGGAAGCTGCTCAGCACGTCAGCAAACCGGGGGTTAAAAATCTACCTCATCGAGCCTTTTTACTCTCTGAGCAGCAGATCATATCCTCTCCCAGGAGGTGAGCACGCACGACATGAGCATCGTCACAGGCAACACCGCTGATTGGGTTATCAAAGCATCTGTGCAGCCTTGTCAGACGCTTGCGTATATAGCTCTGGGGCATCATGAAATGTTGCTTTGGTACCCACAGTCAGTGCTGTGATTCCTCTGTGCACTGTTTTTTATGGGGAAGCAAGCTGGATAGCATGACACATTCCTGCTCCTTCCTATTACACTAACAGTAGGACATAAAAAGTCATTTTATACGGTTGTGGCAACAGAACTTCACGACCACAGGGGGAAAAAAGCAACAGTAAACTGTTTACATACTTTCTATTTTTATTTCCATGGGGCAACATTAATAAGAGTAAATGTTCAGTAACAAATTGCTGAGTTGTCACCTAATGTAAAATCTGAAAAAATAGCAACCTAATCCGAGTGGTAGAGATGGGTCACTTCAACAAATCTTTGACAAAGGAGTCCTGTCAATCAAATGGAAGGACATTAAGGGTTAGATAAAGCAATTCAATTAATATAAGCTAACTTAAAAAAAAGGCACATGCCGTTGCAGAGCTGTTATATTATCAGGCGACCATTCTGTCTGAAATAAGAATCCTTGTTTGGTGCACAGAGAGGTTGGGCTGAGCTCCTTAGAAGGGATTAATCTGCTGTGGTGACAAACGTTAGCTCTCTCAGTTCCATCAATCTTCTCCTACAGCCAATTTCAATTCGCCCAGATTCATGTCATGTATCTCCAATGAGAATATACAGTGGCTTAAACTTCTAACCTTAACTCCAAGTGCTGTTTGTATCAATCAATCTGTCCATCCATCTATCTCAGAATCTCACATGGGACCGTTTTTCCGTCCGTAATAACTGCACTTAAATTACGCATCAATATGCAGAGCGCTGTTGCATAAGTGTGCAGTCCAATCATTGTGAATTATTCAACAAAGGACCCAGAAGCTCCACTTTTATATTGATGAGTTTGCATAATTCAGGTGAGGGGAGACAGACATGATGAGCGGGAGGAGATCCACCCTGAGGGAGGATGAATCCTCACTTGGCTGAGCACCTTGTGTCATGCCAGCCAGGCAAACTTGAATTGGCTCAGGTTGGGTGGAGGGGCATTTAAAGTAGCATTAAGGACCATGTGACACTATGACTCAAAGCTCAGACTAATTAAATCTTCCTTGCAGGATAGCCCAGGTGGCCTAAGGCAGCACATCTTAAGCCCACATATAAACACAAACACATAGATACGAACAGACTCTGCCCCTCACCCTGCTGAGTTGCTCTAGTAGTCTATGGTTCTGTTCTGAGAGCTCGCTGATGGCCTTGGACTTGTCCCTGTCGGCCTCTCTCAGTTGGACCTGGTGCTGCTCCAGCTCACCCTGCAGCTGCTGGACGTCGGTCTCCAGCTCGGCCACGCGGCCCTCCCATTCCCCTTCTCGACTTTCCAAACGCCTTCGCAGCTCATGCTTCTCTTGCTCCAGGTGCTGGGTGTGGATGAGAGGAGATAACATTAAAATCTGAACAAATCTCAGAACACAGTTATCCATTAAATGAATAAAGGCGTGTCATTGACACTCTGGTATTTAGGGGAAAGCTACCTCTATATCATTAGAAAACTGTTATTGCAATGCTGTTTGAATAATATTTGGTGTAGTGAACCATAAACATGAAAACTATTCACATTAACCTGAAAGAGTGTTCATAAACTCTGTTTATTACAAAACCAGCCACAAAGTGCAGAAAGTAATTTGTAATTGATCAAACAAAATGAAAACACAGAATGGTGCTTTGTGATCTATTAGTTCCCTCATTTCTGAAGAGACAGTTGAGACGATTAAGAGCTTCTCTCTCTCTCTCTAAACTGCAATAAACAGGGAACAGAGGCAATGCACCACTAGCGGCCCCAGAGCTTGGATGGGAGTTGTTGTTATGATTAAGTCGAAGGCTAAACCAGCTGGCATCCGTGTAGCCACTATTTTCCTCTTTGGATAAAGGCCAGCACATAAAGAAGGCTCAAAGAGAATCAAAACAAGACAACAAAACGATGTCAGGCACCGTTAGAACGGTGCATCCAGAAAACTTACAGTATACAGCTTATTTCTCTGAGCTCCAGCAGAAGTATAAATATGGATCAAAGGGCTGAACAGATGTCTCGCAGATACATTAGGCCCTGGACAGCCACGAGATAAGTCTTTGAGGCTTTTATAAGGCCACATCTTGTGAAGCTCAGCCTTCATTGTCAACATGTCTTTTGAAATAACTCTCAAACTGTGCTTCCTGGTTTTAACATGGCTATTTATTGTATATAAAATAAACCTGTTGGCCAACACCTTCAGTTTATGCCGTGTAACTTTTTCTTCCAGCTGATAGAGCATCAGGTACAATTTGTTACAGCCCCTTGTGTTAGTTTAAATCCCGAAGGCCTAAATTTGACGATGAGATTTTGATATTTTCAGCTCAAGCCAGAGAGAGACTTTCTTTTTCCTCACTTACCTCTAATTTCTCGTTGAGATCTTTGTGCATCTTCTCATATTGCTTGGTCAAGTCTTGGTTTCTCTCAAGCAAAGCTTTGCCGAGTTTAGCAGCAAGAACCAAGTCTTTTTCTTTTTGGCGGAAGAGCAGCAGCAGGTCTGTGTTGTGCCCCTCTGCAGGTGTCTCTAGGTCCGTCAGCTCCTCCTCGTCTCCCTGCTCCCCGGTGATCATGGCCAGTTCTTCCTCCAAGGCCATGCCGAGGCCTCCGGAGCCGGCTTGTCGCAGCGGATGACCCTGAAAGCCGCCGGGCTCCTGGGCGACAGGGCTCGTCCGCGGCTCCATGCAGTCGCTGTCCAGCTCTAGTGGTGCTGAAACCACGGCGGACGTCTGCAGGTCTAAGCAGAAGTCAACAGATGAGAGCCGACTGACTTCACACCGGATGAGCCCACCCTGCTCCGGCTGGGTTGGGCTGCCCGGACCATCTATCCATTTTCTCTGAAGTCAAAGCCAGATTCAGTTAAGACAGTAATCTGTAGACTCCCCTGTTCCCTCACGTTAACCTTGCCTCGTTAACCTGCAGGCAGTGACTCTGGCTCTGATTGAATCCCAGCAAACACCACCTCCTTCTGCAGATGTCTCACTAGCTGCTTATTGCTGGACACGCGAAATTAGTCTCTATCCCGGTATAAACCGCCTGCATGAGCTCTTCGTAGCTATCGGTCGGTGAGGGTTCATCCCGTCTCGGGGTCCTGGATCCCCCATAATGATGAGCTCGTTACACCAACGGTACTTGCCAGCCAAACACGATAAGCGCGATCCCGATGCCTTCTCAACCTCTTTCCCTTCTTCAATGCGCGTTCCCGCCACGGCAGTGACGGCATCTGAAACCCGTTACAAGAAGCCAGTTGATTGGTTGAAAATGATAGCGCCATATTTTGGTGAGTCTCACCAATGTCTGTGGCATCCAGTAAAATGGGCACGTGAGGAGATAAAAATAAGGGCAGACTATTGCCTCAAGTGACGCACCAAGAAACTGTACCGCCAGAATTCAGCAATTAATTTCAAATGAACGAGAACACGTTATATAAAAAACATTATAAAACATCACCGAAAAAAATTATAAAATAGGTAATTTCTTTTTTGTGAAAGCAAGGCACAGGCACTTAGCAAATTTCACAAATTTAATCAGCTTGCGACTAAAAACAACACTAATTATCACGATGTTTTGATGACTTGGCAACAAACTTTTACAAAACACACGTTTACGTCTCGCGATGTTTTGATGACTTGGCAATACTTTGACAGCACACGACCTTAACTGTCACGATGTTTTGATGACGCAGCTAAAGAAAAACGTACTGCGATTGAAACGTAAGAGATAGTAAAATAACTGAATTGAACTTTTGTTGTTTTTGGCGATGATTTTTTTGGAATTTTTTTTATTTTTATGAAACGATGTTGAGAGATTTATGTAACAATGGTAAACGTCTATCAATTAAAGACTTGCTAATTTCCATAACCGTTTAAATGAGATAATGTAACTAACAGCTAATATATGGCATGTTGATAGTGGAAATATTGACGAATTGAGTTAATATGTATTGTTTTGTCTTAAGCATGAAGAACTGAGTCCCCACAGTCATCTTTACACAAATTTCCATTTTTACATATTCAATTGAATTCATTTAGTTTTATTTATATAGCGCCAAATTACAACAAATGTCATCTCAAGACACTTCAATACATAGTTCAATTCAAGCCAATTGGAGTTCAATTCATTGTAATCATAATCCAATTATTCAAATTCAAAATTAATCCGCTTCAGGGAGAAATTGTCTAGTTATATAGTTACTCTAGATGGTATTTCCTTGGCTTCTAGTTCTACAGTGAGGAACCTTGGAGTTATTTTTGACCAGAATTTATCATTTGACGCACATATAAAACTGGTTTCTAGGACTGCCTTCTTTCACCTTCGTAATATTGCCAAAATCAGGAACATCCTGTCTCAAGGTGATGCAGAGAAACTAGTTCATGCATTTGTTACTTCAAGATTGGACTACTGTAATTCCTTATTATTGGGCTGTCCCACATATTCTCTGAAAAGCCTCCAGCTGATCCAAAATGCTGCAGCCAGAGTTCTGATGAGAACTAACAGGAGAGATCATGTTTCTCCAGTTTTAGCTTCTCTTCATTGGCTCCCTGTTAAATTCAGAATAGAATTTAAGATTCTTCTTCTCACATATAAAGTTCTTAATGACCGAGCTCCATCATATCTTAAAGATTTCATTGTAAGATATTTTCCTAACAGAGCACTTCGCTCCCAAACTGCAGGTTTACTTGTTGTTCCCAGAGTTTCTAAAAGTAGAATGGGAGGTAGAGCCTTCAGTTATCAGGCCCCTCTCTTGTGGAATAAGCTGCCAGTAAATGTCCGGGAAGCAGACACCCTTTCCACTTTTAAGATTAGGCTTAAAACTTTTCTTTTCGATAAAGCTTATAGTTAGGGATGGCTCAGGTAATCCTGAAACATCCCATAGTTAAGCTGCTATAGGCTTAGACTGCTGGGGGACCTCATCTGTCACACCTTTCCTCACTTTGCTCTCTTTTTCCCCCTGTTTAATTTCAAAATTGATTTTATATACATGTGACATTATTGTGGTTATTAACCTATGTTTCCCTGTTCCAACAGATATCCTTTGAATGGCGTTATGGTGTTTTTCCCCCCTCTTTTCCCTCTTTTCTGTCTTCTCAAACCCCAGCTGGTCGAGGCGGATGGCCACCCTTCCTGAGTCTGGTTCTGCCAGAGGTTTCTTCCTGTTAAAAGGGAGTCGTTCCTTTCCACAGTTGCCACAGGCACGCTCAGGACGGGAGATTGGACTGAAGACACATTTCGGTGCAATCTGTTGGTTTCCTTAGCTAGGATATAAATTTTTTGAATTAGCTCTATATGAATTAATTGGATTATGATTACAATGAATTGAATTCCAATTGGCTTGAATTGGACTATATTACTTAAGTTCCTTGAGATGACAATTGTTGTAATCTGGCGCTATATAAATAAAATTGAATTGAAATTGAAAATTGAATCCAATTAATTCATACAGAGCCAATTCAGAAACAATTGCCTAGCTAAGGAAACCAACAGATTGCACCGAAACTTCTCTTTGGTCCAATCTCCCATCCTGAGCATTCATAAGGCGACTGTGGAGAGGAACATCTCCCTTTTAACAGGAAGAAACCTGGAAGGGTGGCCATCCGCCTCAACCAGCTGGGGTTACAGTAATAATATTCCTGCAAAATTAGAGGTCTCAAAGTCTGACACAGCCTCTTGTTGTACGTTTTATTCCAGTAGAAAATCAATAATAATAGATAATCAATAAATTCAGACAACACTAAATACAAAAAGGTTTTGGGCTAAGGCAGGGATATCCACATCCGGTCCTCGAGGGCCGCTGTTCTGCAGGTTTTAGCTGTTTCCCTGCTTCAACACACCTGATTCAGATCAATGCATGAGGCTTGTGCAGAACTTAACAATCTTTTGAAGCGCACCTTTCATCTAAATCAGGTGTGTTTCTAAACCAATTTATACTATTACTACATTTGAATCTAAATCACACATATTTAGGCTATTCTAAAACAGTTCCCTGTGATATGTACAGTAATACCTTATGTCAAATTTTATCATTCAATCACTGAACCTCCCCTGCAATAGTTTGGAGCCCACTAAACATTTGCTGTAGAAAGTACCCACGTTTTACAATGTTAAAATAATGTTAACATTATTGTAAACAGCTTGTTTACTTACAAGATGGACCTGCCACAAAGAATTAAAAAGAAAACAAATTAGCTGAGAGAAGTCTCTCATTTAGGAAAATTGGCTAAATAAAGGATTAAGATCATTTTAAAGATAAGGATTAGGTTTGATTGCAGTATGTGTTTATGGTGGGGGGTGGGATGAACTTGAGATGAGGTTGGCATATGGGGGGCTGGGCTTTGGTGATGCATGATTATAAACAAAGCCTCTTGAGCTGATAAACTGAAGGCACAGAAGAAGTGGGTCACACAGTGGATAATGGGTGATTTCCTCAAAGCACATCAAAATCTCCCTGCTTTAGGAAACAGCTGAGCTGAATCAATTTAACAACCTACATTATCCATATTAATGTAATGCTACGAGTGGTTGTCAAATTTTAAGGGATAAAGCAACAACAGTGTTGAAAAAACACCAAATATCCATATGTTGTTAGACAGTTAGTATTAAACTGAAGCAAACTGTATCTATGATTAACATTAAAACATAATGAACATATTTATATGTTCTGTTACCTTCTTTTTATATATTAAATAATATATATAAAAAATTGTAGAGATCACATGAAGCTTGTGATAATCAAATTAACAGACACTGATCATATCTAACCACACTGGAAGGAGACAATGCCCCTTGTTACTCCTTGTTGTAGACAATGGTGCCCTCTCTTGGAAAATCATTTTATTACATTCTCATTCCCAAAAATTATAGGTTAACATAGGGCACATCACTTCCTTAAGGAACGTAAAGGATCAGAAGGATCAGTAATTTGGGGTTGGTGTTTTATATTGATAAATTATTTCAAAGTGTGACTCTGTTCCCTTTTCCACATGTGTTGTTTTTTTATCAATTTACCAAATGAGTTCAATGAGTTCAAATCTGTTTTAGATTCTCGCAAACACTAACTCCATTTTGCTAATTTAATAATGACAGTTTAGAATAAATATCACAAGCAGTGTCTTCAAAATACTGAGTGTTCTATGCTTATGTAACATCAGCCCTTAGTCATACAGACAGACCTGCCTGTTCTACAGGCCTGACTTTAGGAGGCCTGTAGAAATGTATTTCTAGATGTAGAAATGAAAGAGTTTAGGATTTTTTACATTTTAGTAAGTTTTTAGGGAAATGTTGTAAATTTGCAGCATTGGGCATAGTTGGGAGCAGAACTGTCTGGAGGCACCTGCAGACATTTCTCCCTGAATGAATTCAGCCATGGTCTGAGTTGCCAGAGTTTGTCCTTCTTTTCCATCTCTGACACAGTCAAGTTGTTTATCATACTAAAAGGAACACACACATCCCCCCAGAACACTCACAGGTTCCCATTCAAGGCCATTTGCACCTGTCCCTGAACAATGCAACAGACATCCCCCCAACAAGTGCAGAACATCCAGAACCTGTTTTTCTATCTCCTAATGCTACTAACCGCTGTTTGGGCAACACTGAGAAAAATAGCTCAGGATCATTTAGAAGTTAAAAAAAATAATAATTTCACACATCCCATACAATTTATTCATGTGTTTAATTATGGTCTAAGCTAAACTAAGTAAAAATCTAGCACATCTAGCGCTTAGTTACAATGAATCATCTCACACTTTAAATTTCTACTACATTTTGCTTTCAATTTGTGATCATGTGAGAAGTGCAGTGTCCTTCTGTAATGTATAAGGAGCTCAGGCTTTTTTGACTACCACTCTGGCCAAACGTTGTAGAATTACAACATAGACATAACGAGCTCTAAATCAAAATTAATTAATGTTTTTCAAAATAACTAAATATGTACGTGTTCTACTTATTGTAATAAACACAAAAAAATATTCAAGGAATTTTACTTACTTTAATCATGACAAATCCAGTTGTGCAAAAAAAGGAGATGAGCTCAACACGAAATTTGCAGGTAGAGTGAGTTCAAGGCCAGATGACCGGACCTATTAACACTTTTTATATCCAATAGCATTGTGAGGACTAACAATAGCACTCATTAACTATGTAAATGTGGTCTTGAGAAAATAACAACATTTGCAACTGTTAAAAGTGATGTTGTAAATTTGCAACTGTTGGTCTTACAGGGTTAAACCTATATATTGCAGAATTTCTCTCTTATATCCCTACCCTAATATCAGCATGACAGAAGACATAGTACAAAGATGAGGGTAGTTCAATATATTGCCAGTGGATGGCAGTGTTCATATACTCATATTCCTGTGATGACTCTGAAAGCTTATGGCACTTGCTGATGAGGGGCTGCTCTGTCTGATCATTTTAGTTTTCCACTGTTGTCAGCATCTGCCATTGCTGCTGCTGTTTAGTATTTTAGTATTTACCACTAATTTATTGGGGAAAAACCCTTTCAGAACGAAAGAAATACTGTTCCTTTTACAGTAAAGACCCCAACTTTGAAGGGACTCCTAACTTTGTATGACAGTAACAGTGAAATCCCCTTGAAAAGCATTTGTAATTTTCCATCTTCAGGTCAGAATTAAACTGTGAACAGCTTTTGAGAGATACCTTGTTGCTAGGTAACATCAGGATTATGCCTGTGCTTCAGCTTCAGTGTACTTCAGATCTCACTGTATCTTTTCATACTGATGTCAGTAAAATGCAATCACAGAGATCTTACATTTAACATAAACAGTGTGGCCATCAACTTTACTGCTTGAATGCTTTCATTTGGATGGAGTAACCTGTTTGTTACGTATTAGCTGTTAGGGTTTTTCATGCATTTGTTACTTCAAGATTGGACGACTGTAATTCCTAATTATTGGGCTGTCCCACATATTTTGTGAAAAGCCTCCAGCTGATCCAAAATGCTGCAGCCAGAGTTCTGATGAGAACTAACAGGAGAGATCATGTTTCTCCAGTTTTAGTCTTCATTGGCTCCCTGTTAAATTCAGAATAGAATTTAAGATTCTTCTCCTCACATATAAAGCTTTTAATGACCGAGCTCCATCATATCTTAAAGATCTCATTGTAAGGTATTTTTCTAATAGAGCACTTCGCTCCCAAACTGCAGGTTTACTTGTTGTTCCCAGAGTTTCTAAAAGTAGAATGGGAGGCAGAGCCTTCAGTTATCAGGCCCCTCTCTTGTGGAATAAGCTGCCAGTAAATGTCCGGGAAGCAGACACCCTTTCCACTTTTAAGATTAGGCTTAAAACCTTCCTTTTTGATAAAGTTTATAGTTAGGGATGGCTCAGGTAATCCTGAAACATCCCATAGTTAAGCTGCTATAGGCTTAGACTGCTGGGGGACCTCATCTGTCACACCTTTCCTCACTTTTCTCTCTTTTTCCCCCTGTTTAATTTCTCAAATGATTTTATGTACATGTGACATTATTGTGGTTATTAACTTGTGTTTCCCTGTTCCACAGTCGCCACAGGCATGCTCAGGACGGGAGATTGGAGACAAGTTTCGGTGTAATCTGTTGGTTTCTTTAGCTAGGATATTATTCTTTGAATTGGCTCTATATGAATGAATTGGATTATGATTACAATGAATTGAATTCCAATTGGCTTGAATTGGACTATATTATTTAAGTGCCTTAAACAATGACAATTGTTGTAATTTATCGCTATATAAATAGAATAGAATTGAATTGAATTGAATTGAATTGAATTGAATTGAATAAGTGTGTGGCTGAGTAGTCAGAAACCTCTAACAACATGTTGAATTATGTAATGGTATGAGCTAAAAATAGATTTTTATAAGTCACTGCACATTTTTTTCTGAAGGATAATTAATGATCAATAAGAAGTCTTCTCTTTGAAGTCTTTGCTTCTGCCCTCTACAAATATTAGTTTCTGTTAAAGGCAAATGGCATTCATTGTACCCTCTTTCTTTATCAGCTGATGGATAACCTCACAGCCTATCAGCTGAACTCTGTAATTAGGGGGCCTCTTTCCTGGATGTGTGTGCGGATACAGATGTCTGTTCAGATTTCATCTGCTTGCCTGAATCAAAGACATCTAAAGCAGGCATCACAAAAATGTTAATTACTTCTTAGATTTAATTAGCAAAGAGACTAATTCAGTCAGAGGTGAGTACAGTATGTGAGGTTGGATATTTGGAGTGATTTGGCTGAAATTACACTCTCAGGTCATAAAAACTAAACCAAGGATTTCATAAAGCTTCACTAATACTACAAAATTGGATTAAGAACTAACCAATACTGTGCAAAAGTCTTGAGCCAGACCTAATGTCTTTCAACTTTAGCTTCCATTAGCTTTCTTGTTATCTTTTAAAATGATGTTGAGCTGTAGTTCTCCTGACTTTCTGAAGGTCTTTCAAAGCTTTTCTTTGAACATTGGCTGTCCTTGTATCAACCAATTTAACAGGAATGCATTTTTTGTTTGTTAAGCCACATAATACTGACCTATGACCTACTCAAGCATAAAATAGACATCTAACCCAATAGATGAACCAGTCTTTTGTCTACACATAACAGGCAAATAAAAAAAATAAGATAAAGAAACAATCTTCAAATTATATATTTAGGCAAAGACACATAATTTGTTCCTATTTCTGTCATTTTATCAACAAATAATGCAAAAGATAATGCAGTTTGATAGACATAAGATTGTATTTTTGTATCAAAAAGGGGATTCTCAAATACCTCTTTTTGGCCAAAGTGGTTCCAGTGCTGGTTCAGGGCTGGTGCTAAAGCCTTAAGATGGTTCTGTATCAGAGGTAGTTTGGATTTCGTCATTACGTCACTTTAAACGTCTCATGTTTGATTCTCCACTGCAATCTGAATTTCTACAAAGGACCACAGTGGAGGGAGAAAGGTTATCTTAACAAAAACATCAAATGACAGTATTTCTCTTATGTTCATTGCAAACTAATATCTTAATGTCTCTTATTTACTTAAGTCTCTTATTAATGCTTTTTTATAAAGCAGCTGGTGTTCGTGAACGCTGTCCGCAACAGTGGCTACTCTTTCTAAATGCTAATAGATATTTATGGATGGTATTAAGCGCTGATTTGAGCACCAACTGACTTTATTAAAACCCCTGCAATAGGGGTTGGTGCCAATGTAGCACCATTTTTTTTAGTACCTGAGCAGGAGCTTCCAAACCAACACTGTAACCACTTTGTTGGAAAAACCCAAAGAGCTATTAGCTGAAAACTTATTTCAGCATGATGTGCAGTGTGTCCTTTCTAAAATCAGGAAAATGGACAAGTGGAAGACAAAAGAAGAAGTGTCAGGCCTGAAAAACGATCTACAGTAGATGAACAGGATCTGAAAGTGATGTCCTTAAGAAAGAGAAACTATGCAGCAAAGACCTGACACAGGACCTGAGAGATGCATCTGGACCTTCAGCTGATCCATCTACTGTTGGCTCAAGCCTCATCAGAAATGGTCTCCATGGAAGGGTGGCTGTCAAGAAGCCATTCTTAAGGAAGGGAAACAGGGAGAAAAGACTGAGCTATGCCAAATGACACAAGAAGTGGACTGAAAATCAGTGGCAACAGGTCTTACGGAGGGATGAATCCTCCCCAGAGCCCGGACCTCAACATTATTGAAGCAGTGTGGGATCATCTGACAGAGAACGGAACAAAAGGCAGCCAACATCCAAAGAAGAGCTTTGGGATGTCTTTCAAGAAGCCTGGAGAACTGTTCCTGAAGACCAAAAATACCAAATATTGACTTTTCTCTTTTTATACTGTATTTCAATCATCAGTTTGCTGTTTTCCTGACAATATGTAAAGAAGTGAGAGCTGGCTCAAGACTTATGCACAGTACTGTAGGTGAATCCACCCATGTTTTCTGTCAACCTGTGATTACTGTAACTCATTCTAAAGTACTGTGTTCTCACCTTTTAAACATTTTCTTCCTTCTGCGACACTGATGAAGTCCTGCTTTCCTGGTAAGGTTCAGCCATCTGTTACTGTGTATGTAATCTTTCACTATGTGTGTAGATGGAAAGTCAGTACCACAGTGACGTGTCATTTGGCTTACATTTGCAATTAGTTTGTAAGACACTTAGGTTGTGATATCACATCTGTTATGGAGGACAAGTCAAAATGCAACGTGTGACACAGTCAAATGTTCATAACTTTAACAAATACTGGATAGAATATAATGTTTTCCTTTTTGTGTTTGCTCACAGATGAAAGCAGAAGTTACCAATCATGAGAGTGCAACACTGCTGCTTTTTGAAAGATGGCCTTACAGGAGTCATTGTGCTTAAAAGATAAACTGCACAGTTTAAGGAGTCTCATGAATGCACTGTTAGCATCTCAAGCTCCATATGTTGATGTGATTAGTGGCAGCTGCTGCATTACAGGGACAGGAAGAAAGATTTGGGGGGTTGTTGAGGGTGAGTGGGTGACAAAAACGAAAGAGAGTGAGAGCTTAGAGTATGCGATCACTGTTCTGCTGCATTTCTCTACAATGCAATTTCTACGTAGTCCTCCTCTCCCTCCCTCATTCCTCTCTGTAAGCAATAATCTCCGCTCACTCTCACAGCCTCACAGCTCACTGCCCTGCCACAGAGCATCTCTCTCTCCTATCGACTCTACTTTCTCCTCAGTGAGGATGACATCCCCGAATTTGATGAACCAGCGAAGCTCTCATTCTGGCTGGAGGCTTCCGAGGGATACCCCAGATGAACGGGCTTACTGGACGAGGAGGTGCCGTATCTAAGGAGCTTCGTAGAAGACCTGTCAGCTCTAACAGTTTCTGGGTAAGTGCTGTACTGTTCCACTTATCGTCTCTATCAGAGATCAGAAAGAGGGAACAAATTACACTAGGATCTGTGCTTTACTGTTCCGAGCAGCTCACAATGGTTGTTATTTTCCTCTCTCAGCACGTTGGAAGTATTACTTGATATATTGACTGACACTACAGTTGAGGATTTACAGAGTCATGAGTTACAGGAACTGAGGTGGCACCAAGCTAATGCAGCAGCTGTTTCTCATCTATCAGGGCTGAGGCAGTATTCGTTGTCACGACACTGAAATTCCGTGTCTTTGTTTGCTTGTCTCTCCTCATTGCTGTGCTGGCTGAAGCACACACTCATACACATGGCAATCACTCCTTTGAGTGATGTTCCCCCTCCACACTATTTGCAGATGGTCACACATGATGCCCCCCCCCCCCCCCCCCCCCCCCATAAAAACAACCTGAAATCTAATAGATAG
This sequence comes from Leuresthes tenuis, assembly GCF_036924035.1. Classification (NCBI taxonomy): domain Eukaryota; kingdom Metazoa; phylum Chordata; class Actinopteri; order Atheriniformes; family Atherinopsidae; genus Leuresthes; species Leuresthes tenuis. The sequence continues at coordinate 27,818,973 of NW_027325360.1, read as the reverse complement.
ATACCAGACAAAATAAGTTTTTAGACAAAGTTTATCTGAAGGTGCGTTATCCAGATGATCTCTATTTACTTTAAGCCTCCACTTAGTAAGGTCCTGCAGAAAGAGGGCTGAAATCACAAAGTCTGTAGAAAAAAGTATAATGAGATGAAGACTGTGGTTGGAGGAAAGTATCTCTATGGTAACAGCAGTTTTTGCCAAGGGTAGAGGAGAGGTGAAGAAAGCTTGCTGCTTCTCTCTGGCGTTTATTCAACCGTATCAGGAATTATGGTACTGACAGGACTTTTTCAGGCAGAGCAAAATGAAATGAAGAGTGACAGTAGATAAGTGGAGATAAAGATCATATAAATAAAGAAATACATTCACAAATAGGATAATCTTAAAAAAGATTATCCTTTGAGAGTTGTTTATCATTTACATACTGTTATAAATGGTTAAAAGTTTGTCATGAAGTCTTCTTGCATTTAATCTCTAGGTGCCTATTTGTGGAGGCAGACCAAACTGATGGTTGATGGTAAAGAGAGAAAGAAATACATCTGTGGATAGTTTAGAAAAAAAAGTAACTCTCTGCAGGATAGATCTGTCAAATCTGACGTGAGTAGTGATGAGAGCTCCGCTGCTCCATATCAGCAAGTGTCATTTTCCCAAAAGGCTTCTTTAGAAGCCCACACCAATCCTCTTTGTCATGACGGTTTGTGATATAACGATGGGCTGGATTTTTCCAGGTGCTTGGCATACTTTTATAGATTGTGATATTCACTCGGCTCAACCACTGCAAATTAACACTTCAGAGTATCCAACTGGTAGTCTGTAGCGCTGATAGACCCAGTGAAAATAGAAATACTTGCAGTTGTACCTAATAATGTATGAGAGTCACCGTGCAACAGCTGTGTCATTGGAGCGTTTCAGAAAAATATCAGCCAGTTAGTGATTACAGGCTAATTGTGACTTTTAGTTGATTGGGTTTGGGTTTGCACGTGTTCCACCGGATTCTTCAAGATATTTTTCCAACTTACCCACCCAGAAGTGACTGCTTGGAAAGAGAAACTAGTTCTATTTATATAAAAACTGTTTTTGGGTTTAGGTGGATTTTTTTTTCTTGCTCATGATAGAACGTACCAATTCTGGTGATGAGTCTGAAACTGTGAAGCTGGAGACCTTAGTTTGATTTAGGGCACTTCTGCAATCGCAGAGGCTTGAGGCCCTTAATCTTTCTTGCACAAGACTGAATTGCTCATTTGTTGTTGTCATGACAATTGACATAAAGTGTCCCTTTAGTATAAGTGGAGAGTGTGTTCTCCACAACAGTGAGCTTGTTTTTTTAAGAGAAGAATCTGTGCTACTACAGAGTTTCAACAGGTTTGTGATTCACCGCTGCCTACAGCCCAAACAGCAGCGCTGGCCTCTGGTCACCCAGACTGAATGTAGAGCAACACCATGACTAGGATGCAACCTTTCTCCACTCTCCTCCTCTTCATCAACTCTGAGTCACAGCCCAGCACACAATATTCAGCCCACGAAAAAGAGCTCCTCGACTGAGTTGGAAGCCGATGCTCTTGTGTGAATGTTTCTTATAAAGTTGTAGCCTCATATTTAAAATATTTCTGATTACAGAAATGACCAAGTTCGCCCGTTCAGTTGTTTTCGGATTTGGTTAAAGTTGTGTAAATTTTTATAACAAGCGTTTGGAAATGTTCAGTCAATACAGACCAGCGAGATCAGTGGTCAGACTGTCTTTCCACTTGGTGTAATAAACTGTTAAAAGTATAGTTATTGGTAATTGCTTTCAGGGAGTTAATTATTGCAGAGGAGGAGCCCAGCTGCACAGTCTGTTAGCTCATTATGGGCAGTCAGCTAGCACTTGAATCTGGGGGGGTGGGGGGGGGGACGACAGCCAGATCTGTTTCCCATCTGGTGCCTCATGCTCGGATGGCACCCCGAAACCGTCAGCTTCATTGCTGGCTGACTGCTGGCTGACTGCTGAGGAAGTTCGTCACATTATTAAGAAGTAAACAACACTGCATTATGCAGCACTGACAGCTTTTCAGCCAGTAAAGATGTGTGAGATTCATTAGAGGGGTTTGGGTCCCTGAGAACTGCTAGCAGCCATAAAGCAGAGAAAAAAATAAAAATTGGCGTCATGCCTACAGAAATAGCTTGTCTGACTACCTGACCACCAACAGATACGCAGAATGCTTTGGCGTTTAATCTAAAAAAGACAGTAGGAACATTGGTCGCTAGTGTCAGTTCTTACAGCCTGAGGATCAACAGGAGCATGAGAAAGCTCACCTCAGCTAACGCTTTGCTTATGCATCATCACTCATTACAAGCCACCTGCTCGGCCATCATGTCGTGCCAGTGAAAGTGGAACTCCAGGCATTACTGTGATGCAGCTTGGGCACATGCTGCGTGGCTTGTTGTGTTACTGAACATCTCAACTCCTCACACCTCCCAAAAATGGTCCTCAAAGCTTAATGATTATATCGGTCACATTTCTTGGTAAATATTAGCAAATACAACAGTCATTTGTAGAGATTCAAAGTGCCTTTTCATACATACTCAACATGTGCTCGACACCTTTACTAACAGAGCGCAGGCAAAACTTAAAAAATACAATATGGCAATATACCATGTGCATACCATGGATTATATACAGTCTGCTACAATAAAAACACACAGTTTAGTGTGGGAGGTGAGCCTGTGCTTTTTATAGACATTCTCTCTCTCGCTCATTCTTCTGCCTGTTCCTTGATCACAAAAGCTGCCAAATATATCCAGTGGTGGTAAAAGAGGCTGTTGTGTGAACACGAGGAGGCTATTCTTAGTCTGCTGAGGAAGAAAAATAATCATATTTGGTCAGAACAGTATGGAGCTCAAGTCGCTTTCCACTGAATAACTAATCTGGGAACAATATAATAATTCTGCTAGTCATTTCATGTGATCCTGTCAGATGTAATAAGAGTTCATTTTGAATCTGGATTGAGTAGGTTGATTTTATATGTGACAGTCTTTGTTACTTGTTTTCTAAATGTAACTCCTACTATTACGATTTGTGTTATTACCATTTGTATCCTTTGTTTCTTTATGAATCCAAAACATCTAGGTACATGAATTTTATACATAAACAGGTATATAAAAGGTAAGTGTTTTACATAAGAGCACTGAGTCAGCACTTCAGTTGGCCAGCGAGGCTTAGTGGAAGCCATGTTTATTGTTTCTCTCTCCTTCTATTCTCTATCATCCATCTTTTCTCTTTCTCTCCTCTCCTTACAGATTAGTGACAACATGAATCATCTTTCAAGATAAGCCTGTCTCCTCGGGAAAAATTTAATTACTTTTAATACACAAAACTGTCAGGAGTTGCCGGACAAATGTCACAGGTATTACCCCTCTGATGGTAAGAGTTTGTTTCTAGTGGGAGCTAAATCAGCTGTCTCTTTGTCAGTTTGACTTTACACTTTAGCAGAGCTGTTTTGTTTTTGTTTGTGTTTCCTTGTGCACCATATCACTCTCGGACTGTTTCTGAAGATGGTGTTGTGTATTAAAAACGAAACAATCCAGTACAACTGCTATGAAACTCATGCTTTTCAAATGGTGTCTTGTGATTATTTGCAACACTTGATCACAATACAGCGATGGGCCTCCATTTTTCAGGCTGCCACCACATATTGTGGTGATTTGTTTTTGTGAGCGTGTGTCTTCATTCTAACTGTTAGTTTTGTCATATTGAACACTAAGCTGTGACTCTGTCTGACTGTGCAGTCAGTCCTGCTGTTTCTGTGGTCTCTAGTGCTCCCTAGGCCAATGCTGTAACACCACATCTACCAATGATACCAATGACATAGGCCACCACACAAAATACACAGGTGTGTTCATGTTATGATTCCTGCATCTATTTTTTATTATAATCACTAAATGAGCAAATAAAAAAAAAACTCAAAACAAACTTTATCCAAAAATCTGAACAAGTAGACATGGAGGCTTAATAGTGACAGGACATAATCAAGTAACTGGAAACGCCTGCAACTAAGCACAAAAAAAGAAGGAGTAACAGTAACAGGAAACTGACTTTCAAAATAAAACAGGAAACTAAACAAAGCCTGGAGCAGAACACACTAAAAATTGAACATAATTCCAAAACCAGAATAAAATCAGCTGGAGAACAACTACCTGTGAGTCCGGGAAGCTACGAGAATAAACCAGAAACTAAACTAAGGTCAGGACTGAGAGATAAACACAAGAACAAATAAGGCAAATTATAAAAGAGACTAAAACAAAACGGCACAACAAGAATAGACTGATGAATCAGATTTCAAACCAATAACTCCAAAATACCCAAACCCTTTACAAAATAAAGCAAAAACACTAACAGCAGGAATCTTATTAGTTCTGTATCAGTTCTTCTTTACATTATTATTTGTTTATCAAGACCAAGTAACATGAAACTTCCTCACATGGTGGCAGGTTGTGATCATGCTGAAAACAGCCCATCGGTTAGTTCTGTTTTAATCAACTTTATTCTTTAGTGGTGACTGTATCTCAAAAACATTTTTGGTCAGTTTAATCACTGAATTTCTTTGCACTTATTGTTTAAATTGTCTTCAAATCATCCTTTATTTATAACTGAGAAATAGCAATGGGGACCAGTGTTTGCCTTTCTGTAACTTCAGAGGTACATTAGATTACACTGAACTGTGGAAAAAGCAGCTAACATCTATATCCAAAAAGTCTTAATTTCAATTCTACCGAAATTTACATTTTCGGTTGACTTGATGACACCCATTTGACTCATTAGGTGCTTATTTTTATACTTCATTTATTTGATGCTCTTTTGTTGTTATCTGTATATTGTTACTGCATTTTGAAGCTATCTGGCACAAGAATTTCTTTGGGGATTAATAAAGTTTTATCTTATCTTATCATTTAAATCTTTTCAAATATGTCATGTGACGAGTCTGCAGTAACCTTCACAACACATTATAAATCTTAGCAAAATATTTTTCTAAACACACGAAACCGGTTTTAGGGTCAGTGCATTTTTAATAATTTTATGACTTAAAGTATTAGATTCCTTTAGTTCTTTTAAATCTAAATAAATGCAGAGTAAACTGAGGTCAACAAGTCAACTTTCAGTCTGCTTACATTGCTGCTTACAGCTATATTGTTAGTAATATTAGGCAGAAGACATCCTGTGAAGCTGTATGAAGTAAAAGGGAAAAACCATTACCATGATTCTTAGACGTCGCTGGAAAAGTTTGGGTCCATGTTGTTCTGTTTTTTCGCAGGTTGAGCAAGAGATCTCACTCTTCCAGAGAAAGATGTCTGACCTTGAGTCCGTGCTCCAGCAGAAAGACATTGAGTTAAAGGCCTCAGAGACTCAGAGGACAATCTTGGAACAGGACCTGGCAACTTACATAACAGAATGCAGTGTGAGTGGCTCCCCTGTTATAAAAGTAGACACCACATTGACTGTTTTGCCTCTTTATTATGTACATTTCTGTGTGATAAACCATGGAAGGACAAAATAATAGAAACGTTCTCTCAAGTCAGTACAGTACAGTTTAGTTGACCCCTATTTCATACAAAACCTGTCATTATAACCAAATGTTTTCAGGTTTTTATGTTACACCGTACAACCCCAATTGTAAATAAGTTAGGGTTCTTTCTAAAATGGGAATAAAACTGACTGCAGTAACTTGCTAATGTTATAAACCAATAGTGTATATAGCTCACAGAAAACAAACCAAATGTTGAAAGTGAGACATTTGCCATTTCATAGAAACTTTGAGCTCATATTCAATTAAATGGCAGCAACATAAATAGTTGGACAGGTCCATGTTTCCACTGTGTAACATCACCTCAGTCTGTAAATGTCTTTGAGAGAGGAATGTTGTCCCATTCTTGTCTGATTTTGGATTCTAACCACTCAGTGGTCCTGGGTCTTCTTTGTTGTGTTTTATGTTTTGTGATGATCCAATTGCTTTCAAGTGGTGAAAGTTCAGTCCAGCACCTGGACTCTTCTCCTAGGATGCTGTGCTGTTGGAGTAGAAGCAGCATGTGGTTTAGCAATGACTTATGACAATAAATAAGGCCTTCCCTGGAAAAGAAAGGCACTTATGTACCCCCTACCATCAGAGATGCAGGTTTTCTGCACTGAGAGCTGATAATGAGCTGAATAGTTCCTCTCGTCTTTAGTTTGAAGGATGCGGCGATTTTCAAAAATAATTTCTTATTTTGATTCCTCTGACCACAGAACAGTTTTCCACGTTGCCTCAGTTTGTTTTAAATGAGCTTCGGTCCAGAGAAGATGGCAGTGTTTCTGGAACATGATTATGTATCGCCTCTTCTCTGCATGATGGAGCTTTAACCTGCATTTGTGTAATGGCATGGTGATTTTTGGAAGTGTTCCTGAGCCCATACTGGGATTTTCAGGACAGAATCAGGCCTATTTTAAAGCAGAGCACCTGAGGGCCAAAAGATCAGGGGCATGCAATAATGATTTTTGTCCCCTGTGCACAGAGATATCTCCAAATTCTCTGAATCTTTTAATGATATTATGTACTTTAAATGATTGAGTGTTCAGAGTCTGTGTAATTTTACTTTTGGGTGCTCCCAACAAACTCACCCACCTGAACACATTTATGTCCTGCTTTCAGAGTCTAAAACGCAGTTTGGAACAAGCACGCATGGAAGTGTCCCAGGAGGATGATAAAGCACTGCAGCTCCTCCACGACATCCGGGAACAAAGCAACAAACTTCAAGAGATCAAAGAACAGGTAGGATGGCATCTCAGCAGTTAGGTCAGTGGGTTCAGGTGTATACTCCACTCCTGGTGTTACATGCTCAAAACAGTATAACTAATGAGGAGTAAGGTGCAATAAGACAAAATTTCAAAACCCCTTTTGCTTTAAAAACAAAGTAAAACACTTCTTAGTTTTAAACTACAGCTCCTTCATCTCGTGGATTGAAGGAAAAACTTTGAAGCACAAAACAGAAATGTCCAAAGACTTTTCTTTTCAAAAAGAAGCAGATTAAAATATCTCATAATGGCAGTCAGATGGAGCAGGTCAAGTCACCAAGGCTGAGCGTGTGGGTTGTGAGCATGATAAGATGAGCACATGATGTTGGAGCTCCACCTCCCTCTGTAGGAGTGCAGTCAGCATGATATTAAACATCTAAAGCATGCACAGAGATGCCTCGTGTTGCAGAATGCTCGATTAAACAGTCACCGCTGTTTTCTTAACTGTTTGATTGCAAGAGAAAGAGATCCTTCATGTAGAATGAGTTGAAAATGACATATCTGGTGTTCAGTTTTCTATTTAGAAAGGAGACTGTGTCTCTGTCTCTCTGAAAACACCAAATCTATTAATATATATACACACACATTGGATTACTAATAAGCGTGAGGTATGTGTGAGTGTTTGCATGAGCACCATGTAGCCACAAAACATCACAGACTGCTGTCTGTGGTGAGATTTAAGTTGATACAAGATAGCCAGTTTATTAGATCAAGAGCATAAAAAACTGTCCTGCTGTCATGATGCACCATTTTTTCTAAAAAAAAAAGGTAATATAAAAGCAACCTGTTTTCCTCAGCCTACACTAATGCTGGTTACCGAGCACTGAATACATTGTGCAGTGGTTGCCATGGCGACAAGAGCCCTATACCTACCGCGAGGAGAGCTCTGATGCAGTGGGCAGGCTGTGTTGTGTTGAGGTACTGTGGCCTTAGCTCATATTGTTTGAGAAAACCCAGTACGGTGAACATCACTTCACATGCTATCTTTGTAAAAACAGTGGTTTCTTAAAGAGGATTTCACCATGTTTATCTTGTCGATGAGCTCTTCTTAATCTGCACCTCATATTCGATGCAGAAATAGAGCATTTGAAAGTGAAAAATATGTTTTAAAAAGGTGAAAAACAACGTTATGGCTCAGAATTTACATTCGAAATATAGCTGAAACTCTGAGAGAGCACGGAATTGAGCTCATGTCTTCCAAGTATCTTATTCTCCCTGTCCTTATTCTCTCAAGAGGACCCATTATGTAAATGTAGCTGTTTCCCTTAGCATCGTCTTGCTATTGATGTCCAACTTTCTGATTTGTAAAACAATCAGATCCCTAAAATGTTATCCAAGCACTCAGGTACCCCACCTTTCAACTCAAAATGGTTTTCTGAAAGGTTGGATTAATCTTAAAACTTTAGAAATATAAATAACTCAGTTATCCAGACCTGTTGTTTTCATCTCAGAAACAACCAACTTTGCCATAGCTGCGACATGTAAAGCAGTGTTTTCTGATTACGCCTTATCAACACACTTAAGTTTAAGATTTGTATTACAATGAACTGGACTGCATTTATGATGAAAAACATTTCCCTGGTCAGCAGAAGAAGGGCTTCAAGTGGTTCTGTACTCAAAGTCTTCATGTTGCCCAAACTTTTGCTTTTCTGGTTTGGTGGTTATAGGTTTGCAAACGCTCTCTCAAAGCCATTTTATTGTTGCTTTCATAACCAAATTTGTTTGTTTGAGTAGATTATAAATTGATTTGCTTTTGTTTTACACTGGGAATCACTTTTGATAATTTTTTGTCTTTGCCTTATTGACTTCAATTCAATTCAATTCAGTTTTATTCATATAGCGCCAAATTACAACAAATTTCATCTCAAGGCACTTCAATAATACAGTCTAATTCAAGCCAATTTGAGTTAATTTAATTGTAATCATAACCTAATCAAATCCAATTAATTAAATTCAAAATTAATCCAATTCTTTCATACAAAGCCAATTCAAAGACAATTTCCTTGCCAAGGAAACCAACAGAAACTTCTCTTCAGTCCAATCTAACAGGAAGAAACCTCTAGCAGAACCAGACTCAGGAAGGGTGGCCATCCGTCTCGATCAGCTGGGGTTTGAGAAGACAGAAAAGAGGGGACAACAAACACCATTCAAAGGATACCTGTTGAGACAAGGAAGTAGGAAGTTAATGACAACAATAATGACAAATTTCATTTGAGAAATTAAACAGGGGAAAAAAAGAGCAAAGTGAGGAAAGGTGACAGATAAGGTACCCCAGCAGGTTAGACCTATAGCAGCTATACTATGAGATGTTTCAGGATCACCTGAGCCATTATAAGCTTTATCAAAAATTAAAGTTTTAAGCCTAATCTTAAAATCAGAATTACAAATGCATAGACTAGTTTTTCTGCATCACTCTGAGACAGGATGTTCCCGATTTTGGCAATATTAAGAAGGTTAAAGAAGGCAGTCCTAGAAACCTGTTTTATATGCAAGGCAAAGGACAGATCCTGGTAAAAAATAATTCCAAGGTTCCTCACTGTATTACCAGGATCCAAGGAAATGCCATCTTGATTAACTATATAACTAGACAATTTCTCCCTGAAGCGCTCAGGTCCAAAGATAACGACTTCAGTTTTTTTCTGAATTTAGAGGCAGACAGTTCTGAGCCATCAAAGTCTTTATGCCTTCAAGACATGCTTGTAGTCTGACCAACCTATTGGGTTTATCTGGTTTATAGTTAAGTACAGCTGAGTATCATCAGTATAGCAATAGAAATTTATGGCATGCTGTCTAATAATGTTACCTAATGCAAGCATGTCTAAAGTGAAAAGAATTGGTCCAAGGACAGAACCCTGTGGAACTCCATGACTTACTCTGGTGTGTGAGGAAGATTCTTCATTTACAAGAACAAACTTGTTCTTGTTCTTCTTTTTTTATCTGAAAGATATTTATCTTTCAGATAAATGTGACTTAAACCAGCCTGGTGCAGTTCGTTTAATCCCAATAACATGTTTAAGTCTCTGTAACAGAATGTTGTGATCAATTGTATCAAATGAAGCACTGAGGTCCAACAGGACAAGCACAGACACAAGTCCGCTATCAGAGGCTAAGAGGAGATCATTGGTAACTTTCGTCAATGCTGTTTCTGTGTTATTTATCTTTGGTGTTGTCTGTATGTGTAGAGTGGTGTAACAGTGCTGTTGCTACTTCTGTCTTGGCTAGGACACTATAGCAAAAAGAGATCTTTGATCTCAGTGAACTTTTCCTGGTTAAACAAAACTGCCTGTTTGTAATAAAACGTGCATACTTTTATACAGGCTAGTCTCAAAAGTGATAGAAATATAGCCAAGATCAAATCCTGTCTACTTTGTAACACAACTGTCATAAATAGAGTGAATACTTCGAAGCACAAAAGAAAATAGTCTGTAACTATAGTTTCCAGCTCATGCCTGTTAGATTTCTGTGCGTTCCATTTGGTGCCTCTCGGCAGGGTATTCACAGCAGCCAAATCCAGCATTTCATCTTGAAAAGCATCTGTCTCCCACGCACTGTCATACGACTGCAGTGTTTATCATCTTCATGCAGAAGTCATACAGTGTTGATCCAACAAAGATGAGAGATTTGAGGGTAGATTCAGTTTCAGAGACAATTAAGGAATCCGTGCCAAAGCCCGTGAGACCTGCAAACATTTACAAAGTGACAATTTCATCAAAGACACAAGAGCAAAAAGCACAGATAGATTTGCTCTGACGATCTTGGTTGTCCCAAAACACAGAGAAGTTAGATGCCATGACACTTTATTGAGCCATCTATGGGTGCAACCATTGTTTTTTTTATGATTACTGGTTAGTTTCAAGAGTCTACAATCTGATAAGACAATAGGCCAGACAAATGTGTTCAAAAGATTTGAAAACTGCAGCAGAATTTGAACAATTATCCTCCAAAGACATTGTCTTGTTTGTTCTGAGTGTCATTTGCGTGCTAAGGGGAAGGAACGATGGACTGCAGAAGCAACTTAACCTTGATGGATTTCTGGGGGGTTTTTTTTGTTTTTTTTTACATATCAGTGAGTGAAATGAAAAACTGTTTCTCGATCTATTCCCAATCGCAAATTAGAACAAAAAAAAAAAAAACAGACGCTTTGCAGTAATAAATAAACCCCTGATGGCAGTATGAATAATGACTGCAAGCAGCACCCAGATAGTGAATAAATTACATAATGACTGATTTGAAGGTCTCACTCTCTAGATTAAACCTCTAAAGCTGCAGTGTGAATTGATAATGTGAAGAGTGACTGCTCACTTTACACAAAACCAGATTCTGAGAAGCCTTTAACTATCTTCTAGCATTATGTGTCTGCTGTATGATTATTGCTTCTTTATGCAACACATGAACAAAGGACAGGAGATAGATTGGTTTTTCATCACTTTCCATCTCTTGAGTCCTTGTTTTGTTTAGCTAATTCATAGAATTTGAAAAATCCTTTTCCAACTTTCCTGACTCGGGTTGACTCTCCCAGAAAGTTGATTCTCTGATGCGAAAATGATCAGAGAGAAAAAGTGCACAGGTACTTTCAGGGAGTTATTTCAGCCTCATTGCTGAAAAAGTTTGGATGCTGTGCAAAAAGTAGATAAAAAACATAAAGATTTATGAATGACAGACTTAGGCAAACACTGTATTTATACATAAAAGCAATATAATATCCATAGAAATGTTACATAAGTGTTGAATCAAATCATTCTCATTTCATAATTTTTAAATGGCAGTTTATATCCGTATGCAACTGAACATCTTAACTACAGTAGCTAAGAAGGCACAAATTAAACACTGCCTCTAAAACAGGCTTTTCATGTATTTTCCAAATCACCACAGTTTTACCTCATGTAGCAAGAGAAGGATAAAAGATTGATGGACGGACGGACTTATACCAGTCCATTTCTGCACATATGAAAGGTTCGAGCAGTGAGTTGTTTTTATGGCATGTTTCATATATTTTTTTTATCAGTTATGAACAAGTTTCACTCTGCTTAGTTCCATTTTATATTCTGTCAGCAGCTCATGGAGTGAGGGTGGGCGTTTGTGAAGCAGCATCATGTCTGATGCTGTCTGCTTGTTATAATTTGTTGTGGCTGAGCATCAGTCTCTCTGGATGCAGCAGGATGCTACTTTTCATTACGCTGACAGGCAGGTGGATGGGCCTATAAGCAGATGAGGTGGTTGACATCTGTGAATAATTACTGTTTAACAGGCATGTAAGTGACTTTGGCACATCGACATGCTCTTTTCTCACTTATGAAGGAGGCAGAGGTTTCTAACAACGGATCTTTCTTCGGATTAAGGTAACCTTAAGGCAAGTTTTCAGCTTGGATCAAATGGATGATCTTCTCTTCCAGTTGCTTTTGTGCTTCACTATGTGAAATATGCTACTTTTGTTGTTGTTTTAAAAAAATGGTTTGGCCTCAGTCATGGAAGTTTTCTGTTCTCTGTTTTCAGGAATATCATGCCCAACTGGAGGAGATGCGAGTTTCCATTAGACAGCTGGAGGAGGACCTGTCTGCAGCCCGTCGCCGTAGTGACCTGTATGAGGCAGAGCTGAAAGAATCTCGACAAGCCAACGAGGAACTGAAGAGGAAAGCTACAGACTACCAGCACAGGATGCAGAAGGTCTTAATTTTTTTGGCATATAACTGCCATTCATACTCTGTTGCAGTAGTGCTCACTGTTACAAAGAAATATGATGTTACTATGTGTAAGTTTTACCTTTACTTTTGTACTAAGTTAGCAGCTAAGTTAGATAATTTCTGCGAGGCATCTCATTGAGTTTCCTCTATCTTCACAGGTCAAAGAGCAAGGCAAAGCAGAGGTAGAGGAGATGATCACCAAATTGGAGAAGGTAATTCATCGACCTGGTTTAGTTTTATATACATACCTAAAAGGATTAAAACTACTTTTCTATCAGTATCATATTTACTTGAATAAAGCAGGAGCTGTTTATTTGCCATGTCTACATTTTTCTCCTCAGGTCGGTGCTGAGCAGCAGATAAAGATCCAGGACCTACAAGAGAAGCTTTCTAAGGTAGAATATCTTTACTGGGAAGATTAATTGATAATTTACATTTACAGTTTTAGATATATATTTAGATATATATATTGTGTATTTCTTTCCCCTTCCTGACCTCCTTCCTCCTTCTTTCTCCCCCCGTCTCTCTTTGAATCTGCATCCAGTTAAGTCGGAGGTCACAGAACAATTAGGCTGACTTTCAAAATTAGGGTTAGTGTTTAACTATCAGCAATCACAGAGTTGCCTCATTCAGTTGTTTTTTTTCTAACAGACCTTGTCTTAGAAATTAATATTTTAAAGCACCATCCACCATTTTGCTGAAAGTAAATTAGGCATTGATGTAGATATTTAAGGCTCGGTAAATCCATATTTGAGATCCGTTTAAATCTACATGTCATTAAATAAACAGCAAGTAGCAGGTCACTTTTTAAAGGATTTCATATTCATAATGTTAAGTGGTTTGTTTATTTGCTCCAAATGAAGTTACTAGAATGATATAATTTATTCCCTATACAACCAAAAAACACTTTAATCTGTATTTTCTTTACCTTATTTCAGCTGACACAAGGCCAAGTGTCTTCACTAACCAACCTGTCATGTAAACAAAGTTAAAATTAGGCAACAGGTTAAAAGAAACTGTGAGTGAGGCAAAGAAAAGTAGAAAGGTTTATAGATTACACTAGTTGCAGAGTTCTGGAAGATTCTACAATTACAAGGTTAATGTGGTGACAGATGAGTTTATTAGGATTTGGTATAAAAGTCACATCCACCAAAGATTTAATACTTTGAAACAATGGTGGGTTGTGGCTCATGACTTTATGAGTCTTTAGGCCTCCTCCCAGTTGGACGTGGCCTGAAAGGGAGGCGATCAGGAGGCATCCTAATCAGCTAACCGAACCACTTCAACTGACTCCTTTTGATACACAGATTCTTTAGTTCCCAGTTATCAAGTAGTATTATTATTAAAAGTTAGCATGATGTAAATTTAAGTGTGTTGTGTGTTCTGGCATGACTGCTCAACTCAAAGACTCGAAGGAGATGACAAAGGAGAGACGCAGTGCAAAGCCGATAGGAAAATTTATTTATTTAAAGAAAGTAACACAACCTAAAGTAACGCAAATATGAGGTGTGTACGTCAGTGGTTTCAGCCATGTCAGTGTGGGTCTGTTGATCATGTTCGGTGGGGTGTTGTGAAGTGAGTATAAATGAAACGCCAAAAAAACAAACGAAGGTGCGGAGGCTGGCGAGGGAAGCGAGCGACCCCCTGCAGGCAGCCACCAGCCCTCTTATTCAATTCAATTCAATTCAATTTTATTTATATAGCGCCAGATTACAACAATTGTCATCTCAAGGCACTTAAGTAATATAGTCCAATTCAAGCCAATTGGAATTCAATTCATTGTAATCATAATCCAATTAATTCATATAGAGCCAATTAAAAAAATTTATATCCTAGCTAAGGAAACCAAGAGATTGCACCGAAACTTCAATCCAATCTCCCGTCCTGAGCGTGCCTGTGGCGACTGTGGAAAGGAACGACTCCCTTTTAACAGGAAGAAACCTCTGGCAGAACCAGACTCAGGAAGGGTGGCCATCCGCCTCGACCAGCTGGGGTTTGAGAAGACCGAAAAGAGGGAAAAGAGGGGGGAAAAACACCATAACGCCATTCAAAGGATATCTGTTGGAACAGGGAAACATACGTTAATAACCACAATAATGTCACATGTACATAAAATCAATTGTGAAATTAAACAGGGGGAAAAAGAGAGCAAAGTGAGGAAAGGTGTGACAGATGAGGTCCCCCAGCAGTCTAAGCCTATAGCAGCTTAACTATGGGATGTTTCAGGATTACCTGAGCCATCCCTAACTATAAGCTTTATCGAAAAGGAAAGTTTTAAGCCTAATCTTAAAAGTGGAAAGAGTGTCTGCTTCCCGGACATTTACTGGCAGCTTATTCCACAAGAGAGGGGCCTGATAACTGAAGGCTCTACCTCCCATTCTACTTTTAGAAACTCTGGGAACAACAAGTAAACCTGCAGTTTGGGAGCGAAGTGCTCTGTTAGCAAAATACCTTACAATTAAATCTTTAAGATATGATGGAGCTCGGTCATTAAGAGCTTTATATGTGAGAAGAAGAATCTTAAATTCTATTCTGAATTTAACAGGGAGCCAATGAAGAGAAGCTAAAACTGGAGAAACATGATCTCTCCTGTTAGTTCTCATCAGAACTCTGGCTGCAGCATTTTGGATCAGCTGGAGGCTTTTCAGAGAATATGTGGGACAGCCCAATAATAAGGAATTACAGTAGTCCAATCTTGAAGTAACAAATGCATGAACTAGTTTCTCTGCATCACCCTGAGACAGGATGTTCCTGATTTTAGCAATATTACAAAGGTGAAAGAAGGCAGTCCTAGAAACCAGTTTTATATGTGCGTCAAAATTCTGGTCAAAAATAACTCCAAGGTTCCTCACTGTAGAACTAGAAGCCAAGGAAATACCATCTAGAGTAACTATATAACTAGACAATTTCTCCCTGAAGCGCTCAGGTCCAAAGAGAACAACTTCAGTTTTGTCTGAATTTAAAAGCAGACAGTTCTGAGTCATCCAGGTCTTTATGTCTTTAAGACAGGCTTGTAGTCTGACCAACCTGTTGGTTTCATCTGGTTTCATAGATAAGTACAGCTGAGTATCATCAGCATAACAATGGAAATTTATGCCATGCTGTCTGATAATGTTACCTAATGGAAGCATGTATAAAGTAAAAAGAATTGGTCCAAGCACAGAACCCTGAGGAACTCCATGACTTACTCCAATGTGTGAGGAAGATTCTTCATTTACAAAAACAAACTGGAATCTATCAGATAAATATGACTTAAATAGCCTAATGCAGTTTAATCCCAATAACATGTTCAAGTCTCTGTAACAGAATGCTGTGATCGATCGTATCAAATGCAGCACTGAGATCCAACAGTACAAGCACAGAAACAAGTCCGCTATCAGAAGCTAACAGGAGATCATTGGTAACTTTCACCAGTGCTGTTTCTGTGCTATGATGCACTCTGAATCCTGACTGAAACTCTTCAAACAGATTATTTCTATGTAAATGATCACAAAGTTGAACTGCAACTATTTTTTCAAGAACTTTAGACAAAAAAGGGAGATTGGATATAGGTCGATAATTAGCCAACACTTCTGAATCAAGAGTAGGTTTTTTAAGTAAAGGTTTAATTACAGCAACCTTAAAAGTCTGAGGTACATATCCTATCAACAAAGACCGATTGATCAAATCCAATATGGAAGTGTCAATTAAGGGGAAAACCTCCTTGAACAGTCTGGTTGGGATTGGGTCTAACATACAAGTTGATGGTTTAGAAGAGACTATTGCTGTTGCTAGCTCAGAAAGATCAACTGGACAGAAGCTGTCTAAATACAATTCAGGTTCGAAAGATACTTCTAAAGCTGCTCTACTTGATGATACATCAGTCATAATAATGGGAAGGATTCCATTAATCTTCTCTCTGATAGAAACAATTTTATTGATGAAGAATCTCATGAAATCATCACTGCTGAGAGTTAAAGGAATACATGGCTCAACAGAGCTCGGACTCTTTGTCAGCCTGGCAACAGTGCTGAAAAGAAACCTGGGATTATTCTTATTCTCTTCTATCAATAATGAATAATAAGCAGTTCTAGCTTTACGAAGTGCTTTCTTATACGTTATTAAACTATCTTTCCAGACTAATTGAGACTCTTCTAAATTAGAGGAACGCCACTGTCTCTCCATCTTTCTTGCAGTCTGCTTTAACGCACGCAGCTGTGAATTATACCAAGGAGCCAACCTCTTCTGACTGATTACCTTCCTTTTCAGAGGGGCAACATTGTCCAGTGTTGTACGCATTGAAACTATAGAGCTGTCAAGAAGAGAGTCAAGTTCTACTGGAGTAAAATTTAGGTAGCCGTCCTCTGTCATATCAGCACATGGCAGTGAAGAAAAGGATGATGAAATCAACTCTTTAAATCTGGTTACAGCATTCTCTGATAGACACCTTCTATATGTAGAATTCTTCTCAGAAACCGTGTAGTCAAGTAATGTAAATTCAAAAGTTATTAAAAAATGGTCAGACAAGACAGGGTTATGAGGGAACACTGTTAACTGTTCACTCTCAATGCCATAAGTCAGCACAAGGTCAAGGGTATGATTAAGGCAGTGAGTAGGTCTGTGAACACTTTGAGAAAATCCAATAGAGTCTAATATAGAATTAAAGTTAATATTTAGGCTGTCATTTTCAACATCTACATGAATATTAAAGTCACTCGCTACAATGACTTTATCTGTACTCAGCACTAACTGGGATAAAAACTCTGAGAATTCAGAGAGAAACTCAGAATAAGGGCCAGGTGGACGATACACAACAACAAACACAAGAGGTTTTTGTGATTTCCACTTTGGGTGGGAAAAACTGAGAATCAGAGATTCAAAAGAGCTAAAACTAATCTTGGGTCTAGGACTGATTAGCAACCCTGATCTGAAGATAGCTGCCACTCCAACATTTAAATAGTCAGAGGGAGTTGATTCATTAATGCTAACATGATCCTCCTGCTGCAGCCAGGTTTCTGTAAAACAAAATATATTCAATATGATGATCACAAATCAAATCATTCACTAACAGAGACTTCGAAGGGAGAGATCTAATATTCAGCAAACCACATTTAATAGTTTGTACTGCTGGAACACCGGACCCAGGTGCTCCCGATCAGGTTGATGGAATCAGCTGATCACCTCGGAAAAACAGACCATTATGTCAAACACATGACAACCTAAACAGTAGGCCTATAGGCAGGGCTGTCACAGTTGTAAATACAATGAAGTTGGTCAGTAAAGACACTGAATATATTTTCCTTGTACTTCAGATTCAGATCAATTAAGAGATAAAATACTTTTTAAGTTTTGTTGTGCTTTCTAACATTTTCCAACTTGAAATGTGCGAAATGTGTAAATTACAAAAATAGTTATTTTGCTTGTTTTTTTTCACCTATAGGCATCAAAGGCTAGTGCTGAGGCAACAGACCACCTCCAGAGTATGAAAATGGCCAAAGAGCGTCTGGAGCGGGATCTAGAGAGGCTACAGCATAAGGAAGACTCCAGTGATAGCCTACGCAGACGTCTCCGTGAGACTGAGGTACATGCACTGCATCAACACAGCCGTGCACACGTGTTCTCTCATCTTCTATCTGCAACATATCATTGTTCTGAGTATCGTGTCATTTGTTGCTTTGTAACATTATAAAACTCTTTGTTGTAAGTGTTGCATAAATTAATCTGTATTGGGCTGTATTGAGCACAGAGCCCATATGTTCTGGTGAAGACATGCTTTTGCACCTCCTGAGGAGCACATGTGCTGCTACTGCATGATAGCATGTCCGATAGCCTGTATTTTCATGGGATTTTTTTCATGTCCTGGTCAGCAGATCTCTACTGCTGTCACATTTTTGTGACATATCGATGTGATGTATATTTATATACACCCATCTGTTCAATTGTTTGTTAACACAAGTAGCTAATCAGCCAATTACATGGCAGCAACTCAATACATTCAGGCATCTAGACAACTTGCTGAAGTTCAGATCAAGCATCAGAATAGGGAAGAAAGAAAAAATTTAATTGACTTGGAACGTGGCAGATGGGCTGAGTATTTCAGAAACTGCTGATCACCTCTAGGGTTTATAGAGAATGGCCCAAAAAAGAGAAAATATCCAGTGAGCGGCTATTGTGCGGATGAAAATGTCCTGTTTATGTCAGGGGTCAGAGGAGAATGGGCAGAGTGGTTTGAGATGATAGAAAGACTACTCAAATGCCCACTCGTCACAACCAGGGCATGCAGAATATCATCTCTGAACACACAACATGTTGAACCTTAGGGTTCGGGTGCCACTACTGCCAGCTAAAAACTGGAAACTGAGGCTACAATTCACACAGGCTCATCAAAAATGTCTCAGCTGGTAGTGGTGTTGTAATGGTGTTAGGGATATTTTCTTGGCACATTTCAGGCCACTTAGTACCAAATGGGCACCGTTTAAATGCCACAACCCACCTGAGTATTATTGCTGACCACGTCCATCCCTTTATGACTACGGTGTATCAATCTTCTGATGGCTACTTCCAGCAGGATAATGCACCATGTCACAAAGTTCAAATCATCTCAAACTGGTTTCTTGAGCTTGACAATGAGTTCACTGTACTCCAATGGTCTCTCCAGTCATCAGATCTCAGTCCAACAGAGCATCTTTAGGATGTATCCTGGTTGTACAGCCGACACATCTGCAGCGACTGTTTAATGCTATCATGTCAATATGGACCAGAAGCCGTTAACAGTGACAACAATTTGAAATGATAAATGACTCGAAGTAATACGTTTTACGCAAAATCACAGTAATGATATTAACAAGTAGCTAAATCCAAAAATGCACAGGCAATTTATTGATATCCCTACAGTTGTGGTCTTGACCGGTTTGAAATAAAATCCAGAGTCTGCTTTGTCCGAGACTGAGACAAGGCCGAGTAAAAATGCAGACCTTCAAAAGTGTAATTATTTTAAGACCAATCTCGAGTACTACAACACTAGAAAGTGCACCTAATAAAGTGGTCGTTGCGTGCATATGTGATCTATATGCATGCTGTTTAGTTGAAGGCTGTCAGTAATTGTGATGGGTGTAAAAAGCTAATCAGGTTGCATCTGACAATCTACTTATAGATTCTCTAGCAGCTGAGAAATTCGTTTGGCCCCTCTGATCCCAAGTCTGCTGAAAAGCCGTGTGATGGCTATTTAAAAAGTCTTTTTGGATTTTTTTATTTCACTGTACTTCAGGAATTTACTAAGCTCCTCTGTTTTGTTTGAGTATGAAGAAAAAATATTCACAGATTCAAATTTACGGAGCTTTTTAAAGACCACTTAGCTCATTTCACATCATTACAAATAAGCTTTTTGTGTCAGGAATAATGGCATATAAGCATAGCTTAAGTGCTTCTAACACAGCAAGTGTTTTCAAGTGCCACCACAAATACATCCCTGAAGAGAAAATCTTAAAGCTGATTGTCATTCCTGCAGTTGGTGTGCGATGGTGTCCAGATATTAAAAAGCACTCATTTGCATGTGATTTTATTTTAACACTTAAATGTCAAATATCCAGCCATTTTAGCTGAATGCGTGACATTTGTTTGTATTTTTCAGGATGGAAGGAAGACTTTGGAGAATCAGGTGAAAAGGTTGGAGATTGTTGAGCGCCGGGAGACTAAACTGAAAGACGAGCTCCAGGGCAAGGGCCAGCAGCTTCAGCAGATGGCAGATAAGATTTTGGTAACCCACCTTTCATCTCTTGTATGGAGCTAAAATAATTACAGAAGGCGTGAGATAAACATCGCTCATTGTCATTGCAGAGGAAGTGTGAGATTTTGTAACTCTGAAAATAAAACAAGTTTGTCTTTTAATATTTTACAGTAGCCCTTTGATGTTAACTCACACCATTCATTAGTTGTCAAATGTTGTCAAATGTTAAACCCCTACGGAGCCATAATACAACTACGCAGGTGAAAATGATAAACAGATTTAATTAGACTGACGTGTCTTGGGTTGGGATATGTAGCTCTATCAGTGCAGAGAGTTTGTTCACATAATTTCACATAATTTAACCTTCATGCTGTCCTGGACCTTCTGACCCCCAAATGAAATTTCTTGCGTTTTTTTATTCATCAAATCTATTGGTCCTAAATTCTAAAACAAAGGGAAAAATTTGAGTTAATGGGTTGTACACAGAATTGATTGACAATTTATACTATTTGCTTTTTAAAAACAGTCAAACCAGGCGGGACATTTTTGACCCTAGCGGACAAAAGGTGTTAAACTAATTGTGTCCACTAAAGACCACTTAGAGAAACATTTAGTTGGAATGACCAACTGGGACTGTGGGATTGTGCGTCATACACGGCTGCATGGGTGGTTTTTCCTACAGTTCAACTGGTAGTGACCACAAATTTTATGTTTTTGGGTAATCCTTGATTGATAAGACTCCAAAAGTGAAGACATGACTTGACAGCAATCCCATCCAGTTGCTGAAATGAACTGAAAATCATTAATTATCTTTATTAATCATCTCCACAACAAGTAAGTTGTATTTTTAATCATCTTGAAATACTGCCTAAAGAATAAGTCTGTGGTGAAAGTGTATTGATGCTGATATGAGGTTATTATGAAGACCAATACATATTTTACAGTGTATTTTACCAGTAAATGATTCCTTGTGCCTGAAAAATAGTCTAAACTGCAGGCTGCCAGAAATTATGCCACGCTCCCGAAGGGTGAAGGGTTCGGCCAACCTGCTTTTCCTGCTGCAGAAAGTCCAGTAAAGAATGCCTAAAAGCAACGAGGCAGAGTTAAAAGTGGCTGTTGTTGATGATAATAAGTTTCAGGAATTTAATTACTTTACTCCACTGGCTAAGACCACACTCAAAAGCTACGAATAATGTTCGATGCACGTTATGAAAGTGTGTTTAATCCATTAAACAAAGTAGCACATTGGCTTGATAACAGTACACCATAAAAGCAGGTATCAAAGGCCTCTAAAAATCACATTTGTGTGTTTTTTGAAGGATAATCTCGCACAGATGCCACCAAAACCAAAATACCCTCACATCTGAGCTAAATAACCTCTCGCTATAATTCTATTTCAAAACATGATGAAGATCACTGACTGTGATTAGAGTTAGGAGCTTTATCCCTTTGCCAAACATTTCCTCAGAAGTGCTTTTGGCTATTTTCAGTAAGTAATCTAATTTGTATTTTTATGTAGGAGCTGGAGGAGTGTCTACGAGAGACCCAAGCCACTGCCCAGCGGTTGGAGACTCATCTGAAACAGAAGGAAAAGCTCTATGAAGACAAGATAAAGGTTCACTTTCCATGGCACTTAACATGGCAAATACATGCAGCACGCAGAATGTTTTGTGCATTGTAAGCTGACAGGCGCGTAAAGCGTGATGAACTTACAGGAAGTGATCTGAGCTGTGTCTGGTCGCCTTGCTTTAACTGTTTCAGTTGTAGGTGTGCTCTGTGCATGGGAGATCTACAGTATGTCATCTTCACACCGTTCTCTGTCCCATTAAGTGATATCCTGGTTATGGTTCTGTGGGGCTGGCTGGCATTGAACAGGTGCTGGAGGCTCAGATGAAGGCGGACATGGCTGATAAGGAGATGCTGGAGTCCAGTCAGAGCAAATATGAGGAGGAGGTGCGGGAAAAGTGCAGCATCATCAGTGAACAGAAGGCGGTAAGAACTGACCAGCTTGGAAACGACACCGCCTCAGGCGATTTTAACATTAATCATACTGACACAGATTTCGTGTTTGAAATAATTTTATTGCAGAGCACAAACGAGCCCTAATTTGAACTCATTTAAATCCAATATGTTAAGATGTAACTGAATGTCTCATTAAAACACAAGTTATAGCTTCCATAGTTTCTTTTTTAGACCATTAATGCAATGGACTCGAAGATGAACAGCCTGGAGCAGAGAATTGCTGAGCTGTCTGAGGCCAACAAAATGGCAGCCAACAGCAGTATCTACACCCAGAAAAACATGTAAGTACCTGCACATAAATCATATATACCTGTTGATTTGGCTTCTGTTGAGTGTCGTGTTGAAGTTGGTGTTTGATCTTGTCAGGAAAGCTCAGGAGGAAATGATCTCGGAGCTTCGTCAGCAGAAGTTCTACCTGGAGTCTCAGGCTGGGAAGTTGGAGGCCCAGAATGCCAAACTGGAGGAGCATTTAGAAAAAATGAGTCAGCAAGAGCAAAGCAATAAAAGCCGCGTGCTGGAGCTGGAAACCAGGCTCAGAGAGGTGAGGAGATGTTATTAAGGAAGCAAAGCCTCAGCACTCACTTTTTTCATCCCAGTATTTGTTTCCTATGCCTTACTGTCCGTTAAAATCCTTTTAAATAAATGTGACAGAGGATCTGCACAAGGTGTATTTGGTAATGTTTATGAAAGTTGAGAATTTCACCCCCTTGCATCATTACTGCTCTGGCTCCAAAAAGCTAAAACACAACTATACATATATATAACTACTTGAATGAATATATGGCGAGGAAATAATTACAGTACATCATGACCGCCTAGGCATGCAGGTGCAGTACATAAATGGGACCTTAAATTATATTTAGAGTACTGTGCAATGTCTTGTTCCTCCTCTCATTTCTTTATATTTTGCTTGCAAGCAGCCAAGTAGCTAATCAGCCAATCACATGGCAGCAACTCAATGCTTGCGTTCTTGTAATATTTTAAAGTGGTCTTGAGAAATAGTTCTCCAGGCTTTCTGAAGGTCTTTCAAAGTTTTCATTTGGACATTGGCTGCAATCATTGTACCTAACCATTTTTAGAGGGATTTACTTTGTTTGTTTTGTCAACTGACACTGATCTATGAATCATTCAAGCATACCATTAAAGCATAAAAGAGATTCCTAATTCAAGGGATGAAGTAGTGTCTGTTATACACTGACACATAATAGTGAACCTAGCAAAAAAACAATTTAAAATTATATGTTTAGTCACTTTGTTATCGTAGCCTGTCACAAAGACACTCTTCCAACCCAAAGAAAACTCAATTTAACATTTAAGAAATAGCTTTTTTGCTCCAATGAGGAGATTCCCTAAGAGCTATTAGCTGAAAATTTGGAGCTGAAAACATATCTCAGCATGGTGTTCAGTGTGCCTTTAAAACATTTGAGGAAACTGGACAAGTGGAGGACAAAAGAAGGAGTGTCAGGCCTAAAAAACTATCTACAGCAGATGAACAGTAGCTGAAAGTGATGTCCTTAAGAAAGAGGAAAAATTCAGCAAAGACCTGACACAGGACCTGAGAGATGCATCTGCACCTTCAGTTGATCCATCTACTGTTGGCCCAAGCCTCATCAGAAATGGTCTCCATGGTGGCTGTCAAAAAGCCATTCTTAAGGAAGGGAAACAGGGAGAAAAGGCTGAGCTATGCCAAATGACACAAGAAGTGGACTGAAAATCAGTGGCAACAGGTCTAATGGAGGGATGAATCCTCCCCAGAGCCCGGACCTCAACATTATGGAAGCAATGTGGGATCATCTGACAGAGAACGGAACAAAAGACAGCCAACATCCAAAGAAGAGCTTTGGGATGTCCTTCAAGAAGCCAGAAGAACTATTCCTGAAGACTACTTAAAGAAATGGCAGAAAGCTTGTCTAAGATGATTCAAGCTGTTTTACTGCATTTTCTAATTTAGAAACTACTTTTCCATTTATGTTTGCACATGTTTTAAAAAATAGCTGCACCTATTTCCCATATTATTACCAATATGAGTGGTAATAATGAGGGGTGTCTCAAGACTTTTTGCACAATACTGAGTCAGCTGCGGTGGGTTTGAATAAAGGTGACAAACATTTAAAGTACACTACATGAGTTGAACTTGTGAGATGGGGATCTTGAGTTTCTACAGTAATACAGGAAGTGGAGAAATAATTTTGTTTCGCCAGTATTGACTTTGTTTTTAAATGGAAATCTTACTTGTTATCTTTAAAATAGTTGTAACAGTAAAGAGCTCCACAACAAGAGTGAAGGTGGTCTGTTATGAGTTTGTGTCATCTCCGTGGAAAGCTGTGTCATGTCAGCATGCCTCTGACTACTCCTTAGGGGGCCGAAAAGTGCCTTTATCTCCTCCTCCTGATCCCAAACGGCTCCTATCTGTTTTCTTCTTTAGATTGGGCTGGAGCATGAGGAGCAGAAGCTGGATATCAAGCGTCAGGTGACAGACCTGACCCTGTCGCTGCAAGAGCGCGAATCTCAGATAAGCAGCCTACAGGCAGCTCGCCACGCTCTGGAGAGCCAGCTACAGCAAGC
The DNA here is from genome assembly GCF_036924035.1 of Leuresthes tenuis. Lineage (NCBI taxonomy): Eukaryota > Metazoa > Chordata > Actinopteri > Atheriniformes > Atherinopsidae > Leuresthes > Leuresthes tenuis. The sequence continues at coordinate 27,794,204 of NW_027325360.1, read as the reverse complement.
CAAAACTGAGCTGGAGGAGACCACTGCAGAGGCTGAGGAAGAGATCACTGTGCTCAGAGTAAGAATTAAATGAAGTAAAGAAGTGTTGAAGATGATGTCACTGCTGTTGCTATGTAATTTTTGGCAGTGATATCTGTCCCTCTGTCTCTCTTGTCATGTATCCCAGGCACACAGAGATGAAATACAACGCAAGTATGATGCCCTCAGAGACAGCTGTGCAGTAAGCTGAGCGGGCGCTCTTTTTTTTTCTGCTTTTTCACTCTTTCCAGAAATAGACATCTCTCCTGGCAGTGAATACCAGCTGAATCATCACACATCATCACGCACAACTTAAAGTAGCCATGTTTCAGCCCATATGTGTCTCTGTCACTTTTGGGCCTCATTTAAAAACATCCATCTTATGTGATCACACTTCTCTTGCGCTTTTCTCTGCATACATCTGAATCATGACGAATGATCAGGGCTCCTCTCTGGTTCACGGTGGTACTAACATGTTGCTTTACCAACAAAAATGGTGAATTAATTCCAAATTAAAATAGTTTGTTTCTAGTATATTGTTATGCACATTAACACATTAACTACATCAGCTACCATTACAAGAGGCCAGGATGATTCTGGTTTCCATGAACTGATCATTATCGTTCTGCAGCCTCATATTCTGGGGATTCTTTTCCATTTTGTTTGTTATGTTTCATAATGTCAGGCGCCTTATCTTGAACAACTGTGGTTTATATAGAGAACGCAGTATCTCAGTCCACACAAGCTGACTCAATCTGTTTTCTTCTCTTGTGTTAGCAGTGACATTTATTTTATTGTCTGATACCTTAGGAAGATTAAGACACTGTCCTGTGAGCCTTGAGAAACTATTTAAGGGATTTGAGTGCCGCCAAATTTGTATATCACGATTTAATACCAACAGCATCTCAGTGCTCCTTTATCCCATTGCCCTACTTTTGAGATCCTCCCACTTGCAAACTGTTCAGAAAGTAGAGTCCATAGATTCGGCTGGCAAGTTATCAGGCAAACACGGCCAAGTTCTGCAACAGGCAGAGTTTGAAATGCTTGTTGAAAGTCTATTTTTTGACCTGCAAAAACATATAATGTTGGCCCGACAATTATTCTGCCTGTGGAGTATTTTAGAGCAACAGCAGAATGTCAATAAATGTCACTGTCATTAAATCTGGAGAGGTTTCCATGAAATGATCGGCTCTACCAGGGTGGATGTTTACAGGGCCATTTGGCAATCTTTTAGCAGTATTATGCAAAAGTACCCAGCCAAATTTAATGAGAAATAGTTGAGTGGAGTACATGTTTGCTGCCCACGACTCAAGGATTGTAGTCTTATCCATAAATTACAAGCACAATGCATGTCATTAAACAATATCCCAGCTTTTCAAAATTAGGTTTTTATCAAGTCAATTTCTCCCATACTGGACTTTTTTAGAAGTTTACATTTTCACAGGACACCAATTCTGCCAAGTGTTGTCAAAATCTAACTATTGCTGTTTTCACTGTAAAAAAAAGGGTTCCTCCGTTTCTAAGTCTGAAACATGCCCGTCTATGGTTGACTTTAAAAATCAGAGCTTTCCACAGAGGATAGTCAAAGACAACCAGACACAATCTTTTTATTTTCCAGCATTAGCTCCAAATACAACAGATTAAATTAGTGAACTATGTGTATAATTCAAATGTGGAACAAAAATATTTATATTCACTTTTAAGGTTAATTAATGATGTACATTTTATAGATAAGTTTTCCTATTCTTCCAGCTTATCTTTAAAAGCCAACATTTTGCTAATTTAAGAAGTACAAACCTCCAATAATGTTGGTTAGATTTCTAAAATGCAACTAAAACTTTAATCTCTACTTTCCTAATTGATTTGAACCTCTATTTATCAGCTTGAGTGCAAAGGAATTATTTTCAGTGTCTTCACCAACCAACTTCTTTGTTTTTAGAATTTGTAATTATATCTTGACTTTGGTGGCAGCAACATTTTTCAGCCAATCCCCTACAAAAATCTGTAGGACAACATGAGTATTTAGAATATTCTGGAGCATTTGCTGCTGCTTTGTATACACAGCACTGTGCAAAGGTTTTAGGCAGGTGTGAAAAAAATGCTGTAAACTAAGAATGCTTTAAAAAATAGAAGTGTCAATAGTTTATTTTCATCAACTAACAAAATGCCGTGAATAAACAGAAGAGAAATATAAATCAAATCAATATTAAGTGTGTACATCATTTGCCTTTAAAACAGTATTAAGTCTTCTAGGTACACTTGCACAGTTTGTAAAGGAGCTTGGCTGGTAGGTTGTTCCAAACATCTTGGAGAACTAACCACAGAGCTTCAGTGGATGAAGACTTCCTCAAATCCTTCCGTCTCTTCATGTAATCCCAGACAGACTTGATGATGTTGAGATCAGGGCTCTGTGGGGGCCGTACCAGCACTTCCAGGACTTCTTGTTCTTCTTTACGCTGAAGATAGTTCTAAATGACACTGGCTGTATGTATGGGGTCGTTATCCTGCTGCAGATTAAATTTGGGGGCAATCATACGCCTCATCAATGGTACTGCATGATGTACTGCATCTGCCTGTATTTCTCACCATTAATCCTGAGCAAATCTCCAACTCCATTTGTAGAAATGCAGCCCCAAATTCTGCCTTCTGCTACAGCCAAATATTTCAAATGTTGGCTCATCAGTCCAGAGAACTTGCTGCCATTTGTTCTGCAGCCCAATTCCTGCGTTTTCATGCATAGTTGAGTCTCTTGGCCTTGTTTCCAGACTTCTGCTTACAGTAGATTGGTGTACCTGGGTCCCACTGGTTTCTGCCGGTGCTGAGTTGATGTCACTGCTGGACATCTTCCAATGTCTAAGGGAAATAAGCTCGACATGTTTTACATCGAAGTTTCCTTGGCCGACTACTATGCCTGCGATCCTCAACATTGCCAGTTTCTTTGTGCTTCTTCAAAATAGCTTGAACAGTACATCTTGAAATTCCAGTCTGCTTTGAAATCTTTGTTTCGGAGAGATCTTGTTGGTGAAGTATAACTACCTTGTGTCTTGTTGCTGTGCTCAGTCTTGCCGTGGTGTATGACCTGTGACATAAAACTGTCGGTAGCAGATTTTGGCTGTTCCTCACCGAGTTTTATACCTCCTGCACAGCTGTTTCTGTTTCAGTTAATGACACTGTTTCAACCTACATGTGAAAATCACTATTCACAACGTAAGTAGCATCAAGGCTATTTAGAATAAATTCATATCAAGTAACGTATACACAAAATCAGCTCCAATTTGATATAGATCAATCAATTTCTGGATGCACTTGTAGACTGTGTTGAGTGAAAATAACTTTTCAAGGTACTCGTGAGCCCTTGTCGGTGTATTGATAAAGCTGACAAGCACCACCTGAACCCTTTAAGTTGCAGTGAGAATTTGATTATTTATCTATATTTAACTAATCAGTGGTTTGCTGAAGTTTGGCACCAAGTGTTTAGCCATGACCCATTGTCATGTGGAAAGACAAAGGTTTTGATGGATCCTCCTTTTATATCCAATCCTGACACCCTCACCTGTCACTAATTAACTCGCTGATTACTTTGATGAACCTTTGTCTTACTAGGACTCCCACCAAAGCTTTTTGAGTTTGTTGATGGCATCTTATTTTAAATGTAAACTAAAATCTGTTTCTTTGGATTTTTTAAAATTAATAAACAGTCCAACAAATTACAGATTTAGGTTTTTGTTGGATTTCAGAGAAACTTTTTTTTCAAACTATTCAAGAAATGTTGTTTACATATTGTACACCATGCCAGTAATCCACAAAAAAGTGGTAACTTATTGAAAATGATCAATTTAGGTGGATTCACACTCTACATGACACTTATGCTGCTCAGTTTTAATCAGTGAAAAAGAAGATCCATCTGTATTTAGTATCGTCAGTTTACTGTACATGTTATTTCTAACTAAGGGAACTGAGCAATTTGTATGCAGCAGAATTGAGTAAGCAAAACTCTAGATGTGATTTACCTTGAGTCCTCAAATTGCTCTATAGGTTAGATTGACAGATGAAAAAAGTAAATATAGATGCTGGCCAGATCACCACAGGATCTCTTCCCAACTTGACTTCTTGCCCCGTCTTAAGAATCTAGTTGATGCTGTCAGTCCCCTGCCTGAGGGGAGCAGATGCACTGAGTCAGTGCAGAGCAGACACAGCTAATTTATGTACTTAAAAGCTTTGCTCCTTCCCCCTGCCTCATTGAAGTTTTGCGTGGGATCCATGTTCCCATTAGAGCCGAATATAAGGGGCTTTTAACAGGCAGCCTTATCAGCCTCTATCTCTTATTTCCCGATTTGGGCCAACATATGATGAAATGATTAGCCTGCTCTGAATACTGCTCAGGTTGAACAAGTTCCCTTGACATCACGCCAAAATTATGACTGCATTATATCACTAACACAGATATTTGCATCATGTAATGCATCAGCCGAGCTTAGACTGTGCGGAGGATCAATAACCAATCTTTATACTGAAAGTCAGGGAGAGTGGCAAAGACAGACAAAAAGTTAATTTTTCATCTGTGTAAACTATACAATGAATGTTAATTTATAGTGCTTACTGAATATCTGTCACTATGCAATAGGGATTCCTTGTTTTCTATTTTTACAAAGTTTGGTGGTCTCAAGGGTTAGAGACCTGACATCAAAGTGGATAAGCTCAGCACGATCACTGCTGGTTGTAACCAAAATGAGATAGAAGCTGTGGAAGGTCTCTGCCACTGCAGTTAGGAATAAAATGGGCTATTTGACTCAGCTCTTTCAGACTGCTGCTGAGGCTGATGTCGAAAGGCTGTTGTTGTGATTATGGGACGACGCTGTCGCTCTGCTTTGGCTGCAGCTGTGGCTAAAGTAGGCTTTGGTTGTCATGGTTTTTGCTGAGGCACATTAGTGGATAATTTATGTAACACAAACTACAGGAAGCTTTTGTGTGCGTTTGTTTGCTTTGCTCAGGAATTAACATAATTCTTATGCTCCGTTATGGCTACAATTGGAACCAGGTCCAACAAGGGGGTCTGCCCCCTAACAGCGGTTACTGACAATCATACCTGCGGACAGCTCCCCTATCACTGTGTTCTCCTTATACACCTGAGCAGAATGTGAATGGGACCCTCCAAATGGCTTCCCTCTTTTGACTGATGTACGCTGTCAAACAGAGGGGGAAGCAAAAAGAGATGTCCCATCGTTATCTGTGCTATCTTCTTCATAACTGCATAACTCTGAGGTCCAGGGAGAGAAATGCTTTTCTGTCCAGAGGAAAGTGACGATGAGGAAGAATGAAAAGTCTTAAATTTGTAAACTCATGAGAAAACCTTATGTTGAGTGTCAGGGCTGCTGGCCTAAGTTGGTGAAACGGGGATGAGGTATTTAGCAATTTCAAGCACATCTTCACAGCCTAATATGTGGGGACAATCACAACAACAATCATGTGGCTTTTTGTCAGAGTGCTTATTGCCCACCTGCAAATATACCGATAGCAAAGCAGAGTTGCTTCAGGTATCATCCTCATCCACCCTCAGGCAGTCAATTCCCAAGCATAAGGGGTAATCTCGATTCCCGTTAGGGAAGTACATCGCTGACAGGCCAAATTGGTGGCACATTGAAGCTTTGACTGACATGCAGAGTAAGGCCACAACACAACTTTACTGAATGCAAAAAGCACTAAAGGATAAACCAAACCCACACACAGTTAGCAGACACACTGAATCTGAGCACCTGTCGATGACATAGGAAACAGTACCTACAATGCAGTTTATTTCACAATTTTACTGATTGATAAGCTAAAAGAAACCAAAATTACTATAAAACTTGGTGTCGCCATAACAGGCATGCTAACTAGCTTCGTAATTAGAAAGAATGCATTGATAAAGGCCCAACGTGACGGATGTGGTGATGTGGATGTGGTGAAATCCAGAGGAACAAATTACAATGAACTGAATACCCCCAAACTTTAGTGAACACGACATCTAGCAGTATCTTTTGTTATACATAATTCTTATTTTGGAAAGTCACTTTCTCCAAAAATCAAGTTGGAAATAAATCAGCCATCATTGAGATGTTTTTTAACATTTCTGTCTTGTCGTTTATCACATTTTGACAGGCTTCTAACGGGTCCTGCTGTAGCTGACTATGTCTCATGGCAGGCAATCAAACAAAGCAGATGTTGAGTCGCTTATATTTGGTGCGTCTGCTGTGTTACCACAATGTTCAGCAAGTGGAGTCTGCAGATTTGTTGTTATTGTATAGGAAGTAAGGGACTGGATAGTGTAGTGGTATGATATCCATCTTTCGTGTGGGAGACCTGGGTTCAAATCCCCTGCATGAAAGGTACTACCTCCAGTAGGGGTCCTTAGGCAAGACCCCCTTACCCTGTCTTCCTACCTGTAAGTCGCTTTGGATAAAAGCATCTGCTAAATGCATAAACGTAAACATAAAGCTACTTAGGCTCCTAACAGAGTTAATATACAGTGTTATCTTTGTTTTCTCACTATACCATTTATGTTGTAAAATCCAAAATACTTCCAATCACCATTTCTCAGATTATTTGATGTAGTGATCTTCTTATTTTGTTTCCTCCTTTTTTGCTGCAACTTTGCAAACATGAAATTAGCTAATTTATCAGAGGTTATCAGGACATGCGTGAGGCTGCGCTGACACGAGCTCGCCCTCTGCTGGATCTCAAGGCAAACTACCTGTAACGGATACCTCTGTCGACAATCTGTAGGTCTGAGGCAGTCTTTTACTGATGTTCAAAGTTTCCCAATGTTCCAACAAATATTCAGGCAGAAGAATAAGTAACATACTTATAGTCTACATAAACAAAAAATTATGCTATGTGGGATTTCTGCAAGTAGATCGCCATAAATTGTTATAAATTACCTGAGTTTTGTAGTGCAGGAAGCCATAGGCACAATTTGCTCTCACAAGATCTCAAAAATGGGCAGATTAAGATTAAGACTAAGGCTGAATTTGAACCGCAGTGATGGTCATGGTCAGTATCAAATATTTATTTTGTGATTCTGTACCATGGAGACAAAAAGAAAGCTTTCACTCTGCAGGTTATCACAGACCTAGAGGAGCAGCTGACCACACTGACTCAGGAGAATGCTGAGCTGAATCGCCAGAACTTCTATTTGTCCAAGCAGCTGGATGAGGCTTCGGATGAGAGGGAGGATCGCCTGCAGCTCAGCCAGGATGTGGACAGGCTGCGTCGGGAGGTGGCTGACCGTGAAATGCACCTTAACAACCAGAAACAGGTATGTGTTTGGCATTAGTAACTGTAAATTAAGGTAATAACTGCTTACAAAAAGAACCCCAGTACACCTCTAGATAAAACTATCTGGACTTATTGGAGAGCTGCTCTTGAGTTGCTAAACTTTTCTGACACAGAAGTTTTGGGCTCAAAAGTAATACAGGCAGGGATTTGAAATCTTCTAAATCAGGTAATGTTAGTTCCAGGCAGGCATGCAGAGAAGGATTCTCAATCAGATGAGGAGCAGGCTGGAAAAGATGGTACAGAAGTAAGGAAGACAACCTGAACAAAATTACTATACAAACACAAAACTGATCTGTTATAGCAAAGGTCTAAATACAGGAAACACAACATCAAGATGAGAGAGGAAAGAAAAACAGAGTCTATGCAGAGGAAGACGTGACATTGCAAACCCTGACATGACTCATGTTTTCTTCCTTCTATTCACTCTCTATATCTCCCAGAATGTGTCAAACTGCTGCAAAGTTACCACACAAACAACTAAACCAAGTTTTTGGAGTCAGTGACAGGAGTAGCCATTCAGTCAACATGTATTTGGCAAATTTCTACATTAAAGTGTCACAAACATATCTGCTGTCCTTAGTTTTTAACATAGAAGAAAGTTTTTTGTATTCTAAGAACTGCGGTTTTACTCATCCTGCCCACATCACTCACAAGCCAGACATGAGGTTTTCACTTTAAGTAATATATTCACAGTTCCAGGTGACAGGTGACCTCGACATCTCCCAGCTCTGACAGTGTTAAGTGTAAATCAGGCAGCAGAAACTCTGGGATAATTTCAGTATCTTTATGTGTTGTGTTCTAGCTGCAGCAAGAAAGAGAAAGACAAGGCTGTGTGATGTGTGCACTGCCCCTGTGGGAGGATATGTGTGTGGGTGTCCAGTAGCGCTCTCAGTCTTGCTGATTGTGTAACCAGCGATGGAAGTCATAGACAAGGGATGGGGTGATGTGTGGGAGGGATGTGTCATCCCCATCACTCCCAGGTCGTGTCAGCTGTGGAAGCGTTGGACTTCAGAGGGCTGTGGTGTTGCTGCAGCACCGGCAGAGGCTATATTTGTCTCCAAGTGCTTTCTCTAAAGCAGTGCGTTGTAAGACGTGAAACACCAGGCTTTGTGTAGGCCTTCTGAAAAACATTAAAAAAAATGTTGTGCCCAAACATCCTCAAAAATACTGATGCTGGTAAGCTTTTTAGCTGCAGTTTTTGGATGACAGAATTTAGGCATAATAATTGCCACAGTAATCTTAAGTGTTTTTAACATTAGCGACACAAAGACATTAAAAGACAAGCCATTAGCCTAATCATATATTCTTACTCAACATTCCACAACAAATGTGATGCAGCAGTCTGAACAAAAAATAGGACAAGCAATCAGACTTATTTTTTCCATGAAATTCACGAGGATATATTTGTAAGCTTGTAACCCGGTTTTCTTCTTTCTTTGATTACTTTGCTAGTATCATGAAAGACAGCCTCGCATACGATGCTGCAATACCAAAACCATACACATACACATACATATACCAGGGACAGAGTGGCCATCAGAGTCAGTGGCCGGCCGGCCAATGAGCTCAAGAGAACCAGCCTGCAGATATCCTACAACTATACCAGAAGTACTCACTGGTCACTTTCATTAATCCAGCCTACTTATTTTTGTTTAGCCTCCTATCTTGATCTAATTCCTTTTATTCAGACGTTACATAACTTTCATGACCACAAATGTAAATTGGCCAGCGATTGAATTTGTTTTTTGTTCATAAATTTATGTAGAATGGTCGGAGCAAAGCCTCATGGGAAATATGACCTGCGTATCGCTCTGCATTTATCCAATGAACGTAGGGATATAAATGAGCGGTTGTCAGAGAGAGAAAGCGGGCAAGGTTGAAGTAGTGGATTTTACTGGAGAAGAGGAATCGGAATTGCGTGTTTGTTTTGCTTTGTGTTACACCTGATGGAGAGAAAGAAGAGAAAGGAGAAAGGAGGGGCCAAAAAGGCCAGAATGAAGAAGAAGCGGGTGCTGGAGGAGAGTGCATCACAATGGTCAAAAATGACGGATTTATTCCGAAACAACCAGGCGTCAACTAGTGATGGAGCTGAGTTGACGGGACACATTGTTGCGAATTAACAGAGCGTTTGAGCTGAGTTCTTAGTCATATTTCCGTTAAGCCCATACATTTTGTTTGTGTAGTTGATATATGGGAGGTGGAGGGGATGAGTTGGGCCAGTTGTGGGCCAGTGCAGTCAGAATTGCCCCGGTGGATGTCAAGGAAATTATTATGAGGCTGAAAAACAAGAATAAATCCAAAAGAGACATGTGTCAAACATTAGGATTGCCAAAATCAGCTGTCTGGAAGTTCATTAAAAAGAAAGGATGCTCTGGTAGGCCAAAGAAGAATCCTCAAAGGAGGCAGGTGTGTCTTTGTCAGAGACTACTATCCACAGAAGACTTCATGAACAGAAACACAGAGGCTACACTGCAACATGCTAACCACTAGTTAGCCACAAAAACAGGATAGCCAGATTACAGTTTGCCCAAAAGTCCTTAAAGGAGCTGCAGGGTTCTGGAAAAAGGTGTTCTTGACAGATAAGGCCAAGATGAACCTGTATCAGAGTGATGACAATAAAAAAGTGTGGAGATCCAAAGCATCGTAGCTCCTCTGTTAAACATGGTTGTGGGGATGTTATGGTGTGGGCATGTATGGCTGCCACAGGTACTGGCGCACTTATCTTCATTGATGATGGAGCTGCTGATGGCAGCTGAACAATGAATTCTGAGCTGAATAGAAACATTTGATCTGCTCAAGTTCCAGTAAATGCCTCCAAACTCATTGGACCGAGCCAGTCACCTGATTTGAATCCAACTGAATCCACCGAGAAGAGGAAACTTAAAGGGACAAGCAGGAGCTGATGGTGGCTGCAGTAGAGGCTCAGCATAGCATCATCTGAGAAGATACTCAGCACCTGGTGATGTCATCAGTCACTGACTTCAAGCAGTCATTGTGTGGCTGCTTTAATGTATCGACCATTACTTTGTTCCAAACAGTATGAGGCACAAATTATCACTTGGCAAGCCGCATGATGCTATATGATACAATAATATGATGTAATATGATGTATTATGTAATTACATGTATGTAACATTTTTGGGTGTCTTGTAAAACTTGAATTTCTAATCCAAATAGAATCTTGAGACCCTAAAGACTACGTGCACAATGCTGGAGGAACAGGTTCTGGAGCTGGAGACCATGAATGACGAGCTGCTGGAGAAGGAGAGGCAGTGGGAAGCCTGGAGGACAACACTGGAGGATGAGAAGAACCAGGCTGAGAGAAGGACCAGAGAGGTCCAGAGGCTGCTGGATACTGAGAAACAGAACAGGTGGCCTTCATATGCTGACACTGTACCTGTGAGGGCATTAATGACTAATCAGCCAAGGTTTAAAGCTTCCTTGGCTCTTTTAGATCCACATTGTGTTCTACTTTCAGGAATGTTATGGCTTTAGTTTCTTGACTATGGAAAGAAACTATTTTTGCTCTTAATGTTTCTGTTGCCACCGCTGTTAATACTGGCTCCCTCCGCCTACACACACTGAACGCAACAGGTTTGGGCGTATTCTCTCGAGGTTGTCAAAATGTGATTTAAAAATATATTGTAGGCACGGCAATGAGAGCCGGGTGTCCTACAAGCATGTTATAATGCACTATAATGCTGTGCTTTCCTTTAGCAATGAACGCAAGCCTTTAGCCAAAATTAACAGCAGGCTCACACCTGGATTATCTGGAAAAATAGGCCCTGTAAGGCTAAAAAAAACCAGCGTAAACAAAGATTTTCTCCATGCTTCAGGCTTCGTGCAGAGCAGCGCAGCTCTGAATCTCGCCAGGCTATTGAACAGGCAGTTAAGGAGCACAAAGCTGAGATCCTGGCCCTTCAGCAGGCCCTCAAAGACCAGAAACTCAAAGCTGAGAGCCTTGCAGACACTGTAAGAATTCCCATATTGTTGAAAAAGTTTTTTAACTGTATCTGGTCAGCCTCTGTCACAGCAAACCTCTCCTGCTGTCATTCTTCAGCTGAATGATCTGGAGAAGAAGCATGCCATGCTGGAGATGAACGCCCGCAGTTTGCAGCAAAAGCTAGAGAGTGAGAGGGATGTGAAGCAGAGACTCCTGGAAGAAGTACAGTGCTTTCACACATTTCTCTTACTTTTTTTTATGCTTCATTTCCAAATTTTTTATTTTTGTTTAAGGTCTGAGTAAAGCAGAAATAAAGCTGTTCTGAGTTTGTCACAACAAAGGCAAATGTGTCAACCACCCAGCCAAACCCAGTCAAATGAACCACACTACAGAGCAAACTATAGAGTTTAGCTCATTTTAACTGACATAAAATGCTAAGATGTGAATATTTTTCTTTTATTAAAGTTTTTTTTTGGGTGCTGGTGGCTTTTATTCGACAATGAGTAGTCAGGGGAAGACATGTAGCAAAGGTCCCCAGGCTAGGACTCAAACCCATGGAAGAGTTTGATAATCAGATTAATCTCTGATATCGCCATTAAAGGCTGGTAAAAGTACCAGGAGAAAAATTAGGCATGTGTTGGTGGTGGTACTGGGCTCTCTACCCTTATGGCTCCGCAATAAATCAATCCACTGACCGTAGCTACTCCTGAAACATTGCTTCTTTCTGTAGATAAACAGCCCTGAAACCTGCACAATGTAGTGTGGGCACTTGCCAAGATTAATTACGTTGTGCACCAGCAACCACAGTACACGATGGTTGGCTTGACCCTTCAGTCCACCAGGCATAAATGTGATTCTCTGAGCTGTGAAAAAGCTCTGAAGTTGTTTTCAGAGCTGTTGCGTTCCCATGTCTGTGGTGGTGTCGCCTTATTTCTGCAAATTCTGGCATCTAGAAACGATGTGTTGCCATGATGAAGAGAGAATAGTTAGCTAGCTAGTTGTTAGTCTTGGATTAAGGCATTGTAATAAACCTACCGGTATTTATGCTGCTCCAGTGTTCAGGTTGGGGTCAGCTTTTGCTCACCTAAGCAGAAAATATATGAAAAACTGTTTAACAGATAATCATAGTAATCTGCCTTTTAACATGTTTTGTCTGTCAAATCCCTTTACTCAGACTTTATTTTTTTGTTTGTTTGGGGGTATTTTTGTGCTTATTACTGCACTTTCAGTACAGCAGAAATCTCTGCTGCAAGTAAATGATTGACAAAATATTAAAGCTAATTTGATCAACTGAGGTTAAAGTGTCAAACCAGGCTGAAAAGTTCACCTGAAAGCAACTGTTTGTCAGAAGAAGAAGGGGCTCAGTCCTTGTATCCAGACGGTGATACAACAGCTGCTTTTCCTCCACAGCAAGAGAAGCTGCAACAGCAGATGGATGCCCAGAAGGCCCACATATTTCGTCTGACCCAGGGGCTGCAGGATGCTTTAGACCAGACTGATTTGCTCAAAACTGAGAGGACAGACCTGGAGTACCAGCTAGAGAATATCCAGGTGCTTCTATACTCCTACATCACTCACAACTGCTCATACTGCATATACATGAGGAAAAAACCCACAAAGACAAAGATTATGAGAGGTTACAAAGTTTGTGAGATCCCAGTTAGTCTTTATTATCAGTCTTATTTTCCTCCCCTCTGTTCTGAACCACATGAATACATGGACACCCCCCGCCCCACTGCATACAAACCCCTTCCCTTCGACCCACCTCTCTGTCCCTCTGTCATCCTCTCTGTGTGAAGTTAAGTACTTGAGGAGAAATTCATGGCAGTAGTGATGTTCACTTAGCTCCACCTGCAGGCTGTATACTCTCATGAGAAGGTGAAAATGGAAGGAACCATCACTCAGCAGACCAAGCTCATAGACTTCCTTCAGGCCCAGGCTCATGGTGGCTCAAAGAAGAAAAAGGTGAGATGAGTTTACATGTGAAATTTGGTTGCAAAGATGCATAAGTGGCATAATAAGCAACTATTTGAGTGGATACAAATACTCACTCCTCCATATAAGATGAATGGAATCTGCCAGCTTTTTATCGACCGTGTTGTTCTCTGTTTCTTTGCTTGCATGTGTCTTAGGGACTTTTTGGCCGTCGGCGGGAAGATCTGTTGGCTGCCATGGCTGCTCAGGCGCAGGCTCAGGGTCAGGGACAGGGTCAGAGTCAGAGTCAAGGCCAAGTCTCTCCTGTGCCCCCCATCCAGCCGGTGCCTCTGCAGTACAGTGACATGAAGGCAGCTCTGGATAAAGAGCGTGCTCGTTGCTCTGAGTTGGAAGATGCTCTGCAGAAAATGAGAGCAGAGCTTAGATCTCTGAGAGAAGAAGGTTAGACTGCCCCACAGCAATGGATGCACTCTGATATACATTCACTAATCTACAGTATGCACTAGACATTGTTAAACAGTCAGAGAGAGTTTCTGTGGATTCAACATATTAAACTGAGCTCTGTTGCCTCCTCCTTCTACCTGGGGTCCTTTGTGATGCTTCTACAACTTGACTCCACCAGTGTTTAACTAGTCTTCCCAATTAAGAAAGCAACTCAGGTGTCAACATAAGGTCTTACAGATAATGGAGTATGACAGATTAAAAACCAAAACAGTATTACATCAAAGCACAGATGTAGGGAAAGACAAAAAAAAATGTGCCGTGGGAATGTGTTTATGAGACAGGGGCCAGGGGAACAGTCAGGATAGATGAAAGGATTGAGGCAGCAAAATACAGAGAAAACAAACCCTGAGGAAAAAAATGATGGAATCATCACTCTTGGAGGATGTTCATTGAGCTTTTTTTTTTTAACTTTGTAAGGAAAAGGAAAATAGATTGTAGATGTGAGTCACAACTTTAAAAAAAATCCTCAATTAGTTCTTTCTGCTCCTCTGGCTCCTCTGACTATGAAAAATATTGTTTTTCATCAGTCAGTTTCCAACTTTCTTGTTAAGCAGTTGGCAGATCAGCTTTGTAACATATAGCTAAAAAACTTACACACAGTTTTTTTCTCAGATCAAGTAGAGAAGAAAAATATGAAATCATTCATTCATTCCTTTCTGCTGTTCAGTTTTTAGGGTGTGATGGAGCCTGTCCCGGCTACCGTCACCAAAACCCTGCACAGTACAAATGAGTGTCTTGTTAAGAGAGTGTCTGCAGAGCTTAATGAGCTGTTGCACCTGCTGATTGGCAGAAAACATGGCCCCAACAGAAAAGCTGCAAGTGAAAACACTGGAAAAGGTTATAAAAGTACTTTAAGAAGTGTTGCAAAAGATGTTAGTTGCTCCCAGTCAGCTGTGTTTAAAATGTGCAAACAGAATGGGAAGGCTGTAAAACGGAAACATACAGATAGATGACAGATGACATCAGAGAGTCAGGGCAAAGAAAAGTCAAAGCAATATGCCTGAAAATAGAAAATATACAATAAAAGAAGTTAAACAAACAAATGGGCACAAACGGGAGTCGATGTTTGTGACTGAACTGTGAGAAGGAAATGGGATGTCCATCCACAGATTCTTAAAGAAAAAAAACAAGGTCACAGTGGGCTGAAGGGAAGCAGTCGTGGACTGTGGATGGTTGGATGAATCTGCATTGGACAAGGAGATGATGCTTAGTTTGGTGCAGATCCAATGAAACGTATAAACATTCCATAATCATTGATGATATGGGGTTGATGTCAGGTAAAGGACGACGGTAGCCATTCTCTCTACAGTAAACACACATTTCAAATGTTTAAAATTTTCTCATTCTATCGATTGAAATTAGGTTCAAGAAATCAAAGACAAATCAGGAAAACAGTCTAGATCTCTATCTGGGATCAAATTTATGGTGGAAATAGAACAAAAAAAAAAAAACAAGACAAGGCTCTATCCTGCATGACAAAACAACCTGATTGATTAAAAGTTTTGTTTTTCATGAGTGAAATCATCAAAGAATTCAAGCAGTCACAAAGAGGAGAGATTAAACAAAGTACTCATTGTGGCTTTTTTGGTTCGCGATTCCAAAATCTTTTCCTCCATTTGATCTGAAAAAAAAATAAGCAAAAGAAAATATTCCATTTTGAGGTGTGTTTTGCAAAGCCAGAATGTTTAGCTGTTAAAGGAAAGGATTTTGTGTGATAAACATCTTCCAAGAGTGGAAGATTCAGTTGTTTTTCCACGTTCAGTCGCTTATCCACCAGACAATGATCCAAATTATATCACCAAGATAAAAACTAAAGTCCCAAAGTGACTCAGGATTTCCGATAAGAATAGAATTTTAGATATTTACAATGATTGTATATTAGACAACAACGACAATAATAATAATACTAATAATACTACTGCTACAACTAATAATAATGATAAATGACTAAATTAATAAATTTGAGAAGAACATGTCAGCTGTTAAAAAGCCTTATGGCTGTCTGGACAAAGGACCTCCTGAACCTGCCTCTCACTGCAGCAGCTCCTCTGTCCTGCCAGAATGCTGTGGAAAGGATCTTTATTATTCTCCAAAACAGAATATAATTTCCTCCTCATCCGTTGCTCCACCACAGCACTGAGAGGCCTTCTGCCTACAACAGAGCCAGTCTTTTTCACCAGTTTGTCCAGGCACCTACAGTTTTTGTCTGTTGTACAACTTCCCCAGCATAGAACAGTGCGCTCTCAATGATAGTGTGATAAAACATGCATATCATGTCACTACAGACATTGAAGGACCTGAGCCGTCTCAGGAAGAAGAGACTGCTCTGGCCCCTCCTGTACACTGCTTCTATGTTGGCAGACCAAGACTGCAGAGCTCCCAAAATTGTCCCAAAAGTCCTGAGGCTAAGTGAAGGGTCTCATTCATTATTTAAACTGAATATTTAATCTTTTTTATTTTCAGTAAATTAACAAACCAGTATAACTTAATAAAGAGAATTGTGTGCAGATTGACGAATGAATAAAAACAACAATAATCCATGTATTATGGAAAACGTGAAAGCACAGAAAATCTTTTTTTCTTTTTCTTGTTTCATTTTCATTCAGTAACTTTAGAAACTAGAATTCAGCTGGTTTATTGTCATTTTAAAGATGTGAAACAATCAAATTATCACATCGATAAACAATAAAAACACAAATTGATATAATTCATTATTTTACCCCCAGCTCTCCAATATAAGGATCACGGCAACACAACAAACCCAGCCACAGCACGGCAGCAGATGATAATGACTGCCATGGTGAAGTCCCCTGAGCACCAGCAGGTCCCGACCAGCCTGGCACCATCCAACTCTGGACGCAGGAAGGATACTCCAACACCCGAGGGTGAGTAAAGGACGATGTTTACTGTACTTCAACTGTATTTTCTCCCCCTGACTCTTAAATGCAGGCTTATAACTTCACACCTGACACATGCAAACTCACACACATTGTTATCACTTCTAGACTATCATTCATGAAGCTCTCACTATCCTTTTTTTACACACCTTTCAGAGGGAAGGAGGGTCACTTTTGAAAGTAAGTCGTCCCCAGTCATGGTTTCTGCAGTTTAATCTCTTTATCTCTTATCAGTTCTCCTTTTGCCACATCTACATCCTCGACGGGCCAGATTTTAAAAGCTCTGCACTCTTTTAAATGCCAGATTCCACCTTGTTTGTCAGGTGAGGCTGAAGAAGCTTCAGTGCAAAGCTTTAAAAATCTGAGGCATTTTACCTTGGCTGCTGATGCTTAAGTCAGTCCCATTTACAGAACCTTTCTTTGTTCACGACAATCCCATCTGAACTCTTACACAGAGATGCACCACATGATAACTCAGTAACGCACGAAACCTTTAAACCCTCATTCAAAACTAAAGGTATTATCCAGTCATCTTATTCCTTTCTGACCTACAGTTGGAAATGACAGCATCAAAACTAGAGTTTCTTCTGATTTTTTCCCCTCTTTTTGCTGCTCTTTAGCTGCTTATTTGCATGAAGATGGGGGTGAGGAGACTGATTGATTCTTCTTCTCATACCCACACAGGAGCGCACAGCGGAGAAAAGACACCAGAGAAAAGAAAACAGGCATTTTTGCGTTAGCAGAGTCGACAGTGTCAGTGCTTACTGTTAGACTTTATCGTTTGGCTTCAGCATAATAGCTTTCAACAAACTGTGAAAACAAAAATTGTAATCTAAACTGTGGAGTCCAAAAGTTTAACAACTGATTAATAACATGGTGTTATTCTGAAGATTTTTAGCAGCTAATACAACACTGAAGTCTGGAATAATGTGTGGTAGTAATTACTAATAATCTAAGGTATTACACTGACATTCTTGATAGTGAAACCTGTCAAAACTGTGTAAAATGTACTTAATGTTGGACTTAACCAATCTGCTGCAGCATTAAACCCACCAGTCTCACATTGTGGAGGTCCTTCTTGACAAAAACAGACATCAGCTGCAGATTTTGTAAGTTCAGTAATTTATAATTTCTTGTGTTTGCTTTGTTTTATCAGCGAATTCCATTGATGCTCAGGTGGATTGAGATCCTGGGGATTTAGAGGCCAACTCAGCAGTTTAACATTTTTGTAATGTTTCTCAAACCATTGCTAAGGCTGCTGAAAGGGGCCAACGCTGTGTCATCCATTTCAATAGCAGAGGCCCTAGTTTCCCAGCAGAACATTGCTCAGAGTAGTACCACACTGGATCGACCTAAGCTTTCCTCCTACAGTGCATCCTACTGCTATCTGCCCTCTCTGGTGAACAGTACACATGCACAGTCAGTACAGTACACAGTTGTATGTTGCTCTATATGTAGATATTATCGAGCCCATTGTTAGTGCTTTTGGTGTTGGACAGTGGCAGCATGAGCACTCATCAGTCTGCCATGCAGCATCAGATGCAGCCTGCTGTGATACTCACTCTGCTATCATAGCCAGCATTAGGATTTTAGAAAACTGAGTAGTTCCTCAGACGGATTGGGCATCAGTGAGTGTCAAGTAACCTGAATCTTGTGGGGTTTTTTTTTTGTTGTTCTTTGTTGTTCGTTGTTCTTCCTATGACCACTCTTGGTAAATATTACCTAACAATACGATACTTTTACCCATTTTTTTCCTACTTTTCACATTTCACATATTTCAAGAACTGACTTTTCACTTGGCGCCTAATGCAGCACATTACCCCTCGACTTCACTTGCCAGTGGTTTTAATGTTGTAGCTAACTGCTGTCTGTTTATCTTCTTCCTCACCTGTTCGGTAATAGATGAAGGTTCACATACACACAAACACCCACACAGTTATTAACTGTAGGCTTGTGAGAACAGGAGTGCTTTTTAAGTTTGGATTGTAGAAAAGTTGTGATGGACCACAAAGCAGAAGGTAGTTTGTTCCAGAGATCTGAAAGCACCCTTCGTAAATTAGGATTTATTTGTTGAAACAGCTATAAGAGCTGCATCTGATGATATGGGAGACCTTATCGTTAGATGCTTTATGGACTAGTAAGAAGTTTTTAGCGTTTTAGCTGTATTGAACAGGTAGCCAGTGGAGGGCCTTTAGCACTAGAGTGAAATGTTCATGTTTAGTTTGTGTACGAACTCTGGCTGCTGTATTCTGAATGAGCTAAAGTCGTCCTATTGATTGAAGAATCCTGCAACTAAAATGTTACGGTAATTCAACCTGCTTGATATGAATGAAAGAATAATTTTTTCTGAGTCAGTTTGAGATAAAAGTTATATTACTAAGATATATCTTTTAAGTGGTAGGAAGCAGTTATGAGGACATTGGAAAAGGGGTTGGGGTTGTTGGGGTTGGTGGTTGTGGAATATTATGGAGAACCCAAATGCAGAGAACAGCAGTCCGACTGAGCCGGAAAACTGTGAACTAAACTTAGAAAACAAAAGACTAAATCACAAAATGACCAACAAGAATTATGGAGGAAATATATGACGAGAGGAACAGCGAGAGTCTGACATAGACTGAGACACACATATACCATGGAAACTAATGAATAAGTGGGACCAAACTGAACAAAACTGAGGTAAGACAAGATCAAGATTACATCTGATAATTATAAACCAAAGCAAGAACACCAATTCCAACTCAAATAAGAACACAAACTAGAAACAGGACAATACAGTTTATCAGTTTGTGAACAAAAATCTGATCATCAGATGAAAAAGAAAAGCACAACTGTGTATCATCAGCATATGTTTTTTAAGATATATTATGATATAAAACAGTAAGACCATGGAAAGGTTAAAGTGAAGGTTAAAGAGCATTTGTTAAATTGAAATGAGTGTTTAGAGCATCTGCATTGGCCACAAAAAGATCAATTATTGTTATTAGCCCGCAAATTTCATAATGCTGAATATGTAACTGACATGAAAATACAGAGCAGTTGAAACATTATGGATAGACTTCTTACTGACTGGATAATGCCTTTAAAACGCAGCAGTGAGTGGGCACCAGCGTTGGGACAGATTAAATCGATATATCCAAGCATTTTGTCTTCAGAGTTCACTTGCATATGCATTTTGCTCAGCATCTTATCGTTCCTTTTGAAGCGTTGTTTGCTAAACTGATGGTACAGCATGATGCAGCGAGGTTTTTCAAGTGTTGGGTGTACCTGACAGAGTAAGAGCTGTGTTCCCTGACCGTGTCCAGAGTACAGCCGTCGCCTGAAGGACAGTCAGAGAGACAGAGAGAGGGAGAGAGACAGGGTGGTGCACCACAACACCCCTCATCGATTCACAGTGGGACTCAACATGAGGGCCGCCAAGTGTACCGTGTGTCTGGATACTGTTCACTTTGGTCGCCAAGCAGCTACCTGTCTCGGTGAGTCACAGATATCCGCGTTACCTTCATGTAAACTGATAATGAAAATTAATTTATGAACGGGAGCTTGAATTAATCTTTTCTTTCATTCACACTGTCTCAATAAAAGTCACAATGAGGATGATAATAAAAATGAAATTTCACCAGCTAAAATCAAGTTTTTTCGTGAGTAAAATAAATGGTAAATGGACTTGTACTTGTATAGCGCTTTTCTAGTCTAGCTGACCACGCAAAGCGCTTCACTACATGCCGCATTCACCCCACTCACACACATTCATACAGCACGTCTTAGGATATAACTACGTGCTTTCTAAGCATTCACACACATTCATACCCCCAATGATACACTGGGGGAGCAACGTGGGGTTCAGTGTCTTGCCCAAGGACGCTTCGACATGTATCCTGGGGAAGCCAGAGTCGAACCACCGACCTTCCGATTGGTGGGCGACTGCTCTTCCTCCTGAGCTACAGCTACCAACTAGATTGAATTTTTATACTGTTTTTTTTTATGTATACTGTTACCACTTCTGTTTTTGGACTGACGGTGGCACAAGGGGCAGAAAGGAGCGATAAAACCACACATTAACAAGTTTTCTCTCCTCAGAATGTCACGCTTTGTGCCACCCAAAGTGCTCCGCCTGCCTTCCTGCCACATGTGGTATGTCCAGCGACTGCTCCCTGCACCTCACTGAGGGCCTGTGCCGAGACAAAGGCAGCTCTCCAGGCCAACAGCTCAAAGAAACCAGCGGACACATGCACCTGGAGGGCTGGATGAAACACCCCAGGTTAGCCCCCCCCCCATTTTCTCTACCAGTAAAACTCCTTTTGGTAACTGTTCTCCGTATGACAACTTTGTGTCATACAGATATATTGAAAAATATTTCCACAACCATTACCTTCTTTTGTAGTGGATATGTCATAGTGAACAACATTTCTCTCACTCAGCAGGATGCTTCTGTCTGAGAAGTTGAGATAAATTAGTCTTCCTGCTGCCGTTAGCTGCAGTAACCTTTGAACAAACTCAGTATTGGACCGTGGTTTGTTCTAGGTCTGACTCTGGAAAACCAAACCAGTTCCAAACAACAGAAAAGACTAGGGCTTTTTTGGGGATGTAAACACAGCAGTGGAAGTTAAAGAGAAAACTGATTTTCTTTAAAAATAAATTGTTGAATTAATTGATAATCAAATGAACAGTTTTTTTTGGCCAGTTTTTTTAGCCTGTTACTGACTACAGACCCTCACACACATCCTCTACCATGCTCTATCTGACAAAGACCGCTCATATATTATGCCATACTATGCTACATTACATCTGCCTGACACTAAAGTACTTGCTTTATGTGTTTGCAGGAATGGAAAACGAGGCCAGGGCTGGGAGAGAAAATATGTTGTCCTGGATGGCACTAAAGTGTCCATCTACGAGATAGAGCCCAGAGAAGGTTGCGATCAAATCTGATGGGATGATTGCTAAAAATTCAGAGATCTACTAAAATTCTCATATACTGTCACTTGTTACCATTAGTTGTGTTTGTTTCAGACTCTGTGAAGCCACTGGAGGAGTTTGACCTGTGTCTGTCAGATGGAGAGGTCGTGGTTCACGGAGCAGTAGGAGCATCGGAACTGCCAAACACCGCCAAGTCGGGTAAACACAAGGATTTTAGGTCTCCAACGTTTGAATCACACTCTGAACTTTGAGCTGAAAATATTTCCTAATGTTAATCTCCACTATTAGTAGAGTTTTTAAATCAAGGGTTTGTTCTTTATTCCTTTGAATAACTTAAAAAGCTAATGCTACACTTGCAGTATGTTAAAGGTGGGCTGAAATGTGCTAATATGCTGTGGCACTATTGGGCACTACATCTAACATGACTTATTGTTGATAAGAACTCAGCTTTGTGGGACTATAGACACTTAATTTCCTAAACAATAAACTTAAGTAATGTGATTTGAAATGTGGGAGATAATGTATGTCTGAGATGATGTTCTGCTTTTTCACAATAATAAAAAGTCAGATCTTTGAAATTAGACATTCAGTGGTAACAAAAGTTGTGCCTTTCTTTATCGTCCCTGTGTGTCAGATGTTCCTTACGTCCTGAAGCTGGAGTCCCGTTGTCACCCTCCTTGCTGGCCTGGTCAGGCCATCTACTTCATGGCCCTGAGTTTCCCTGACAAACAGCGCTGGGTGGCGGTGATGGAGTCTGTGGTGGCCGGGGGACGAGCCTCACGGGAGAAGGCGGAGGCTGACGCAGTGAGTATCTGAAACAAGCCAGAGGAATCATAAAAGTTTATGACTGTGGTCACAGATATCTGTTATATCTGTGCTTAGAAACACAATGTTCAGACGTGAGGGGGCGATCCCACATGGAGCAGATTCACCCTCAGTAGTTAGTTTTTAAGTTTTGGGCTTAACGTTTGACAGATAAACCTCAAGTTTCACTTGTGTCATTAACTGTCCCCTTCTTCTCTCCTCTTCTTTGTCTCTCTCATTCCTGTTTGTTGCTTTCTCATCATTTTACACCATATGTCCCATATATGGGCACGTTTTGTTGATTTGCTCTGTTCTGCCAATCCCATTGGGTTTCATTGCATACATAGGCTGCTGTGTCCAAAAGACAAAAGGTTCTGTCTCCTCTGGTCCAGGTAAACAGGATGTAAACATAAGACAAATTAACACACACTCACATTGCAAATCCTTTTCGAGGCTCACAGTAGTGCATGTGTTTGTCACTGTGCTGGTTGGTCATCCCCCCCCTTGCTTTCACCTCACCTGCTGTGTCTGCTCCTCACAACTCCTCACCACCTTTTGCTACATCCTGTACAAACTATGTGTCAATAGAATATTTTGAATGTTGCAGAAATATTCCTCCCAGTCTTTGGTTTCTGTTTTACTCCCCAAGAAATCTGATCATCTTTGGGTTGGACTTCCCGCAGACAGCAGGTTTTACCTGCCTGTATACTCCTGTGCCTTTACCCTGCCCCTCTGCACACTCCAGACTGGGACACAAGCCACTTGACTTTGACCACAGCTGAAAGGCACAAGTAGCACACTGGGTGGCAAAAAGTTGATTTTGACTGCAGCTTTTTGACTGTGGCATGTATTACAGTGGAACTGCTTGTTCCTATATTTTTTTGGTGTTGTGTTTATCACATTTTTCATTTCAGGTTAGCAAGTCATCTCTGTAAAATCTTAAAAACACAAAACATTTTGTGTGGCTAACTTTAATATAAAGTTGTTTTCTTTCTTTGTCTAAGGATTAAATAAAGTGGAACTGCGGGAAAAAATAACTTTTGGCTAAGTGTTAATTCTTTCTATTCAGTGTTTGAATAGAAAGTTTCTGTAATGGAATTATATTATAAATAATAGCTGCATCAGCTATTATTTAGATTTCTACTATAAAACAACAACAATAAGACATAAACAACAAAACCTATGTCTTTATAGGTCATAGCTGCCCATGCGTCACGACCAAAACGAAAACATGGGTATTTTCTTCTGTAGTTTGCCCATGAATTTACGTTTACATTTCAGCATTTTCTAGCTGTTGTAAACAGAGAAACTTGTACCGAGGACAGTCATTGGTGTGCAGCATAATGTTTGACTATAGAGAATTGGCCCCGAGCCTTCTCTCTTCAGACAGTGCAAGGAGGTGGGGCATAAAGAGGGAGACCCTCTCAAAAACTTGTACTTTGTCTTCGTCCCACTCACTTCCACTCCATCTATGCTGTAGGGCTATGAAGAGAGCAAGTTTATAACAATAAAGTGAATCCACAAATCCGATGTAAACATATTTGAGGCTGAGAAATTCCAGCCGAAAGCAAATTTTAGCTCTTAAAAAGAGGACATTTCTGAGTAAAGAAGGACATCTGGTCAGCCTAATAAAGTGTTCCTTAAATGTTTTTCTAATATAGAATAAAGAGGGCCACTTAAAGAAATTAGACAGAAAAATTATATAAGACAATGACCCTGCGAGTGGCAAAAAAAGTACATAAACGTCTGCCTTTGAAATCTGCTGTGACCGAATGTTAGAACGATAAGAAAACAAACCGGTTACGGTTCATCATTCTTTCGAACAGCTGTAGCAGTATTTAAAGCTGTAAAGAACATAAACTTCAGGTCCTGTGAAAGATGTCTGTGCTTTTTTATCAGTGCCTGGCTTAAGAGGCCCCACTGTGTTCCTGGTTCGAATCCTGGCTGGGGCCTTTCTGTGTGGAGTTTGCATGCTCTCCCCGCGTATGCTTCTTCCTACCGTCCAAAAACATGCATGTTAGGTTAACTGGGGATTTAAATAATTCCCAGGAATGTCCCTGTGATGAACTCCAGATAGGCTCCAGCCCCCCAGATTAATCGGGTATAGACAACGGATAGATGGATGAATTTCTCTTTACGGCCCTGCTGCTCACTGCACAGTCATTGACAAACACATGGCTTATATTTCACCTTCAAATTATCTGTTAATCCCACAGGTTTATATAGTTTTGTGACCCACTGAGCCTGAATCATTCTCCTTGAAAAATAGGAGTTTGTTGTCTCATTTGGTTAACTGGGTTTTTGAAAATTAACTTTTGGGGCTTGTGTAATAAAGCTAGTCATTTTTAAATTCATAATTATGCATTAGATTAAAATATGAAGCTTTTATGAGTTTCTTCAGCTGTAAAACTTGATTTTACAGTTGAAGTTTGTGGCATTCCTTTTATATATTTTAATACAAATGTATTTTTTATTTTCAGAGGACTTCCTGAACAAGTGAATGTTTTTACATTTTTTAATTGGCTTTAATGCCTGTAAATTAAATGTTTCTTGTTAATGAGTAACTCTTTCGTACAGAGTCTTACAAGCATGAAAGAAGCTGCTTTGAGGCCTCAAAGATCACGAACATGCATACAAATTCTGAATCTTTTGATGATATGAATATTGAAAGTCTTCACAATTACAGGTGGCCATTTTTTAAAATTAAAATTATTATCATGTTAGTTTCTGTTTTTTTTTCAAGGAAAATAGTAACTTAAGAGAATCTCCGGGCTAACATTAATTATTGTTTACAATGAGTCAATTTTATTTATTTATTTTTTTGTTTAAATTGTATGGGGTTTTTTTTAATAATTTTTTTATTTAACTTACTTTAACAGACAAAACCGGATCAAATGAATTAAATAACGTGATCCATGCATTGACTTTCTTGTCTCTAAACACAGAAATTCATCTAAAAAATGTCAAATCTTCTTAAATATCTTTTAGTAATTTCACCTATTTCCTATGTAAAAGGTTTAGTTTAATCAAAGGTTGCTCAAGTAATTAAATATATCCTTTATTTCCTTTTGATAGTTAAAAACATCAGGTTTTTAAAAAGTGGATTAAAACTGTAAAACGGACATCGTAGCTGTTTAACACGTGTGAAGTTTGACTTGAATCGCTTCCTGTGACTTGAGACTTTGTCCCACCTCTGACCCCGTGATCCCTCTCCAGCCACCTCCTCCTTCTAAGGTCATGATGAGGTTGGGATCCAGCTTACAGTTTATCTCTCTCCGCTCTCTCAGAAGCTGCTTGGAAATTCTCTGCTGAAGCTGGAGGGAGACGACAGGCTGGATATTAACTGCACCCTTCCTCTCACAGATCAGGTACAGCTTTTAAACATGCCAGCGGGGTTTGTCCAGACATATAAACATACAGTTTTATGTTAGAAAACAGAAAAATGATCATTTATGAAAGGAGCACTGAGCAGATGTTCATCTCATGTTGCCCCAGTTTGAAATATCGCCTCAATAATTCTGATTTACTGTTGTTTCTTTCTGTTGGGACAGATTGTTCTGGTGGGATCTGAAGAGGGACTGTACGCTCTGAACGTCATTAAGAACTCCCTGACTCACATCCCTGGCCTGGGATCAGTTTTTCAGATTCAGATAATCAAAGAGCAAGAGAAACTGCTGATGATTGTTGGTGAGTTGTCCATGTTGTCATGTTCTGTACATTGTGAATGCTCACAGGTACAAATAGCTTGCATCAGTGAGCTGGGATTGTTTGGATTATTCTGCAGCATTAAGACGTTAAAGGGCCACTCTGTTGTTGGTGAACCTTGTAAATGTGATCCAGGTGGTAGCAGGATGACAAAGAAATTACAACCGGTCTCTGTCTGTGTGTGTGTACGCTGCAGGGGATGAACGAGCGCTGTGTTTGGTGGAGAATAAAAGAGTAAAACAGTGTCTGGCTCAATCCCACCTGCCTGGCCAATCCGAACTGGCTCCCTTCATCTTTGAGACGGTGAAAGGCTGCCATCTGTTCTCCGCTGGGAGAGTAGGTTCTCCTCTCTTCTGTGAACCGCGCAACAAAGCAAACCGTGTCTTTTAAAGCTAGATTCTGGCGTTTTGATTTCAAATATGTACAAACTGATGTGTGTGTTCTCTTTACAGGTAGACAACGGACCCTGTATATGTGCTGCAATGCCAAACAAAATAACCATTCTTCGTTACAACGACAATCTCAACAAATACTGCATTCGTAAGGTGAGCAAGAAACATCAAAAGAGAACCATCGGGTGACTGAAAGTGAGACGCGATCATGTGAAGAAGACAGGAAATGTTAGGGAATACTTAACTAATTTTATATTAGTAAAAGTGGATCTTAATCGAACAGTTGTTTTTTTTTTTTAAATCAGAGGCCTATATTACCATAAATAATGAATTGTTGATATGTACTGCTGTCCTGCAGGTTTTACATGTTTCCCTGCTTCAACACACTTGATTCAAATCAGTGCATCATTAGCTGGTTTGTGCAGAACTTTAATAAACTTTTGGGAGAGGAATGTTGTCCCATTCTTGTCTGATTTCAGATTCTAGTTGCTCAGCAGTCCTGTGTCTTCTTTGTTGTATTTTAAATGTTTTAAGTTGGTGAAAGCTCTGGACTGCAGGCAGGTCAGTCCAGCACCCGGACTCTTCTACAATGAACCCATGATGTTGGAATAGAAGCAGTATGTGGTTTAACATTGTCTTGCTGAAATATGAAAGGTCATCCCTGAAAAAAACGTCCTTTGGACGTCCTTTGATGTTATACCTGTTATAACTTTCAGCACTGATGCGGCTGATACGAGTAAAACTCTTTTGTAGAGTCTTACAAGCATGTAAGAAGCTGATTCTCTGAATCATTTGATGATATGAGTATCGAAAGCCTTCACAATTACACATGGAAGAACATTATTCTGAAATGAATCCACGATTAGTAGATGTGGTTATTTGCAAATTGCTGAACCTCTGAGACTCTACCTCTCTAAGGTGCTCTTTTTATAGCCAATCATGTTACAAACCTGTTGCTAAGTAACCTAATTAGTTGAATCGTGTTCCTCCAGCTGTTTCTTTTTTGTACCGCTTACTTTTTCTGCTTCGTGTTGCCCCATTTCAAGTTTTTAAGACGTGTTGCTGCCATTAAATTCAAGATGAGCTAAAATGTCTCACGTTCAACATTTGATGTTTTCTATGTTCTATTCTGAATATTTGCTTATGGCATTTGCCAATTATTTAGTTGAATAAAAACGGTGCCATACTTTTGTTTTTCTTGCCACCTGATGTTCTTTCTGTCAGGAAATTGAAACTCTAGAGCCCTGCAGCTGCATTCATCTGACCAGCTACAGCATCATCATTGGCACCAACAAGTTCTACGAGATCGAAATGAAGCAGTATGTGCTTGAAGGTAAGGACACACCAGTTTTTGCAGCAGGATCACACCCCAGGATAATGCTGACTGAATCACATACATTCAACCCATCTTCTGCTTCATCTTCTGCAGAGTTCTTGGACAAGAATGACGTGTCTCTGGCCTCAGCCATATTTGCAGCCTCCTCTCACAGTTTCCCCATCGCTATCATGCAGGTGGCCAGCAGTATGCAAAAGGAGGAATACCTTCTGTGTTTTCACGGTGCGTTTGAGCACAGTGGTGATAAAAGGCTTGATTCTGTGGTTGTGGACTAAAGAGGTTACCATATTTAGGCCTGACACTGACCTCTATAAGTATAAAAGCTCTCTAGTCCTCTCTTCTTGCTCTCTTTATATGCCACTGTTTCAGGCTCATAGTTATGTGATTGTATGCAAATGTGTGACGAAGAGCCTGAAAAAAATGTTGGGTTTTTTTGTGACAGAGTTTGGTGTGTTTGTGGACTCATATGGACGAAGAAGCCGCAGCGAGGAAATCAAGTGGAGCCGTCTGCCTCTGTCGTTTGGTAATCTAACATATTATCACATTTTGTTTTAAGTCATCTTTAAATCTTTGTAAAGCTTGCTGAGAAATGCTGTTCCTTTCTTCCTCTGATGCAGCCTACAGAGAGCCCTACCTGTTTGTCACCTACTTCAACTCCCTGGATGTCATCGAGGTTCAGGGACACGCCACTCTGGGGTGAGACCGATCGTCTATCAAACTGTAAACTCTTTCATTTTGGTTGTTAGAGCTTCTGAGCACATTATTCCCCCATGTTTCCAGTCCCACAGTGCTGGCACACCTTGACATTCCTAACCCTCGCTACCTGGGCCCAGCCATCTCCTCCGGAGCCATTTACCTCGCCTCGTCCTACCAGAACAAACTACGAGTCATCTGCTGTAAGGGAAGCCTGATCCGAGAGTCTGTAGAGCTGCAGAGGACCGGCTCCAGTCGAGGGTCAGTAAAAGAAACAACTGAATTTTACCCTCAGGCATCAGTTTAATTTCCTACCCTATGTTCACTTCCAAAAAGACTTAATGGAACATTTTTGTCCTTAAATGACTTAAATTTTTAATCTGATGCTACACAAAAAAATAATAATGCATCAAAGTAGATTTTTTTAGCAAATCCTTGGCACATCCAAGATGCAGTTTTAGAAAAATCTCCCAACATTTGTCATATGGAAAATAACACATTTTTGTGCTTTTACATAAATAACAACACTGACATCAAGTCATTAAACTGGCATTTAAAGGGGGTTAAAATCCCTTTTTTTTTTTTAATGTTTGGTGATTTTGAGCAGGGATGAATTTGTTTAAGAGATTTCTGCTGACAGAAGCTGAATATTATATATTCTATATTATTAATTATATTAATTATTAATCTGTGGAGTTTTTATAGCCGTTTTCTGGAGGTGGAATATTCTGGATAAGCTGACGGCGCCATCTACTGTCAGCGTTTGGAATCTTGTTCATGTTAAGAGTTGCTTGCCTGCTAAAACAGTCGGGGTCTGATGTAAGCTGTTGATCTCTGCTGTGCCGTTTCCAGTAGTCCCAGTAAGCGAGGCCCCCCCACCTACACGGAACACATCTCTAAGCGTTTGACTTCAGGGCCCGGCAGCCACGACGGCTTGCATCGGGAGCCGAGCACCCCGCATCGCTACCGGGAGGGTCGCACGGAGTTCAGGAGAGACAAATCACCCGCCCGACCTCTTGACAGGGAGAAGTCACCCGGCAGGGTGCTGGACAGTCGCAGAGAGAGGTCTCCCGGGAGATTCGGGGACAGCACTCGACTCCATGCTGGGTCTGTCCGAACACAGCTGGCCCCTGTCAACAAGGTATGCACAGCGGGATCATCAGAATATATGTTTTCTCATCAATCTTTGATACATGTGAGCGGAAGCAAGAAAACTGCAGCAAGCAAGAAGCAGCAATAAAACCTAATGAATAAAATATATTTAGAGCTAAAAAATGACCCACTGAGATACACCGCAGGTGACTTTTTGCACCTCAGGTAGTCCCGTTTGTTATGTTTTATTATCTATTAAGACAAAGTTTCCCTCAAATCCGAAGCCTCACTCTCATAATAAATCAAAGGCTCTGGGTTTGTTGATCACATAGCTTTGTCAAATCATGAAAAAGTATTTAATTTTTTTCTTTTTGCCATCAGTTATATAATCAATAGAAGATATTTATATTACATGGAAAAATAAAAATCCTTTGATTTCCTTCAGTTGTGCTGCTGTAAACTCAAATATTCATCTGTTCAATAGGAGACGTTTTCAAAATTAGCTTAATAATTAAGTACAACCGCTCCTGTTTTCCACCACGAATTTACACCTTATCAAGATTGACCTGTTTTAGCACGTGTAGTGGCCACTGATTTCATCCACCCCTCTAAAATCCTTAGTTCTCACATTATTACCTTGTTAAAGAGTATGACAACTCAGACTACCATCCACCAAACTGAAAAATTTGTTCTCAGACCTTTTAAGATTTCCCTCATCTGCAGTTCAGCCACAGACAGCTGGTACTCACCTCTCTCTTATATCATGCGCTGAATTGGCCCAGATTTGTTAAAACACCGAATCATCAGCTCTGTAAAAGCTGGGCTTCGTTCCTCTGTGTTTTGTGTCACTTTTTTAGGAGGCTAACGCTAATATCTGTTGGTTATATGGGCTACTTTCACCAAAGCTGACAGGTTTATAGTAGTAAAAGCAGAAGTCCCTGATGATGCATTCTGTGACAAATGGGAAATTAGAGAGAAGTCAGATTTTCTTCTCAGAACATAAAACATTACACAAGGCATTATTAACTTCTCTCTTTAAAAAAAAAGTTGCTGTTAATAGCAAAGCTAAAAGTAAAAGAGACGAGCTCTCATGTCCGAGGCACAGCTAATGCAGCACGATTGAACTTGGGTGGAGATAAGGATAAGGTGGTTGGGAGTACATATATGATGTACATATACAGTGAGGATCTAAACCACCTTTTTCAAGTTGGTATTGACTTAAAACACCCAAATAGATTTAATAAACCTAATTTTTTCCCCATAATACCTTCTTTAAAATATTCTCCTGAACACAATAATTACTCTTGCCGGATGAAAAAAAAAAAAGGCCTCTGTTGTTAAGTCGGACACATTTCGATGTGTCAGGACCAGTCCCAGTCCTTTTACAAGATCCACCACTCTTGCATGATTAACTTTGAGGTTGATGGATGTCATACTCGATGATAGCTTGTGACCTTTGCCCGTGCTCTTGACTTGCAGGTGTGGGATCAGTCGTCCGTGTGAACCCTCAGAGATGCTCACAACTTGAGACTGAAGAGATCACCCTTAATCCACTCTTGAGTGCAAGCACACAAACACACAAACACATCGCTAAGGCTGACCGTCAGCTCCATCGCCTGTACATAGTGCAGCCTGAGTTCCTCGTTCAGCAGCACAAAGCTGCAATGGGAGACGTCTCCTCCGACACGTGCTTTCATGGGTGTTTTCCCCGCAGTAGACACGGTGGCAGGGAACATGCGCTGATCTACAGATCAAGAGAATCTACTTTATAAAATATCCTCATAGTTGTACATATCGCTGTCTGGGTTTTTATAGATAAAAAGGGTACAATCGGCTGGTGAAGCCATGTCTATTTTTTTTTTTTAAAAATGAGTTTCTAAAGACATTGCAGGGAGATAAATGATGTCGCCGGTTAAGAAACACACACTCAGCCTTTCATTAAAATCCTTTTCTGCCCTTCGGGGAATCAAACTTTCAATTACTCACATAAACCATGAAGAGAAAATGGTCACGGGGGCATTACTTTGCACACGAGATTGGATTTGAACAGGAGTTACATGACCTCTTTCTTTGGTCCAGTTGACTAAATATCCTTTGATATATAACTGCACAGGACTGCTTTATTGACCATCGTCGTCCGGCCACACTTTGTAAAACAACAAGTAAGCAATGTTTTGCTCCAGATGTTCCTCGTGTTTTTTTGCAAACCTAACAGCCCTGCCTCTGGTGCTGGACGTCGCACAGTCAGGCCGACCGAACCCGCCTCAGCTTGCTCTTAGTCCGCCGCCGCTGATCGTGGTACAGATGTCCCGTTTCTGTGCAGTGATATGAAGTCTAGTAACCGTGGGGGCTAATCACCTCCCAGTGTCGTTTCTTTAGGGCCAGTAAGACCACGTTCATTCGTCCCATCAGTGAGCATGACTTACCTAAAGCAGCACTAGTCGCTTTTTGATCTTGGATTCTTTCTCTTGGTTGTTCTTTTTCTGTCATGTATTCACTTGAATTTGAACTCAATAAGTAGACGTTGATGTTAGAAAGTAACTTAAGATTTTCTTGATTTTTAGAGATGTATACCAGAACATGCATTAAACATGATCAAAGTGTCTTCTTTGTGTGTATTTTCTGCCGCAGGCGCTTGCAAACAACACAGTCGGTTTACCTAGTTTATTTTTCCTTTGAATTCTACAACAATGTAATGCTCTGGAAAGTAAATCCAACAAAACAAAATATTCAGACTGAACAAGGAGCACTTGTTACAGGAAGTTGCTATGTACAGCTACACGCTCCTCAGACAGACATGAGAAGGTTCAAAGTGCTTATCGAACAGAGAGGGGGGAGGAAAACTTAACAAAAACATGACCGATCCTTTTGTGAGAGACCCGTATCAAACTGCTTGGCACCAGTCTCCACCACATAACATGCACTCACAGACACTGTTGCACCAATGCTCATTGCATTTACAAGCACACACACTCACCCTAACACACATCAAGCGATTACTGGGCCGATGCAGTGAAGCCTCTGATGGAGAATGTCAGCGTGAGTGAAGGTGGAGAAAAATACAACATATGCAGGGAGGTGGGGAGAGAAAAAACAGCACAGCAACATGTGTGTGAACAGATACGCACACACACCGCCAGCTTCCGTCGTAATTGCGATGCCGCAGCTTTATTGGAACGTGCTCGGTGGCAGTGTCTACTTATTGTGCGAAAAAAAAAAGACTTATGTTTTTTCTTTTTAAAACTCGATATAGACAATTCACATTCGTGGATTTATTTATTTTTTGTGCCCTGCGTGCCTGCGATGGTGGCAAAAACGTGCGTGTCTGAAAGAGTTCATAAAGGGACGTTACGCATCTCGTTCAGCCAAAATTTGATCTGAGAACACCTCAGATATAAAGTGTTGGCACCACAGGTGAGACACAGACACATCTCAAATCTCAAATGAGATTTGGAGATCAGGATCCACATCTGCTGCATAAAAGCGATTCAACATTTCGATCATTCAATCCACAGAAATGACAGCATCTCATTTGTGAGGGGCTGAAAATCCTTGGTTTATTCTCATTATCAAACCACAGGAACAAGCAGCTTCTGCAGCAGAGTCGTCAACCACACAGTTAAATGTGTGCGTTTGATCCGTTAAGTCCAAACCTGAACAGCTCGTGGTATAACTGGACAATAAAGGAAGAAAACGATTGGCAGTCTCCTTATTAATGAACCTAATCTACGCTAAACGTTGTACCATTAATGAGTAACAGAAACGTCTAAAATGAAGGCCAATGTGGCTCTGAAAAGCAGAACTTCAGTGTGTGTGTGTGTGTGTGTGTGTGTGTTTATGAATGGATGCGGGTATAAAATAGAGGTAGTGTTTGTAGATTGTTTAACATGGAGTAATGTTTGTGTGAGAAATAAAGGAAATAAAGGGGACGAGGGGGTAATTTTGGGTTCAGACTGCTTGTTTGACTCTCCATCTCTTCCCCTTTGTGATTGGAAAATTGTTGCATCCGCTCGTCCTGCTGTGATTGGCTGAGACAAAACATCCTGAAATTACGAGCGTTGCCGTAGGGACCATCTCTCACCCCCCATCTTGTGAACACTGATTATCCTGTGGTAATAGTTTTTTTTCTTTTTAAACAGTAATGCAACAACTAAACCTCAATAAATAAACTTTCAAAGGGAAAAACCACTGCAGCATCAAAACAGGACAACCTGCTTCTCCATTTAAAAAAAAAAACAACCGCCTGTCATCTCCAACAGGCTGCAAAATAGGTATTTTCTGCAATTATCAACATGAGAAAACAAAGAAATTTTAAAAAAAATTGGTGACTGATTAGGTGAGCCACTATTCAAGGATTCTATACACTTTTCTTAAATGCTATATAGATATCTGAATATATTATTTTATTCATTTATCTTACAAAAAAAAGGAAAAAAAACGTGTGTGTACAAGGAGGTCACTGAATGGGTGTGCTGCAGAGTGGGCGTCTCAGTGAGGCTTTGCTGACTGATCTCCTGTGGATTTACGGGCTTTTTGGGGAAACACAAAGAGCCCTTTCTGCTGTTTCAGCCAATCAGGTTGGAGACCAGTGAGGTCATGGCTGTTGCCTCAACAATGTATTAAAACGGAAATAAATCGCCTTCAGAATTCGAAAGTGGTGTTAAATCTCACGCCTCTATCTCTGAGTCCCACTAGAGGACTTAAAAATGAGCTCCCAGTGCCCAATGAGGAGTCAGTAATTAGGGGGATTGGGGGGGTGCTGTGAGCAAAGCTGCATGAAGGTGTTTTATTACCATACAGCAAACGAGTAATAACAGTCCATCAGTGTGGAAGAGCTCAGTGGGCGTCAGGGTCGGCTCTCTAACCTGTAAGACTTAGACGAGGGTTTAAAAAGCAACAACAAACGCGGTGTTCTGAGGAATCACAAAAGGTAGGCTTTAAACTTCCTTTGGGCTGAAAATGAACTCAATGAACATCTGCTTGTCCTGTCATTGTTTTCTATCTTTTGTGACTGGAGGTGAAAAGCTGATTGAAAGCAAAAGCAGGTCGATGCGTTTGGCTAAGGTTCAGCCCAAAGGTGCGTTAAAGGATCAGTTCACCCACTACACAAAACTGCTGGTTATCCAGATTAATCACGATCCTGTGGAAAAGTATTAAAGATTTAGCTAAAAATGATACAGAAAAAAAAGTGGGAGCACGAAAGTCCTAAAAAGGCAGAACGGAGCGTCTCAGATAGGTTTGAATGTGTAAATTTGGCCAAATTTCACTAGTTTTATTAATTTTACTTATAGAAAGAATATAAAAATTAATTAATTGAGAGTCTAATTTTCACACTAATACATGGAGAAAATAACAATGGTCACCTAACTGTCTGAGCTGGTGGCAGAAATCTCACATGACAAAGTGAGGAAATGTGATTCTTTTGGTCACTTGGGCAAACCGACCCTTTGAGAGTTGTTTCCTTGACAGACAGAGCTGACCTGTCAGGACATTTTCCTCCGATCTTGCAGCCGTCAGCGGTGGGTCTAACCTGCCTTGATATAACGATAAATCGATAAAGTCCTCAGAGAGACTTCAGCAAACACAGTGAGACGACCTTCTCTGCTCATCCAAGGCACCAGGATGTCCATTCTCACTCCTCTGACCTCAGAGTGCAGTCCCATCACTGCCACGCGCACACACACACACCGTACACCCCTGTGCACACACACTTCTCAGAGTGCAGTCCCATCACTGCCACACACACTCACTCACACACTCACTCACGCACGCACGCACCTCTGTGCACACGCACTTCTCAGAGTGCTTGGCGTTTCACTGTCATGTCACCCTCTGTATATACACATTAATGTCACACACTCACACAATGTACATGGGACATTCTGTATAGCTCCCGCGCCCCTCGGCGGTGCGCCTGTGTCAGCGGCCAGGGGCTCAGCCTGACTCCCCTCCGTTTGGGTTCGATGGTCCTCAGTTGGAGCTGGCTGCGATGGGCTTCTCCAGCTCGAGATCCAGGGGGGGTGAGCCGAGTTGGAGGTTGCTGTAGCAGGTCTTACAGACGCGGCTGGGCTCGAACAGCTGCTGGCTTGGCACTGGGATCTTCTGGTCACAACAGCTGGAGCAGAACACATTACCACAGTTCCTGCAGGAGGGGGTCAGGGGACAGGGTGGTGAGGGACACGGGCAGATTAGTGTGGAGCTCAGAGAGGGAGCCTCTTCAGACCTCCTGTAAGCATGTGTCTCTTTTGGTACTCTTTTGGTGACTAATTACATATCAGAACAACATCTGGTTGGTCCCACTGCTGGAAATTTGATTTTAACCACCTGAGACACGTGATAACACAGGAGGAAAGAAGGAAAAATGCGAGCAAACGCCACTGCTGTGAAATGTCACCACATGCCAGATAAGCCGAGGTGCTCCAACACACAGTGGTGATCAAATTAAGACTACACGGCACACTAGAGGACTGAGATACCCATGCTTAGACTCAGATGTAAGGCCATGCGCACACTCACACACAGTGGTGTCCTTTTACCTGCCTGTACTCAACCTGAGGAGACATGTTAAAAACACACAACATCACTACCAAGTGGACTGATTGGCTTCCAACGCCATGCTGTGCTGCTGCTGCTGGAGGGGGGAGGGGGGGAGAGATGCAGGCAGGAGGCTGGTTTGGGGGCAGCATGCTGCCGGGATTTTGGGGACGCAGTGCTGATGTGTTGCTATGGTGGGTTGAGGCTGTTTTTCCCCATTCAACTTTTCATGAAATCACAATCAGCTCTCGACCAATCACAGCTGGCCCTCTGACCGCACCGTGCTTACAGCCAATAAAAAACGCTCAATACTTCCACGTGAAGCTACTGCTAATCTAAACTGGGTGGAGATGCAGCGGGTGAGTAAGGGGGAGGGATAAGAAGGGGTGTGGTTAGGATTAGGAAGGTGCAGCGATGGAAGGCAAAAAGGGTGGAAGGTGGGGCGGGACAGGGGAGCCGGATCTCACCAGACCTCCTTGACAGGCTCCCTGCCACTGTAGAGTAGGAGAGGGGTAGACAATGGATAAGAAGTTCCTGAACTGGTAGAAAAACAGACTCGCTAAGACTGCCCATGTTTCAATAATTAGCTGGCTAAACTACAAGTGATTTCACTCACAACCAATATCCCAAATTAACTTGGAAAGATAGTGAAGAGCACTTATAACAGTGACACGAGACAAAGAGCTAAATTTACCAAATTAATCTCAGGACAAGAGGCCTATCCAACCAACCAATCAACCAGCCAACAGAGAAGGTACACTTCACTCGTCTTTAAGTGTACACAAAAGGCTGATACGTCCGTTTACCACCTGCAGCACTGTGAAAAAGTATTTGCTCTTTTGGTCACACTTAAATGTTTCAGTTCATCAAACTGTTAATTAAGACAAAAATCACCTGTGTGAAAAAGTGTTTGCCCCCTAAACCTGATAACTGACAATGAGTCTTTCACATCGCTGTGGAGGAGTTTCGGCTCGCTCATCTTTGCAGAATTGTTTGAATTCAGCCACATTGGAGGGTTTTTTTGAGCATGAAAGGCCTGTTTAAGGTCACGCCACCGCACCTCACTGATTTAAGTCTGGATTTAAGTCTGGACTTTGACTTGGCCACTTCAAAACCTTAATTTTGTTTTGTTTTCTGAGCCATCCAGAGGTGGACTTGCTGGTGTGCTTCGGATCGTTGTCCTGCTGCATAACCTAAGTGTGCTTGAGCTTAAGGTCATGAACTGATGGCCGGATGGAGAGCAGAATTCATAGTTCCACCACCAGCACCATGTTTGGCTGTTGGTAGGCTTAGGGTGACGCACACCTTACAAAAGGTTCCACTTTTGTCTCTTCAGTCCACAGAATATTTTCCCAAAAGTCTTGGGGATCATCAAGCTCTTGGGAAGGTTCACCACTGTTTCATGTGTCGATAATGGCTCTCACTGTGGTTCGTAAAGAGGCTGTTTGGCCGGCTTCCTGCGACAGCATGAGGGAAATTACCGGAATAACCACACGTGGATGTGAAGCGCAGCACAGCCATTGGAATTTATCCAGTAGTGCAAACCGGGGGGGGGGGGGGGGGGGGGGGGGGCGCAATTAATTTTTCCACATAGGGTCAGGTTGTTTTGAATAGCTTTTCTTCTCTTAAAAAATTAAATCATCGTTTGAAAACTGCCTTTTGCATTTACTCAGGTTATATTTGTCCAATTTTAAAATGTGTTTAATGATCGGAAACATTTACAGAAGTAATCTGTAAATCTGTAAAACGGGGCGAAATACTTTTTCATAGGACTGTAGGCGGGGTGCATTAAAGACAGATTATCAAGTTTTATTGTGAGAGATGTAGATCAAAGTTTGGACTTTTCTTAAAGCTTCTAATGAGGCTTCTCGAGTGACTGAAAAGTGGACAGTTAAACTCTAACGAATTAGTAGACTTGCCATTATAGACCAGAAATATGGACCAGAACTCAATTAAGTCTTTTATACTGGATTTAAAAAAATTTTAAAAATTTTAAAAAATTTAAAAATCGCACAACAAACCGACTGACTGACTCTTCCCATCTGCGACGTTATAAATGTGAAGACGAAGTAAATCCCATCACAAAAGGTCACTGGGAGTCACATTCGGTTGTAAAGAACGAGCTGGAGGCAGCCTCAGCAGAATCTAAGAGGCTCAGTCTGAGTGATTCTGCAGCCCGAAAAGCATCGGCACTTACCTGCAGTGATGCTTCCTGGCGGCAAGCCAGAATCTGCTCTCACAGCCATAACACTGGGCAGCCAAATGATCGGGGTACCAGCGAGTGACCTGCAACGTACAAAGCCGTTCACAGCTCCCCTCTACAGAGCAGCTCGACTTTTTAAACGTGCATAAATGCAAACTGGTAGGTCGGCTTTGAGAGGCTTGGTTTTTCTATCCGTGGCGAACATCTTTAGATTAGGGTCAACTGCTCACCTCGGTGTCCTGCTTGTCCACCTGCTCCCAGCTGGCCTCGGAGAAGAGCTCCGTGCTGCAGCGCGACAAGCAGTTTGGGTCAAGGTTGTACTCCGAATCTGTCATTGAGGTCTGTACGGAGAGAGAAAAAAAACAGTCACCATTAGGCTCATTAACCAGCCAATGTTATGAATACCGGTCACATGTAGAGATCATACGGTCTATCAACGCCGTACCACTTCATCTCCCATGTCTCCATTGATTCTGTGAGAGCCAACGTGGTGCTGATTCTCCAGGCGGCTCCACAGTTCCTGGACCTGCTTTTTTAGAGTCTCCACCTCCATCTGGTGTCCCGCCTCGATCTGCCTCAGCCTCTGCTGAATGGCATCCGTGTGCAGGGTCAGTCCGTCGTCGTCTAGGTGGCTGCGGCATGGCTGCTCTGGGCTGATGGTTGCCCGGCTTAACATAGTGTGGCACCAGCGGTGCTGAGAGCAGCTGCCCCGAGGATGGAGGATCAGGGAGTTGCAGCTTGCGAGGGACACCTGGCGACTCAGAGGGGCCCGCTCCCCATTCCCTTTGACCCAGTGAGGTCCTCCGCAGGGATCTCCATCAGAGCTGTCCCCATTACAGAGTCCGTCCCTGCTCAGATGAGCACTCGCAGACTGTAAGGCACTGACTGAGGGTTGCTTGCTGCCCCCGTTTAAAGTTCTGCTTAACCCATGCTCACCCATCTCCGGGCCCCTCTCTTTTCTGAAGTAGGGAACCTGGCCCCTGTCTTCAACACAGGGCTGATGGTTCATACAACCAGGCGGCGCTGCTGGAAGCTCCAGTCTGCTGCAGGCTTCTTCAGTTAACGTCTCTGTGGAGCTTTCCATGAGAGACACCCTCTTATCCACCGGCTCCATCTGCTCAGAGACACCGTGGTCAGATTCAGAGTCAGGGCAGGTCTCATCGACACCTGGCTCTCCAGGTGACCCGTCCACAAAGCCATTAATTATAGTTCTGTCCTCCAACAAGCAGGACTCAGTGGGCCCATGTGTAACCTCCTCTTGAACAGATTCCTCTAGGTTTTGCTTCCCCGGGGCTTCAGGTGTCAGCTCAGCTGCTTGCTGGTCCGGCTCCTCTTCTTTCTGTGCAGTCAGAGGAGCAGAGTCACCCTCCTCCTCGGCCTCCATCACTCCATTTTCTAGATGTTGACCATTAGAAAGTACTTCTGCCTGCATCTCAGTCCCACTGATCATCGAAATCTGATGCTTCTCCTCAGCTTTTACTTCTGTCTTCATTTCCGCGTCAGCGGGGTCAACGACATTAACAACGGAAGCACTTCCCTCTTTCAGTACATCTGCTCCCGCCTCCTCTTTCGTGGCTTCCTGAAGAATATTCTCCATTTGGCCCTCAGCCACTCCCGTCGCCACAGACAGCTCCGCTTCCTCTGCTTCCTTTTGTCGGAGCACAGCTTGCGAGTCCTGGGACAGCGGGCTGTCCTCAAGCTCAGAGTCCTGACCATCTGGATAAGGCCCCACTCTGTTAGGTCGCACCTCCTGATCCTGATTCCCCCCTCCCTCTGGCCCCACTGCCATGTTGAGCTCCAGAGAGCGCCGGTGGTCCTGCCACTTCTCATTGAGGCTCGGGTCACTGGAGCGACGGTTAGGAGGCAGAGAGCTTCCCAGCTCACACGCGCTGGGCAAGTTGTCGAAAGAGCGAGTCTTCGTACATCTAAACAGGAAATAAAAGGACACCGTTTACCATCTTATAATAAAAAAATAAATTAAAAAAATCACAAATCAGCTTCAAATCCAGCTCAAACAGAATGACAGAAAAGCATTTAGAATTTTTCTTTAACTCAGAGCTAGCAGTCTTAAATATGTAAACTCCCTTAACAACTTGCTGTTGCTCTTTCGGGACGTTCTGACTGTCATAAGACAAGATGAGCACAGCATAAAACAGCTTCTGACTGTGTGAGGGCAAAGAATTAAAACAGTGGAGTGGAGAAGCTGGACCCCTCCGTCTGTGAGAGTTCTCAGCTTGTGTTTATCTTACATGAGACAGGAAGTGAGGGGAAGGGGGGTCGGGTGCCAGCGCGCCAGGCTCACCTGCCCAGAGGCGCATCCTCCGGGTTGGCACCGGGCACAGGGTAAGGGGCGCAGGAGTCATCAGAGGGGGTGGTGGGAGAGGAGCTGGGTAAGTAGACCGCTGTCCACAGCATCAGGTTTCGTACGTGACACACCGGGTGGAGAACCTGCAGAGAGAGTTTTAAACTTTATCCTGGAAATGCAAGCAAAACCCCACAATCAACAAGTAGAGAATTCAATGTCCCAAACATGCACAATAGCTGAGAGGGAAACAACAACAACCACAGAACTCAGATGGGTGTAAAAGAGAACTGTAAATCAAATCTGAAACCACAACAGTAATTAATCTACAACATTGTGAAATACAGCCTGTAAAGCATCTGACGACATGCTGTCTGGAATGACAAGAAGCCTTGGCATGAATCTGCTCTGGTTTTTAAGATTTCATGGTTTCACATTCATCACAATAAGCTTCTTCCCATGCATTGTCTGGCTCTGCTTTAATTAAACCTTCAGAAATGTTTTAATCCAAACTATCGGTAGTCGAAATAACTGTATGTGAGTGTGACAATGAACTTACGGCCTCGGAGTGGGAGGAGTACAGCATGTTCCTCAGTGTTCGGTTGGCCGGTCTGAGCAGTGACCAGACAGAGCAGGTTCTCTCCTGAACGTGGCGATCCTCCCTCTCCTTGCCGCTGTTACACAGGAAGGTGCCGAACAGGCAGGAGTAGGTGTGCTGCACCAGCTTCACCTGCACACACAGACACGAGCTGACATGCAGAGGCTTGTGCACAAATCCCAGGCACAACAAGAGCAGAGATGAAAGGGAGTTTTCTCATGTGCCAGTGAACAAACCCAGAGGGAAAATGCATCATCAGTGCCACACAAGAGAAAACTGAGCACAACTATGCATTATCAGGAGACGTGAATACCATCAGAGGTGATAAATCTAATGATACAATAAAAAATGTAACTTGTACATACCAGGAAGGCCTCATTAAACTCAAAGGAGCACGG
This sequence comes from Leuresthes tenuis, assembly GCF_036924035.1. Taxonomy (NCBI): domain Eukaryota; kingdom Metazoa; phylum Chordata; class Actinopteri; order Atheriniformes; family Atherinopsidae; genus Leuresthes; species Leuresthes tenuis. Next base: position 27,752,619 of record NW_027325360.1, on the reverse strand, counting down.
GAATTGCCTCTGCAGCTGATGTACACAGTCCAGCCACTGCAGGAAGACCGGGCAGCGCTCGTTCAGGTCCTCCGAGTTCTCTCCGTGGCCACAGCGGTCGGCAAACTTATGTCCAAAGTCCAGCCATTCTGTTTCCACCAAAACCTGGAAACCCTAAAGACATTAAAGCTTATTAGAGACTAAACTGGTTTCCACTCTTCAAAAGGTAATAAAATAAAAAGGGAACCCATCAAACCTCAATGGTGCGGTAGTAAGGGTCCAACAGCAGCTTGGACAGGGCAATGATCTGAGGTGTGCGGTCCCAGCCGTCAGAGCAGTGCACTAAGACGGGCCTGTGGTCCCGATCAACGGCGTTGACCACCAGCAGGGCCGCCTTCAGCAGCAGGGAGAGGTGCTGCAGCCACTTGGTGCTCTCCAGAGCAGAAAGCCAGCTGTGGGCATCATCAGAAAACCCCAAATACCGCATGAAAACACACAGTTTATCACACAGACCAAAAGATCAAAAGCAAGTGCTAAAAAGATTATCACCATGAAAGGGAATGCTGTGATTCATGCCATCAATGTTATTGATTATTTACAATCACAAGTAAACAAGCTCTGCTAAACCCGAGTACAGTATGCTGCTTATTCAGCTTCAAACAGTAGACAAAGTTAGTCAATGGAGACCCTAAAAAGATCAAAAAGAACATAGTTTATCAGAAGTGTTTGTCTGAATGACAGCATATCCATCAGCTGATTGATCGCATTATTGTTGCCTCTAAAAAACAGATGAATGGTGGCGTTTGGATCTTTTTCTGCCCCACAGATAAACTCACTGACGCAACTTTAAAAGAACCAAAAATTCCAAATGAGTCTGTGGTTAAAGGTCATGTAATACTTCAAAACATTACAGTGGAGCTACTTCATATCAAATAAATGTTGAACTCCTCTTATATGGATCATGCTCTAAGCACTGTGTGGTTGTTATTGTCTGTAAAACTGGAGCATCTGACACATGTACATGTAGATATAAATTTATATTGATAAACAGAGTCTGAGCTAGGATTCAAAGTAAGCAGAATTCTTTCAAATGCACTTCTGTCTTTGGATCTGAACTCTTAACTGCATTAAAATGCACTGACTGTGTGTGCAGTTGGAAAGAGATCCTCCACCTGGGGTTGAGCCAGGCTTTCTAAATCAGGCACAGATGTCTGACCTCACAGCTGTGATTTCAAGTTTCCCCCACTTACTATAGTCACAGTTTTAGACTGGGGGTTTGCAGTGTTGTGACTGGAGAAATATAAAGGAGCTGCTGGAGGCTTGAAAAAAAAAAAGAATACATTTTTTAAAAAAAACATACTTGGCTGGATCAGGCATCTGAGTGCAGAGAAAACGCAGAGACTGGAAACTCTTGCGGATGGAGTGGATGTTTGCCATTCCCATGAACACCACCTCGCAGTTGGGATAGTACTCTGGAAAAGTAGGTAAACCAAAGGGGAATAGGGAAAAACCTTTTAAAAGTCAACAATAAGTGTTTAATTTTAGCACAGGGAAAAAAAGAAAAAAAAGAAAAAATTCGCTCCCCAATCTGCAGCACACGTCAACCTAATTCTGCCTGAAACTGTGGACTGAGCAGATAAACCCCACCTGGGCATTCACAGCCTCCACCCTTAGCCCTGTTAGCTACAGCTGCGGCGTAGGACCTGGCATCAAGGATCAGCAACTTGTGGGGCTGGATGGCAAGTGTCTCCACCTCTGAACTGTTGGTCATGGAGGACTCTAAAATACACACAGACATACACCATTAAGATCCAACTTAACACATTTTAGGCTAAGTGAGTATATAACAAGGGGTCCGGCTCAGATTGTTCGAAGAAAAATGAAAACATCAAGCATAGCATGACAACACATCCCTGATCTGTGTGTTTGTGGAAGCCAGCTGCTTCAGACAAGACCCAACAGGTTGAGTTGCACAACATTTGACTGCACGGTGATAGGCGTGTGTTCAGCTGGAAGTGTGTCACCGACCCCAGCTGGAGGAGAGCGCCTACCGAAGTCAGTATCGGGCAGCACTGGGCCGTTAGTGTAGTTGCCGTTTGAAAGGTGTTTGCGGGAGCTGCCGTCCACAGCGCAAGCCTTGGCGATGGACTGAACCAGGTGCTCGTCGTCAGCGTTCCTCCAGCCCCACCAGCTAACCTCTGGCTGGCCACAGCGGGCGATCACAGCCCCAGTGCTCAGGTGCCTATGTGGCAGGAAACCGAGGAGAAGTTAGCCACAGGTTGACGTTATCGGTGACCATGCTGTTTATTCCAACTACCATACAACCTTACTACCTAAAATAATAATATTCTGTGCTTTCTACAGTATGCACCCTACAGTTATACAGGGAAAAAAGGGATCTTTATACTATTAGATTTTGGAATTTGACCTTTAATTCTCTCTGAAAAAGCCTCTACAAATTAAAATGACTTGTGCTTTCAGCTTGCTGACACAATTACATAAAGTAACAATGAAAGGTGTTTCTTTATCTAATCTTTGGCCCTAATTCCACAAAACACAAAAAAGTAAACGGGTATCGTTTTTGGTTGGAATAGTTGTGTCTGTGACACTGACCACACACATTACAGGTGGTGGTTTCACATTCTCTATAGAAATAAAGTCAGCAGGGAGTGTGACACTGACACACAGCCATGAAGACTTTATCTAAGAACAGATTTAACTGTCAGCATAAATAGAGCTTTTTATTTCTGTGTGGCGTTGCGTGGACGTCAGGGTTGATGCCTGCAGGAAGTGTGGCACTGATACGGCACCATAAAGATTTTATCTAACAATTAACAAGTTAAAAGTCTGGTTTGAAGAGCTCAGGAAGTAACAAACACACCAACCTATAAACCACAGCAGGAAACCTCTTCCAAGAGCGGAAGGCTGCCACATTTTCCAGCTCCTTGTCAGTGATCCAGGCTGGCACCAGGAGCTGCTGGGGATAGCTGGGACACAGCCTGGCATGGCAACGGACCAGAGAGAGCAAAATTAAACAGGGGAGCCGCAAAGGACGGTGATGGCTCAACAAAAGTCTCTGTCACAGACACCTAATCCTGGGCTGGCCCCTTATCTGCCCAGGGGTGCAGCACCAGTGGAGGACAAAAACACAGCCACCCGCTGTCTAAAATGCACACTGACTTGTGTTGTTTGCCAATGAAAGCAAAGGACTATCTACAGATAGGTAATCAACTCATCAGCAGGATTGTGAATGAAAGCCTCTTTTACCTGAACTTGCTGTTGATGTCAGAGATCCTCCAAGCATTTTGAGTGTCGAAGCCCATCCTCTCCACCTCGTTCTTGAACCACGAGGTCACATGTTCACCTGCAAAGACAGCAGCGATGTCCGATAAGACCAGAAAGGACGGGATTGTACTCGTGTGGGCTATGTGAGGCAAACGCACCTGGCCTGCACAGCTCGCCGTGCTGCTCTTTCTCACCGGCGTACACCTCCATGCACCAGGCGTGGAAGGCAAAGGAGAAGAGGTCCTCCAAACGAGAGGGAGGGCGCACGACCGCGTTCAGACGTTTGAGCCATTCCTGACACTGCTCAAAGGTGGAGAACTGACACCTGGAGATCAAGTGCGACAACTAAGTATGAAAGTAGGAGCCTCACACATTCAGAAACAGGGAAATCTTTAGCAGAAATGTTACTCATTGTGTAAAAAAATTAATGTATTTTATTATCATCCTGCCCTGTTTCACATGTGAACATTTGGTCACGTGACAAAGGTTCAAACAAGGAACAAATGGTAAATGGACTTGTACTTGTATAGCGCTTTTCTAGTCTAGCTGACCACTCAAAGCGCTTCACTACATGTACACAACAAGTAAAGCAAATCTGAGGCCAAGATATTCTGAAAAGCCCCCCAAAATAAAAGTGAATCAGACACATTTCCATAATCAGTCTGACACTAATAAACAATCGGAGGATGGTGAAATGGGCTACAACACAACCCTCAAGCAGGAAGAAAAACAAAACCTGTGGTGGACATCCACAGGAGTAAAAATGGAAAGAACTTTTTTTTCTGGAAGTTTATCGTCTACGGGCTCAGACCAGAAACAGCTGATCATTTTAATCTATATCAGAAGAGTCTCACAGACTTCCACCAGTGTGCATCAAGCTTTTTCAAAACGAGATAAAACCCACTCAGGTACTTTTCTCATTTCTACCATTTCCATTCACTTTCCTCTAAGTGAAGATTTCAGGTGACCCTGACCCATACTTATGCTGCTATAGACTCCCATGATGCACCTCTGCTCTCTTTACTCTCCATGTACATGCAACTTTATTGTTGTCATTAACTTGTGTTTTCTCTGTCTCAGCAGGTATCCCTGGCCTGGTGTTATGGTGCTTGTTGTCCTCTCAACCCCCAGCTGGTTGAGGCAGATGGCTGCCCTTCCTGTTTCAGATGGAGGTTTCTTCCTGTTAAAAGGGAGTTTTTTCTTCCCACTGTCGCCTTGTGCTCGCTCAAGATGGGGGATTGGATGGAGGAGACGTTTCAAAGAAATCTGTTGGTTTCCTTAGCTAGGAAACATTTTCTTGAATTGGCTGGAATTTAATCAATTTGATTGCATTCCAGTTAATTGAATACTAATGGTCTGGAATTGGGCTGCATCTTTGAGATAACATTTGTTGTGATTTGGCACTTTACAAATAAAACTGAATTGAACTGAATGGTGGAAAAAAAAAAAACACACAAACATGTAAAGACAGAAGTTGATTTTTAACCTGAGTTCTACAGCTGAAAGTGGGATTTCTGAGATGTTACTTTCACTTGTTGGGTTATGGAGAGGAAAAAAACAGTTTATTGATAACAGTTTATTGATCATACCTGACAACTTTGCAGTCCTTACAGGTGACATGAAGCTGGAACATGTCCCGACACTCCACGTTCTCAATCAGCTGAAGAGGGACCTGAAGAGCCGAAAACAGGGGAAGCATCAAATCTACATCCATATTCTTATAAAAAAAACCTCAAATAAACAGCATTTCAGCCTCCCTCACACATGCTCAACACCAATCTTGGAATGCCTAAACAGAGCATACGTCGTAAATGCACCAACCAAGCCATGCAGTCAGTACGGAAGTGCGGTGGACAGCGACTGTAAATCCTTTATGAGGTTAAAACCTTTAACAAATTAGTGGTAAATATAGTAAAACCTTCATGCTATCATTATGTGCATATCAAATATTCATTAGCATAAACCAAACTAGAGACAAATAGTATCGTAACAAAGGTGTGCAAGCCAATTGTCCAGGTGAACTTCCATTAGTATTTCACAACACAGCTCCCTCTGCACTCTAAATCTACATAATCCTCTTAACTCTGCATATGGGAGCACAAAAATCACTTGACAATAGATCTGCATTTCCCTTTTGGCACACAGATACAGTCTTATCTTTTATAGGCAAAAACCTTCCAGAGTACAGGACTGTCATGTGCTTACAATTTGCAAGCATGTGATGAATACTGTAGGGAGAGCGCTCTGCAGCTTTTGACTAAGCTCTGTTAATTAATTAAGAGCACTGTGAAAGCCGTCGCTCATGCACCATCTCCAGCCAGTCAATGCACAAGTCAGTTCTCCAAACAGGAATACGATGACAGCTTTCAGCTGTATGCAGATTTGTAGAGGGACTGGGAGGCCTGCAGCTTTAATCTTTAGTACGAATGTCCAATGCTATTTTTTAAGACAACGTATACTTTAATCCAGCATCTATTGTTAAACAAAGAAGATTCGACTTCCTGTGGCACCAGTTAGTTAACAGGCAGGCACATGTCAAATTATACAGTTAAAAATCAACCACTCCACTCCACTCTGCGCAGCTCTGCTGGGTACTTACAGACACCTCACAACAACAAGTCTATCCAAAAGAAAACAGAGAGAACAATCATGAGAGTGATGTGTGTGCTCGTGTCCTGTGTGTGTAGGGCTGCTATCCCCACACATTCCAGATGTTCCATGTTTCAACATCCCTAATCTGGCCACTAGCAAAATTCCCGAGCTTCCTTTTAACCACTTCTCACTCTCTCCCAACAACTCCCACCCCTGATTTGTGAGCTCCAACACCTCAAAATAAATAAATGTACAAACAGAACGTGAGGCCAGGGGGACGTTACAGTTCATTCAATCCCAGCCACACGTGACGGCAACAAACAGAAACAGGAAACACTCCAACTCTAATGACGGGCTCTCAAACGAGATGACCGCATCCTCAGTGTTGACACAAAAAAGGGTTTTAATTGTTAATTTATGCTTGCAAGTTTAATCAGTCATTTCTAGCCTTTTATAGTATTTGAGTGCTTCAGAACAAGGGTTAAAGTTTGAATTTTCTCACTATTTTACTGTTTTTACACCATAGTTAGACATGTATTTGAACATTACCACAGACACAGTAAAAAACAGCCAACTGAATCCTTTCTCATTGCCAAAGGAAGCGTGTTTACCCTCAGAGCTACAACATAGACATAGCTGTACTTGCATATCAGTAACTGCCACTACGGGCACCAGCAGTCATGAGTGGATGGCAGGTAACTATCCTGCAGGCTGCGTTTGACCAACTTTCTGAGAAGCCCGGCTTTCTGAGAGGACTGAGCTAGTTTGTAAGAGTGCTGTTGAGGCCTGAGAAGCAGCTGTCTTGGAATCAAGGAAAAAAATAAAAAATCAACAATCATGTCTCTTTTTGTCTGTGAGCGGTTGCTGGCACTTTAATAAACTCAATGAGACCTTACAGTCAGTAAACATTTGGCTCTGGAGAGAAAAAGGGAAGCTGTGCACACCCACACTTGCAGCCCTGAAAACAAACGTGCATTTGGGTGCTGTTTCACCATCAGCCTGCTGCTAACGCAAAGACACTTGACCCGACTCACTGTGATTAAATACTTTGGTACTGCAGAGAAAAGCCAGAAGTCAGAGGGTGTTTTATTTCTCCTCTTATGTGCAAGACTCTTGGCACTGAAGTTCATTCAAAACTGTAAAATTTATGAGCAGCTACACATCTAATATGGATGAGTTTATTTTGAGAGCATCAAAATTGGAGCTCTGCAACTCACATCACATTAAAAAAACCTGTAGCTTTTAGATGGGCTACGTCTGTCCTCAGGTACCTCTCATAAAAACATATTTAAATCAGAGGCTAAGAGTGAAGAAGACCTCTAAGAGGGCAACACAACCTGACTGAGGGCCAATTTAAATGGACGCCCCCAGTCTATCAGTGGTTTTCAGCTCCAACACCACGCCTACCAACTGAGCATGAGAATCATTCCAAGCAAAACACAAACATCTAGTGTAGGTTAGCTTCGAAATGCTCTGAAATTATTGAGAAAAAATAAGAGCAGTCGTTCGTGACAAACATCTTCCAACAGGAATATATAAAGCTTTTATTTTGATACCATATTTAATGAGGAATATGATGCTCTAGTTAACATTTTATTTGTAGGATTGACTCAAAATACATCACAAAGACTGTGTATTATGATTAGGGAACAAGTCAACAACAATGTCTGTTGATGAATCAATTTGATGAATCAGTCTTTGTATACAGCCCAACACATCAATGCTTAAAAAATAATGAGTGGATGTCATTCACTCAATCATGAAGACAACTTTTAAAGAAGAGGAAGGAATTATTTGTCATTGCACAATTTCCTCACTCTTGCACACCAGCAGAAGAGTGTGATGACCTTAACATAGACTATGCACTCCTAGGGCATCTATGAAATCATTCTTATATGAAATTTGAGCAAACTTGTCATTTCAGAGCAAAAAAAAAAAAACCTCAAACAAATGCACGTAACTGGCCGGCTCTGTTGCTCTGCTCATCAAAACATGGAGAACAGTTTTCTAGAAGCAAAAACTGTTTAATGACAACCATCTTTCACACCTCTAGAAGCTCTAGAAATCTAAATATTACAATGCCGTGCGAGTCCAGATCGTAATAAATCTTACTTTTCTTAATCTAAATTGACAGAAATGTGTCAACATTTTAAAATAAAAAAGGAAAAAAATGAAAAAAGGTGCAAAGAACATGGCCACACTTGGGCGACAAAGCTACTTTAACTCTCATCTCTTAACATGGGGACAGGGGACAGAGGGAGGCCCCGACAGTTATGCATCCTGCTCTGGAGCAGCTGCAACCATGGCAACAGTAAGTGTGGTGAGACAGCGGCGTGGGCAGACGAGTGTAGAAACGAAGGTGATGAGGAGTCACGTGGCAATGCTGCCAGTGGAGATCAGGTCTGATTGGCCTGGCCACCACTGCCTGGGCTCTGTCTATTCACAAAACAATAAGAGCCACCAACAGACACAAAGCAGCTCATTCTGTGCTTAGTTTGAGCCGTGTGAAAGGTATTCTCTAATCGTATTTGCAGCCTTGAAGCTCTTTGGTCACTCTTCTAAGTCACTTACGTTGACAATGGACTCTTTGAACTTTATATGTAGGCGGTAGCTGGACATTGCGATGATGGCATCCTCCGCTCTCCCCACATACTCTGTGAACTCCCCGTGCAGCTCAGGAAAGGGCACCTAGCGATAGCCGGAGATAAAACCGTTCCAATAAACTGGATAAGAACAGCAGTTATGATATGATATGTAAACACACAGGAATAATATGGTGACCACAGCAGGAATCTTTAAATATGTACGATGCAAATAAACCCAAATGATCTTTAAATAAAAAAAAACACTATTTACAACCATGTAAATGATGTGAGTGACTAAATAATAATGGTTCATAGACAGACATCCATGTTCTCGTGTCATGGTTCCATCTTTTAACGTGCATTTGCCTTTTTTTCCCCTTAGAAAAGTTCACCTGAAAGTGAGCTTAACTCACTTGCTGTGGTGGTTCTGTATCTGAATGCAGAAAGGAGACGTTACCGTCATAAGATCAGCAGGGACGGCGGCGGCTAGCTCACCTGCATGTTTTCCTCCTCCAGGACGGGGGACTTCTTGGGGAAGATCTGATTGGCCTGGATACACTCCAGGCTCTGCTGCCCCTCCTCCTCCTACAATGAGACGGTCTGCTTATTCGTAAAATTAACTGGTTTTAGCTTTAACAACGACAGTTTTCTCTCAAGAGCATTTTCTCTTTAGTTTTAACGCAACTTCTTTTTAAACATTTGGCCAGAAAGCGTCGGGCTGAGTACTTCCTCACGTTCTCCCGTCACACATTCAGAGCTTCGTTACTCCTCCTCAAGTTCATCTTGGTCAAAGTGTCACTTTTTGTGATATTTTGTGACAGTAACGTAGCCAGTAAACAGAGCAGCATTTATGCTGCTTGTGAGAATCTCCTCCCTTTCCAACCCACACTGTAATGTGCTAACAGGATAATTTACTATAATCAGCCCCTGTACAACAAGCCAGGGCACTGAAAGCAACATAAAGAGCACTGAAAAAAAAAAAAGAAACACAGCAATTCATTTACACCCTGGAAAGAAAGGAGTCTTAATCAAATGTTTAATTGGCAGAATTGCTGCAGCATATAATTTTGTGGGCTCATGTGAAGGCTAAATGCAAGAAGAACACAGTCACAGAGGAAGCATCTCAGTGAGGAATGCAAGGCATATACAAGCAGAGTCCAGGAATTTTCCTCAAGGGTAAGGGGGGTGGAAAGAAATATCTGGCCTTGTAGTGACAGTGATCGGCAGGACTCTACGGCCACACAAAGAAAGATGACAAGGGTTCAGCAGAGAACCCTCATGAGATAAGAGACAGCGGCAGCACATCCTGTGAGGATGCTGGCTCAGCACAAGCAGAGCTGATACACAGCTGGAGGAGCACAGTGTGAACAGCCAGCACACGCAGACACAGCTCAACACAACCCATTCAAAACTTATGTCATAATGTAACAACAGAGAGGGGATATCTGCAGGGGGGAACTGAAAGCTGTCCTGCTTTGACAGCAACCTCGGACGACCTTTGGCATCGTTGGAACTGACGTAACCGTCTGCTTCCTGTTAAACAGTGCTGATTAAAATCGATAATCAATGGAAAGTTCCGATTTTGCAGACTGCGTCCAGGCCAAGGGACACAGCAGCTATCAACAAAAGCATGCGTGAAGAGAAGATACTTTACCATGGCCCTGTGAAGGAGTGTGGGTCACCCAATGAGGAACTCGGGCCCAGATCAATCTGTACAAAAATGACACAGAGAGCCAGTAAGCTACTACAATAAAACAGGAAATTACATTCAGTATATCTGAGCCAATGTGTTTAGAGGCAGCCATTATCTTCTTCCATGTGGTTTGGTTCCATTTTAAATCCCAGTGATGAACACATGGATGGATGGAGTTTTATTATCAGCACTAATTTAGGGATGCTTTAAGATGACTTTTTATTGCCAAACAATGATTCAACAACTGTTAAAGATTCACTCGTTCTCAGCAGTCAAGCTCTCTTTTATGTGGTAGTTTTGTCCTGTTAAACAATCATTAACAGACGTAATAAAATCAGTTTGCAGGAGGGCAAAAAGGTTCATCTAAAATAATTCACATTAATTGTTTAATTCATTGCTCGTGGACATAGCTAAAGTCTTACAATCTTATCACTGTGGTAGCTGAGCAGCTACAACAAAAACCAAAAGCTTAAATTTTCCCAGAGCGACTCTGGCCAGGGGCCTCTGTTGCACACCACTTCTCATCTCGTTACAAATTCTGCCCACGTCTGTACTGTCAAAACAAAAAAGCTCAGACAAGTGTTTATCATCTAAACAGTGTCATAGAGGAAAAAAATGCAGAAAACATAAACAAATGTGACCCTACAAGAAGATTATCATTACTCATTTGACTGTTTTTAGCTTGTTTAAGCATAGATCATTTGTCAAAACTTGATTACTGATACTTGTGTGATGAAATGCAGAAAAAGTAGAAAAACAAATAAAAATGTTTAAATCACCTTTAGTCTGAACAATGTAAAAGGGGAGTGGGTAGGATTTTCTTTTTTTAAACATCCTAGTCGCAGATTACAACCAACTGAACACACTGTTTCTCACCTTTTTCCCTTTCAAAAGTGTAATAAATTAAAGGTCATCTCTATGGACATTTTTAGTTGGCCACACAACGTTACAGAGGACCTGTGTCTTCTGTAGTGTAAAGGGCTCGTTCTGAGGTCACAGAAACGTATTTCTTCTTTTCACTTGTGATAAAAACATGGTTATGAACATTTCTACTAAAAGACTGCCCTAAATGTTACTCACAGGATCTTTAAGAATATAATTTCTCATGGTAAAATTGTGAATAATTCCACAATTTCAATATCTATTGCAAATAGTATCATAAAAATGATTCAGAGAATTTGAAGGAATCATTTTGGCACAAGGGACAAGCCTGAAACAAACAGAAAATGGCTTTGATCTCAAAGTCCTCGGGCTGCACTGAATTAAAAACAGACACGATTCTGTTGTGGGAATCACTGCATGGAATCAGGAACACTTCTGAAAATAACTTTCAGTGCGTAGTTTGCTGCAACACTCTCAAATACAGGTAAAAATTCATCAATGCAAGGAGAAAAGCACTTATAAACGAGACCCAAAGATTCCATTGCTGTCTCTGGACTGGAGTTATGAGCACCAATTTGTGCAAAGACTTTCTTCGATAGACAGACATTTTTTGGCAAAGAACCATCAGCAGCCAGTGACTGACAAGGAGATTGTTTTGGATGAGCAGGTCAAATCAACACGCAGGTCCACTACAAGGGCATCCTTTGCCTGAGAACAGCTTCTACTCAGCCAGTTGCAGAATAAGTCATAGAAAAACTTACCACAGACTATCAGAAATGGACGATTAGCAGTCCCAGTGATCCTGTTTGGAAACTCTCACAAGTCAAACATGGAAATCTGTGGAAATTAAAATGATTAATGAGAGAATGCTTCTGCTTTCAAACCTCCCTATATTTTGCGAACAGCGAACATATTTACAGAGACATGCAAGCAACAGGAGCCCTTTTTATTTCCAGGCAAATATAGATGCGCTGATGGTCACAGTGACTTGCATGTGAGCCGAGAGATGCCCCTTAAACTCAGATGTGGGGTGGGAAAAAAAAGCCAGCTGGAAGTCTACAGTCTAGCATAAAGAAATGGTACATGGTCATGTGACCTTATGATCTCATGTTCACCCAAAAAAAAAAAAACTAAACAGGAATCTATACATGTTACAATTTGTGGTTAAAATTTCCCAACAATGGTTGGCTACTTGCCCAAAAAGGCTGGTTGAGCAGAGCCAATATCTAATTTCACGCCCTTGAATTGGCAGAGAAATGTATTCACCAAGAACAATAAGATACAGCCAATAATGCATGTTTTTTTTTTAGTTAGACAACATTAAACATATCATTATTATTAGCTTTTTCTAAAGTTCAATAAGTGATATAAACAAACATCTGTTAAAAAAAAACAAAAAAAAAAAACAAGCAGCCTGGTGGGGATATCTCCACATACTGCCAAACAAATAGTTGGACAGGCTTGCTACTCCTGCAGAGACTGAAATTGGATACAGGAGGGTCGATGAATGGGCTGCTCAGGAGCCCGACACACCTTCAGGGACTCGTTTAAGATGCCTGGGCCCAGAGAGAAGACAAAACATCCCTTTGAACTTGCAACAGATGAGGCGCTGAGCACGGTCTGGTCTTTTCGGTGTTGAGAAGCAGTTAAAGGCGGTCACTACTTCCCCGAATGTGGAGTCCAGCTTTTAGTGCTGGTGCTACCTGATAAAGCATATCTGCTCCAGCACACGTCTCTGTTTACAGCAGCGGGCCCATGACCAGCGTCCACGTCAAGCTCCGAGTTCACACACGGAGAGCTAAGCCCGTGTGAGCCTCAACGTTACTCCTATCCCGTGACAGGTGACATTACCGAGCCACAACCTGCTCCAATTATTTTAGAAAGTTTTAAAAAGGTCATATTTGTTGGGATGATGAGTTCACGGCCAAGTGGCTACATTGAACAGTATTCGGCTAACTTGTCTCCCTCCCACTGCAGCTTAAAAACGTCGCGTAACTCCAGCAAACTGCAATTACATGTTTTATCAGAGCAATTATCTATTTTGAGAAAATACAAGTAATGGGGATGGCCAAAAATAATCCATAGTTCACTCTTTAACTCAAATAGTGAGCTTATTTGCTAGCAAGACAAGAGTGGCAACATAAAGTTACCAGCCATGGAGAATAATTTTAATATGATTTAATGCTAACAGGTTGGTCAGATTTGACAAATATCGGAGGATAAAAGTAACCACGAAGCTAACGGTAATATAACGGTTGCTCTCCTTTCTTTTCAGGTAAGCTATCGCAGAAGCTATTCTACACTGAACACGTCAACACTGAACCAGCTAACATCCCCCTGCAAGTAGCAGGGGAGTAAAGTAATGCGACCGAGCTACGGCTTAGTCCAAAGTGGTTAGATAGACTGAAAATAGCCTTAGTAAGAACTGTGCTGTTGTGTTGCAATCTCTTCCCACTCGGGTTGGCACTAAGCTGACTAGCTAGCAGTGGCTAGCTGCGCTAGCGCTTCTCTCTGCAACTGTTTTTGTTGTTATGAGATGGAGGGCGGACCCCATAACGGAGGCCTCTGTCAAAACACACCGAGGACCGACTCCACCCGGCGGACTCACCAGTGAAAGGAGTGTCGAGAAGTCAGAGGCCAAAGATTCACCCGAAGCCCATGCAGTAACTAAGCAGCAAACCAATCTCGATCAAACAGACATTAGTCATATCCGAGCCGAGGCCAGCTTCACTGCGTCCCCTTCCAGCGCCGAGTCGTCGCCATCGCCGCGAATTCTACAGCCCAGCAACTTACGCGTTCGTGACGTCATCACGCCGTAGCGGGAGGGGAGGGGCGGGGCTCGGGCAAACCACGCGGTACTATCATGTAAACACAGCACAGGGTACTGCCAATATAACGCAGCACGCTGAATTAAATCAAAATGAGGCCGTTTTTACGTCATGGAAAGACTGCTGACGAAGCAAACACTGTGGGATTTCTATACTTACCACACAGAGAATGGACATAGCGCTTAAATACAGTGTAGTGCTGAAATACAATAAAGAAATATATGGGAATTTAGAATAAATTATACTACAGTAACGGACAGCGATGATTTGCATATTTTCCTCATATATTTCCGTACTGTTTATGTCTCCAAATGTATAAAACAACAAGATAGCTCCTACCTCACCATAAAGAAATAAAAACACAACACACCAGGATTTTTAAACAATTATGTATTGACTGATGGCTTACATACGCAGTTTCATTTCCAAGGCGCTAGGCATACCTTTGTCCATTCTTTAACACTCAATACCCTGACACGTGAGGCATTACAAAGTTACTGAGCCTGCAGGACACTTCTTTATTGTCTCACAGCTGGCTTTCAAATGACATTTTTTCTCTCCAACAAACCCACAGTGGTAGAGTTGCAAATATTGTTTTTATATTTTCCAACTCTGAACGCAGTCACATTTTACTGACCAGCTACTTCATTATTTAGCGACTAAGGTAAAACCATCTAACGTTTAGAGCTCTTGTAATAATCATAATAATAATAATAAAAAAGCTTAGCTTTTTTTCTGAACTGCGTTACAAAAAGCCCCACACTCCTCTTGGATCGAACTTTACCACAAGACATTTCTCTGTGAGGAAAATGCATGAGGCATTTGATATGGCACAAAATAATCTTGATTCAAATATTAACCTGGAGGTAAAGTTTACGAGGTGTTTCCAGGGTTCTGGTTTTTACTGGAGTCGTGATGACATTATGAAAGCCATATTTATCAGCTGCACCATGCATGGACTTCACTAATGCAAAAAGACCTTAAGTGCTGATTCAATGTCCCTGTGCATGAAAAACAACAAAAAAAACGTCTATACCTTGTCATGTGACCAGAATGGATTGCATGCAAAACAATGAGATGAGATTTACAGTACACGAGAAGATAATGGGTAAGGTAAATACATTTCTTTTTCAGTCATGTGTCTATGTTACCATGAGAGACAGTGAACTTTTCACATAAGAAATGCCACTTCTAGTCATACAGTATATTATGCACAAAACATGGCAGTAAGAAATCTTCTGTGGCTCCAAGAGAAAACAAAAGTTTTATAAAGCAAGTCTACTGATCTAAAAAAAATAAAAAATAAAAATAAATAAATAAAAACATCAGCCTCTTCCTGGTAATTCCCATCTCGACTGTACTTTGACACATCTGTGTAATGAATTACAAAACTGCAACAACCCTCCAACAAACTTCCCGTATTAATACAACCTCCACGTGATCATTGAATATACAGTATAACAGAATCATTCTCTACACCACGTGTTGAACATAATCACTGTCACTGATGAGAACAACTGTTTCAATAAAGCTTTAAAAAGCAAGACTACCCTGAGAGAAGGTCTAAAACGTGGGCAAGCTTGCCAGACCACAACTGGCTTGAATGGGTTTGGTTTATTAAATCTGTACACTCTATTTCAATATAATCAGCACATTTTGTCCCAAGAATGTAAGATATTTTTTTAATAATTGTGTTATATATATTTCTACATAATACAATCCAAGTCCTCTGAACTATGTAGACATGTGCAAGTGTTTACTACCAACTTCAACAATACAGTAAAGGCAAAGACTTGTGGACACTAAGTTAGGATAATGTTGATATTTTTGTTGAAATTTTCATGAGTCCTCACAATTATCAAAATCTAAGTGCTGTAAGTACTTCATACACGAGGTATTGAATATCTAGTTTACTGTTCTGAGTATAAAATAGAGGCAAAATACATAAAGAACATCTTGCAAGCATGACAAAGAAACGTCTACGGACACAATACACAAGTGGTCAAAGATAATATGAGGGGGTGCTCTTGATTATAGTGTTCTTACGGATTGAATGTTTTCAGTTTGATGAGAGGTCATACTATATGCTTCATGCTTTCAAATACATTGAGCTTCAGCCCCAAAGTAGATCAATGCACAGCACCTTTGTGGTCCAGTTAAACCACTTTTCAGTGCTCGGAAGCTCAGGTGTTTGATCAAGTGTAGTTTATTATGGCGACAGGTAAAGACCGATCTTTAAAATGCATTCCAGTCAGGTGTTACCTTTGAGGTGGATTGTTATACATATATATATATAAAATCAGATCATCAATATTCCTCGTAAAGAACAGACTTTCCACCTTTAATCTCTGAGGAATGAACTCACATCTGAGACATGAGTACTTTCAATCTGTTGATTCAAATAATTGTGTCGTGCTTATGAGTAAGAATGAAAAGCAGGATCGGAGCATGATGTGCATCAACATAATCTGAGGTAAACCAGGTGTCTTGTGTCTTGGCCCGTTACAGTCTGAGAACCAGTGCCTTAGATGGTCAGAGAGGTAAGTCTGAAAGAAATCATGTAAACTGTGCTCAGGGGAAGTGAATGTTCACTTATTACCAAAAGCACAAGGGCCCTAAACTGTAAACCTCAAGAATTATCCCCCCCAAAAAACAAACAAAAAAAACACTTAAAGTATTCCAGTATTAGGTTTAAAATGACCTTTTTTTCCTTTTTTAATTTTTTTTGCCAGGTTTTCAACTTTTTTCTTTTGTATTAGCTCAAGAATAATCACAGGTGACTAACTACAGGAGATAACAGGGTCAAGTGAGTACCATGCTACATCAGGTTTAGAGAAGGCTATTGCAGACAATTCTACATGTACAACCACATTTTATACGTGTGAGATACAAATATTTCAAAACATGTCACCAAGAAACTAAGTACATACAAGATGTTGAATATTTAGAGTCTTTAAAGGACTATCCCTCAGTCAGTATTAGGATTTCATGTTACTTGACTTAAACTGTCCAGTCTCACAGACAAAATTTGAAAAATTGCTATTCAAAAAGTAGCAAATTTGGTCAATGTCTCTTTTCAAATAGTTATAGTGCTTTTAATGGCTTAAGACAGGGGTCTTTTTTTAATCTCACCCAGTGGCAATCTACAGGACTTCGGTGTACATTTTATGACACCATAGCTGCAAAAGTCTTCATGTCAAGTCCAGTAGGTAAAACAACAGCTAGTGCTGTCACATATATTTCAAAGTAGTATGCATTATCAAAAGAAAGAAAGAAACAAACAGAAAAACAAATACACCTTTATAAACTTTTTTTTCCAACTCTTAAGTTCTTGTAGGGGATTTCTATTGAGCTCTGCATTCCCATTTCCTGTGAGTTATCAGTCAGCCTCCTGGAGCCAGGCTCCTTTCAGGTCTGCAGGAAGCTTTTACTTGGACTTGCTGTGTACCACAAAGGCTCAACCAGACTAGAAACAGGGACAATGGACTCAAAACTCCCATTCCAGAGTTTCTTCTCGATTGGCTGCTCTCTCTAACCTGTGGATGATGTTATTAAGGTTGGCCATTTTCTCATTGCGTCTCTGAGTGCTTCTGTTGATTTTGGGGCTTTGGAAGGGAGGAAGCGGGTTCGCGTCCAGGCTGTGATTGGTGCTCGATGATGGAGGGTTGGGCAGCGAGGGGGAAATGGGAGCGGAGGAGGAAGGAATGGGAGAGACGGACATCATGAGACCTGGTGATGAAGCAGCAGAGGGGGAGTTGAGAGAGACCTCGAGGCTGCTACGACATGGCTCTGATGATGCCTTGAAGCTGACTGGATCAACGGGTGACTTTCCAGATTCCTCACCCTCGTGCCTGGACTGGCTGGCTCTCTGGGAACCATCTATGGAGACTGAGCCAGGATAGAGCCCCTGAACCTGGCTGCTCATCCCCTCTTCCTGCCTCAGCCTCTGACTGGCCAAGTAGGGCTCACGACAGCCAGCAATGGAGTCCTTGTGCTCGCTTTTCAACGCTGGGAATGCTACCGCTGTGGGAAAACACTGTACTCTCGACTGTTTCACAGAGCCCTCCCTTCCTTCCTCTTCATCATCGTCCCTGTCGGTCGCCTCCTGTTTTACACGAGGCAGTGCGGTGTTGGCGCCAAGAGGAAGGCTGGAGTGGATGTGTCCTGAGGGCTGCAGCAGCCTCCTCTCCTCTCCATCAGAGTGGGGGCTTTGTGTCGCTGAGGGGGAGTAGCTGTGGTGCTCGGCATCTGTGTCATTGTCTGGCAGACCCTCCATCAGCACCTCCCGTCGCATCCTGGACCTACACACAAACACTGGTGTTAGACAGTCGCTTTAGGATAAGCTGACTTCCAATTTCTTCTTAACATTTTGTGTTAAAGCTTGAGGTAAATCTACATCACTGATAAAAAACAAAACAAAACCAGCCATTAATAATGAGCATTAAAAAAAATCACTGGACTGGCCTGTAGTTGTGGAACCAGTTGATGACAGTGTTGGTTTTGAGGTTGAGCTGTGAGGCCAGCATCTCGATGGTGTTCTGAGAGGGGTAAGGCTCCAGGAGGTACGCCTTCCGCAGGGCTTCTTTCTCCTCAGCTCCCAACACCACCCGAGGCTTCTTCACCTGGCTGAAGGGACACAAGTCCAGGGAAGCCAAGGCCGGACTCACACACTCAGATCGAGTACTTGGTGAGTCACTGTCAGAGCCGGTGCTGAGCAGCCCGTACCGCCTCTTTAGATAGGCTGAAGGGCAGACAGGGACATCCAGTAAGGTTATAATTACACCAACAAAATCTGATACTTCTGTTGAAAAATATCACTGTATGCACGCTGGGTTCCCACCTTTCTTCTCCATCTTCTTCATGGCCCTCAGCTTGTCTACATTGTGAGGATCATTGAGCCAAAGCTGCATGCGGACAAATGGCTCCCTGCCTTTTAGGCTAAGTTTGTGCCATGGTTTGGGCCTGGAGAGCAGGTCGGACACCGAACCTTGAGTCAAACCCAGTATGGTCTCCCCAAAAAGACGCTGGCCTGTGGCAAAAAAAAAAAACCAAAAAAAAACATACAGTTTGTAGGACGGTTGCTTGCATCCAACAGGAATGTCAGAAGAACTCAGACCCACCTAGGTTGTTGTCCGTTAGCACCTCCTTAACCTTCTTAGTGATGGCATAGGTGTCTAGCTCCTGAGACATTGCCACTAGCTCCTGGATGCCCACTGGGTTTGAGGGCTGATGCAGAGCCATGAAGCTGGGAGTGGATTTTCCTCCTTCTGGATGGGTGGGAAACCCTAAGCCAAGGCTTTCAGGCTGCTGGTTCTCTTTGCTGCTCTCCAGGGAGAGACTGACAGGCTCAACCAGCGGACTGGGGTGACTCTCTGATGGGCTAGGAGGTGGGGAAGGTGAGGAGTGGGCTGTCACTGGGCTTTTATCTGGAATTAAAAAAATATTCTAAGTTTATAACCAAGAAACAATTCTCTTACATGCATTCACTGTATATTGAAATATCAAAGAAGAATAATAATGATAATAAAAAAAACAAATATATGATCCCAAACTTTAGTGAGACAGTATCTCCACAGGAGAGAGAGTGTTTTATAAAAACGGACCCTCACCCTGAGTGGGACCCTGGTTCGGTGGCTGACTGAGGCTCTGGCCAAGCTGATCCAGTAACCACAACTGCATGCGGATGAAGGGCTCCCTGCCTTTCTGGGTCAGCTTGCTCCAGGGTTTGGGCCGTGACAGCATGTCACTAACACTGCCCTGAGAAAGCCCCAGCACCTGTTCCATTCAAATATCATAGCATATTGTGGCTAAACAAAATACTTGTAGCATAACTGACATCAAAATGTCTAAAGCTGACAGTAACGACTAAACGTCCAAATTATTATAACGACAGAATGAATTGTGATGTTCTTTTAGGATAATCCTCAGTCATGCACATTCAAGAATCAGCCACTAGAGGGAGACAGCAGACTACACATGATGACGGTGGGTAATATTGCTCATTTAAGTAAAAAAACTAAGCTAATTTCACAAAGTATTTAAGTTGTTAGTGTTTAGAAAGTATTTGAAAATACAAAAATCTTTTACTCAAAGGTGAAAGTTTAAAACTGACAGTAATATCAACATGTAGAATTTGCAGAATTTAACTTGTTTGTTTGATTTGATCCACTTTTCAGTGAAGGAACCGACACTTAAGAGGGATTATCTGGACTTGAAAAAAAAGTTCATTCAACTAGTGTGTTGGATAGAAAACAGAATAGCTTAATTCAGGAAAAAGCAACTACAATATACATGTTCTTTTACGATTTCTACTATTGATCCAGGATCATCTCATTTGATTAGAAGACATTTTTCTTGACTAAGCTCAGGAACAACTACACCTGAAACTGGAATAATCCATTTTGAAAAGTAATTCCCATTTTTACTTAACAAATTATTTAGTAGTTTAGGTGAATGATAAAAAGGTAACTCCAACAGAGATGAGTTGATTTCCATCAATCTTGATAGACTTCTAATGTTGGCCCTGCAGCTAAAAACAGTAGTAATGGTCAAGATTGCAAGACAGAGGCACCTGAGGAGACCACTGCCATCTCACAAAAGCACCTATGGACTTAGGGACAATGTTAAGGAGGAGGGGGGGACTTTTTTACAGTCTCTTTATGTGGCTTCTTACAATTTTCTTAAGGAAAACATATGCAACTGAAGAAGCTTTAGATATGAGCACACTAACAGTCAAATGTGATGTTTTGGATAAAAAATCAGTAGGGGCATAAAGTCTGAGCCATTAATGAATTTAAGGAGCAGCTTAAATTAAAAAGAAAAAAGTTTCCAGTTATGTGAAATTATTTTATAAGACATCAGGCTGCAGATACTGCAGCTGATTTGCTATTAGCTTTAACTGAGAAAACAACTTAATTGTTTTTAAATAATCAAAGCACATTCACATTTAAAGATGCCATCTTAATCTAATACTTCAAGCCACAGAGAGCAGGAGCATGACAAATATTATTATTTGGAGCAAATTCTGAATATTGGTTAGTTTGAGGTCAACCTAGTCCTTAATTTTAGATTTGATAAAAAGTAAGTTAGATATTTTACTTTGTAAGCTGTATTTATGATTGGATGTGTGTTTGTTCTGAAGGTCATTCCTCATACTTCCACACAGTAGGTCACATACAGAAGCATCAAGGTTTATTAAAACTTTAACTTTATATGTTATTGCCATTGATTTCTATATTTAATTTTTAACATAATCGATATGTGGCTTTAATTTCAGATACTTTTTCTATCTTAGCATGTATCATAATTAATCTAAAATATGTGTGTGTTCTCATTTGTTTTTTACTTAAAATATAAAGTATTTTGCACTATATGAAGGTGTCAAAGAGCAGCTGCTGACCTTTTCACCAAAGATCCTCTGGCAGATACCATTCTTCGCTAGTTTCTCCTTCACCTGCCTGGTCAGCTCTATGGTGTCCACCTCCCGATACATGTACATCTCATACTGCTCTGGTGTCAGTGGGGGCACCGTGGGCTTCAGTGCACGGGGGATATATGCTGGGTAGTAGGAAAGACGTCCTGGAGACGGCCCTGGGGACCCACCGCTCACCGAAGTGTCCGACTCCACCTTCACCTCAACAGGCCTTCCCAGGCTCAGCTCGTCCTCCGCAGCAGAAGCTTCCTCACTGTTGGTTAGACCCTCGCCATTCTCCAGACGTGGCCAGGGTCGGGTCAAGGCGGAGGGCCCGGAGGAAGAGGACGACAAGGAGGGAGAGACTGAACTGAAAGGCCGAGAGCTGCCCCCAATGCCAAGTACCATAGATCCACGCTCCTGAGACCAGTGTTGATCGAAGTAGGTACCTGCTTCACCTATCTCTGATTTGACTTTGCGGATGATGTTCTGTACAAAAGCAGCTGGGGAGAGGACACTGAGAGGTGTCTGGGGGCTGCTGATGGAGTTGGCCATGCACATGGTGACGCACCCTCCTTCCTCCTGCTTGATGGAAACCGGTAAAGACATGGCCCTAGTGCGCTCAGGTGGCCCCAGACGTTCTACCTGAACTCCTGAGCTGGCTGTGGAGGCTCTCCCACAAGCCTCCATCTCCATGAGGGCCTGCTGCTGAGCCTCCATCTCCCTCCTGGCCTGTTCAAGGATATTTTTTATAGTCTCATCAGAGCTGCTGTTTCCTCCATTACTGCTTCTGCCAGATGAGCTGCTAAGAGATGACTTGACATCACCTAAACAAGAAAGAGCCACCGATGACACCGATGCACCTTCGACGCATAAGAGCAAAGATAAAATTTGATACTAAAAATTGTCAATAAAAAGAACAAAAAATAAATCAATATGGCTTCCAACTACGACTTGTGACTTGTAGCTTCATCCTCACCTCCCCTCTGTGACTGGATCTCCTTCTTGGCCTGCTCTAGGATATTCCTAATGGCATCATCTGACCCAGTTTCAGGAGTTCGGATGCGTGGAGTGATGCTCCCTGCCACAGAGGGTAACAGAAAGAGACAGAGAGAGGGAGGGGGGAGGAGAGGGGTGAGTGGGATGGTTGATCAGAGAGCAGTTCCAAGGCTTTGCTTTTGACTGTTAGATCAATGGCTGCCTTTGAGCGCGTGCTGTCTGAGGTTGCAGTATACGGGAAGCTCAACTTTCAAAAAGCTGTGAATCTAGGGAGAAAACAAAGTTTAAAAGTAACACTATAAACATGTCAGCGGAAGCTGTAAAGACGTCAAGGATGTGGTCCAAGTAGATAAGAAAGGTTTAAACCTACAAAAAGGTCCAGGAGCTAAGCCACCAAGTCAACATGGTACAATTATGCCTGCTCTAAAAACCTCTGGCTCCATAGTCTTAAAAGCCTTTAAACACTTTTGTTTAAGCTTATTTTGGTAGTTTGAGGATGTCATCTAAACATGTACTTTCAGTGTTTTATGACAGTGTTTTATGGCAGTATTTAATGACATATTGTGGTGTATGCTCCAAAATTCAGGTGTAATGCTCTTATTTACTCACCTCTCTGCCGGACCTGGATGGTCCTCAGGGCCAGTATGTTCTGTTCATCAGAGAGGAACTGCTTCATCTTGATAAAAGGTTCTTTTCCCTTCACAGTGAGCTTCCTCCAGGGTTTAGGTCTTGCCAGGATTTCACTGACTGAGCCCTGGGAGAGGCCTAGCACGTAGTGGCCAAACACTCGTTGGCCAATGTTATGCTTCAGCAGCTGCTCTTTCACCTGAAAGGCGATCTCTGCCGTGTCCAGCTGGTCCTCGTCTCCTGCAGTCGAGCTGCCGCTTTCTGACTGATCGCTGGGCAGGCCGGCGTCGACGCTGCCCACCCCCACAGACCCTTGAGAGGCAGACATGAGTGCAACTTTGGCTGCATAGAGGGTGGTGGGGAAAGCGACAAGGCCATCCTTTTTAAAGTGTGGGGAGAGGAGCTGCTTGTGAAGAATGTGGTCTGCTGACAGTCGGTCCCCTGAGCATGGTGACACAGAGAAAGGACGGGGGAGATCATGACTAGAAGAGGAGCTGTCCAGGGTAGGGGGACCTGGGCTCGGGGAGGAACGACTTTCCGCCTGAGAGGAGGATGAGTGGGAGCCTGGCTGCCTGCCTGTTTCCCTACCTACATCCTCAGAGTGATCATCATCTGATAATAGAAAACACATTCATTCATCAATTAAATGACTTGTTTCCTTGCCTTGCAACTCCACAATACATATTGCATGCTCAGTTTATACAGAGATTTAAGTCTGGGGGGAAAATAAATAAATGAATTGACTAACAGAAGTGACTGAATCTAACCACTAAGTGCCAAGCAATCAGTGGAGTTTTCAGAAGGTGACAAAACTCACCGCCTCTGAAAAGCCACAACCTTGTGCACTAGACTGATTAAAGGAATGAGTAACAGAAACTTCACACATATTTTACCATTGCTGTGCAATATTCGGGTCTTATCCACCAAGTACTTGTGAGATGGAAAAAATGCCTCTTTATCCATCAAAAGAGCATCTGCAGCCTTAGCAGAATCCTATCAAAACACACATACACACACAAAAGCTGTTCATTTCTGATTAATCAATTACACAGGCTGTCGATATTCTTATAATGGGTGATGAATCAGTGAAGCAGTAGTTTTTCAGGGTTTTTCTGCCATTTCACAAACAGAAGATTAACGAACCAAATGTCTACTTTGGTAAAAAGAAGACCAGTTTGCTAAAAACAGTAACGTAAATACCTGGGATGAGTTGCCGTTTGCTGAAGCCAGCTTCATAACCTTTAGGATACTACAAATGGAGACAAACAAAGAAGCAAAGTCATATATTTGGATGTTTGCTAACATTATGATTTATTAATACAAAAACTAAACCAAGTTTCACCTGAGTTCAGTTTTAATCTCCTCGTAGTCCATCTGGCATTGCAATTTAGCCTCTAATCTCTGATATGAAAAACAAAATAAACATGTTTGACTTCATATCAACAGGTGGCTCATTACTTTCTGGAGCCATAGAGCACAGAGGAGACTATTTTCATGTTTATGTCAGAGCCACTCACCTCGATGGCCTCTGTCTTATAGGCCAGCTGGCGCTCCAGCTCTAGGATCTGATTGGCAGAGGTTTCTTGAACTTCCTGTAGTGTGAACTGCAGCCGCTGAACATTTTCAAGAAGGCGGAGGATTTCTCTGTCTTTAGCCAATAAGGTGGCCTCTAGCTGGGAGGGCAACACGTCACCCTTCTCATTCTTCTCCTGATAGGGAGACAAAAAGTTGGAAAAGTCAAAAGTGAAAAAAAAATTAAAAGACAGTATGAGAAAAAAGTATTCAAGAAACTAATAATAGGCAACAGACATCACATTTCCATAATAATGAAAAGCAATACGATATCTCTGCCTGTGGTTTCATAATCTGATGATTTGAACTGAAAAAATTATACGTTTCAGCAGAGGCTCAGTGAATGGATGTAAATCTTTTTTTTCAGAGCTTTGTCTGAGTTTTGGCCTTGTTTTGATAAACAGAGAGAAAAAGAATTAAAGGGGGTGAATTAGACCAAGCTTTGTTAAGTCCTTGAGAGATAACTAAAGAATAAAACATTTTCTAATGAGAAAACAAGCACCAACTGCAGTCTAAACTTACTGATGAAAATCCAAACTACATCAAAGTTCCCAGAGCAGTCGATACTTTATTCATAAGAAGATTCTTATTTCGGTAAAAGCTGCATAGCACTATCCAAACTATCTACAAATACTCAAACATACTCTTCATGGGTAAAAGTCTTGCATTCATTAAAGCAGGGAACTGTTGAATTAATGTTCTTAACAGTAGTGCATTAACATGGAAGCTGAATTTTGTAGATCTTAAACATGTAATTGAAAATCATCATCTAATTTTAAAACATCCTGGAGCCACAGCTGCCAATAAGTGTAAGGAAGTAAAAAGTAAAACACATTCTCCTGTACTCCATCACGCAGCTCCCCTGGCTGGATGCGGTCATTATAAACAGGAGTGATTCACACCCTACATCACATTATTCCTACCATGCTCGTGCCCTCTGCTGGATGGCAGCTCCCTGCGGTGGCACTGGAGCCACTGGCCAACTGCTCCTTTAGCCTTTCCACTTCCCTCTGAGCCATTTCGGCTCTCTGCACACAGATATGACATCACAGCGTTACAGTTTTCATACACCAGCCACATCAATTGGCTAATGAGATGATCAAGGTGAGAGCACATACATAAATCAAAGGAGGCGCCCTTGTTCGGAAATCTAGTGCTGAGAGAAAACCTAAGCAGGAGCCTGAGCAGAAGAGGGCAGCCACTGGTTTATTCTGCTGAGGGGGCTGTTTAGTCAGCCCACTTTACTCCCCAAACTGTTTACCTGCTCTGTCACACCCGGCCTGCTAATTAATGATTCATTTTGAGAACAAATTTATCTGGGAGCTGCTGCAGGAGAGCAGCAGAATTAGAGAAAAAGTGTGAGAGAGAAAAGCAGAGGGGGGAAAAAGAAGCAGAAGAAGTATCACCAGGACAGGAAGCAATCAAGGCACTGAGATAACTAAGAGCCATAGAGTTCAGCACACCAGCATCAATCGCGCTCTGTGGTCTCCTGCTCTCTGCTGAGTGGAGCCATGCAGCCGTAGTGCGCCCACCAACAGGGGCTCCAGTTTACACTCACTAATCACACGCTCAAGGGAGGTGGGGAGGTAGAATGGAGAGGAGGAGGAGGAGGAGGGTGGACGGAGACGGAGGGTGTCTAATTAGAGCCAAAGCTTGATTACAGGAGTGATTACCTTAACGAAGGAGCTTCTCAATCAGAAATGCACAGCGAGAATGTACTCACCTGGTTTGCTTTCTCAAGATTTGCCATGATGGCATTGACTTCCGCTGCCCTGCAACACACATACATAAAGAACACAGATTGATGACAAGATGTTGTCATTTTCCAAATAACAAGCACAAAAAAAACGTTGCTCAATTTTTTAATAATTACCAAAAAACTACATATTTGGCAAAACAATACCGCTTTACACAGGATACAGAGAAGCTCTTAAACTGTAACATTTACATTATTGCATTGATAATGCAAAAAATACAAACATTTCGTCACACAGTTCAATTTATACGCAAGTTTAAGGAAATTGGAAGATTGCAGCCTTCATAATGGTAGGATTTGATACAAAAGAGCCTCTCACATGCCAATTTAAAAAATCAGCAAAATGTACTTAAAACTGGAGCTTCAGTACCAAAAACACCTAACTGCAGCCAGGAGTTTTAAAAAAAGGCATAAGATCATTCCTATAGTCATAAAAACTATAAATATATTTATTTTAGGAGTTAATGTATATGTTCAATTACAAGATCTTCATATTCCACCAGGATTCTCCTCCACAGCCTTGAAGATATGAGCTTGAAATATCCACCTAGAGTAATTTTGGTCAGATCATTAAAAACCAAGAAAGTCTAGGAACAATACTGATGATATAACCTTACTGATGTCCACAGCCCATCAAAACAAGGCGTTTTGTCACCTCAGAACGCTAGCGACTCAACACTTGCGTCCATCCTTGCATCAAACAATCATAGTTTTCTAAATTTAAACAAAATTTCAGTAGGATTATTCACGAGGTCTGTTTGAAGTTCAACATTATTTTGCCCACATGGGACCTTATTTACTTAAGGTAGGAAAGGATGGATTAAAGAGGATGCAGTGATTGACTCAAATATGCACATGGGTTTCTCAAGCTCCGGGACACAGAAGCCCTTTTTTCCCAAAAAAATCCACATTAAACCAACTACATTCTGTCAAACTTTCATGCTCTGTCAAAACAAGCTTTAATCTAAGACAGTTAGTGTGTTATATCTCAAGAACGAAGAGCAATCTTCTCCACTCAATCTAAATAAAGACCAGTTTATGATGTTAATGATAATCAGGGCTGTGTGGTGCAGCTTTGGCTTCAGAGGGTCTTGGCCATGCCCTGGTCCCATCAATACACGGGGGTAGATGGCGCCCTGCTGACAGCAAACACGAACAGGTGTCAGCTTCACCTTAAATGAACTTGTGCAGTACGAAAAATGTTTTGTATTGATTACCTGCTCAGCTATTCAAGCTGAAGCAGACAAATTGTCTCTCTTATCAACGCTGAGGAAACAGTTTGTGAGAATAGTAGACGCAGGCTCCGAGTTCAGACGCTCAGGATCAGGAGAGGATAGCTGCGCATGGCGCTCTGGGGTCAGTGTTAATGCTGTCAGCCTGTAGGAATGCGGTCAGGCCAGCACACACCACAGAACGGAAATGGACTTTCACGCCATTGCTCCGCGCAAAGGGTGAAGCCAAAATGAAAATGTGTCCAATCCAACAAAATGGATGGCAGTGGCTCTAGAAACATCAGTTCAATTGCACCATGGATTAAGCCTGGGAGAAAATCCATTAGCAGCGGCTGACTGTGCTCTGGAGCACAACCCAAACAAAAGAGTGTTTACTTTGAATGTCTATCGACATCCTTCATACAAGCTCAGATTCATTTCAGGCGTGCGGTGGATACATTGCGCTCAAAGACCAAGACAAGGTAGAGTGTTTTCTGAAGCAATCTTTAAATGGAGCAATTCTTCTTGAGGGCTGTCAAGACCCAGCTGCCAGTGAAGGCAAACACAGACCTCTCTCATCGACCTGCATTAGTGGCTGAGTCACTCTCACTCTCTGCCTTTACAATGGCATTCCTCAGCTCTGCATTGGACATGGCTTTATGTAGGCTAAATAAGAGCAAAACACTAAAACTGGCACCAACAAGGAAGGCTTCATAGATGTTAGTGTGAAACTATTATGACTGCAGGAGGAAAGGGGAAAACAAAGGTAAGATCAACAGGAAAAGTACAATATGATGCAGACTCTTACTTGTTTGCCATCTCTTGGTTGTATTTACACCGCAGGTCCAGCAGCTCTGTCTGTGCAGTATTCAAAGCTGGTGAGTGGCAAACCAGAGGAAGTGAGATATTAACTTAAAAAACACAAGAACTCTGACCTTAAAGCTGCATCATGAAATATCTTTCTCATGTTCAAAAGCCAGCTTGTTTGTCATTTAAACAGAACCAACAGAGAAAAACCTGCCCTACAACAAAAAGCTGATGCAGTTATCGAGTCAAATTTAGATTTCCAGGCTAAAAAAAAAGCAACACTTTTAGCATTCATTTATGTAAACAGAGCACCAGTGGGGCAGGAGTGTTTCAGCGGTGGGCACCACGCTGCAATTATAAAAGAAGTGGCTGTTTAATAGGTCGAAAATTTAATTTAACAGCTACAGTGCACGCCTGTGTTTAAACCACTTACATGAATGCAGAATTTTGATCTTCTCCTCGGCCTCTGATAGTCTGTCAGCCAACCCAACATCAGCGCCCTCCTCCTCCTCTTCCTCCTCCTCCCTACAAGAACAAACTGTCAGTTCCCTCACTATAGCACATTTAAAGCTACAACAAAGGCCCAGAGACTGAAAAAAATATGTAAGTGTCAACCTCCTCCCACCAAGTGAGGGCATACGTGGTAGAAAAATGGAGACAAAAGAAGCTTGTTGGAGACACATTTAGAGTAAATAATGTGGGTTATGACTGGAAAAGATAAATAAGGATGATTCAAAACTATTCAAACTACTTTTATATTGTCATAATGAAATGCAGAGTAAAGACTGTTTAAACATGTATTTACTGACCATCTTGGATGTCATAAGGTATGTTCGTTAGTCTCTGGTTCTCACCCTCGGTCCCCAGCTCGGCCCTGGTGGTTCTGCTGTGGGGAGCTGGGGGCCCCTGGAGTTGGTGTGCTGTTGGGGGTCATCAGGGAATGTGGAGAACTGGACTCTGAAGCCGGTTCTGTCACGTCTGCGTCTGCTTCTGCTGGACTGTCCTCTGTGGGCCCTGAGGGAGTAAATTAAACTTGGATTTTTAACAGGAAACAGCCGTTGTGAGTCGACTCTGGTTTAACTCCAGACCTGGTTGATCATGGATTTTGAAGTGACCTGTCTTTTCAAGGCACTCCAGGTGCTTCTTCCAGTGCCCACTGATCTCTCGCACCAGGGCCTCACTGTGAGGGGCCGACGTCTGAAGCTGCTGCAGCCTTTCCTCCAAGGAATGTGAGGCCTCCAGCACAGGAGCTGGATCTGTGAAAACAGACACAAACAAATCTGTGCTATACTCACAAGACACACATGCACTCTTACTTTTCAAAAAAAGCAAAATAGCTACTTTACTATGTGCGCAGCCTGTAAAGCACATTACAGAGTTTTCTGCATCACAGTTTCAGCTCAGGCAAACTATTCCACTGAGACTTGTTTCCAAAGAGTGACTCTTAAGACTTTCCTCACTCATTCGCCTTTGAAAATTTCACAGGCTGGACCTAATGACACCAGCGCTGCTGAGACCCTTCACGTGTACAAAAATCTAATCTAATGAGTCTTCTTCCACGCTGATTAATGGCAAAGAGGACAAAAAGATTACAATAAATATGTGACAGAGACTTAAGTGCCGTGTATACACCTAGGCAAAGAGTAGAACAAGTCTTCTCCTGAAAAGGGGGTTAAAAAAAAAGAAAAAGGCTGGATTCTTTAGCACAACAGAGGAGCTGTTTTGCAATGCATGCGTGGCAGCGTTGGGCCCATGGGGCCAACTAGGAGGCTGTTTCTCAGCTAACAAGTCTCCTCTGTATCATTTGATCATTTAAATTATTATGCCAGGAATTCTCAGGAGGCAGCTCGGCACTCCACATCACAGGGCTGTTTTTAATCTTCCCCTTCGCTTTCTTCCCCTCCCGAAAAGTTCAACAGCTCTGAGAGAGAGAGCTGCTCCTGTTGTGTACCTGCCTGCCGAACACCAAAGGAGGTGACTTCTAGTGCCAAAGCACAGAGAAGGAAGCTCAGGGGAGCTCCTTGACAAGGAGGGAGGCAAGATGTAGAGCCACGCGTGCACACACACACACGGCAGCCCTTTAAAACTCTAAAAGAGGAAGAAAATCGCAGCTTTGCTGCACAAACTTTTCTCCCACAGCTTTCATCCACTCATCTTATGCTTCTGTGCGGAACCCAATTGGATCCCTTCTTCAGTATGGGCACCGACTGAAGTGACTTTTCATAAGAAGTTGGAGCCACAGACGTTTAAACTTTCACAGATGCCACTGAGGGAACGCAAACTCTGAGCTGCCAGGCCATGAAAACAAATGCTCGTCGGAGAGCCAAAACTTCTGCAATGAGCAATTTGTTGAAATCCTGGTGATACATTGCAGTGTGCCATATCTGCATTTTCATCAGACAAACATTTTGGGTCATTTAATTGATTGAACTATTTTTCCCAGGACCGTTTACAGTCAAGCGTTGTCTGAATTCATTGTTACACCAACTGTGGAGCTATTGCATCAGTCACAAGGGACATCACTATTAAGAGCAAGGCTCTTCTAAGACAAACAGGATGACTTAAAGCACTGCTATTCCATCGACCCTCTGTCACAGAAATCACTTTATCAGCCTCTTTTCCCATATATCCTTTCAACTTTTAATGATCAAAGGACAGAGATTATGGTAAGGGATCTCTCACACATGGACAAGGCAGGATTATCAATCCATGGCAGGAGAGTAAAGTAAAGTCAAATTTAAAGTGAAGGGATATAAGCTTAAGTCTGTATACAAAATTAACCCCCATCAAAGTGGAGCAGCAGGGATATTCTCCATGGGCTCAGGATCTACAGTTACTGAAGGAGAGTCCAGGAAGACAGCTATAACTTTAGAAAATAGAGCTACTAATTGATGTAGCTAATAAGAAGCGCTGGAGCCTCTCCTTAAAGCAGATCTGACAATAAATCCACCAAATGAAACCTGGAAGAGAAATCCAACATTAAAGCTCACATTCACATAGAGCAGAAAATATTACGTAGCTAATGAAGTATTATGTACACCCAGTCACATCGGTCTCTGTGCAAATTTTTTAATTCATCCCTTATCTTAATTAGAGATGAGTGGATGTCTGCTCTGAGGTCATGGTAAGTGATTGGGAACAGCAGCTCATTCAAGCTAATAAATCACAAGACATTTAATACATAATTCTCTCTGGTGAATATGGGTCCAATTGACTGCAGGACACAGTCAATCTTCTGAATACAGCTTTGTGAAAAAGAAAGCACAACCTCTTAATTCAAAGGTTTTATGATTCAGAACACAATTGAAAAAAAAAAAAAAAAAAACACGTCCTGACCACGTCTTGGAATTAGATAAACACAAACTCAGATGAACAACACTTTAAACGTTACACCTTGTCATTGTTTATTTACCAGAAACCAAGCAAACATACAGAAAGATCTTGCGAAAGACTAAGTCCGTTATTACGGCTTCCACAGGAATTAAGAGAGTAAGTAGCAGCCAGGTGCTGCTGATCAAATACACTTGAATAATTTGATCATGAGCGAGTGTCATCATAACATCATTAACATCAGCAATGATCTTAGAGAAGCAAGTGTTGCTACCCATCAATCTGGGAAGGGTTATAAGGTAATTTCCAAACTATTTGGAGTCCATCATTCTATAGAGAGAAAGTGGAAAACATTAAAGACAGCTGTCAATCTTCCCAGGAGTGGATGTCCCAGCAAGTTCACCCGAAAGTGAAAAAGCCAAGAGCTACATCTCAGACTCTACAGGCCTCAGTTAAATATTCATGACAGTACAATTAGAAAAAGACTGAACAAGTATGACTTGCTTGGAAGGGTTGCAGGAGAAAGCCTCTTCTCTCTAAAAACAACATGGCAGCACAGCTTAGGTTTGTAAAGTTACATCTGAACAAACCACAAGACCAGACCAAAGTGGAGATGTTTGGTCATAATGCACAGCAGCACGTTTGGAGAAAACCAAACACAGCATATCAGCACAAACACCTCATACCAACTGTCAAGCACGGTGGTGGAGGGCTGATGATTTGGGCTTGTTCTGCAGCCACAGGACCTGGGCACCTTGCAGTCATGGAGTCCACCATGAACTCCTCTGGATACCAAAGTATTCTAGAGTCAAATGTGAGGCCACCTGTCTGACAGCTAAAGATTGGCTGTAAAATAAAACTCTACAACAATGTGAAAGTCTTAAAACATCATACAAAAAAAATATTATTATGTTAAGTTATTGCTGCTAAAAGTGGTTCTATAAGCTGTGTA
This sequence comes from Leuresthes tenuis, assembly GCF_036924035.1. NCBI lineage: Eukaryota > Metazoa > Chordata > Actinopteri > Atheriniformes > Atherinopsidae > Leuresthes > Leuresthes tenuis. Next base: position 27,720,110 of record NW_027325360.1, on the reverse strand, counting down.
CTTACTTTTTCATGCTGTGCATCTTGGCTAAGTTTTACTAAATGAATAATGACACTGTGTAACAATTCATGTTGTGAACAACAATGTTGTCTGAACTTTTCTGCCCAATAACAGCTTCATATAAGATATGAAGTTAAAAACATTAATTTGTTAAATTCTGACAATTTATATTTATCATTATGTTCTTTTTTCACTTATAAGTGTCTGTATCCATTAGATATCATTTACAAACACAAAGAAAGTGAATGGTATCTATATACTCAGGGTGCTGGATGTATTTTAATTCTGACTTTCTCACACTTCAAATTAAATTTGTCAGTGAAATCAGCCAAAACCACATAAACAAGAACCTAATTTTCAAACGCAAAGAGCCCTAAACTCAACGCACTGCAAAAGTTTGCTGGAATTTTTTGTTTTTTTATGTATTGATGTTGAGTTTCATCACTTTGGCTGAGCAATAATGAGGTTACCACCCCATAGCTGCCTCCTTGTGGTCACTGTGTTGCTGTCTCTGTGCTGTTGCTCATCTCAAAGCAGTAGGCAGTTAGTGTACGAGGGTGAACCCTCAGGAGCCAAAGCCTGGACAGCTCAGTAGACTGCGGGTGGCATCGGGGAGGAAGGTGCTCAGATTCAGGATGTGTGTCAAGGAGGTTGGGGGGTGGATGAGGGTGTCGTGCGCCAAGACAAGCAGGTGTGTTGGGGCGGTCCGTCTTGGCCCTGTCAGCGATACACCATCATTAAGCGGTGTGGGCTCAGTAGGGTGCACCATTATGTCTCCCTGGGCCCTGTGTAATTACGCTCTGACATAATTAACCCAGCAAGCCCATTAGCAAAGCATTGGCTGGCTGAAGAGAGACAGAGAGAAAAAAAACACTATAATTATTTGTTGTGTGCATGTTAATGAGGCCAGCTGTGTTCCCATCATACAACACGAACAAATTAATTTACAAGGCTGTGCTCCAAGGTTTTTTCTCTTCATTCAAAACAGTCTTGTTTTTTTTTTCCCTCTGAGTGGACTTCAAGGTCCGTAAACACACTCTGATGCTGCTGCAACAAACAGCAACACTGCCATAACGCTGTTGTCAAGGACCAGAAGTGGGTTGGACATAACACTTTAACTTTCACCTTCACAGACAATGTAAAGCGGCATAAAGATGTACATAAAAGATTCCGGCTTCTTTTCTTCAGCCTGTCAAGGATCAAGTCTAATTAAAAAGAACACAAACAAATATCAGAAATGTGACTTTTCTGTTCGTGGCATATTTTAAACCATCAGGCGTTTGATATTCAGATGGAAAACTGAGTTCTCCCTTTACCTTGATGCAGTAGAGCGAGTGAGAAAACACTAAAATAAAAAGATAGGTGGAATCAGAAAGTATGATTGTGGGTAGAGCGGTGGCTTTTGTGTGTGAACAAAACAAAGCTGAAAGGGAGACTTTTTAACCTGCGCTTTTTTGTTGCTGTTCCGTGTTTTTTCTTTGACTGACTGAAGGACGAAGATGGAATGACATCAATACCGAGGCATTTTAAAGCTCAGAACAAAGAGCAGAGTCAAGCAACAAAGAGCAGAGCTAGGCAGCGTTTAAAATTAACACGAAAAGCTGCAGTGAAAAAAAAGATTTGCCAATGACATCCAAACCAAACTTCACTGGAAATAATCCAGAAATAAAAACCACCAACTTTCCATTCTTATTTATTAGACATGTGAAGCAAATCGCAATGAATTAACATCATTAACTACACCTGTCTATTGTCTTATTCCTACATTTTCTCTGCCGTCGGGCCAACACACACATTCCTCTACACACACACACACAGAGCTGCTGTCTTTTAAGAGAACTCTCTCCCCAGGTCCCTCTGGGGTCTCCTACTCCACAGGGATCAGTTGGAGAGGCCCGACTCTTTTATGAACATAATGCATTATTAAGCACCTCAAACATCTCCTGGGCCTTTGTTTATTACTGCTCTTATTAATCACTCGTGCATAATCTCGTCCCGCCCAGAGAGCTTTCATTTTCAGTCAGCTTTTATATGCCTTTATTTTTCAACAGACTGCCACAGATGTACAAAGCTCCTCTCCTCCACTCTAATTCTGACTGTAGGTACTCAGCTACGCAATTACTATAGCGCCTGCTCATTGTGCCTTGCAGGCCTCTCTAGCTGGTGCTTGCATTTGTATATGGGGCAGCTGAAGAAGGACAGCTATTCATCATGCATCTGAATGACTGAATTACTAAGGTCAGTGCGTTCTGTTCAGAAAATCTCCTAGCCTAGGGAAACATATTCTGTAAATATGAAAGGCACTTCTATCACGATAAGAGCTTGATATCTGCCTTTATGTGGAAAACAAGAGGGTTGTACTTGTGCTCTCCCCCGCAGTACTGGTGGTCACCACTAGCAAGCACTGTTGTCATAACATTTCCACCAACACACATGTATAGACGTGCACACACTCCACAAACATGCCGTAGGCCGCATCCACACGTGCTCTCACACACACACTTAGAGAGGTGTATTCAGATCAGATTTTTCATAAAATCTCAGTGAGCTTCCCGCTCAGATGAAAGGAGATGTGTTCTAAAAGAGAGGGGGAGCAGGGTGGATCCTGAGGGATGAGTGTGTATACTGCGACGAGGCGAGGAAGAGCAAACACCTGGAGTGTCAGTCTCAGGGCTACGCCCCTGGCGACAGGGCCTCACTGTTCTCACAGAGGTGGCAACAAACTCAGAGGTTCAAACGCCACTCGCACACGAACACTCAAGGAGATACAGGCGGGGGTGGGGGGAGAAGCAGCTGAAAAAATTGGGCAGAAGGTGCCTCTGTTTTTTTCAGCGTTCAATGATCAGGATCTGTTTATATGCACTGATCAAAACCATGCGGAGGTGATATAAACATTGTTAGGGAAACACTGTTAAACTCTTAAGTAGGAGTTACAGTGCGCAGCATGGGGAGATGTCACAGTCAAATCAAAATATAACACACTAATGAAACACTCCAATGGATTGACAACTTAGTTTAGAGACCTCATGAAAAGAAAAAAGAAAAATCACATCAATCACTTGCATCAAGAAGTTATTTCTGCTCTGAGTTTACTGTTGTATTCTAGTTGCTAATAAACAGGAATATTAAAGTGTTATATTATCATCTTTTAGTCTTACATATGTAATGGTTATTTGTGTTCAGGGTAGAGTGGATAACTGATATGTGACCAGATGTTAAAGATTTCCAGATACAACAGGTCACCTATTGAGCTGCTGCCCCTCCCCCCTTGTCTCCTCGTTCACCACGTGCATTCATTAACTCTGCTGTTGGCCTGCTCTGGTTGGACCGGCGGCCTTCACGAGCGTACAAACACACACACACACACATCAAGGGCTGAGGCACTTTCAAGCGAAGGAATAGGAGGCAAAAAACGTCTTGCCATGAATAGTAATAACTGCATTAAGATTAACGAGCATGGCATGTAAAGAATAATTGCATCTGTCAAAAGATTAAAAATACATGAGTTGTAGCGTTTGTTGGGGGAGTGGTGGGAAAGCTCACTGTTGTGTTTGAGGGGCAGAGAGAGAAATGAAGTGGGGCCACAGCCAAATGACTGTCCTCTGGTGTACCTGGAGTCATCCATTCTAGAAAGAGGTGGGCAGGAGACGCGGTGGGGGGGGTGTGACCTTGGACACCAGTAGCAAGATGCACAGTGACAAACAGGCACAGAATACTGTATGCCTTCTTCACAGATGGCACAAACTGCAAGAGCCCAAAACAATAAAAAAAAAAACTTGCTGTGCTGACTTTGGTTTGGCTGCAGACAAACAGATACAATGATATTCATCACACTTTACTATATCATTGCCCTCTGAAGCTGACTGTTAGTTTACATTACAACTGCTAATTCCAGTAACTTTTCATTGCTTTTCAAAGTTGGGCTCGTTTGCTGTCTTACGAACAGTATTGGTTTCTTCTATGAATATTTGGAAATGGACATACCAAGTCTTTCTTTGCATCGTAATGTGCTTTTTTTCTTTGAAAAAGACTTTTAAAAGGTTTTTCTTTTCTGCTGGTAACTCTGACATCTTGGTTTTTTTTTGTTTTTTTTACATCTGTTATGATGCATAATCATGGCAACGGGAAAGCCTTTTGCACGCTGGAGCGGCCGATTAGGCTTTTCCAAAGCTAAAGTAATGCCTGGATCAAGACCCCAAAACTAGACTGGCTTAAAAGGATTAGCAGTGGATACAGAGCAGGAACAAAACGGAGAAAAAAAGAAGGTGGAGGAAGTTTAAACTATTCGGCCCCTTAAATATGGGAAGTGTGAAATCACTGGTAGATAAAATGGACAAGCTTGAGTATCGGGAAGGCAACATTTATTTTAAATGGGACATGGCTCCAGAAACACTCTCTGATTAACTTTAAGATTGTACAGGCAGACGGAGACTGCAGACAGCGAGGTAACAGTAAAGGAGGAGGATTACAGAGCTTGTTAACAACAGATGGTGTAATCTTGGACATCATCCACTAAGTTGTTGCCCAGCTAAAAAAATTACACTCCAATCCATTGATGCTGACCTCTGAAGATTTATCAGCTGATTTTCATTTTCATTTTGTCATCTATCTATATCAATAGTTTTTAAGGAACAAAAGAAAAAGCATACTGGAGCAATACAAGTTCCCTTTGGGGATTAATAAAGTATTTTTCCTGAATTTTTAACCATCTTTGACTGACTTGTTTGAGATGTGCTAACTTACAGATGTGCCAGACAAGGGTGAATACACTCGTGTACACTACATGTTACACCCTCATTCAATTCAACTAGATTATCAAGTAAAATGTATAAATTTACAGTAAGAAATTAGATGTTTTTGTTCCAAATCTGAGGCCCTGTTCAGACCTGGTGCTAACATGTATCGTAGCTGATCAGATCACAGGCCTTAAATACAGATATGAACACACTCAGGATAGACTGAGAACACATTTGAAGATGGTTCAGGACACTTTTGTCCACATTTATTTAGCAATTTCAATAGAATGAGTCCTAAGCTACACTGAAGGACCAGCTATTGCCCAGCTATTGAGCTGACAAGACATCACACAAGTAGCAGAGTTACCATCAAGATGTTTTCTCATGATTCCTGTTTCCGGAAAATTGTGCAAAAAGCAGTGACGTGGCTCAGTGTTCAAAGTGAGTCGCCACTCAAAAAGATTGGTGAAATTGACGGCTGGAGGTCCACCTCCTTATCATGGCTGAGGTGCCCTTGAGCAAGGCACCGTACCCCCATGCTCCCCGGGCGCTGTAAATGGTTGCCCACCGCTCCAGTGTATGGCATCTGTCTATATGAGTATGTGACCCTGTGCATGTGTGTGTCAACAGGTGCCAACCTGGATGGGTTAAAAGCAGAGGGCAAATTTTGTGTGTATGCATGACAATAAATCTAATCTTAATCTTAAAAAACTCCCAGGATTTATCATCCTAGAAACCTTTTTTTGTTCACCTTTTTATGTAAAATTTCTGCTGTGACAGTGAAGAAAGCAGCTGTGAGCACAGCTCCAGATCTGTGTTGTTGGTCCTGGGAGTCCACTTTAATAGGCCTATATCCCAACAAGCTCAGTTTACTGCACGGAAGATGAAGAACATGCAATTTCTTAAAACTGGAGGTCCAATAGTCTCATGTGAGGTGTCAATCAAAAGCCAATGATATCAATAATGTTTACGTGCAAAAAGGACTTCTTTAGAATACAAGGTAAGATGAGGCACAGCTTCTGGCTCTTTTGAACTGTTTCATCTGAAATCTGTGGGAATATATTGAAGAATCAGTTCAGACCGACTGGTTTCATGAGTAGATAACCATGATCTCAAGTGGTCACAGAGGACACAGACAGGGGACGCATTTTAATGCCAGGTGTTATCGAATCTGCCAGAACGACTGATAATACCAAATATTAGCAAAGTCTAAAACTCTGTAACACCCTGCAGCTTTACTGTGACTGAACACATGCAGTTACTGTAACTAAGCTAGCTGATACTGATAGAAAAGACAGAAAGTAATAAAAAGTGATACAGCACTATTCCAATCAAATTTAAATCCCATTAAATCCCATCTCGTAGTAATAATTGCTAATTTGATGGTGTTAAAAACCACAGTGAACTCTCTGACTTTGACAGCGAATGTAAACATCTCACTTGGCTTTAGACTGTATGAGTGGCAGTGATAAAGGACAACAGGGTCCTCCCTTTGTAAGGTCATATGGAGGTGGGTGGCTGGCTCTGAAACGTCACCTGATGTAAGCTGATACACGAGAGTCTGCCCCTCTGCACTCAACATAATGACTACAAATAGAACGTGTGAATGAGTATAATGTATGACAGGAGACCACAATGGAAATATTTGGTATCTTCAAATCAAAATATTCCTTTTTACATGTAAAAGTTGATGTTGGATAACAGTGGCCTTGCTTTTGAATAAGAAATGTTTCTCTTGAACACAACATAATACTAAGTTGACTCAATTATGCTCCTCGAGAGAGGTTTGTGCCTGAACATACTTTCCAAAAATGCTCATAAGCTGGAATTAAGGTCTTAATATAAAAGGTATAGGTCATAAAATCAAACTGAATTCATCTTCAAAGAAGGATATTTATTATCAAGGAAATAACTCATTCAAAGTGAGTGAATGTGTGCCTGTGTGTGCATGTTTGTGTGTGGGTGGTGGCGCAATATCAAGCAGGGGACTTCAAGGAAAAATGAAGACCTTTAAAAGTCAGTGGCTGCCGTTGCTATTTCTCTGACGCAGACTTTTATCTTGTATTCATTGAATCAGTAAACAGCATTCTCTGCTCCTGCCACAAGTGTTTCTCTGATCTAGACTGAGATTGGGCTGCGTTTCGCTGCCATCTCCCGCAACAAAGAGCAACACAGTACATAAGCCCTGGCACTGAAATAACAACTGAATAAACACATGATGTGACTTGACTTCAGCCTAACTTACTGTGCTTGCCCCTCTTTTCCCTTCTCCCCCATTGGCCTCATCAGGCCTGCCTTCCACACAAAGCCAGACTTCAGTCGGGATTTTAATTGGCCCTCCACAATCAACAGTAGAGCTCCTCAAGGATGTGTTCGCTCCTCAGCCAAGCTACACTCAAGGACCAAATGCTGGGATTTGAAGTGGCCTCACGCAGAGTTTTGGAAACCACTCTGAGAGTACAGACTTTGAAAAATAGATAAGAGCCACAGGGTATAGGGTTTTATTTTCTTAGATCCATGGACTTGCACCATAGCCACTCTATCTATGGCTAGAAAATGACTTCATGGTTTGCATGTGATGACTCATATACGCATGATATGTCTCTGTGAGTATGCCGAGTGAGCTGCTCCACTCATGGTGCTATGTTTGACAGGGAATTGATCTTCGAGGAGTGATCTTCAAAGAGAGAAAGATCATTTAGTGAGTGAGGTGATGTTTGTGAAGATGCGCATCTCTGGTCTTAGTGGGAGACTCACCTGGGGCCTCAATAAGCTGTTTGTAGATTCCCAGGAACGCAGACTCTGCCTCCTTACTGCGGTTGTTCAGAGCAACCACCTGCAGGGAGAAGATGCCATTAAGGTAAAGAAGGACTGACACAAGCCAGGAATTACAGTGGCATCCAATAGCTTTGTCACTTCTTATGTTTAAGTGAGCAGACAGTGACATGATCCATAAAAACCCATCACATTAGAGACAGAAGATACAACATCATATGCATGTTCAATATCATTCAGAAATAGTTATAGTGAGGTCCAGTTTAAAGAAAGCTTGAAACCGCTTAGAAAGGCAAATGTTTAAGTGCAAAAAAGCATCAGGAAGAATCAGACCATGCAGTGGTAATTTTCTGTTATAATGTGCAGCAACACCTGTACAAATATGACCTCATGAGAGGTTCAGAGGAATAGTGTTTCCTCCAACCTCACACGAACATTCAGCATTAGAAGTTTGCAAATGAACAATAAAACAAACATGACAAACTTTGTAAACTAGACTTGTTGACTACTACATTAACTGATATAAGCAAATGTATGTTTGGAGAAAAAAGGTGCAGAACTTTGTGAAAAGAACCTCTTTTCAATTGTGAAGCGTGGAGATGATTTGATCATTGTTTGGCCTTGTGCTGATTCTGGAAATATTAAAGAATATGTAAAAATGAATACAAATAGAGGGATACCTACAACCAAATAAAGATCATCATACCTTAAAATCTAGATGGATTACTTCAAGAACATCTGCAAGGAAAAACGGCTATAAAATCCTCCAAAAATAATTGAAAATCTCTCAACAGACCAAAAGAAGATATTTACACACTGTTATACTTACTAAAAGGGCTTTACTGTCCATGCATTTCTGTATTTCCACTTTAAGTGAGTAAAAACCGAATGTTTTCATTTAGAATATATACAATATATGTAATATATACCTGTGGGTATATAAACATTATTATCAGAAAAATACAGTAAAGTTTGTACAAAGACACTGCATGGCTAAGGTTGAGTTTTCACTGTACATAAGTAGCAGCAACTAAAATGTGACAATACTCTCTGTTTCACTGCCAAGCTGTTGCATGTTGCGAGGTGACATTTGGCCTGTTAAGTGTAGGTGCCGGTGTGTGCGAGGACACTCGCCAGTGGCCGCCATCACCAGAAAGCACTCAGCACTTGCTATCCTCGCCTCTGCGGGTGACGCAAACCAATTAACGATTCATTAGGAGGGACAAAGAAAGCAAATTAGCCACCACCTGGCCCCATGGAGAGGGCACCTGCACTAGTGGGTATGTGGGTTACCCTGCTCCCAGCTCCCACTAAGACACAAGGTCTGTTTGCAAGTCAGAGGATGCACTGTGGCTTCCTCTCCATCTCCTCTGCTCAACAAAAGTAAATCAGATCAGGCTTTTCCAAATATCCAACGAAAACAGCAGACAGAATTCAAATTATTGTCATCTATTGTTTAAGTAATTTCTGTGATTGTTGATTACGGCTTCTGTCGGGTCAACTCAGTGGACACCACATCAGTGGTGCACGAGTGTGGTATGTTTCGAGACTAGACTTCATCGGTTTAGCTGCTCTTGAAAAACATTATTTTCGCAAAGGCTGAAAACACTTGAGAATGGTGGCAGTGTGTTGGGCCTGTTTAGTGGGGTTATAAATAAGGTGTGTGGAAAATAGTGAGACAGAGAGCCTTTGATTTACTGGAAATGGCTTCTGTGTTCCCTGGGGAGGCATAACGACAGCATCATGTTTAAAGAAATATCATAAAGATCAAGCAAATCTCCCCCATCACTCCCACTTGGAGCAGCTCAGAGGAGTTCATGGAAAATGGAAAAGGCTAGAGCCCAATCAATACAGATGCAATAGTCTGCAGTTCTCAGCCAGCTCACTGCTACACAACACTGTTGTTTCATTCTGCTCTACCCCAATCTAACCTCCAACCCTCAACCACCGTTCTTAATCTGCACAACTACCCACCTATCCTCCTTCTGGGACATTAATAATGCCTTATTGGTTCACATACACTGAAAATGAGTAAAGTATGTTGGCATCATAAACACTGTTTCCAGCTTTATGTGTTGAGTAGTGTTGCTGGGAAAAGGCGTGCTTTATTACAACTGATAAAACTGTTTGCTTTGTATTAACAGTGAGGAGCAGTTTTTTGACCCACAGCTTTATTTTAGCCAATAACAAACCCCTCAGTATGACCGCAAGTAACCACCAACAGCACTTTGTGACATCAAGACAAACCTCTTCCATTTGGAGTTTACACCTGAACTACATGGCTACTACAGGAGGGTGGCTGAACCCAACATGGGTAATCATTAGCCTGCCTTCCTCTGAAGCATATACATCAAATGAGGCCCCCAACCGCATATGTAAAGACCTTGAGTTTCTGCAAAGGCAAGGGCTCCATCTTCCAGAGATGTGCAGGGTCTTGTGGCTCTCCATCATCCTTTAACGAGAGAACACGGAGATTACCTCGACAATCACACCATTAACCTGCCTGCGGACGCTAGCAGAGACATCAATCACATGCCTGTCTGATGCCTTCTCAAGTCAGCACTCGGTCAGTGTATTGATAACCCTCCCTTCAACCTGCTCTTGCTGTCATCAAAGCACTTTGAGGTGTTGTGCATAATATGGGCTGATCACAGAGTCATCTTCATGTCCAGGTTAATCCACCACCAGTGAAGCAGATGGGATTTTTGAGCCACACTAACATAATGGCAGATAGGGTTGTTGTACAGAGTTACAGCTCGAGGTGGGACTACAAACTGGCAAATCACCTCTTCTCTTTGGCTAGGAAATATGGTTCTGGCCCTCGCCCTGGCTCACAGTGTATTCTTTGTTTTCGCCCGCTTGTGATAAAGGATACGGCTACCGAGGGAATGGGCTTTGGGCCGCAGGATGATTTTACAAGCAGGAGTAAAGCCTAGCGCACAGTGGGAAGAAAGAGACAAAGGAAACCTGTTAGCGCTCCTCCATAACTCTTCACACAGAAACAGAGTGAGCACAGCCTCTGGGACGGGGCTGCTGGGAAATACTTACTGATAAGCCTTTGAGAATACATACAGTAGCCACTAGTGAGCCTCTGTGTGTGTCTTAGAATAGGTTTGCATGTGTTGAGGAGAAAGAAATAAATGAGGGAGGAGAAAACATATCTGGAGGGAGGAAGCGGGAGCAGAGTTAAGGGCTACTGAGCGACAAACAGAGAGAGGCAGAGACAACAGAAAAGAGAGAGGCTCCCAGAAAGAGTGCAATTAGCAATTATGCAGTCATCATTTACAATTATCACAACTGGTGATTATGCAATTATCACTCTAAATCATCGTTTTGCCACCCTTTCTTACCAGTTTGCCACCCCTTGTGATTTGGTTGTTTGAGGATGGGTTGTGATGATGCAGGTGATTAGAGTGTGCGACAATGATGGGGGTGTTGGGCGGGTGTCAAGGTAGACTTAACACAAAACGAGTGCAAATACATGTGTGAATGCATGTCTTCATATGCGTTTGTGTGTGCCTGGGTGTACACCGATTTAAATCTCTTTCTGCATATATGTACACATATGTGCCTATGGATCTGCAACTTCCATCTCAAGGTGAAGGCGGATGGTGCAGTGGGTGGTTTGGGGACAGCAAATGTATGGTTTCACAGTCCCTGAGGCCTCTAAATTACCTGTCATCTTTGCCATGATGCAAAGGTCAGTGCACAATCATAGGGAGTCCATCCTGCTGCGCTGCTCACTGAGCAGCAGTCCAGCCCACAGGCTGACAGGATGTCACAACAACCCCGGTCCCACTCTATGCTTATTAGAACAAAACAGTGGGAAAGCCCACCACAACAACACTTGCCATGAGACCTTCTAGAGGAATCCACTGGCTACCTGACAAATGCTCTGCAGTTCCTTTTGAATATTGCGAAAATGAGGAAAAAATAGGCTCGCCATTCTACCAAAATACAAAGATACACATTTTAATAGTTGTATGTTAAGAAAAACAAAACAAAACAACATAAACTGTAATTTTTTCATTCAGAAGCAGGTAAAGATCATATATTAACTGTGCCACCCAGCACTTTTACGGCTGTCACTGCTGCCAACATTTTTTTTTTCTTTGAGTGTAGGTTCACAGAAGAGGCGGGAGCAGAGAGATGAGTTAGTGAGGAGTGACTGATGAGTGGGTGGAGGAGAGGGGCAGAGGTAAACACTATTGCAATACAGTCTGGATGGTGAGAGACCCGCGTACAGCCACCCACACACACTTGAACTTGCAGGCATAAAAAACGCACCCTGCAAAATTGTTCTCACACACATGTACACCGCACACCGTTTGAGGGCAGATTTAATCATGATGACACCCATCTCAGAGTGGTGGAGGCAGCATGGCGGTGGCTGTGGCCGTCTTTGGATGCCTGGTGAGATGAGCAGTCAGAGCACTGACACACATCTCGTCGCCGCGTCAATTCCAATCAGCGGTGTGTGTCAGTCAACGTGCTGCGCTCACAACCGACTGACGCCACTGCCACTCACCCTCTGCAGAGCTGCCATCTCAGCCAAATAAATGACCAAAGCTGACCACGCCAATATTCGTTTGAACCAGTTATCTGCTCCTCATGCGAGTACACGCTGCAACGCTGCAGTGACAAATTAGAAGTGAAAATACAGCTCGACTCATGGTAGCCTGGAGGCTTCCAACTAGAACAACGAATATAAGAATAGAAGGAGCATGTAAATCCAACAGGAGAAAAGGCCCTATTGATCCAATGAGTGCTTGCCATGCACTGTTTTTCCAGCTATTACCGTACTGGCAGTGAGGCCGTCTTTAGACATTGTCATATTTAAGGTACAGTAAACTTGAAGGTCTAGGCTAGCACAATAAAAGCAACAGCAAAGACGTCTGTGAACCTTAAAACTATTTGCTGACTCATTTTGAACCAATCGTTTAGCTTTACAGTTGCTTTACATTTTTGTTGGCTTTTGATGGCATCTTTGCTTGTACATGAGCAGGTCTCGCATGAAGTTTTGTTTTTATAACAATGGTGGTACATCGCACAAGTCTAGGATAAGCTAAAGAGCAAATATTCTCCAGGGTTACATTAAGATGCTTACACAAGATGCTCATTTCTGCCAGTCGTAGACAATTTTTGAATCCTGCTCTTTCAGACATGTGCCTTAAATATGAGACAGAAATTGGTACTCTTACTCATGCTTTTGGTCATGTTGTAAACTGTAAAGGTCTTGGTTCAAAATCCTATCTGAAGATATACTGAAGAAAATATACTTCGGTTAAAACTGGAGATGGACCCATTATCTCTTATTCTGGGCCCCCCAGGCAGGAAGACTTTATTACATTTTGACACATGCTACAAGAAGGAATATTTTTACATCATCAGATCAGTGAATAACACCAATTGTTAAGGGCTGACAGAGATTGCTGCTGGACCTGCTGGACATTCGAAGACTGACCACTTTGGGAATTTGGAAGCCTTATCTGGTGTCCAGGATCTCCGCCATCTTGCTGCAAGGATTTCGCTAAATGTCGTTAGTTGTTCTTTCTTTTTCTTACTCTGTCAAAGTAGAAAATGAATAAATATACTGTTAAAAAAAAGAACATTTTCTCATTAGCACTAACCACAGAAAAAAAAGAATTAAGGCTGACAAGCACACTATGAACTTTGCAGCTATTTAGTCATTAACTAACATAAAAAACATAAATCCTAACATGGAAATGGTGTTAGGACATTGAGAGTGCCAATGTGTGTACTCAAAAAGATGATCAAGATCAGGAACATATTTTTGTTAGCCACCGGCGGCTTTTCCAAGCAATCCAGTAAGGGGCAGAGATAAAAGAGCCAACAAAATAAGAACAAAACCTGCAGCCTTATGATTGTAAATCCATTACCATTACCTTATGAGATAAACAGCCATCACACTATAGCAGCTACGATAACCCCTGAGCATTTCTCCACAGTCAGCTGAATTCATTTAAATACATTACTCTATAGAAATGGTCCCATTTTTATGTCCTGGAAGGTTGCCATTGGAAGAACACAGTTATAAAATTTCATATTTTACACCATACACTGATCAGCCACAATATTTTCTGACAAAACCTATATCCTGGCATTGACATAGGCGCTACTTCTACATCTGACTTTCCCTAGCAGGACAGCAGTGGCCCCCAACAAAGTAAATAGCTTCAGGGGGGCTATAAGAAAACAACAAAACTTATTCTTCAAGCTCTGTACATGATGTGTGTGGGTCAGAGGATGTGATGGCACATGTGGGAAACAAATCCAATCCACAAGCACTACACACAGGGCACAAACAATCTATTAACACACTCCAAGACACGCTCAGATGTTCTCTAACCCTGACTGGTTAGAGTTCTTCAAAAGGCATACAGAGGATCTACTATACTATACTACTATACTATAATATACAGAGGTACTATCTAAGTGGCTAATCTGGCCTTTTAATAGCAAGTGAAGTATTAGTCAGTGTATCTCACATATAGTGGTATAGAAGTATAGATGTACAAAACCAGCTGTATTTCAACCTGAAATTGAACTAATTATCTAAATGGTTACATACATTCATGTTTTGTGAAACATTATTGTTTCTTTCAAGCTGAAAAGGGGGCAAAACCCTCAGAAATCAAAGCTAAAATTCCAGTTGTGTGGTCTTCTGTCTTAAGACAATGTTTCATCTTGCTGACAACTTCACATTGGGTCCTTCTAAAAAGATTTCCCTTTCTGTTACTGAAACAGATTGACCAACACTCCTATCCCTACAGCCGTGTTATAAGCCTGAGCAAAAAGGCACATTAAGACGTACGATATACAATGTTTTTACTTGAATATGAGAAACTTTATAACAAAAACTTTGGGTCAATGCCCCTGTGGAGAGTGATGATAATGACCCAGGGTGATAGAAGGAGAAGATCAAGATGGAGCTGACGTAATCCCAAAGGACATGGCACATGGAGCTGCATGAGAGACAGAACATGGCACAACATTAAACCGAGATCAGAGGGCCCGCTGTCTCCAGCACGCAGCAGGTGCCTTCGGGGTCCTCCTCTCCATCAACAGGCGGCAGAACCACTGTGTTACCAGCCCTCTTGACAAAATTCAAAAGCAGCAGCCTCCGCGCTCACACCTCAAAGTCACCGCAAAGTCAAAGTCTAGAGACAAACGGAGGCAAGAAAACAAATCTTTTCTGAATGTCTTTGTAGTTCAAAAGACAGGAGTTGTCATTTTCTTTGAGCTCTCCCTTTCAGATGTTTCATGCAGTGAATGACCTAAACCTTGAGGAAAGTTTGTCTGCTGAAAATGTATCTATCATGGCATGATGGGAGGGAGTGTGAGCGTGCTGAGAGTAAGATGAAGGCATCGGTTGATGCCCTGAAAGGAGGGCTGTGAAAAGTAGTAATGAGTGCACCTGGACTAGATTTCAGTGCTGGGAGAACTGTTAAGAGGAAAGAAGAGAGGAGAAGTGTAGGTAAGGGCTAATTATAAAAATAAAGTGCCCCCATTATCCTGGTGCTGTATTGCCCTAGTGAACAAATCTACAACAGATGGGGTGTCATGGGTAACTGTGCCAATGTGAGCCAAAGCCCTGGAGTGGATGGACCCTGGCAAGCTTGTGGTGGAACATTTCTGGCAAGGAGGGGAGGCACAGCTGCATATCTCGCCCTCAGACACATGTTGACAGTGTTTCTCCAGCCCTGCCTACACCAGTCAAGGTGAGACAGTATGACACGAAGGGAGAGACAGGGAGTGAAAGAGCCAGAGAGAGCGCTCCGCTATGATGGATAGCGCTCTCTATCCGCCCCTCTTCCCTCTCCCTCTTAGAAGGCTGGTGACTTTCCAGTGAGGCAATTATCATTGCGGAATGCATAATAGCCTAATTAATTACAGGTGTCAGCGCTGCCTTTGTTTCAGTGTGGAGGAACATCATGCCAAAGCTGCATCCGCTAAAAAAGAACAGCACTGATGAACGAGCCTTGCACAACGGCTAGAAGCGCGTGGCTGACGGAGGAAAGAACGCTGTGAAGATTACTCGAAGTCTGCCAAACAATCCTGTTGCTGACGGAAGATGGATTGGAAACACATGGTGCAGAAATTAGGTCCATTATTTGCTTGATAAATCTGCTTTTGTCAATGGCAGTGCTTGGAGGAAGATCTCAGGTAGGCCTCGTAAAGGACGTCTCTGTGGGTAATTTGGTTCCAAGCGATGGAGACCAGCGCAATCTTGGTGGCAGCGCTATCAACAATCAAACAGCCCCCTACCCAGCGCTCCTGACAAATGTGGCATATCATTTGTTCTGTCAGAGTTGCCAATTTCATTCATCGTGGTGAGAAAGCTTGAGAGCAGACAATTGTTGGCGAGGACGAAATCGGGACCTGCGAAGGAAAGAAGTGAATGATGGGGTGACTGGGGAGAAGAGACAGTACAGAGATTTGTGTTATTCTCCTCCTCAGTATACAATGGTGCAGAATTTAACAGAACGCCACATTCGGAGTGTGCAAGTTGGTGTGAACTGCAAGTGTGTCTTCCCATGGGGGGTCGTGGCGGTAGGCTGTTAATCCCCACCACGCCCCCAGGCAGAGGGGGCTCATTGTAGAGTACATTGAGTCTAATAGGAGCGGGCGCTGCAGTTGTATGCAGCTCTTTCTGCTCCTGCTGTGAGAGGGGGTTTTACATAATTAATGACTGTTGATGTTTCCCAGGTAGTCGCCCGGCAAATTCACTCCAGACTCGGCTGCCACCGTCGTTGGTTCCACTGAGGATGAGCGACACTAGAACAGACAGCTTACATTACAGGCATAAATAAGGCAATTTTGTACAGTGTCTTCTGACATTACTGTGAGAGGGGTTCAGGGCCAATGATTCGACTCGCTTCAGAGAAATGCTCAGTGAGAGCTTTTCTGTGTCTCGGAGTCTACAGAGAATTTGAGCTTGATGCAAGTTAAACTGCCTCCTTTAGTGTTTTTATAATTCTGTGTGCTGTTAGAGACACACAAGATGAAGAGGCGTCTTTTCAAGATAACAGGCAGCGTCTCCAGACGGATGATCATTGAAATCTGCATGAATCAGTCTAATATGAATGTCGATCTTAATACATGTGATCGGACGACAGTCTGCTGGAGCCTCAGGGCCCTTGCACATATTGCTGGGAGGCAGTCCACATTTATACCAGAGCATGTTAAATTAAACATTTAAACACGACACCAAGGGAAGGCTATTTTTTACTACTTTCAGCCCACTACTCATTATTAATTTGTAATAACCTTTAAGGCTTTTTGATGTCATACATATTTTACAGAGAGATATCACTCCCCGCCACACTGGAGTGGGCCTGTCGATGACAGATCACCAGTGTGCCACCGAAATGTGGCTTCATCTGCTATAATTAGGACCAGGTAAGGGTCAGTGTGTATGCATTTGTCAGTACACCAAGTCACACTAATGCATCAGTGTGGTGACATGTCAACACTTGGAGATTGGAGGGGCCAAAAAGAGAAAGGAAAGAAGACAGTCCTGACAATCATTTTAAAACCCATTTAGGTATTTATGTACGCCCAGTGTGAAGGAGTTCATTTCAACTACATAAATCAGCAGCGTGGTTGAACGGTTGGGGGAGGGGGACGCATGTGCAACCCTCTCTGTCTCCTTCACATTCCTCTGCTTGAGGGTTGGCTAAGACCCATCCTGCTGCTCTGCTGGGAGGGCCTCCATGCTCGTTGGATGCCAGCCTAAACCTCATGTACGCCAGTGCCAACACGCCACTAAAAGCTGTAAAACAAACGAGCTCTGTTTGGTTAATGTACACTGATTGACCTCTGCTGCCAGGCATTTGATGTCATGATTGTAATGACCAGCTTTCTGCCTGATCACTCATATACAATGTGACAGGCGCGAGGTGGCATTTCAATTTGAATGAATGAGGGCTAATTAGATGAGATGCGTAAAAGCTGCAGCACTCATGTTGTTTTCAAATGTATATCTTAGCAACGACTGATAAAACATTAGCGTTCAAGTTTTGCATACCAATAAAGAACACAGACTGAGTCTCTCACACTCTCTCTTAATCTCTTAGTATCAAATTAAATATTTGGCGAAGTATTAGTAGTTCACAGCCCTTTTCCTGGTGGCCTTCGTAAAAATACATTTCATCTTTGAATTTTGGGTCACATGAAGCAAATCCATGAGCCTTTGGCAGTAATATCAAATAGTGACTTTCTGTCCAAAACTGTTTAAGCTTACACAAGTTTTTTTCTTTTCTTGTGCCCTTCTCTGGTGACCACTTAGATTGGGAATTCTTATTGTGGGGATGGGAACAACTACATCTTTACATGTACATGTACATGCCCTGTACTTTTTCCATTACTGTGTCTACAACCCACATAATGCCATCCAGATCCACTTCACTCAGACAGAGGTAGAAATCTTGTGAAAAAAAATTGAATAAATGTCCTCAAAGTGCTTTAAAAAGTTAAGCAATGAATAGTTTTTTCTAAATAATTTGCCTTAGCAGAGAATACAGGAAGATAAAGCAATATCAGACATCTGTACACTTAGAGTTTTTCAAGGAACTTGACAGGTAAGTTGTTCCAAGCCTCTGAATTATTCTGTCAATTTAGGCTGCCTCAGTGTCTCTCTTTTCCTCATGTAATCCCAGACTGACTTCACGATGTTGAGATCAAGGCTTTGTGTGGGTCAGACTATTTGCTGCAAGACTCCCTGTTAATCTTGTGGTTGAAGATAGTTCCTTGTAACCCCGACTGCTCGTCTGGGGTCATTGTTCTGCTCCGAAATGACTCTGGCACCAAAGCATGAAGCATGACTAAACATATAAAACACCTAAAACATATACAAAGCACTATATATACAGATACATTTGAATATATGTGAAAATAAAACCAAAAGCTAACTACTTGATGAACTTTATCTTGAATTGAGTGAACCAACCAAATAAAGAGTCAGAATTGCTCCCAGATTAGAAATTTGATCTCTTCACACTTTAACATTTCTATTTTACATCATTGTACAAGATTTGGAAGCCCTAAATCAATCCTAAACAGCCTCATACACAAGTTCTCTGCAAGCTTACACACACACACACATATATATTATATATATTATATATATATATATATATATATATGACCTGACTTTAGTTGGATGCTGACCTGTTGGATGCTGAGCGTTACATAACCCACCATATGCTCAGTGTAGGACAAATCCGTACGAGTTATAAATAAAGAAACCTGACGCACGGCTGCAGCCACTGTGATTTGGGCAAGTTCTCACATGGGATGTCATAGTTCTGCAGTGCTAGCCCCACTGCTATTTCAGGCTCTGTCTCATTAGAACATCCACTGTGAGTGAACAAAAAAAAAAATATATATATATATATATATATATATATATATATATATATATAAAACAGACTGTACAAAAGACATTTCATTAGGGAAGAGGATGTTCAGCCTCCCAGCAGCATTGCAGTGTAGGCTAAAACTCCTTGCCTTTGCTACATTAAAGGTAGATCCATCGTGAAGGTGCACGTGTGACAGTCAGGTATGTTATCATACATGGTCCCAAAGGGAGGAGGTCTACAGTCCTTGCTGAAAGGGGCACACGTACACACGAGACCTCTCAGAATGACTGCAATTACCCCACATCCTCTGCCTTCAACCTGGGAATGTGTGAGCGTGTGTGAGAAAGGCAACATGAGCGACAAGATATGTGATTATTCATGTACCTTTGAGTTCTTGCATGAGACAGGAAAGGGTGGGAAAAATATATATATACGCCACTGCCTTTGCCAGCCTCTGCAATAGTGTGCGTCTTTGTGTCAGAGTGTGGCAGTGTGTGCCTGTGGAGGCCTCTCTCACACCACAGCAGCAAGCTAATTTAGTTAGGGAATAGCTGGCTGTCCTTCAGGTGAATGGACAGAGATTGGTCTCAATATGAGATGTAATAAAACAAGCCCATCACTGGATCTCACCGCACCCTCGCCTGTCCTTCACATGTCTGGCCAGAAGAAGACAAACGCCCACAAACACACTCACAAATGCTGACACACCCAGCTCAAGTGTGTGTGTGGGCCTTTTTTCACATTATAACACCATAAAACAAGTCCATGTATATTGTTATTTAATTATTACTTCTAACTTTATCTAAAGGGATAAATCAAATACTTATGCTTCTAAAAAAAACAAAAAAAAACAACAACCATTCTCTGCTGTACCTACAACCATATTCAGTGCTTTTTAACTGTTTTAACGTTGTCAGTTGATTCTTTTGTGACATACTGCACCACCCTGTTGAGGAAACCTGACCGTGCTCCTTCATACCACCCGACCTCCCATTTGGATGCAGCCGACTCTTACAACCAGCACCATTTTTTCCTTTCCCCTGACTGTCCCCTCAGCCCCAGTTTAAGCTGGGCCCTTCACTCCAAAGAAAGACCCAAACTCTCCTGTTAAATCCGCAAAGACCCAATTACAGGAACTGCAGGAGAAAGCACGAAGAGATACGAAGTTGCTTTGCTTTAACTGAGGACGTGTTTAACACTCTCCACAGGCCACTTTATGTGTCTGATGAAAAACAGAGCTCTGTACCGGGACTTTAAAACACGTATGTTTGTGACAAAGGACAAGCTCACTCTGATCTGTAGGCTTAGATGTTCAAGGTGGGGTGAGTGGGACTCACAAATGTGTATTTCCCAGAATAACATTAGAATAATATTAAAACTAGTATAAAAAAAAGTATAAAAATAAAATTAGTGTTGAAGAGGCAATACTTTAATGTGACATGGACATGAGCAGAGTTGTTCCTTTCCCTGTTAAGAGTTATTTCATTTGCAGCTGCTTCCTTTAATGGAGCCACATGTTAATTAGTATTGTAGTTAATCCCATATTAAAGAGACCCAAACTGTCAGGTCATATTATAAACAATCAGTCCTAATGTTCGTGCATGTGACATTTCGAGCTGCTATCTCTTCAAGCAAAATGTTCCCTAGGTACTAATTGGCCTACTTTACGCTGTCTTTCTTTGAATTGCCAATTGCTTTATCATTTAGGATATTAGCCTTGACAAGGATCATCCCATATACCATAGGCTCAATAAAACTGGAGATTAGCTGCATCTTATTTTTGCAGAAGGACAGCAGAAATGGGAAAATATATGTTTTACGTGAGATTGCAATACTGTGAGATCTACCTTCATGGGATATTAAAAACAATTTGAAAGAAGAATAAAAGTTCAAACGCTTAGCCGGTAGCAAAGTGAGTGTAACTTTTCTCTGCTTGCATTATTTAAGATAGGCTCCATCATTTTATCAATCTATCGATCTCTCACCAGAAAGATGAAAATGGAAAAATAATGAGGCTGATGAATGCTGTGTAAAGAACATCAATGTGCAAAATTTAATTATCTGTGCTGGATAGAAAAGGAAAATGTGTCGGCTGTTTTCTAAAACAAAAAGAAAGCGAAAAAAGCAGCAGTTAATATTTTTCCCTCTCTGCATATTTTAATTACCAGATCAATCATAACTACGTACTGCAGTGCTGCCGAGAAAGGAAAATTGCAAGTCTAAATGAAAAACAATAGATTTGCTTTAAAGTCTTCGCTCTTTTGAAGTCTAAATTAAAATTTCAGGTACCTTTACCAGAGCCCTCGTCAGAAAGTTATGATATTTAATTAACGTGTTTAGATTCTGCTGAAATTAAACTTCACAGACGAGCATCATGTGAAATGAAGACTGGTATTCCCAGGCTGCAGCGGGGTGGAAACGCAGTAGATGAACAGAGGGAATTAAATCAGTTCAGCATGTGAGGGCTGTGTATCCTCTGACAGAAGCTCATGTTCTTTCGACTTGTGCTGCCACTGGCTTGATCGGAGGCTGGGTCTCGTGTTCACTGGAGTGGAGAAACAACTTTACCCTCTGACTGTGCGCGCAGCTCCAATCCTGCGACTGAAATCAGAGGATCGTGCCGTAGAATCGGCGAGGCAGCCCGCCTGTTCCGCCCTTTCATCCTCACACAAGCTTTTCGTGGTCGTGTGTGCTGATGTTCATTTCTCCTGGCGTGTCCTCGCCGGCTCTGAGCCACCGATTTCACACATTTTTATTGGCTAATTTTGACTGTGCTCTTGCCAGCAGCTGAGAGTGAGCCAGGAGTCAGAGAATCTGAGAGACAGAGCTACTGCCGAAGCAAGTGCTGCTGCTCTCAGACTAAAAGGTGTCTGTAGGGGCAATGAGGAGAGGGAGCCTCTCACTTCTCTTATAACAAGTAGTTTACCATGTCAGACTTAAAAACTGCTTCTTAAACTAGGTACAATGGGCTGCTGGTGAGTGTCTCTTTGGTCAGGGGGGGAAGTCATTGTCTGTCTCTTAAGGTGACAGGGATTTAAAGGAGAGGATGTGCATCCAATAGGAGCGCAGCAGCCGGTGCTATGCGTGCGTCCATCCTCAAACATGGCTAACATTTGCACAGCAGCGGCAGTCAGGCGTGACGTCTCCCGGCTCTGAGGTTTGTGCAGAAATTAAACCTGGCACTCCAGAGCAGAATGTGCTGAAACTCATCAATTCCACATGGCTAGAGAGCCAAGTGCCTATTTATAACCCCCCCACCACCCTCTTCTTTACCTGGTGTGCATCCCTGGCTCTAAAGACGCATCCGTAATGATGAATATACCCAACTGGGATGTTCCAACAGGGCATCAGTCAGGAAAGGAAAACAAACACGCCAACACGCACACACACGTCAGATCACAGCACAGCAGAGGAGGAATAAGACTGACACAGGGAAGGCTGATGGAAAGGTTCAGGTGTCTCAGCATAAAAACACCCAGCAGAATCACAAAAATCAGTCACCACACAAGAAACAAACAAGGGCAGTCAGATAAATTAAACTTCTACAAAAAGGCCCAATGTGGAGCTGCAATGGTGCTCTACAGGTGAAACACTGCCACCCATCTACTGAGTTTGTTCATGTTGTCATTTGCAGAATTAACATTTAATTTTCAAAGTTACTTCGGGAGGTTTTGTTAAACAGATTGATGCCATTTTCTAGAAATTTTCAGGCAGATTCTTATTTAAGATTTTCAGATTCTAAACTGCAGACTGAAAGCATTGAAATGTTCATCCAAAACCTTGTTAACATGTTAATGAGATGTGTTTACCATCAACACTAT
Source organism: Leuresthes tenuis (assembly GCF_036924035.1). Classification (NCBI taxonomy): domain Eukaryota; kingdom Metazoa; phylum Chordata; class Actinopteri; order Atheriniformes; family Atherinopsidae; genus Leuresthes; species Leuresthes tenuis. The sequence goes on along the minus strand of NW_027325360.1, from coordinate 27,697,394 downwards.
GGTCTTTATAAACTCTATGCAGATTATTTGACTATTTTCTGGCTTCACAAGCATTTTGTATGCTCCATGAGAAACAGATGAAATGAGAAGCGAGCACAAGCCATGTGGAGTGACTACGTCTGCATTTAGCTTTTGTTGAAAACATGACAGACCTGACATGTTCTGTTTAAAACTGTGATAAACTTCAATCAGAATGCGAAGTCTTCATGTCTTACCAAAAGAGGCTAAACTGGAACAGATTCAGTTTATTTGGAGAAATAGTTGCGTCCCATCAAAAATACTTAAGTGGACATGAGTAGACAGTCTTCATTTTTGAGCAGCTGCCTTGCAAATTCAACCTAGAAACAGCTGTGTTTTGTGACTAAACTAATTAGAAAAGTTTGATTCTGTTCCAATCATTTATACGGGGGAGACAACACAACTACACAGAGGCGTGTTTTGTCTTTATGAGTTTTTTCCACTGTCCCTCTTTCATTTAAAATTCCTTCACTCAAACAGTGAGTGCACAAGGCTGCAGCCAGTGCATAGCGAGCAGCTCGCCATACAATATCTTTTATTGTGTTAAAGAAAGTTCATTTGCTTCTACCCACATGTGACTATGTACATTTAGCTTCCTATTCTGGCTTCTCCTATTCAGACATGTATGACTTAATCATCCAATATTAGAATCGGCCATTGCAAAGCATCCCAGAGTGAGTACTACAGATTAGGGGACTTAGATGATGTGGTAAAGTCTTCAAAAATGTACAATTCTGAGCAAAATAGATGGATTTTTAGGGTATAAACAACTGCTGAGGTGGGACTTTAAGAATATTTGCACGTACCACAAGTAGGAGGTTTCTGCAGTTTCAGGACCCTAATTTCTACAGCTACCACAGCGGAGTGCGAAATAGCAAAAGTAAGAAAGAGTTTACTCTAAATGCTATTAGAGAATGACACCCCGCCCTGTACTTTTAGCCTAATCCTAACCATTTTAGCTCATTAACACTGTGAAAAGTCATCCCAAAAGTTTTAATGAGATGATATTGGAAATGATGGTCCAGAAACTGCGGGCTCCAGTACTGCAGAAAACCCATATTTAATTCTGCAGGACAAAAATCACTGACTGGTATACTTTACTTTAACAGAAAACACAGGCTGTCAGTGGTTATTGTTTTGGGCTTTGCATTCATCCAATGAGATCTGAGAAGTTAACCACATCAAAATTGAAACACACCCTTGCTCAATTAAAGCCACTCAGCCTTGTTTGCTTTAACGTTTCCAGTGAGTCAGTTATTTGTAGAAAAGTGGCTGTGGTCAGCCACTGAGACTAAATTGATTTATTTGCAATCCACTTGGCTTTTTGCATTAAATCTAAACGTAAACTCATATTCTGTCAAAGTCACCTTGAGTTAACTTTCTTTTGGCATTAATGATTTTTCAGAAGCTAGTTAGCAAACACGAACTGGAAACAGTCTCTTCAATAGTCTTCTGAATAAAGTCGATCAAATCAAATTAAACTAGACTAGCTCATGACAACCAGAGGCATCCCCCAAATAAGACTAAGCAAACCCCAGACTGGCCTCTTTGTTCGTTACATTCATCAATGTATGGTGCTTCAACGTGCAGTGGTGCAATGGACAATATTTAAACCTGTGTTCACATACTAGCTTGTTCAACTCTAATCAATGAAAGTAAACTTTATAGTAATAAAGGCTGTAACAATGAGTGAAGAGAAGTGCATTAAGTTTGGGTCAAAGCAGCTTTTGAGCGTTGATGTGGAGAACAGACGAGGCTTTCACCCTCTGGAGATGCAGAAGATGTAAAAGACTCAGTGAAGGTATTATCTAATGTCCAATTACTCTCCCACGTACCCCCTTCACTCTCCCCCTTCGCTCTCTCTTCTCTTCTTTCTCCTACCTTCCTGCCTCCCACCTTCATTCCCTCTCCTTAGTATGAAGAGGACACAAGTGATAAACCTGGAGCAGAAAGCCAGTGGTTTACATGGCCCAGGAGCCCATTATGTTCCCCACAATAGGCTGGAGGCCTGGACGTGCTGTGAATAGGTAATGGCCTGGAGATCCTGGGCCAGGCCTGCTGCTCAATGAGCCTGACAGCAGAGCAGGAGACAGACATTAGAGATACCTCGTCAGCTCAGTATGGAGCAGTCTGGTTGTAGCCAGGGGGGAGGTAGGGGAGGATGGGAGAATGGGAGTGAGAAAAGAGGAGTGGAACGGTGTCGTAAATGCCCCTTACATAAGGTAGGGCATGAATAATAACACAGAGGGAATATTCAGAGGTAACTGGAAGGCAGGGATGGGGTTTATTGGCACAGGAATATGAGCCTATAACATATGAAAGAAAATCAACACTAGCTTACTCTAAAAATGGTCTATATTAGACTGTATGAATCTGCTGCTCACTCATTTCGACACCACCTTCACAAGTTAGCCATCCACTCAAGCAATCTGTACCTAATAAGCTCAAGGTTTAGCCTATGATGATGATCTGTCTTCATTGAGCTGGAAAAGCTGTAGCTTTGCCAAGCATTTTTCCTAACGGCACAGTCCCTCATCTATGAAAGTGCCATAGAGCCCCTCAGACAATTAGGCAGGGAAAAGCTTTATGACCGTTAGACTCACTCAGCGAGTGGCACTCTCACCGCCAGCACCGCCAGGAGCGCTGGCTCGTGCAGAAAGGTAATTACGGAGCCTCTCATAATGACACGGAGGAAGCTTGCGTCATAACACCCACAGCCTTTTATCGTAGCGCTGTAATTAATTATCATCCCTTACTCTTTGATTCATTTCACTATTCATAACATATTCATACATTCAAGAGAAATTATCATTTCCTTCAGGAATTAATCAAAAGGAGGAAGAACTGGTCGTCTCTCAATGGATGATCAAAGACTGTGTTTGCCTACCTCACCGCATGGCGAGCGAACTCAGGGAAAAGCACTTTGGGCAAAGTCTTCAACAACACCAACACCCTTTACTCTCTAACTTCTGGTCAAATCATCTGCAATAAGCTTTACACAAGCTTCAAATTGCTGTGCTGATGTTTCTGATAAATGACAGGTAAGTAAATGTGACAAGACAAACAACTGTTATGGCTTTTGTTGCACATTATCCCTTATTTCATGTCATTTTCCAACATTCTGCCTGACAAGATAAATCTTTAATAAACAGCAACAAAAGCCTCACAACTCATCCAAGCAGAAGGTTTCTGAATTTCACTTCTCAGTCATGTAGATCAGACTCTGCAGTCATTTTTGAGATCTCCGAATTGAGTTTCACAGAGACGAAAGCTGCTGCATCTTCAAAATACCTCAAATCTTCAAGTAGAGCGCAGGCTCTCACAGAGAATAAGCAACAACGACAAAAACAACAACATCCATAAAAACATCGTCTCCCCTCACATCATCACTTCCCAACCTCAGGGGAAGAAATGGCACAGTTGGATTAAAAAACAGGTGTCCACCGGCCCCTAGTTTGCAGCATTCTAATAGCTGTTTGATGTTTTTGATGTCTAGTCAGCTCGATCGTACCTTGCTGCTTGATAATGAGGGCTAATAATGACTCCTGAGCTTGAGGGGTTAATGGTATGTAACCGGCAGAGCTGCTAATTACACGTTACAAACTATTTATCAGAATTTCCATCTGCACAAGCACCACAACTCTCATTGTGCATGCTAAATTACTCCACGGATTATCATTGTAAAGCAAGTTTCAGTAATTAGGGACCCATACCGCTGTTTTCTTTTTCTGAGAGTAATAAATGACATCAAGAGGAGAGGAGAAAAATAGAATGACTGGTTAATTTGGGCCTGATACTGAGGAGGAATCTGCATCTCTGAAAGAAACACAAGAAATCAGTCACTGTTCTCTTTTTTCTTTTGCCTCTCAAAATGTTTATCCTGAGGGGAGTTTACAAACTAAGTCTAAGACATAGTTTTGGTGAATTTGGTTCGGACTGTTTTGTATATGTTCAGAGGGCAGAGAGAAGTCTGTGTGAAAGTTGTATAAAGAGTGCGGTCCAACGGGGCACCAACTCTCCAGCGATCAGTTATTTGAGAAATAACTGTCATATCCCTGAGCCCCAAAGGTGTGCCTGAGACCACGGAGACAAGTACTGTCTCCTCTTCTTCACCGTAAATTTTTATTAAAATTACCTTCATTATAAGACAGTGTTCATTATAAAACCAAAAATGCCGGTCTCCCAGGGCCCTGTGGATTAATAAGGACAGCGGTGTATTTTAAGCCGTAAACTCAGCTCCTCACTGTCCTTAATCTCCTTCCTACTTCACAAGGCCAAATTAACACCTCTCCTCAGCTCTGACGGGACCTCATTAGCAAACTTCCAGGGAAAGAAAAGAGGAGAGCAGAACGAAAAAGAGGAAAAGAAGGAGGGAAGCGACCAATGACAGCCACCAGCTCTGGGATTAACCCTTTCTCCTCCTCCAGCTCCACAGAAAAACTAGGTCGGCAACGTGTTTCTAATCAGTCGCCTGGTTAGTGATAATTAGAAGGCAAGATTGGACGGGAGAAGAGAGAGAAAGAGGGTGGGGAACACTGAAATGAAAAAAGAAAAGAAAGAGAACCTGTCATGTCGCTAACACTTCAAAGGAGCCGACTTCTCCTTTAGAAGTGGCATGATGAGGGTCCAAATACCACGAGGAGCCTCCTCTGGGCCCCTGAACTGAAGTTGTGGGGGAGGTAGTGGGGCAAGGACCCAGTTCTTTTTCACATATATGCATCCGTACACGTGCACGTGCCAGGAATTCTCTGTCATTCACCACCTGCACAGTGCAGCTGCAGGGGAGCGTTAGCCTATCCCAAACCACATCGCCAAACAAGCTCATCCAGCTCCACCTTCTCTTCACACTCTCCCCCTGCAGCAGCAGGTCGAGGTCCCACGGCTCACGCTGAGGTCGTACAGACTACTGCTGGGTAAAGTTCACAAGCCTCTGCAAGCTGTTTGACATTACCAATAAGGTCAAAGTGTATCAGAAATCACCAGAGGATTATATTATTATGGTGTGCCGAGTTGCACGCTTCACCTCGCGTTATAAAAAACAATATCCGTGTCCGTTTCCTAGTCAATGAGCAGAACACAAGCCTGTCGAAGTTACACAACAGAGACCAAAAGGTACCCAGAGGGGCCTGCAGCTACAGAAGAAGAAGAAAATCATCGCTCATTATCAGCCATCTATTTTATCTACTATGAGACATCTCCAGACTCCCAGTTGTCAGACATCAATGGTGCTCAAATTAATCCTTTGGGTTCCTTTTTGCACAATAAAGATATGCAAGGGTACTTCTGATATTTCTGCAACTTTACAGTTAGAGTAATTGAATTAGTACAGAAATCAACCACAGTGTACTGTGGAGTGTGGCACTGAGCGAGATAGCTCCTGCTAGGGAACACGGTTGCTCGGGCATAGTCAATTAGAAAGCATTAAAAAGAAGCTGCCAATAATCACTTTCAAGAGATTTGAACAATCCATGCTGAGTGTTCTCATGTTTACAGATGATAGGGCTTTCAGGTTAGCGCTGAGCGGGAGTTTAGAGGGGGAGAACGAGTCTGGAAACATATTTGTGGTATCATTTCCATAAGCCTCTGCTTTGCGGACCATAACGCAGCTCACAAATGTGATTTATGACCTTGGTTTAATGGCTGGAGCAGAGTCTTGGTAGGTATCAGATGACTTTTTCAATATGGCGACGTCAGAGGGGGCACGGTGAATGCACCATCACAACAGGAAATGAGGGCTTGTCTCTGCCAAGAAAATATGAGAAGCCAGATATCTGATCATCTAATGGCAGATAGATGCTACTTCACTTTGACAGAAAAGGCATCAGTCAATAAGCACCAGATGAGCAGGAACATGAAAGTATGCCATGGATTCTTCCCCCCATCTATCAAATCATTTATTCCAGGAGCACAGCAGTCTGCTCTCGTCAATGTTCATACAGGAACCAACAGGAGTGTCTCCTTTAAGTAATTTTGTTGAGCAGAGGAGTCGGAAATCATCAATAAAATGCTGCTTAGTTGTTTCCAGACTCTGTTTTACTTTGCAGAGTAATCTGTAAAATAAAGAGACTCACCTGGGCCTGGAAACTCTTGAGAACAGGTGCCACCATCTCCCGGACCTCCTATGTAAAGACAAAAAATAAATAAAATAGCAAACTCTGTCTCAGCATTTTCTGTTGTGCAGATGCTCCACCTGCTCGGGAATCAGGTTGTCCCCAGTGAGGTACAAACAACTGAAAGAATCTTTAATCTTAATGGATTCTCAGCATATCTTCTATCACACTGCGTACTGTGTGTGCCAGTGAGCTGTGTTGTTGCAACATGTGGGTATTAACGGTTAAACCTAAAGGGTTTGAGTGGACATGTTTGAAAAGTGGGGCTTTCCAATAGCTTGCGATAGACCACAGAAATCCAGACTTGTGCAAGCTCTCACAGCCTCAGGTAAGGGGATTGTGCTGCCAGTGGTGACAGCCTGATCCTGCCTTAAACGCCTGTATTATACTGACAAGATTACAGCCCCACACTACATACTCACTCTGAGATAGGCAGGCTGCACAGCAAATAGCCTGAGGGTTCATTTATAAAACATAAAAATGTTCTCTTTGACTTCAATCAAATGTCGATGGATAATCATTTCAAAGAAGATGATGAAAAAGGACAAAAATCATATCTGTATCATTCATAGATTTAGCTTTTCATGTGTTCACTTCAGTCTACCTTAATTACCGCTTTGCCTTACAAAATAAATATGGAATGAGGTCTCGGCACATTGTCGTAGTAATGCAGAAGAAAACGAAAAATAGCAAAGCGATGCACAGATGGCATCTCAGTAGGTATTAGCACCAACTAATAATGACACTTTTGTTTACTTTGCTGCAGTGATAACCAAAGTTTAAATTTCAAACCTGGGAAACACAACCCATACTGTTCCTGGTAACAGTTAATTCAGTATTAAATGTCCTGATCGTGGAAGGGTAAAACAAAAGAACCAAGTTACCCCTTTTATTTATCTCAATATGCCAATATTTGTGGAGAAAATGATGAAGATGGAGTGCTCTGTAAGTATTCTGTAAGCAGGATGTTATGGGTTAGTTTTACAATCCATGTGTGTCTTAAAGGGAATATATCCTGAGATACATGTTTGAGGCATCCCAGGCTTGAAAATATCTCATTCAGTGAGCTGTTCATATTTTCTGTTGAGTTATATGCCGCATTCACACTTAAGAGTAGAATTACTGAGCCTCCTCATCTCTTTCATCAACCAACTTCAACATAAAATCTTTCATATTCACTGTACCTCGAAAAGTGGGAAGTTAAATCTCTTTTGCTCCTGTTTTTTGGATTTGCTACAAACAAATTAACACCTGGAGTTATTTAGTTGATTTATCTTAAAGAAATGAGCTAATATTGTTCTACCAGTAATTTGTTTAATTCTTTGTATCCAAACTAGAAAAATCTAACTTCCATTTGCCATCTGTCAGATTTTCTACCCAGTCAGATGTTGAAATATCTGTTTTCCTACTTGTCATTAAATGCACCAGCCTCTGTTATTGGATAAACAAACATTAGTTAAAGTGTTGCCTTATAAGCAATAACTCTTAACATTAGCATTAAAAACTACAAACACAAAAAAGGCCCAGGATTTATCGAATCCATATGAGATGGAAAAGTTATTTTTTACTAATGTTTTAGCACGCCAGTTCAATGCATGACTCACAACGAGACTATGCTTATAACAGGGATCAGTATCACCCGTCTGTGATAGAACTACTGACAAAGTAAATGTAAATATTTGAAAAAACTGCCTGTAACGTATTTTTCTAACCGTTATGGTGTGTGCTAATGTGACCTCATACAGTAATAATGTACTTAAAAGGTTACCTTGTGTCATTAGCGTCCAAATTTATCTTTGCATGGCTGCTAGAAGCTGTAGGACAGATTTCAAATAAGACACAACAAGAGGAAAAGAGACAAGGAGTGGAGTCAATAGGCTCAGTCTAACTGCTATGAAAAGAGCTGTGAATTCATGGTCAAAAGATACCTCCTGTACTGTGATATTGCAAGAACATTGCAGCCAGCTCATAAAGACCTCATGAAATTGTGGCAACTTGTGACAGAATTGTCTCAGTATATGTATGTGTCATTTAAAACTATACAATCAGCCCGGAAAATTTACATTAAAAGAGAAACCGGTGGTTGTTATTGTCTGTTCATACTGGCCCCAAAGATACTCGTAAATAAGAACATATGAGGAGAAAACTGTGGATTATGACTATAGGAAGGGTTATTTTCACAGCCAGGTAGAATAAAAAGTGTTCATATTGATGTACATATGAACATTGTTCTAAAACTGGTGTCCAGAATTACCAGCCTGTTTTTTTTTTAACTAAAAACATACATCCCTTTTTGTACTATTATACTTATAAACTACTACTATATGTACTATTACACTTACAAAAAAAAAATCTATATTCATATCAAGCATCTGTGTAGGGTGGCACCAGTGCACATTCCACGTGAATTTAGAGACACACTAATTCCTGTTATATCACAGAAAATTGGAGCAACATCAAAGTCAACTTCCAGTTCTGAACTTTTTGATAAACACCTGAATTAAGCACCAAAGTTGTGTTTACCTTTTGTAAATGAGCCCCCCGGCCTTTTATCACTTCAAGCCAGAGGCTAATACTGCAAGGTCTCAGTATTTAAATATTAACTGAGCTACTGGAGCAGCAGGGGGAGGCTAACCCTAACTTGTGCACTGTTAACATAGAGTTCACTAATGCACATTTAACAAAAGAAATAAATAATTCCCTGCTCCAAGGTATATGCTGGGGCTCCAGCAGCAGCAGTGATGTAGACAGCCAGTACCTGCTGAGGTGAAGATGAGGAAAATGACACATACAGCTGAGATAATGGGGGGCAGGGTGCTAGACTCACCTCAGGGACATTTCTCTTGAACTCCCTGCTCAGCTCCACCAGGTGCTTGTGGGAATGTTCGCTCTCTTCTTGTCGACCCGCCAGCTCAGACGCTACGGAGTTTAGCTCCCTCTGCAAAACACACAAATGAGACAAAAAAAAAAAAAAAAACGGTGAGAGGAAGAAGAGTGGAGACACAGCCGTTTAGGGAACCTGCCAACGCTCATCCAGGAAAGCTTGGAGTGTACATAAATAAAAATACACTGCTGAATATTAACAATGTAATCCTTCATGATCTCACAGCAGTAATACTTACAGCTAGCCCTGGCCCATAAATAATTAAGCCAAAATAAATCCAATGTCTACAGTAGCAGAAGGCCTTTTAGATAATCAGTATTTGAAATAATCAATACGCTTGCAACGGCTATAGAGCGCCAGTGAGCAAGTGGGGCGAGAGGGAGGAGGTAGAGAGAGGGAGGAAGCGGAGGGGGTGAGTCACGTGAAGGGACCCAATAACCTGACGAACAACCTTACAAACAAATAGAGCTTCCTTCTGAAATTAAAGGCTATTTTACAATCCCGGCCAAGACCTGACTCTGACATACAAAGGCCTCGCCTGCTGTCGTAATTACCACGGGTCAGATCTATTTTCAGCCTCTTTTCAATCTCCTTCCCCTTACCTGCACGAATCAATTTATCGATCGCGCACAGATTTTCAATATATGAAAGGCAGCCTGCATAGTTTTAACCAAATTGCCTTTTCGTCACAAACAGCTCAGATCGCTGCTGCTTTAATGTCTCCGCACATTGGTTGTTTACATCTCTGTGTTATGCCAAATGAGAGCTCCACCCCGGCAACATGTCTGATCCACTATACAAAGCTGTCTCTGTAGTAGGTCCTTCATCAGAACCTTGCATTCATGCTGGACTCAGCTGCACCACACGCCATCCGCAAATCCGATATTATTGATCAGTCATCCAATTCCCGGCCCTTTCAGCAAACAGAAAAAAAAAAAAAGAAGGAAAACAGATTCCAACTCTGCTCCTCTGTAGTGAGCAAGGCCAGAGGAGACGAGTGTATATTCATTCCCACTTTGTTTTGACTGCGATTATCAGTAATTGATGAGAAAGTTCTCTTGTAACTGCTAAGTTACAATATAAAAACTGAGGTAGGGGATTCAATTACCACTGTGAATTCATATATGAAGCCGGGAAATTAAATTGACTGTGTTTTAATTAATCTGCAGTCTTACTTAAAAGCAATTTAATAAATCATCACACCAGGAAAACGGAAAATGGAAGGATGGAACTTCAACAGTCAAGGCCTCGCAGGATTGTGATAGACCGCCAGTTAGAGAGCCAGGCTGTTAATTGAAGGGCTGTCGGTTCAAGTCCCTGGACAGGTGAGTCAGACGCCGGCTAAAGTAGAAATGAGCAAATGATCTAAGATGCATACAGAGGTTCAGTCAGGAGCTGAGAGTCTCATTTAAACACACTGGCTACGCTTTTATCACCCATTTTCTCAATTCAGGATAGAGATACATGAGACCTCCGTCTTTTACCAGCGTTCTGCTCCGAAACGGTGCAGAGAGCACAAAGCAGGAACAGCAGACAAAGTTATAATGATTGTCCCCCATGTGGAAGCTCAGAGGAGCATCTTCTCCAGTGCTCAGTCCATTAAGGCCAATTATATAGCATTAAGTTTTCTCACTTTCTTTACTTTTATTCTCTCTAATAAAGCCCATCCCTGCAAAAATCAGCCCAATAATTCTGCATTTAATTCTTTAAAATTAAGAAATTCAAGTCATCCAGGTAAAAAGCCTTCTCCTACACCAATTAGCCATTACATTAGGACCAGTCATCTAATATTAGAGTAGGTCCTCCTCGTGGAGACAAAAGTTCTCAGACGAAGGAAGTGGAAATAAAAATATCTGAGGTAGTCTTCAAGTGTCTGATACCAGCAGGACATTAGGAATAGATGTTTGGACCCTGAGGGGTCTGGGGTGAGGTCTCGTCAGTTTGGAGATACAGGAGTTTTTGCTGTCCTTCGGGGAAAGGCTGCTACTGTAGAAGAGTGCTCTTGTGACATTAGGTGGAAGAGATAAAAAAGATAACCAGTGGTCCTCTCTACCTGTCAGTGACTGGAGACAATATTCTCAGTCAGTTGTAGGTTTTAGTCTTTAGGCAGGATTTGCTGAGAAATGAGACAAATACAGAAAACACTGCCTGCTTTATCCCATAACTAACCATATGTTGAAGGATCTTGGGTCAACACTCAGTGAGGCACACAGACATAAAGTTTACGAAAGTGGATGTAAGGAGGTGCTATCTATAGGAAGAAATTTCATATCGATATCTAAGATCTGTAGGAGTCAGCTGCAGTGGAAAGCAGTTAAATTGTACATGTGATGACTATCTAGCTTTTGATTAGTTTTTATTTTTTCTCAAATTTATCTGCAATCAGTATTTCACTGGTTTTGATAGATAAACTTTAAGTCAATATCAGAGTTAAAGAAGCTGAATGTCTCTTGTCCTATTTTTTGTTTACAAGAACATTTTAAATATCAGATTACCACCACTTTACTTCTAAATCTAACACTTACATTTATAAAGGATCTCTATGTTGAAGATAGATTTGGTTAGTGTGAAATGTGTCTTTTCTTGTGAGTAGTAATGTCACTTAAAAGAGGCCACAGTCGACACGATAAGGCAAAGAGACTTTATAAGTTGCTGTTAGTCCCCACAGTCTGCCTGGGATGAGCCTTCCTAGAGATTAGAAAGTGGGCTTTCAGAAGCTAGCCAACCTCTGCAAGATTCAAATGGCCGCAGACCAGCTAATCTTGCCAAGAGAAAATTCCTCAAGAAGTGACTTTGAGTGGATTTTATAAGTGCTTAAGATATAACTGTATGGTGATTTTAGGTCTGCCGGTGTGTCAGTGGTCTCTGTGTAGAGCTGGGTTACTTTTATTGCAGCCCGGCTGATGAGAATGGCGGATATTCATGCAGTATGCAAGTCAAACAGAGCAATCACTGTGGCATGGTTATTTTGAAAGCATCCCCACAGTTTCTAGACCATTATGAGGGAGGGGAGCCAGGGCAACAGCCCATCAAATGAAACCTACTGCTTGTCCTTCTGGAAAGAAGTGAGGCAGAACAGGCTGTTTGCTGCTTTGGTTGTCTTGCTCAAACTGATGATGGGAGGAACTCAATATAGTGTTGCTGAAATAGTAATGCCGTCTCATGAGGCTAAAGATACTAAAGGAGATTTTTCCTGCGCTTCTTAATCAGATGTGATCTATTTCAACTGGCAACCAGGGCTCCTTTGAGGCCTTTGATAAAATTCACTTATCTTCATTCCTTCATTATGTTGAGCTTTATCCTTCAAGAAATAATTTACATGAATATTTTGACATCTTCCTTGTCCAAAAACTGAAGAGGCGAGCTGCAATGAGGAGTTTTTTAATAATTATTTGACCGGTTTTAAAGCGGACGATTGGGACCAAATTTTTAGTGTGTGGCAGACTGGTCAATACAGAGCTGCTGTCATTAAACCTCTGCCAGTCAAACATTCAGCCATAATTGATGAGTTTCCCCTTGGGAGGTAGGAGCTGTCATTGGGAGTGGAGGGCCAGGGAAGGGAGGATTTTGAGCATGGAACCAGTCCTGTTGTGCTCATGTCAATATGCCAGTAAAAAAGCAATCCTGGTGATTCTGCACTCAAAAACAAAGACCAAAAACTAACAAAAAAAGGACAGACCTGCAGATTATAGTTGTTCTGTAAATGGACTGTAAAGCTCAATGACCTGCAGAACAGCAGCAAAAACTGTGAAAAACATGACTCATATCCTCTGACACTGACCAAAGCTGAACCGACTTGACATTAAAAAGGTTTCAGGTGTTGCAGCAAAGACTGCAGGCGCAGGTTCTTTCAAACTCTGTTGGGTGCGAGATACAGCATGCAAGAAATTAGAGGGCAGCAGGGGCAACAAATCTGTAAAAGGAAAACCACTGAGGATTAAGATGATAAGCTGGTTGTCAAGGTTCGTAAAATTTCATTTAAATGATGGGAGGCAAGCTACGTCTCCTGACAAATGCATCAAACAGCAGGTTAAAAACTCTAAAATCATATCCAGAAAAGACAACAGCACTTGACAGAAAGGGGAGCAAAAAGATGTTCTGGTACAACATGTGCCAGTGGAAGTGTTTTATCTAACATGCAGGACCCACTAATGCATTGTGTTTGAGTAGATTTGACATTGATTCATTAAACCCAGCACATCTTGATTACATCTGTAGTCGTAAGCTATTTTCTGGCTTTTCACAAAGACAACCCATACTGGAAAATGTTGACAACTGGGGAAAAAAGAAACTACCAAGGTACTGCAATGAGGTAGACTGAGTCAAAATCACTATTGTGTGCACTGGGCTTGGACAGCACAAATTAAAAAGGAAAAAAATAAGGAAAGGGGAGGAGGGAGGGGAAAATGCAGATGGGGTATTATTTTTCTTTTTGTATCCCATCTAATTGCAATCATAGGCAGATGTCTGAAAGTGTGACAGCATCAGCAGAATTGCTGCTGAGAGCACAGAATCTTTGTCTAAAAATAATCAGACATTCTGTGTGCTGCTGTTTGTTATAATGGTAATCGATGCTGGAGGCTTTGAATTCCATCAATTTATAGATCCACTCTGTTCTGCCTGGTGACTGTACTGGCTCACAACCCCCACTGCATACGCACACCGATGCAACAACACACACACACTTGCACGAAAGGTCTCATGCACTAAAGAGCAGGCTGGGCACACACGTGCGCTGACATTCACACACAGTGGGCTGCGGCAAGTCTGAACAAGGACTGGTCTGTGATTAAGATTACCGTAGTTTCCTTTCATACGTTGCTTATCGCCTCCCATTCTCCGAGAGGCACAAGATTGTCTATAGCTGCCTCAGATTAGAGAGGGGATTTGAGAGGGCATGCTGATCGATAAATCAAATCACCACAATCAATGGTCCCAATCGCTGCAGTCTAGTCTGGCCTCAATATTATTACTAGCAAACCCCCCTCCCACCCCAATCACTGAGGGAGGAGGCAGGGGATACAGGAGAGGCGGACATTGGCGCCTGTCCATCGCAACGATCCAAAATGAATTCTTATCTGGCCTCTCTGGGCTGAGCATCAGTTAAAGGCACAACAGATAGGCAGTTTGAGTGTGTATACAAGTGTGTGTGTTGGGCCGACCAGACAGAGCAGTAGGATCCTCTGACCTTAGTGACCCTGCTTTATGAATGCGATCTGAGCATGCAGCTTTTGACAGGGAAACGTCGAGGGGGGGCTGCAATCACCTAGCATCTCCTTCCATCTGTTACCTGCCACCGCTGCTCCTTCACTTTCACTCTCTATCAGATCACTAAAACTGCTCCAATTCACAGCACCATGCCAGTGCTGTTGAACCACATCGCACCAGGGTCAAATTCTGAGTGCTTTTCTTTCGGACACTTTGTTTTTAGCTGCTGCAAGTGCCACATGGGTGGAGCTTGTCTCATTTGAATGATTAAGAGAAGGTGGGTTGCCAGATATACTGTGAGTCACCAAAAGAAATAGCACTAAATCTGTCATTTTTTAAGGCTTTTATACATATTGCATCAGTAGTCTGATTTATAGTAGTGCAAGTTGTTTCTGATATATATGACAGCAAATGCTAAAATAAACTTGTGATGCTAATGTTTTTTAAGATTATGTGCGCAGTTTTTGCGCTGCAGCAGTCGATTCTGACTGCACTGCGCAGAGATATGTAGGTGGTGGATAGTCTGTGAGAAGTTACCTACAAGGAAAAACACATTTCATTTTGACACCTCTCTAAACTCTGGACTGGAAAGTCTGATAAATCATCCAAAATAATTAATCCCCAGTCAGTCAGGCTGTCTTCAAACAGCATGCTAAATCTTACAAAAGGAAGGAAAAGCGTGTGAGCGTTACAATCATCAGCAAAAGGTGTGACTGGTGTTGTCAGCCATTATTCGTCATACCCTGCTTCATTTAGAGAGTTTTTGGCACCTGATGCACCAGAGCACAGCCTACTTGTCAACACTTCACTGTCTGTAATTCCAACATGCACACAGAGACACACATACGCACACATGAACACACGCTGCTAACACATCTTAGTATGATCGGGGAAGGCTCTAATTCCATTTACTGACAAGTCTTGTTCAAAATAGTATCAAGAGGTTTCAGGGAAAAAAATCTTATTATAGTACTTTCAAACAATCCTGTTTCTGCTCTAAATCCAATGAATAACTTTAAATGTCCTCCAGTTAGAAACTTCAAATTGCAATCTATGACCGAATGCTCCAAATGAAGGCCAATTCCGACACCTTATATCATCATTAAGGCCAACCATTGTTCTGCTCCTCTCAAACTCTGTGGTTACAATCAGGGCGTCTATTGTCATTGTGTAGAGCATGCAGGGTGACTAATTACACGGTCCTATGAATCATTAGCAGAGTGGTGGGTTGAAACCTCAGAGAAGACACGATAACCCTAGTCGACCAAATGATCAGCTCAGGCGGAGATGTTAACAGGAAAAACACACAAATAGCAGCTCAATCTCGAAAGTAAAATGAAGATAGCGGCAACAAAACGGGGGACAACGTTTGTTTTACTGTTTTGAGTAGGTTTCAAAAAGGGGAGTGCACTGCAGGAGACTCGTTTCTGAGAAGCTGCACCATTGAGGTCAGCCAGCTGAGAGAGGAGGAAGGTTCCATAGATGCAGCTATACCGGCGATGGCCCACTTTCACCTCAAACGACGAGCTGGAGCAATGCAACACAGCTAACCTGCGATTGTTTATTCTCTCTTAAGAAATGTCAATCTGTTCGCTCTCAGGTGTGCTGCTCTTCCTCTTGTTTTTGTTGTTTTCTACCTCCTACTTTCTCCGTTTTCCCTTGTCGATTGCAGCGAGATCAAAGCGACGCCGCTGGAAGAATCTGAATATTTCAGGTGTGGAGAGAGGGCTGCTTTTCACACCACCTGTGTAGCGCTGAGAGACGGGTCCCTCCTCTCGCTCAGACTCAGTTAGCAGGGCTCCTGGGGCCCGGCGACATAAACCGGGGCCACCTGTCTGAGAGAAAGGGAGCATTCCTTTACCCTCCCTCTCTCCGTTGCACTCTCATTTTACAGCATTCAAACCAAAAATAAATTAATCTAAATAGAGCGGTGAGAGTGGGAATAAAACCGGTGCTGACAACAAGCAGACGGGAACTCTGAAAAGCATCACAAAAGCTCGAAGACCTGCGGAAAAAGAACATTCTCTTCAAAGAGCAGTTTATACATGAAACGCTTTATAACGTCCCCCGTTGTGCAGCAAGGAGGTAGCTCTCATATATTAAATGATGAGCCTGGTCAAGAGCAAAGAACACAGCGAGGAGCGGGTCTGTGAGATGATTCTCATCACATCATCAGGGCCGCCATTTGTGACCCAAAGCAAATAAAAAGTATCCCTGATGTCAGCATGAGCCTCACCAGTTTGATGTAGCTGCTCTCCTTGGAGGGCTGTGTGCCTTGACATGTGTGCATGTGTAAGCATTTGTGACAGCGCCTGCGTATGTGCATGAGCGTGGAGCAAGTTCCATGCTACCGGTTTCCAGCCATGTCTCTCAAAAGGGCCGTAAAGTCTTTACAGTAAATTCCTTACATTAGTCTGTGTCAGAGCACTCGGCACACATTAGGCGTTTACACGGGAGGAAACACAATCTATTTGATGCAACACTGCCCACACGTCCAGAGTCCTCCTTCTCACATTGGAGATTCACAGTGTTTAACTTCCATTTCATATTCTGAACAGGCAGGCAGACAGGCAGGAGAGTGCAGAGAATGGACTCCATCTTTCTGTAAATCAGTATTTCAATACCTGACTATATGTAATCTGGAAAGAGTCAACAAGAGGCCCTCGCTCATAAATATTTGTTTGTATTTATTCAGGAATGTGTAATTGATTTCTGTTGTTTCCCCCGTATGCAAATGGCTTTTCCTCGTCTATTAATATCAGAGGTGCTTATGAGAACAAGTGGAGGTTAATCTGGGGAGCAGGTCACAGCCAGCCAGCTCTTTGTAAATGTCAGCTGGGGGATCCGGGCTTTTCTTATTACTGCATTAAACCAACAAAGCTGACTGCTCCAAGACGGATGAGTGACTTGGAGGCGTCTTCCCCCACTTCGCACCGCCATCACGGACCAACCCCATCACGGAAAACCTTATTAATCAATCGATTTATCGCCATAAATCAGGCCAGGCTTTGATTGTATCAGCAAGTCGTGCAATCAATCAATTAGTCGGGACCTAGCAGCCCAATTTGCCTAAAGAAAGATGAATGCTCCCCCGCATCATCCATTTGGCTGTCCGTTTACCCATCAAACACGGCTGCTGTTAACTCCCAAGCCCAACATGCAGCCTTCTATTGATTTCAGCAGATTAAACTTGCAAAAGAATCAAAGGACAGTTATCTGACTGGGAAAATTCAGCTTTCATTTGTAGAGAAGTATCGTCAGTGCCGTCTGATGACAGCGTTGCCTCATTTAATCAAAACAACAAAGTGCAAACATTACAATTCTGAATTAACAGCTAAGGAGGATAATAATGCTTACAAGAAACTACACCCATACACAGAAAAATGGAGCACAATGGGACACATAATGGATTATTAGTCGTCAACCCTACCCTGGTTTATATGGCACACAGCAGGGGGGGAGTCAAGAGGCTGAGCAAGGAAACAGCTGGATGAACAAGCTGTGGAAAACATATGTGTAATGACATATTTGTTTCATATTTTATCCCAACAGTGAATTCCAATCCACACTGTGACACCAGATGCCTCGGTCCAGTGCATCCCATCTGCAACTCTGTGTCAGGATGTCTCCCAGGACGGCCTGGAAAACTTTGGGGACGACTTAAACCGACAGAAGCAAGTAGAGCACGACAGAGTGGGCTGCCGGAGCCTCAGTGTGCTTCTCCCACAGCGGCGGGTTGGAAAGCTGACGTGAAGAGAAAAGAACACAGGGGGGCTCCCCGGGGGGGAAAATCTGTGGTGGGATTAGATCCCCACCAGACCTGGTTCTGCTTCACACCCTCAGACCGTGCTGTGTTAGAGCTAAGGGGGGGCCACTGTGCTATCTGTGGGGGCTTTACAGTTCTGCCCAATCTCCCCAAGCCTCACCATGTAATTAGAGATAAAGACAGAGGGCTCTGGTACTCAACCTCAATTCTCCCAGCTTCACACAAGGCTGCCCACCCATAGCCCCCAGAGGAAACCCCACAACACTGGCACTACACCAGCACCTGTGAATGCCAGCTAGCTGCAAACCCATCATCCTCCAACCTACTGTTCCACAGACTAAACATACAACAAGACACAACAAGGTACAATACATGATCCTGATTGATTGGTGCTCAAATGTGAAGTGTCCTGAAGTTGCTACACCAGGATACACAAAGAAAGTGTGCTGTTTTTCCCACCAAACTCCACATATTGTGTGTGTGTGTTGAAGTGGGCTCATATAGTAAAAACTCTCAGGTAAACAATAACAAAGGTAAATAAGTAATTTTTTTTCATATCTAAAACTTCATTCAAGCAAGAGTGAAGAAATTTAGAGGATATAGTGGAGGATGAACTCTCGACTAGATTCAAGAAATACAAAATTATACTATGGAAGGATCCATTATTCATCTCAGATACATTTTTCATTTAAGAGTGGGCTGGATATGAGCAATGATGAATGCATCGCCCAGGATGCAATTTGTATGTAAAATAACAGAAGATTACAGAATATGTTTTAAGTGCAAATGCAGTTTGTTGCCACCTAAGTAAAAAATGCATTCCTACAAAAAGGAATAAGACCTGAGCCCTGTGATGCTGCTTCATAAAATCACTTAGCCCACAGCTAGGCCGCTCGCCCGTCCTCAGAACAGGTCACAATGAGCACCTCAAGTGATGAATGAGCCGACTGAAGTAGATTTTCATTCATATAATGCAAGCTACACTACCTCTTGGAATGCCGCTTGGAAATGTGCAATAAGAAAACCAAATAACTAGGGCTAATTCAACTCACACACAGCTCAGCTGCACACTTCCTTGAAATCCTCCGCAGCGAACACACACTTGCACACGCACAGTTGAATGTATGTCTACGTGTAAGTGCACACTACCATACAACAGTGTTTTGCTGCCTGCCAGGCATCCACATGTTCCTCTCAGGACCGGCTCTTTCCTCATCAGCTTCACTCGGTGCACACCGTTTCAACTGAGTGCGTCTCAAAGACACACAAAGAGCCTTCCCCCTGCACTCATAGTACAAAGATTGAATACAGCCTCCCTAACACAAGACATGCCCACCACAGAGCATGTAATACAACTCATTACTGGGCACACAGGGTGTAGAGGGCTGTGATGGGAGAGACAAGTACAGCCGGAGGAGAACGGAAGGCCGTTTTGCCAACATGTCCATCTTTCTTCACAACTAACAGCGCTCTAAAAACCAGCCTTAATAACTAAAGCAATCCAATTGATTTTTGAAGGTTCTCTGAAATAAGTGTAAGAACAGTGGTGAAATTGAGAGAAAAAAGCAAAAATACTGTTCACACTTTAGTTCCACACAGCCTACAGACATTTGGATATCTATTTTACATGATAGGTAGAACTAAGAGGTTAACCTGGGTCTGACTTGCAACTTCCTATCCTGCCTTCCTCCCAATGAGCGGATGACCCACAAGCAACTATGTCCAATCACAAATACGCAGGAGGACCGTGTATTTGGGTCAGCCACATTGATCTTAGCCCCTGCACTGTATGGCTCTGGGGCCAGGTTTTTTGTGTGCTGACAAGAGGGTACTCGGTTTGGAGGCAGAGAGAGGAAACTGCGTTTATATGGAAGGGAAGGTGGCGAATCAGCTCATCCACCGCTGCGCACGGCCTCATGAACCTTCCTTAACCTCAGGGCAATCGCATGACCCGAGGCAAAGCATTACACACATTAAAAAGACATGAACTTCAGAGCACTGGAATTTCAAACACGCAATCAATGGGGCCACAGGTGCAAACATTTTCTGCACTGCCAGTGGAATGCCCTTCCTCATAGGATTACAGTGGAACTAGTTTTTGCAGCGTGTTCATGTTAATGTCAGCAATAATAAAGACCTGCAGCAGAAGAAACAATAAAAAACAAGCGTGAGCTGGAAACAGCTTTTAGAGGTGGGCTGGAAACCGCGCAGGGAGTCGGGAACGAGGGCAGGATGTGAGGAGTCTGTCAACTTCTCCTTGTCTGCTCCTGTTTTCCCTCGCTTCAAACCGAGAGGAGCAAATGGGCTTAATTCACACTGGCTATGTGCGAGCATCTCTGCTGTCTAGCAGCGTGAGCAGGAATTAGATCTATGGTTTGTAGCCTTCATCCCTTCCCAGACAGACTTGTTCCGGCTCAGAGGCGCTGCCTAATCCGCACCTCTCTCCCGCTTGCACTCCCGGAAAATGACTTCACACAGCTGCCTCAAACGCCCAACGCAGCAATTCTCATATGAGTGAATCTCCCTCACCGCCAACCCAAAAAAAAAAATTTAAAAATGGCAGACCTCCCATAGCTCATTTAACATACCAATTCCTCACTAAAGCCTAAACTACCCCCTCTGAGATGAGCAAAACACCAAAGAAAACAACTAGAGCTCCACTTGATAATTTAAGGGCACTGTTCTGCTGAGAGCTGTCAAACTCACTAGCACAGTGGGAGGAGCTCAAAAAGCGAGGGGGTACCCCATATATGACATTGTAGAAAATCTTGAAGGTGTCTGGCCACTTCAGCTAATTCTATGACCTCCACATCCCATCAAGCATATAAAAAGTGTATTGGAATGAATGTCAGTTCGCAGTGAGGACTCTGGGAACACAAAGCCATCAGAGTTCTCACATTAAGGCAAACAGATTTTGACCAGGTGGTTTCTTCGAGGACACAATCATAGTACACAGACCAAGCTGCGAGGCGGCTGCTCCCAGGCACAGCGGCCCACTTGGGTTACTCTGGATAATGGCAGGGCCACTCAGACAAACACTCCAGCCTCTAGGACAGGAAATAGGTAGAGGTCCTTCTTATAAGCCAGACTCTACCTAATGGCTTTCATCTGTTTCTATAAAAAACCCTACTACTATGCCGCCTTGCTTTGCTAAGTTCCCTAACTGTTTTTGTCCTTTCTCATAGCTACAGTGACAAGAGATGCTACTGCTGCTGATAAAAAGTTATATTTTGGGTTTTCCAGATCACTGAAAAGTTATATCAGATGTATTTCAGGAAATAAGGCTAAATCAAAAGCAGAAAACACTGTCTTACATATGCATAAGCGTTTATAAGCAGTGTGAAATGTAGTATAGCTCTCGAGAGCTCCTAAGGCAGCAGTGAGAAACAAGTGATATTACAAGAAAAGGAGAATGATTAAAGCCTAATATGGCATAGTAGAGAGGAGAGAGTGAGGTGATTTATCCCTTCACGGCCTTTTGACACTAAATTAAACTGTCGAGTCCATTCCCCCGTGCCAGCTAGTTATCTTTCCAGGCTAATTTAACACTATAATTTACATTCCATATAAAATACATCCTGATGTGGTGCTGTCAAGGCCGTACATCATTTGCAGAGTGTGCTCCAGTTTCAGCGAAAAGGACAGAATTAGATCATATTCATGATGCAATTAAACACTTCAGTGGGAATCGATGTAAAACCGATGAGCCCTGAAAACAATGCATATGGCCGAGAACATTAGAACACATTACCTACCCTTGGATCCCTCGCTCCACAGATGCAATTTAAAATCCTCCACTACTCCAACTCTCCATTTCTCCAGATTCATAACGCGCAGCGATAATAAATGAATTTTTCACAAAATTATTCAACTACTAAATTGCCCACGGTTAGTGAGTATCAGATGAAAGTGATGTGAATTATTAAGTAGGGAAACTGTTTGTTCTCACCATGGGTATAATAATCATCCAAATGAGGAAGAGAAGAGGCGAAAGAGGGGCATGTTACAGTAAAGGGAGATCTCATAATAAACATCAGAGTTGATGTAAAAATGGGAAACCTCTGTCTGCCGACAGGGCTTCCAGCAGGGATGATGGTATCGACCAATCTCCCTGGGGATTGCAGTGTGGGTTTTCTTATGGGTACAGGGAGCAGAGAGAACATTACAAGTCACTGCTGCTCAGTTTAATGTAAAGCTGGCGGCAGGCCCTCTGTAGCTAGAAAACCACTGCAACAGCTAGCCAATGATACAAGCTCACCACATTTTACATAATCACACAGACAGCGTGGCAGACCACACACTCACACCGCTGCTCTCCACATCACATCGCCGACCTGTCACACTCCTCTCCACAGCCATCACACTCACTTTGATTGGCCCAGAGGTGCTGATGTGCAAAAAAAAAGAGCAAATCTTTGCAAAGCAAACCAAAAAATATGGGGTTTTTTTTGTCTTATTTGCATCGATGACGATCTGCTTCCTCACCAAACACATTTCTGTTTTCAGAGACCAAACTTGTTGATAGTGAGAAAGCAGACATTTGAAATTAAATTCAGAATTTAAGAGCTATACATGGGGCAGAGGTGCAGCAATTTGTAACCATTTCTGACAGGAAGAGTTGGCCTCTCCAACTGAAACAGTAATTATGCTTAATGGTCCTTTAATCTGTCCGTCAGGCGGAAGGTGAGCAGCCGGGTCAGCCTAAAGTGCTCCAGGCGTCACAGCGTGTCAGGTACAGTCAGGGAGAGCGAGGTGCTCCACGACGAGTGCCAGGACCACTCGCTTCACCACACAACAGCCACAGGCAGCAGGACACAGGCCTCCCTCCAACACACACATTAGTCAACACATCATCCACCCACCGACCGCCTCCTGCATGAAAATGCTTACAGCTGGGCTACAGAGAAAAACATGTTCCCTGGATAAGTGTGAAGTAAGCAAATGAGGGAGGAATAGGGTGGGCACCTGACATGCTTGATCTAATTTGATGAAATCCCAATCATCCAGGACAGGATGACTGATGTCAAACTCTATGCTCTGAACTTCTTTGTCCAGCTGGTGCCCTGGCCCCCTGCCATCACTTATTCTGCAACTCTAAAAGGATTTATTCATTTATCTAAACACAGAAAAACAACTAATGAAAGTTGGGTTGGAGATCAGCTAATTCATGTTCCCATTACAAATCTCAGGTCATGTCCCCCACATACCACGGCGGTTACTCTTGACTGAGCAGTTCTGAAAAGAGATAAAACCTCAAAAGAGAAAAAAGGCACTGGGTCAATCCCAATAGTAATAGCAAAGGCACAAAAACAAGGGTGAACAAATACTACCTTTGTACCCAGAGTCATTTGTACCCAGCTCAGGTGCAGGTCTATGTCAGAGCCTGGCAGATAGAGCTCCTGGTCCCAGTTATGCATCTGCACTTGTGCTGTATTTGTTGTCTTGGACAAGCTTTCTCCCTCACTGTTTCAGTAGCCAAATAAAGAGAGGAGGAGAAAACGAATCACTCCTAGGCCTACTTCTGTTGTTCCCTCAGCTGTCAACACTTCTTACAGACTTCACCCCCGCCTAGGCACATCGATACAGAGAAGTGACTGCCGTTTGCTTTATGATTGCCTTGTTTTATTCTCTCGGCCGGGCTTTTTCTCAGTCTTCACAGCTCTAATCAGACCGCCCTGCCTGGACAACAGAGCCATTGTCTCTTAAAGTGAAAGAGGCAGTGGATCAGAGAATCCCCTTCCATTTCCCCGCTTTATTAGCCCTGCAGCACACTACTGTTTATACTAGTGGGTATTCCATGTTTGCTGGGAACAATTACAGTATGACAAATGATCAGTCAATGCCATCTATCAGGCCAGAGCTGACAGGAATCCTATAGACAGGGCAGCAATTCGTCCCCCGCTCCCCATCTCTGGGGTCCCATGCTTTAGTATCCATGACAACGTGCAAGCCACTTGCCACGCTTGCCACTTCACAGTGAGAGATGAGCGCCCGTGAGTGGCTTAGAAAATTAGCCTCTGACACCACGTATTCCACTGAACTCCCACCCTCCGAGACTGCAGTCCAGCCCCTTTGGGGGCCTCGGAATCCTTTTCCACATTGAGTCCTAAGCAAATACAAAAAGGCAGACACACAGCTAGACAAAACTATAAATATACTTCTCGAGGTCTCACTGTGTTAGTTTTATTGTGCAGGAGCTATACGATTCTCAACATTAACCTCACGGCTATATTACCCATCCAGCAACAGAAAAGAAAGAGATGCACCAACCTTACAAGTACCCATAACAATCAAGTGAAAAATAAAACGGGTGAAAGAGAAACTGAGTGGCTGACAGGTGCCTGGAAGCATCCATCCCTCATTTTTATGAAGGATTTTCTGGAGAAAATGTGCCTCAGTGAGACAAAAATGCTCCAATAAATGCTGAAAACTATTTGTGTCTTAGTCAAGAGGTTTTAAGGGGTTTCAAAAAAATCCAGAATAAACACTTACAGATGTGATCTAAATATTTGTAGATGACCAACATCAGAGAATTATACAAAACAGACAAACATGAGTGCAAAAAAGCTTGCAGACTTACTGAATTGCAAGTTTAGATAGCTATGACTGTGTGTGTTCGCATTTGACTTTGAGACACACATCTTTGGGTTTCTGTTTATGCCATAAACTGCACTTGGCAGGCAAGGATAATTTTTACTTGCATGAAGGAAACAAACAAAGCTGTGCAAACGTGGTGCACTGTCAGAAGCAACGGTTTTACTGCTCGTGATTAATCATATTTGGAGAAACATTAAAGGGAAAAGGGAGAAATTGGCTCCAGCACTAGGAGGTAAGGGTGTCAACTGATATAACCCACCGCTGACATCAAGCAGAGCCAGCTAGCTCATTGATGTGGCAGCGTCTCATTTTCACCAGTTTGGAAGCAGACAGTTTTGCAGCGCCTTGCGGTTCTTAATTATCTTCCAACTTTGTCTAATTCAATCAACACGACTCAGATCTGGCTGCGAAATGGCACTCACATCCCCTCAAGCTCCGCAAGTCAAAAAAGCACTGAATAAGTGGAACAGTCAAACTGACAAAATGGCATACCGCATGAGAAATAAATGCTATTTTAATTCCCAGGCTGAGAAATCATTCACAGCAGAGGGGGTGAAGAGAGCAACCAATCAGCTTTTTGTGTAAAGTTACAAGGCTGAGTTAAGGGGGACCACAGGAGTTGAGTGTTTTGGTGACGGGGCAGATGCTCCGTTCATCAAAACTTACTCGGATTCTGTTAACACAACTGCACCCAACATCAGTGCCAACTGCAGTTGGCTGTCAGGCTTCTATAAATGTATTATAAGAATACAAGCCAAACACACTCGCGGCAGGTTGGGCTCATGCATACCTCTCACAGAGGATTTAAAGGTCATTAGGGATTAAACTATTTGCCAATTTGTCATATAAAAAAGGACTAAAAAAATAAGGGGAGGTGGAGTGACTAAAACCACTCCCCCAGCCCACAAAAATCCCTTTCCACATCGCCACTATTCCCACCCTCACATCAAATTCCAAGGGCCATAGCATTATTAGATTTTGACATTATTAGCTCAAATAGCAGAGAGGCCCTGCTGTCATTATAAAGCCTTTACTTTTGGACTTGCTGCCAAATCTGTTTTGCACCAGCTACACACTGCCAAACCCCACAATGGCAGATTAGTGAAGCCCTTCTTTTGTTGCAGCAGAGGTTAATATAAAGTGACAGGGCTAAGTCCGCTCCGATTAAGTATGCTGAGAGATATTGCGGCAGTTTGTTACATCAGATCGTTATTGGATTAAACAGCATGCACAACAATGAAAGTTTAATTTTAATTTCGGCAGGAATATAAAACAGGCTCCCGTCAGAACAAAGACAGCATTACAATGCCTTCTTGTTTTTGCTCCCCCTTTGCCATTACCGGAGTGGCAGACATGAGAAAAAAATGATGGTAAGTGAGGATGTCAACCTCTAGATTTCTTCTTTTTTTTCTCCCCCCTCACACAAGCTCATGCATTATTTATAAACCAACAAAATTCAACTGCACTTCACAAACCTGAATTTGGTAAACTAAAACGTAAAGGTGCTACAAAAAAGAAGCAGTTTACTGGTTTGATCTTCTGGTGCTCTGCATTGTGCATCACTAGCCCTGCAAGAGGTCACCGTACCTGACCAGTAAGCTGTTATTAATCCTTACAGAGTCATCCATTATCCAGTCCAATTTTTATGACCTTCTTCTTTATTAGATCAGCTATCAGCTGTCCATATCTGGCAGAATTATGGACTTCCTCATCTCGGCTGTAACGCTCCCCTTTTCCCAGAAGAAACTGGCGTGGTGGGCCAGGTAGTGTGAACCTAAAGCCCGGCCAGAGGAGCTTGGCTGAGGGAAGGGGGAGCTGAATCTGTCAGTCTCCTGGGGTATTCCCCACTGTCCCGTTACCTCAGATAAATCTCAGTGCTTTACGATTAGGTACATAAAATGAGTCATAGATCTGGACGGTAAATAAGAGCTTGTCAGTGGGGCTGACGCCAGGACAGGCTCCTCCTCCACCTCTTCCTCTGCCAGCTAGTCCCTCTGTGCCCAGGCCATCAGACCGCTGCTATTGAGCTGGGGCTAAAAAGGCTCCAATTAATAAGCCTGATGTTTCCCACAGGACTTCTATGGTGCCATCCTGAAGCATGCTTGCAAACTCTAAATAAACAAAAAATGTCCAGGATCAGAAACAGCACTGTCTGGACATCGCATTCTCTCTGCTTAATGTTCAAAAAAGTACTCACTTTTTTGTTTCCAATTACTTCTTCTGATAGAAAAGCCGGGAAGTCAATGGATCAATCCATCTTGAGTATATTCAAACTGTATGGTGCACTCTGATGTCTTTTAATGGACCTTCAATCCATACTTGCAATTAAGCATGCAAAATCTCCCATTAAGTAACTCTGCTTACAGTGTATTTACTCTGCTTCTGTTTGGGTGTGTTTCAGAGAGGAGTCTTATTCAAGGCTGAGAGAGCTGTAGCTCGAGGACCTGGGGGAGGAGTGATGGTCTCAAAATTCACCGACACAATGATGGACACTTCCTCTGCAGCTCCAGCTAATCATTGTTGCCAATTCGTTTACACTGGTACAAAATGACTCCCTGAATGACCGCCTTTGCATATTAAACAGACAAACAGACAACAGAGAGGCACTGCTGGAGGACAAGAAAGCAGCTAAACACCAGCGGTGTCAGGGTCGTCTAGGGAACAGGAGGCTCATAATACTGTATATACAAATGGGGGATCTACGGGTTGACTGATGGCATATTAAACAGAATCGTGTTACTGCCTATCCACTGCACATTTTGACAAGACACCTGCAAAACCATTTTCAACATACATCAGCACCTATTCAGCATAACGGCATATAAAGTGAATTGCATCTCTGTAGCAGCAAGAAAAGAAGCCAACAGGAGAAAAGAGGTCTGGAGAGGAGAGTAGAGAAAATGCATGGCTACAGGCGTGCAATCAGCTAAGAATTCAAAATTTCACCCAGTTTATACAGTTCTACAATCAGAGAGAAAAAGAAGGAAAACAACGCCATTGGCACCGATTCAAATAGATTCAAAACATTTTCATTAGTGTGCAAGAAAATAACTACTTCTTAGTGAAAGAACTGCTTCTTTTTGCATACGTTTGATGTTTAAGAGGGAAGATTAGATGGAAGACGATGTCTTTTATGTAAAATATGAACTCTGCAAAAGCCTTGCTTACTAGTTACACCATCCGATTTATATTTATATTTCTCCCATGGTTGATTCATTGTCACTCAGAAACTCGAGCATGGAGAATATGAAGCAAAGGAACTGTAGTCAAGGCTTAGATATGACGAAGAATGACACAAGAACATTCATAATTAATTTTACTTTTTGGTGATTCTAACTGGTCAGTATGGTCAGTGAGAATGCTGTATACAAAATATAAAATGAGGACATTTCACCACTGCCATTAAGGAGCTAATACCCGCTGAAATACTACAAAAGGAAGCATTGAAACAGAGGACACAAGACGCCGGATTACATTGGTTTTACATCTATGTGCCAGCATGCCATTCTGCCTGAATGCTATGAAGCTAGTAATCCATTATGTCAACTTACTTCATCATGTTAATAAGCAAATATGTCATTATATCATGCAAGTATTAAGTATAGTGTTAGGACATTATGTAATTGTAAGATATCTATGTTCTTTAAATCATGTTAAATGTGTGAATATGTCATAAAGTGATGATATGGACAATATGCTAACTTGTAAATCATTAAGTCTTTACGGCTCTAAGTCATCATGCGAGTGGGACATCATGTCACCAAGTTACTATTATGATTCCAAAATTATTATATCGTGATGCAGATTAGGACATTACATCATTTCCAGTGTATGTCATGTCAAAAACTTCTAACAGTATCTTGTCAATATGATGTGGGATCAATATGAAAGTGAGGCATGCCTTGGTGTTATTATCCTACAGTGCTAACGGGTAACAACAACGTTTATCGATTAGAAGAACATTTGGAGACAGAAAATGTTCACATTTTGGACATTTTACTCTGACATATTGGTTCATGGGTTGGTTGACAATCTTACATCTGCATTTCCTGGAATATATCTATAGTATGGACTGCATTTTTGTGTCTAAGCACTCCTCAAAAGGCAGCTTTTATGGATTAAATGAACGCATTGTTTGGCTAGCTGAGAATCCTGCTGCTGCTCATCTGTCCAGTTCACTCTTTACTCTACAAACTGTGCTTAGAACTGTGGAGAGAATTTTTTTTTTCTGATGACAGTTTATTGTTTTTGTATCCTTGCAGATGGAAATTTCTGTTATTTTTTTTTCCTGTTACTGCCTCACAGTCCCTCCATTGTATTGATTTATATCACCTGCTCAGTCTTTTATCACTGCAAAGACCTCTGAAACATGGAAAAGCTACTGTACAAACACAGTATTATGCTGTTTCCATAACTGATGTTAGACATCTGTGTGATTCATTGTCTTCTTGCTCGATCGTCCTTCTCCCAAAAATAAAACAACACATGAACCCTTTAGATGGTAGAGCCCTCAGCATCTACTCCTCCAGACATGTCTAAATACCAACAACAGTCACTGAAAATGACACCAGCAGGTCTCAACGTCTTGTCTTAAAAATACTGCAACTGGTTTTTGAGATGCACAGGGCAAATCATTTCATAGTTGGAAGTTTGCCGATTGCAATTTACAATACATATGCATTTTTGAGCATTTGAAACTTCAGCTTAATTCTAGTTTCATTTATTTTTTTCTCTCCAATATATTTTGGCATGTATTTTTTACATGAAAACGTCTTATAGTTGCAAGAAGTGAATATCATTTCCAAGAATGTTTGTTTTGTCATAAGATAGATTAATCTTTTTTAACATTGATAAATTGATTTAACCCCACCAGGAAAGGAGCTTATTGATTTTAGACAACATTGCACCATTTGACCTTGTTTACTGAAACATTTGCCGTTAGAAGGGGAACACTGTGTGAGCAACTCCATTTTCTGTACATATGATTTTAAATGAGTTTTTTTACATGTGTGCTTTTGATTTAAGCATTAGGTTAAGTTATTATACGTCACAGCCATGTGGGAAAAGAAAGTTGTCATTCTCTCAATTCTAAGGCTTCACATATCAGGATATGATAGAAATAAAAGATTTGGTTCTTACCTGGTCTGAAATTAGGTAAATGCAACCTCAGATAAACAAAAACACTGTCATTATTCATTTAAGAGATCAAAAGTCAAAGTCCACCCTTACTGCTTCCATATTATTT
Organism: Leuresthes tenuis; assembly: GCF_036924035.1. NCBI lineage: Eukaryota > Metazoa > Chordata > Actinopteri > Atheriniformes > Atherinopsidae > Leuresthes > Leuresthes tenuis. The sequence continues at coordinate 27,667,566 of NW_027325360.1, read as the reverse complement.
AAAGAGTGTAAGTGCTACTTATCATATAAACCGCATTAATTGATCTTCAGTAAGTGTGAGCATCTCTATAAAAGCACAAGTTTTGTCAGTTTGCTGGTCTGGAGCATTCAGGTGTGAGTTAACACAATGTCATGGAGGAAAGACATCAGCAATGATCTCAGAGAAGCAATTGTTGCTGCCTATCAATCTGTGAAGGGTTATAAGGCCATTTCCAAACTATTTGGAGTCCATCATTCTACAGAGAGAAAGATTATTCACAAGTGGAAAACATTCAAGACAGCTGTCAATCTTCCCAGGAGTGGACGTCCCAGCAAGTTCACCCCAAGGTCAAATACTCAAGAGCTACATCTCAGACTCTACTGGCCTCAGTTAGCATGCGAAATATTATTATTATTATTATTATTATTATTATTATTATTATTATTATTATTATTATTATTATTATCATGTTAAATGTTAATGTTCATGACAGCACAATTAGAAAAAGACTGAACAAGGATGACTTGTTCAGTCTTGTTGCAGGAGAAAGCCTCTTCTCTCTAAAAACAACATGGCAGCACAGCTTAGGTTTGTAAAGTTACATCTGAACAAACCACAAGACTTCTGGATCAATGTCCTTTGGACAGACCAGACCAAAGTGGAGATGTTTGGTCATAATGCACAGCAGCACGTTTGGAGGAAACCAAACACAGCATATCAGCACAAACACCTCATACCAGCTGTCAAGCACGGTGGTGGAGGGCTGATGATTTGGGCTTGTTCTGCAGCCACAGGACCTGGGCACCTTGCAGTCATTGAGTCCACCATGAACTCCTCTGGATACCAAAGTATTCTAGAGTCAAATGTGAGGCAGCTAAAGCTAAAGCTTTAGCTAAAGCTAAAACAGAACAATGATCCCAAACACCGCAGCAGATCTACAACAGATTGTCTGAAAAAGAAAAGAATCAAGGTGTTGCAATGGTCCAGTCAGAGTCCAGACCTCAACCTGACTGAAATGCTGTGGTGGGACCTTGAGAGAGCTGTGCATAAACCAGTGCTGCAAACATCAATGAACTGAAGCAACGCTGGAAAGAAGAGTGGACCAAATGACGTCTGATGATGTCAGTTCTGGTTCAATAAATCATGCTGCTAATCTAAGATTGTGTTTACCTCATTTTAAGACTATCTGATATATAAAATTTGTCGTATATAAGGAAACAAACACTCCATAGATTCTCCATACTGTCACTGAAAAAACTGATAATATTCATATTTAACTAAAATATCACTTGTGAACTAAACACTCACAATACTGCATGTTCTTAAAAGGCTTTTCACTCTCCTCTTAACGCAGTCTCAGATCCTGGAAGTGATCACACAAAGGATATTTGGGAGATGGGTATTTAAAAAACAGATGTGCTCAAATGAGAAGCACTCTGAAGGAGAATTATTTCCTCATAATTCTGCCTACATATTGAGTCATAACTACACATAGTCAGCAGTTGCAGAGAGCTTCTGAACATTAAGTTTATGGGCTCCTCGTTATCTAACATGTTAGGGTCTCCCCACAGCCCAATGAAATTTTGATGGCAGTATTGCAGCTAGTTTGTTAGCTCCTCACTCCTACTCATGCAGATGCAAATGGGTAAGAGACGTCTCTCTGGGCAGGCCCACATTGAAACAGGGAAAGATATTAGGCTTACCCACCTTTCTGCACTGATGTGAATAAATATTCACAACTTATCTTCAAAAAGCTCTGGTAAGATTGTGCTGGACTTGCTGTGGCCTTGGTGGTCTGTTGTTGTTGTAGTAGCAGACATGAATGAGGAGGTTAGACTCTCCCTGGACGGGCCAGAGCCTGCAGTGCTGCAATGATCTGAGTTAGCCTTTTACCACCTCCCCATCTGCATACAGTAAAAAGCAAACATTCCTGTAAATAAAGACGGCTGTCCAGCAACTGTCTTCGCAGCCACAAAGCTATTGATCGTAGTCAGATGCTCTGCTGATTAAAAATTGATCCATTTGAAAAATCTAATCAACTGAATAGGATTGTTTCATATGTGATGTGGGGTTGTGTGTGTTTTCTGGAGGTTTGGGTGGAGGGGGGGTGGGGGTGAGCAGCTGCTGACACAGAGGCAGACCTGTTATTAACCCCTGCACCTCCATGCAGCCCCCTGCACCCTGCTCTCCACTTCGCATCCCCCCCATGCCCCGGGACTAGACACGGCCCAGACGGTCTGAATTATTCAGCAGTCTGTGAAAGGCTCCGGCCACTTGGCCTATTAATGCCTGTGAGTAGAGGCTAGTGGCTCTAATGGCCAGTCCAGAAGAGCCCCAGTTCCCAGTGGACAGGAGAAGGGCTGCTAACGCTGGGCTGCAGGGGATGTGAGAGTGAACTCATCAGGGGCCGAGGTCGTGGCAGGTTAATGATGCCGCACGTCTAGACGGACGCTGAACTCACACCCTGACCAAAAGGGAGAGGGGGGATGGGGCTGGGATGCAATAATATTTTCTATCGTTGAAGGAGAACCAACCCTCCAATATTAAGTCTTGGGGCTTAAAAGTGAAAGAGGAGCATTGTTGACTTTGACTATGATCACAATTGACTTGACAGAACAATAAATGTCTCCAAACCCACTGATATAACAAGATGCCAGGACACGTTTTTGGTGGCGCTGATCACAGCTGGATGAAATTTACCAACATTAAAGACTTGTCTGTACAGACCTACTTTGATAACTCACAGCCCCTTATAATCATTGCACAAACAAACCCTACAGCTGGAGAGGGCCCTCAACTGCAGCACAAAGTCACTCAGTAATCAGGGCATCTCCCCCAGAGAGAAAGGGGCTGAAGCTCAGGGTGTGACTCTCATGTGGGAGTGACTCCGTTGTCACCTTGGTGATCACGTGCATCCGTCTGGTGGCTCTGAGGGTGTAAACACAATAATAAACACCCCCTGAGTGCAGCACAGATGATCTGATCAACAACTGTGCTGTGCATGATCTGTGCAGCATCTACCTGGAGAATTCCTAATGGAGAAAGCTCTCAATGAGAAAGTAATCATTTTTAGCTACAACACTCAGTCATCATTTTCTGTGAGGACAAACACATTATAAAGTCCAGGCAGAGAGGCAAAGGAAGGTATTCATATTATCATCCTCTGGAGATTTACACACTCTAAGGCTTGATCAGCAGAATGAGTTTATCCTTCGACAGGTACGATGTGTTCTGGACTCCACCGAGCACATTATACTGTGCGAGGCCAACATCGCTGCCATGATTGCACCAAACCAAGGGCATGTTCAGAAAACTACAGAGGGGACATCGACACACCCAGCCCCCGTTTATACAAATGTTCTCTTCTCTCCTCACTCAAGGTGACCAAACACATAATTCAAAGATCCGTGAGAGATGATTCCGATGGCCTCATCCAGTAGAGATTCAAAACAAGCCGGCAAAAATAGCCCCTTCAAAGAGAGAATCACATGCACAGAAAATGCTTGACTACAGCTAAAACCATATGCTTGCTTATTATACTAACTTGCAGTTTAAATATTGGCACTGCATTAATAGTCAGTTTGATCATTTCTATTCAGCATTATGCTGAGATGAAGTACTGTAAGGACAGACATTCCTCTGAAGTCTGCACCCATCTCCTGCGGTCAAGAACTGAGGGGAATCCGAAGATTGTACACTTCACAAAGGCTGACCACCACCCCCCAATAACTTTGCCAAATTACGCATCTTTAGGCACATCTTCCTCCTGCCGCATACAGTAAAAGCTAGGAGCAATGTTTAGCTAAACCTGCTGGCCTACGTAGGCAGGGAGAGTCCCCAGAGGGCTGAACAATCAGACAATTTCAAGATCATGAAGCATTAAACCAATCCCGGCAGGGTACACTAATTAAACAGCCGAGCCCGGCACAGCCAACCAATCCCCACAGAGCAATTAAATCCATCCCCTCTAAAACACTGTGGAACCTGTCTGGGGAAAACTTCCGAGAAGCGAAAGAGCGAGAAAGAAGGAGATGCAGTGGGGAGGGGAGGAAAACATCATAAAATTCATCTGGAAAAAAAAAGAGAAAAACTATAAGGGGAATGCAGCATAAGGCTAACAAGGGAGACTGAAAAAGGGAAGAGTCTCAATTCAGTTCTTTGTTCTTTTCTCTATTCTTCCATTAACATTCAAAATGTTTCCCTTTGCTCTCAGTTGAGGAGGTAGGGGGTGTGTGCGACCACATTTAAATTAAGAAAATAGTGACCCTGTTGCAAAAGTTGCATATTTAATTAAGAGTACAAGGTCTGGAGAGCACTCGTGAGACTGAACGGAAAGACAGAATAGCCTCAAGGCCTGTATTACACACCAGCAGAGCTGCTAACACAGTTGCAAACCATAATCAATACCCCAATGCCCTCCTATACAAAAGTAAATGAACAGGTGACAATGGAGACATGACATCACTGGGCTTTTCAGGGAACAACACAGCCAAATAAACAGAGGGGCAGGGGGGTTACTCTAGCTTCAATACCCCAAGGATTGTGTTAACATTTCTAATTGCTCATATCAATAACTGAGAATAAATGGAGCATTTTTTCTGTTTTTGAATTCTCCAGTTTTATTTCTTCAGCGTGTTTTTTGTTGTTTTTGATGGTGTTGACGGTGAGCCGAGAACGCCAAAGCGGCTATGATGTGAGCCATAGCGACTGCAAACCAGAGGTGAGGACAGGGAGATAGACTTGCTCTTTCCTCCCCCGACTGAGGCGGTTTATAAATCACAGAGCCCAGTTTCATGTCTCCACTTCCTGTACCTCTCCATTAAAAATGATAAACTATACCTCTTGAAGCCACTCGCTCGCTTTAGGGTCCCAGTCTGCACCTTCCTGGTGAAGAAGCAAGAGTGCGCCGCTCAGATTTATTCCATCCCCTCCCATTGTTAGGGATGAATAAGAGAGTAATTAACTGTGTGTGGGGGTAGCAGCTGCACAAAGACAAGACTGTCTAACACAACGAGCCCGATCCATCTGCTCGTGCTCCAACACACCTTTCGTATTATTTTGATAAATAAGAGCATATCTGCTTAGCAATAACAAATGCTGGTTTAATACTCAAAAGACCACCAAGAGGCCCTCCATCCTGGGTCTTCTCTCTTCCCGCTTAAATGAGGACAAATGGGCCTTACAAATCAGCGGCGTGCGCAAGACTGCCATCCCTCCTGTCTAGTAAACATACACAGAGCAGTGACACATAATGAGAGTGGTGGAGATCCCCAAAGACAACCAGGAAAAGGTTAGTGAAGCATTGATCTCATGAGTGTGCCCTTCACACCATGTTCACACCACGTTCACCTCACATAACACGACGACCACCGGTAGAACGCACTATCTACAAAGGCCTGGTGCTTTTGCGTGTTTTCGTTTTTATTGTGAAGGACCGAAAAAAAATTAACTATAAGGGAAGAAAATACAGCAAGTGAAACGTTGCAACACACAGCTGAGGCACGTTAGGTAGAGAGACTGGGAGTCAGAGAGGAAGGATAGCAGGATTCGTAATAAGCCCAGTAAAATGAACAAGAAAAGACTGGTGCATTCAATATGTCTGCAGTGGCGTCAGACAGTCAAAACAAATAAAGCCAAGGCCGCAGTGGAGAAACGCAGCTCAATATGGACTTACTGGGAGGGGGACTGGCTGTCAGCAGGGAAAGAGGACACAGTTTTATTCATCACGCCGATGAGCTATTACCTCTCCCCTCCTGATGCTTCCGCCAGCTACACTGTGAAGGAAGAAGAGGCTGCCCTACTGCCACGGAGCCATCCTCCTGCACACTAATGTGTCCCTGAAGTTTTGTTAAAGCTGGTTATTTACTCCTGCAAAGCAATAGCTCCAGCCTTGGGGGCAGCAGAGAGGAGAACACGCTGGCGTTTCTTGCTATGAAGCACTATCAACTACCGGGGGTGGGGGGTGGGTGGGGGGTGTTCCTGTTCCTGCCGAAACACTTAATGCTAGACAGTAAAAACAAGAAAAGATCCAGCAAGACTCAAATATGACCAAAGATGATGATCAGTGCCAAGAAAAGCAACAAACACTCGCACATCACTACTTGCAAGAATGTTTCTGACATTGAGTGTCTCATAAAAATCTGTAGGAATTTACCAAAAGTAGTAAGAGAGACCCCTCCAGGTAAGAAATTACAAATTGAAAGTCATAAATTGCTATTACTAACCATTTTTCACCCCATTCCAGTCAATATAAACCATGTTGAAAATAGTCAAAAATTTCTTTTTTTGCTTACCAACCCAAAAGCAGTCACAAAATACTGTAGCTGCTACTTTAAAGGACCGCCTATTTACCATTTTTCCAGTGATACATTTTATGAGCTGATCAAAGACCGAAATGTGTGATGTTTGGGAGCTGGAGATGCTAAACTCCGGCGGTCTTGGTTTGAAAGAAACTTGCTGCAGCTGGAATATTTTTTTCAAAGCAACAGTACGAACACTGAAATCTGCAATCATCATGACAATTTGCACCAGGGGAAACATCTCAAAATGTACATGTCAAAAGGAAAGAGGAAAATATGTTTTTTTTCTTATAATTTGTATAAACCAAATCTTTGCTATTACAGCGTTAAGGACATCGTCACAGCCGGGCTTATCAAACAGCAGCACATACAGTAGTCTACAAACAGGAGCACAAGCAAGGCAAAATGATTGGATGGGTATGGAAATCAACTTGAAGGAAGGTCAAAGTGATTAAGCTGACATTAATGACAGGCCTAGTCTTCCTGTGAGAATGCTCACCGTAGCTGTCTCTAAACCCATTTGTCATTCTGCTCCCAACGCCAAAGCATCTGCTTTGAAGTCTCTACCACTAATGCTACACAGGGAGGTTAAACAGCTTAATGCTCAAGTCTGTTTCACTCCTCTCACTCTCTAATGTTCCCGGCGTTTTATGCAATGGGGTTACGGCTCCTGGATTTCACATCTCAATTTGCCCCAGATAGTCCTGTAAAAGCTCCCCTTCATTCTTATTTGCTTTCTTGTCTCTGTCAAAGGAAGAGAGGTGCAACCTGGAGCATGTGGGCACCGTGGTGAGCACGCCCCACCCATCCATTCCCAGAGAATAAAAATGTTTACATAGGAGCCGTCTGTGAGTGGTTGAGGCTTCTACAACTGAACGCATCACTTATTCTCCTGGAGATTTGAAAAGACCTGACAACAAAAGTCTTGAAAAATGAGATAATGATCTCATATGGCCCTCTCAGTGGAGGTCATCTTTAAATCCTTTTATGTCTCTCACAGTGTATGAATGAAACGATACAGTCATTACGATAAATAAAACAGGATCCGAGGCGCTGAGGACTCCCTTACTCTCAAGCACAATGAGATTATACTGATGCATGTGACATTAACAATATCAGCAAACAAATATATGAAAGCATGAATGAAACGGAGACAGAGACTGATTTTCACAGCCAATTTGAGATTTTAGGGTTGGTATGTGTGTGTGTGTGTGTGTGCGCGTGTGTGTGTGCGTGTGTGTGTGCGTGTGTGTGGAGGAGCTACTGGCAAACAGCACACAGAGCAGACTGGCAGCGGAGGCAGCCAGGCTCGCAGGCTGCAAAGCAATTTCACTGTTTGGCAATACTGTTGTCTCTGTGTGTGGATTAGAGCTGACACCAGCGCGACCGAGTCATGCTAAATGTAGTACAATCACAAGCTTTTGTTCCTGATCTAAAACCCCCGATGCCTCTCAGATTCATGAAAGAAAAACTGGAAACAAGCAACCAGTAACAAATAAGGGGAGCGCTATTTCGCCGTATTGCAACATGGTTTAAAACAACAGAGCGATTAGAGTAACTCGTGGTGAAGGCACTCAGCCAAGTTTGTGGAAATCATCTGCTTTTATGATATCCAGTGAGTACATTTCCACCTCTTTCTCATCACCTGACTGTACCAAAGTTTTTCTACAGCCTGACTGCAGCCTCTCCAGCTAGCACACAGGCCCGTGAGTTGTGAGTTGCCTGGCAGGACCTGGCAGGACAGACCCTGACCCGTCCTTTTCATGCTCGCCCACGGAAATACCATCTGGCTGGTGTGAATGATTACCACAGCAACGGCCGGGTGACCTGCAGCCAGCGGGAACCAAGGTCACTCCACCTCAGTGATTCGCACTTTCCCTGCCCTCTTTTCATCAGCCGGCAGGTGAATTATTCATCCTGGGCAACTCACGGGCACAAATCCTCCCGCACTAAAAAACTGCACTCAGTTTGCTGATATATAATAACTTATAATGAGTAAACAAACGCTTTGATGTAAACTGCTACAATGAATAACTCACAGATGGCCTCAGATATAATAAGAGCAAAGCTCTATGTGAGCATAGATGGCAAAACAGCTGTAATGTTACACTTCCAACCATGACTGAGTTAGAAATAAGTAGATTAATTGATTTCTGACACATGTCATAGAGGGTGTCTAATTCAAGCTGCAGGCATCTCTGCAACAAGAAGCCTGGGACATTTTCTTCTTTTTTTTTCTTACCAGAGCTGCTGCTGTCAGTGTGACAATGTGATAAAACTCAAGTAGTGAATGTTTTAGAGTGAGAAAAACCGAAATTATAACAGGACACTTGATTGTTTTTGCAACACAGCCACCAGTTTCAACACGTGCATGTGTGCAGACGCTCAAATGAGTTCTGAAAAACATTTTTTCAGACTGGACAAAGTCGCCAAGTTCAGGGCATTTTATATCTATGTTTGCTTTTAAGCATGTTATTTATATAGTCTTTTGTTGAAGTTAGCCAACTTAACTTTTTACTTATAGTTTTCTAAATTACAATGAAATACGTAAAAATGATCCAAAAGCCATTCACATGTGTGGAGGATGATTTATCGACAAAGCCTCCAAAGTAGATTTAGGCACTACTTTCATCAGTGTGATCTATTCAATATGACAATTAGGTGATTCAGGACAGTTTTCTACTGGTATACTGATTTTGTTTTATTCATACAACTTGTTCAATACCAACTGATCACTGACTGGAGTCTACCCTTTTATTTCTTTAGTAATATACCACTTCAACACCGCTCATGACACTGGCTCAGGCATCCTAAAGGGACAGCTCAGATTTAGCTCCGAGGCGACTGAGTCAGACTTTTTTTTTTTTTTTCTTTTAAAAAATGCATGTGTGCATAAATCTCACACGGTCCTATGAAGCCGGGCTGAAGCGGGATGAGAGCCAGCAGAGAGAACGCAACAACAACAGTGGATCCCAGCCTGGATGAGAGGAAGGTCCAGCCGCTGGGAGATAGAATAACACCCGACCGACACAAGACAAGCCAGAGCCACCAGGTCGGATTCATGCTCCTCGGTCTGCTTTTCGGTGGGAGCCGGACTGCCACGCTGCTGTCATCTCTCATGTTACAGAACATCAGTCAAACGACAGAGACGGTGCCCTTGCGCCGGCCGAGGCTGATTTACAAACATTAGCGGGGAATACAATTACACAGCCCCCCCCGGCCGAGCTGCACTATGCGGCTTCAGGAGAGATAGAGGAAAGGATGGGGTGGTGGGTGGTGGTACTGAGGGTGGGAGTGGACACTAAAACCAACATTTAGCTTTTACAACCTTAGTCCAGCCTTTAAGCATATAGCCTGTCAGCATTGTGGTTTATAAATGCAACTTTCAGCTGAGTGGGTGAAGCTATAGGCTGCGGAGCTGACATGCTATTTAATGGTACAGCCTAAATGTGCACGCTATTATGGCCGTCATACAAACAAACTGCTCACCTGCCACATTCTCCACGCTATTATTCAGAGACATTTTGCTGCCAGCTACTGTAATACTCCAACGTTTAAAAAAAATAAATAAAAAGCTTGATGAAGGCTGCCTAAACGCACAGTCTGCACATTTTTGACAAAAGTGCACTTAAAATGTCCGAGCACAGCGGCTATAACGTCCTAGAAATAAACTTTCAGACTCACAAATAACTTCCCAACATGCAAATCCTTCAAGGTTGAAAAAAATTAAATAGATAAAGATTTGTACCATTGCCAAAATGCAAGATGCAGCTGCAACGCAACGACCGTCGCATAAAACATTAAGCTGGGCGAAAAAAGTTACGGTCTACGTCCAAGAACGGCGATTCGGAGGCGCATTAAAAGTTTCCGGACACGTCTAAGTACGGCGGTGCTCGTCTCTGACGCTAAAGAGTAAAATAAAACAGAAAAGCGAACGCGTGCAAACATCAGTGCTGTCCGCGGTGCTGATCCCAGATCCGTGTGGCTAACACAGAGCCTGTGCAGCTCCGCGGTCGCTCCACCGCTGATCAATGATTGAACTGAACAAAGGCAGAACAGGGATCAATTTCTAATAACTATCAATGCAAACGCCGCCAGCTTCCGTCTCGCATTCACCCCAAAACGACTTAACACACACCGGAGCACAGTCACAAGACACACCGCTGGAAAAATACGCCGAGAAAGGGGAGAATAGCACTAACCTGAAGCCGCCGTAGATCAAATTTCTTCCAATATTGAAACATCGATCCTACATCGGCGGCCATCTTGGGGGATATTGAGGAGATTTTTTTCAGCGGCTGCAATAAATATGTGGGCTGGATTCCCCCTCGTTAAACAACGTTTACGACCACCGGTCCCGCTTGCTTTTTCTTTTTTTCTTTAAGAAAAGTAACCAACAGACTTAAAAAAGAGAGTCCATCGATGTGTTTGACAAGTCTGCCAACGTGTTTTTGTTTTTCTTTCATGGGAAGTAAGATAGAAGAAAAATTTCTTAAAAAGTGGACAGTATTTTTGGCGAGCTATCCCACCTTCTTCGAAAATGTAAAGAGTATCCCAGGTTCCGTCCGCAACATTAACTTGACAGTTGCACTTGATTTTGCTTTGGCAAAGTTATCAATACTGACGTAAAGCCCGAGGTTGATCAATACCGTCTGGAAAAGAGAAGGAGATGATGTGTAGATTAGTGGAGTTCTGGGAATTTGGCCAAGCCTACTTTTTTGGCGTGTTTATTGTAGGAGCACATGGGATATTATAATTAGAGGCAGAGTAGCAAATTAGAATAGGCTAGATTATCAATAGATGTAGTGAGCAATTATGAGGATGTCACTTAGTCTTAACAAATAGGACAAAATAGTACACCAAATGTTAAATTCTGAGTATGTGAAAGGAATTTTACACTAAAACCTGAAATAATTAAAGGTAATATTTCCCTTTTCTAATGCTTGACAAGACTTAAACACAACTATTTCCTTAATTAAACATGTCAAATATTGTCTATATGTTGTAATGTATCTATTTTATGATCTTTGTGGATATATGTATTTACAATTAAAGGCAGAGTAGCAGATTAGAGTAGGCTAGATGTCACTTAATCTTAGCAAATAAGAGAAAATAATGAACAAATTGTTAAATTGTGAGTATGTGAAAGGAATTTTACCCTAATACTTGAAATAAGATGCTATAAAAAGGTAATATTTTCCTTTTCTAATGCTTGACAAGACTTAAACACAATTATTTTCTTAATTAAACATGTTATATGTTGTCTATATATTGCAATGTATATTTTTTATGAATTTTGTGGATATATGTAGTTACAATCAGAGGCAGAATAGCAGATCAGAATAGTCTAAATGTTGCTTAGTCTTAGCAAATAAGGGAAATATTACACAAAATGTTAAATTGTGAGTATGTGGAAGGAATTTTACACTGATACTTGAAATAAGATGCCAAGAAAAGGTACTATTTCCCTTTTTCAATACTTGACAAGACTTAAACACAAATATTTTCTTAATTAAACATGTCATATGTTGCCTATATGTTGTAATGTATATATATTATGATTTTTGTGGATACAGTTTGGTCAAAACTTGATTAAGACATTCTTTGTCAAGCTCAAACTTAGACTGGAGCTAAATAAAAGTTACATTCTATTTAAAAAATGTTTGGTTTGACAGTGCACAGCTCAGTTAAATTGCACCAAAATTTACTGTGTCTGACTTAATAAAGCATGAGGTTGCTCTTTGTCCACTTAAAGCAACTAATTCCTTTGGTCAAAGAGCACACTGTGCTGCTGTGCAGCGCCAACTCTGGTACCAGGTGCTCCCCCTGCTGACACCACACAGTCAGGAGTTATGTGCACATGGGCACTGTGTGATTTCCTCCATTAATTATTCTGCGTACACTTACATATAAGTGAAAATATCCATCAAAACCGATGGCTTGCATCACGTTCCACCCACCAATCGCTGTACACGTGCCTCACAGTAGCTCCTCGTTGATATTCCTTATGAAAATCAGTTCCAGGTGGAAAATAATATTCTCATGAGTCATATTCTAAGCCCCTCAAGGGACAGTGACATATACCTCTACCTCAGAGAAACACCCAAGGAGAAAGCGAAGGAAGATTATTAAAAGTTTTGCTTATTGCAATTTATTTATGGCTCTAGGGTGAGACTTGGATTCAGATGTAATGAGTCAAGTCAAGTCAGCTTTATTTATACAGCCCACAAGTTTATCCAGCATGATCTCCATCCGGGACAAATAAATACAAGGAAGGTATAATGTGTCAGGAATCCGGTATTAACATTTTGGCCATAAGCTTTTAGATTTTTTTAAACTCACTAAGGTATGAGTAAGATAACTGATAACACGTGAGAAATAAAATCAGTCCCCTGTTTGGTAATATTTTTCAAATCTCCATAATCTAAAGTGTTGCATTCATTATTAATGACCAGAACAGAGAAGTTGTGATCAGTGCTATACATTAATGTGAAAAAGAAAGTACACCCTCTGTCATTTTGTGAGATTTTATGCATGAGGCTGTTATAAAAATGTCAGACGACTCAAACGACAGCACACGACATGTTGCACCAGGTCCTTATTTTTTCAGCAAAAATGGCTTGACCGAAATGTAGATACAGTGTTTGAAAAAAAGTCCACCCCATGATCCAATATCTTGTAGAACCACCTTTAGCAGCAGTAACTAAAAGTAATGGGGTTTTTTTATGATGTTATCAGTCTTTCACATAATTTTGGTCCACTCTTCTTTCCAGCGTTGCTTCAGTTCATTGATGTTTGTAGCAGTGGGTTTTGCAAAGCTCTGTTAAGGTCCCACCACAGCATTTCAGTCAGGTTGAGGTCTGGACTTTGACTGGACCATTGCAACACCTTGATTCTTTTCTTTTTCACACAAACTGTTGTAGATTTGCTGCTGTGTTTGGGATCATTGTCGTGTTGATGACCCAGTTTCAGCCAAGCTTTAGCTGCTGGACAGATGGCCTCACATTTGACTCTAGAATACTTTAGTATCCAGAGGAGTTCATGGTGGACTCAATGACTGCAAGGTGCCCAGGTCCTGTGGCTGTGCATCATGACCAAACATCTCCACTTTGGTCTGGTCTGTCCAAAGGACATTGTTCCAGAAGTCTTGAGGTTTGTTCAGATGTAACTTTACAAACCTAAGCTGTGCTGCCATGTTCTTTTTAGAGAGAAGAGGCTTTCTCGTGCAACCCTTCCAAACAATCCATACTTGTTCAGTCTTTTTCTAATTGTGCTGTCATGAACTTTAACCTTTAACATGCTAACTGAGGCCTGTAGAGTCTGAGATGTAGCTCTTGGGTTTTTGACCTTGGGGTGAACTTGCTGGGACGTCCACTCCTGGGAAGATTGACAGCTGTCTTGAATGTTTTCCACTTGTGAATAATCTTTCTCTCTGTAGAATGATGGACTCCAGATAGTTTGGAAATGGCCTTGTAACCTTTCCCAGATTGAGGACAATGATTGATGAGAACAATTGCTTCTCTGAGATCATTGCTGATGTATTTCCTCCTTGGCATTGTGTTAACACACACCTGAATGCTCCAGAGCAGCAAACTGACAAAAAATATTTTTATAAAGGTGCTCACACTTACTGAATATTAATTAATTAAGTTGATCTAATTAGTGCCACCTGACTGCTATGAAAGCAATGAGGGTAGATATTTTTTTTTACACAAATCTTCTGCAATTTAGCTCAGATTTGTTAAATAAATAATGACATGGTGTGAAATGTCATGTCTCGTTGTTAATTTAACATTTAAAATTTAACATTTAAAATGCAGATAAAGAGGATTTTTTAAATGATGTGCTCATATGAACAATCTTCTTTCTTTTTTCTACGGTTGTGTCTGCATTTTGAGACAACATAATTGTTTCCAATTGTGGAAAAACTGAGTCACACACCACAAAGTGTAAAGAGTAACACTGAACAGACTGAACATACACCTCAGTGAGCGAAGACTTCTGTTTTCTTTGATTGAACCTTTCGCCTTGTCTGTCTCTGCCCACATTAAAATAATTATTTGGACTCACAGACAGGAACACCGTGTTCTGTTTCAACAGGAAGGAAGAGCGCCGTGGCTTTGCAGGGACCCAGGTGGGACTTAAACCCTCAATCTCCGCCCCCAGACTCCGATGCCTTGTCTATCACACGCCTGAATCTACGCTCAGCCTTTTGAAAAATGGCTTAATCTAATGGCTTAGGTTGACTCTTTACTTCTGAATATAATCTTGACCTCACATTTACAGCCCAACAAAGCACAGCAGGACTCTTCCAGTAGTCTTGTCACCCCATTCAAATGAATGCATTACTCTAAAAAAGGCTGTGAATGGTTATGTAAAATGAGGACTGCGTACACAGAGGGGATATCTTAAAGAGCATTAGAGGCATTGTTTAGATTAGGTCACAGAAGGAGGGTTTTCAAATTACTGTGTCTCATTAGAAGAGCTGACAATAGATATTCACTCGAATCTTGTACTTGTTATTAATTATAGCAATTTATGGTGTAAAGAGTAATACCTAATAACAGCTCCACAAACAAAGTGTCCCCTGCTTTGGTTATTTTAAGTGTCTTTAAACATGGATATCATGCTCTGTAAGACCCACTATGCTATCATCCAAGGGGAATTTATTTCTGAAGAATAAAAGTAATTTTGCATAGACTTGGTGTAACCAAAATCCCCCTTTTAAAAATAAACTTTTGACTGAACTTTTCCAGTTATCATTATCAAGTGAAAAGCTTAGTCTTTGTAACTATAAATATATGCAAATTTATATTTTATTAAACCTCATTTCAACCTAGCAAACATCTAATTCCAGAGAACAACGTGAGGTCTGTGTTACTCAAGTTTTGTTGTCATTTTGGTCGAAACAGCACAGCTATTACGAGGGAGTTTATGCAAAAAAACATCATCGAGTATTTCTTTACCCAGCAAATAAGCGTGTAATGAACCACCACAATGCACCTGCACTTTGATTGTATTACAATAATATTTAACTCCGTCAGGTGATTAGTGGACTGTATAAAGGTTTAATAAGTTATTCATTGGAAAATGTGATAATGTCTTGCAATTTTTATGAATCAAAATCACATCAACATATTTAAACACCCCATTTGGTGCGTGAAGCAGATGATTTCAAGAGTGATTCTGTAGAAAATTGTACTTATCTCAAGGTAATACACAGGTAAAAAATTATTTCTGGGACTATTCATCAAATTAAGACAACAATGTCGAAACAGCAATGAGGTAATTTAGTGTTGGCAGGAGTGTTTAGATGTTAAATGTTGTGGGTCTCTGGCACTATCTACTGGACAAACTGGGAAAATATACCGTCAAAGAAATGAGAAGGGAGTCTGCACTCTGATGAAACAGTGTGACAAATGAAAGAAAAACTTGACTCCAACCTTGGGAAAATACGCTGGCTCTGACATGCCATTGGGGGCATTTGGCTTGCATGATTTGTGTCCACTTAGGAAGAGTACTTGGAAATCAATACTCACCTTGGTCTTGAAGTGAAAAATTTCTATCATGATGAGAATGGTGTCTTCCAGGATGACAGTGCCTGCATCCACAGGGCACGAGGGGTCCCTGAGGGGTTTGATGGGCATGAATATGTTGAGAATACAGTCACCAGATCAAAAATAATCTGGAGATTTTGGACCAAACTGCTCGACTGGGCATCAAAACACGAATTGAGGGAAATGTTTTGGGGAAAAATCATGTTCCTTTCCTTCAGAAGAGTTCTAGAGACATAGCGAAATAACCCCAGGGCTCTTTGAAGCTGTTCTGTTGATATGCAATTGCGCAACACCTCAGTAAGGTACTTTTTGTGTCACCCACCTGTAAATGCTAACTATATGCTCAAATGCTGTCCAGTGTGCGTAAGTGCAGACTTGCAATATGCCATGTTTTGAAACTTGCTTGTTTCTGATCTATAAATCACATCAAAGGTGTAACTAGTGTGTAAATGACATCCTTATAACCAACCAAAAAAGGTGTGTAGTCCTACAAAATGGACATTTATTTAGATTTTTTTAAAAAGGACCTCTATTCTATTTAAAAACCTGTTGAAAATGCTTTTGCAGGTCACAGCTACACAGGTGGAATGCAGTTTAGTTGAACTGAAATCAGGTGACTGTATTAAGCCCGATGGCCCCTTCTGAATGCTGTCCAATGAGTTTTGATCCACCTTCAGTACTTCGCATTCATGGTGTTGCTTCCATCAGCTGTGAGCAGCAGTAAATGCCTGCGTGCACATACATGCCTGTGCTATAATACAGGCACCACCATGTTTGACAGATGAAGCTGTGCTTAGGCTCAGGGGCTGACTCCACCCACCCACACACGTTCCTTTTCAGTCACTTGGCAGAGATAAATTTCAGCACAATCAGTCAATAAAGCCTTGATTTTTGGGGTTTTTTTTGTCCATCTTCTTCCCTTGCTTGGTCACATCTGGGCTCCTCGTATCGACAGAGTGCCCCACCTTCGTCTAAATGTCAGCTCTCAACTATGTGTGAGCTCTTTGATGGATGAACTTCAAACGTCACACTGCCAATAAATATGTACACTGCAATTGCTTTTGATCCCTCTAAATATGGGCCACGTGTGTTAAAAGGGCAATAAATCACACACAGTTCTTTCTATATCAGCTTTGAACCTGCTGAGAATGCGTGTTTTATGAAGAATGTATTATTTTACTCCAAAAAATAAATAAAAGAGTAAAAAATAAAAATACTTATGGTGCAGACTGCGATGTGATCCAGTTTTACTTTTACTCAAATTTGGGTTGAATTACAGGTAACGCACGCTGGATATTAAGAGATAAAGCGCCTCCTTTTTTATTTTTAACTCACAACAGTGCCCATAAAGCACATCATGTGAGCAACGTTTCCTGTTAATGTTTTCCACATCGTGGTATGCTGTTTATGAAAAGGTTTTATTGGGGCTCAGAAAGTTTTAGCTAAGAGTTCCGCTTATTATACTACCAAGAACCAGCTCCCATCAGAGCGCAGCCTGGGTCTCTGCGGAGCACCAACAGGCGGGACAGCTGGATGATGGATCCCATCAAGTGCAACTGTCAGTCACAAACACAACTGTCCTTTGTCAGCCAGAGCTATGTCCTGTTGTTATTCTTGGGCCTCAGTAATGGGGTATGTGAGTTTGGCTATTATCCCTAAATCTCATGAACTCAGACAATGGAGGCCGGTGGCGGTGAGAGAATAGTCCTCTTTACCTGCGTCTCTGCCTAAAGAAGGCATGGAGTATTTATAGTCCATAAGCATGTGCTATAATACAGTAGAGGAGAGAGGGGTCAGTATATCTAGCCCTTGTTTTGTGTGCTGCTCCATCATAAAGCAGCAACGACACGACCTGGTCCTCCTCCAGCTACCACTGAAGCATGGTGAGTGGACACAGATTTTACTCTCAATTCTTTTTCCCAGGACTGTGGAGTGAAATTCTGGTTTTGTTGCATGGTTAATGTGCTTATAAAGTATATATAATTGTATAGCGAACTGTCATGGTCTCTTTTGATTAATTATACATCTAGCTCTGCTCAGACTAGTGCTAATTAATCAATACGCTCCATGTCAATGAGCATATGAGTACTGAATGCAGATTTAAAAAAAATAATCAATAGAACAGTGCAGCAGCTGTCCTATTTGAAAAAAAACATATTGATCATATTTGGTAGCTCAAAAGGATATATTTTTCAAAAATTACTTATTTGGAGAAAGAAGATGAAAAAATAGAAGATAGTAGAAGAGGAAAGATTTAGGAAAAGAGAAGACAGATGTAATGGAGTGGATGGATATTAGATGAGAGGACGGATGGAGCAGTAAAAAAAAAACAAAGGAAATAGAAACACCAAAGAGAGAAAAGAGAAAATCATCAGATTGGGAGAGGAAAAGGAGGCAGCAGAAGGGGCTGTGAGGAAGAGGAGGAGAAGAGATAAGAGTCGTGAAGAGGAAAAAAGGAGATGAGAGGTGAGGTGTAGACAGCAGAGGAATGGGAAAAGTAAGGAAATCAAAAACAACACAAAGAGAAAAAGAAAGGAAACAATCATTAATACAAACAGTGGAAGACAAAAGGAGATGACAGAAGAGCAACAGGTGTATTTTTTAAACCAACAAAATATCTGTTGGTCCAAGCAGCCAGCTGTTGGCTTATTTCCAAATAGTGTTAAATTAAATTTGGCCCCAGAGGTCTCGTCCACCAGATATCCCGCAGCTGCAGAGTTAATCCACAACAAGGTTTAGACAGCAGCTGTGGAGAAATGATGTCATCACAGAACATCACCTTCCACTGTTTTCCACCGTTTTCTGGGGAGACATGTAAACAGATCAACAAAATCCTCCCCTTAAGGGGGGGCATTCTGATCAAATGGGGCTCAGGGCACCATCCTGTCATCACACAGGTCACACTGAGTAATCCCTCATGTGATCCTGGAACTGTAGGAGCACAGAGAGCAGACACACCCTCCCCAGGCTTATAAAGGAGAGGGTGTAAAAAAGTCTCACAAATCTGGAAATTTGAGTAAATATTTCCATAACAACCTGCCAGTGTTTATAATCCTTCTTAATGAAATGTGTGCCCCTGGAACTGCATAAACACTGTCTGCTGTGAAATTAATGCCCCCGCACTCGGTAGATTCACTCATCACCGGCTCGTTAAAGCCGACAACAAGTGGACAGGTGATGATAATGGCGTCATCGGTGTGGGATCTAATTATTTTGTTGTGGTCCAACCCTGCAGTCGCCCAAGAAAGCAAAGAAGAGAGCCGACGGAGCCAGCTCCAACGTGTTCTCCATGTTTGAGCAGGCCCAGATCCAGGAGTTCAAAGAAGTGAGTGATCTGACAGATGTCGTCTTTCACGCCGAACCTGAGTAGTTGTCTGCTTAATAAGCCCACCGCAGACGCAGCATGTAACTGTTAATCTTCTGCAGGCTTTCACCATCATGGATCAAAACAGAGATGGCTTCATTGACAAGAACGACCTGAGAGACACTTTTGCAGCCTTAGGTAAGCCAGCTGTGGTGTCCACTCGGAGGTTATGAAAGTTATTCTCACTATTTTCTGTTATTGTGTCACTTAACCATTTAACCAACCATCAGTTTGTTTGAAAATGTTTTAACAAGATTAAGACAGGCTGAAAATAATTCCTGTCATCCACCTTGTCATCCAATCTGTCTCAAGGCCGTTTAAATGTTAAACAAGAGGAGATTGACGATATGCTGAAGGAGGCACCAGGACCGGTTAATTTTACAGTCTTTCTTACCATGTTTGGAGAGAAATTAAAAGGTAAACCATGTCGGGCTGTTATTACCCCACACCCTCATTATATATGTAAATTAAAGTGGAAACTCTCAGAGAAGACACCACTTTGATTCCAATCTTTCATTGACTCCCAAATGTTGGTTTTCAGGTGCTGACCCAGAGGAGACCATCCTGAATGCTTTCAAAGTCTTTGACCCTGAAGGAACTGGGACATTAAAGAAAGACTTGTGGGTAACACTGTAGCGTACGAACAGATTGTGTGAGTCTACCTGTTCTGCTCACCTGTGCTGTTTTTTTTACAGTATGACAGATATGCTGACGACTCAGGCTGACAGATTCTCAGCTGAAGAGGTCTGTGCACCAACTTTGAAAACGTGACTTTGTCTATTGGAGTTTTGGAGCTTTTTAAACTTTAAAAAACAAAACATATGATTGTTCATTTTCACTTCGTATCAACAGATGGAACAGATGTTTGTAGCGTTCCCACCGGATGTAGCAGGAAACCTAGACTACAAGAACCTGGTCCACATCATAACACACGGTGAAGAGAAAGACCAAGAATAGATGCATTCATACTGAGGCCATGTCTGGAGAACTTGTGGATCATGTTTGTGTCCAGATATGTGCTCCATCACACAAACACTGCAGAAATAAAAAGCCGGGGCAAAAAAAAAAAACCTTTTCAGCTTCAATTTTTGTATTAATTATTATTATTATATGCTTATGTTTGTATGTATTCTAATAATGGGTGAAAGTAACATTTCATTTAATTACGGAGAAGGAAATGTTTCAAACATAATCTTTAAAATATCAGATACCAAAAGATGCTGATGATGGTGAATGATTAAAAGAAATGGCAGAAACACTGAAGAAAACATTTATAAGGATCCACTAACATAGTGACATGCAGGCCTTTCCAAGAGTTAACTTTACTCTGGTACATACAGTGATATAAAAAAGACCGTACATCCTTTTTTAACTCTAAAGCTGTATGTAATAACTTACAAATGCAGAAGCAGTGTGATAAAAAGGTTCTGCTAATTAAATTAACTTAGTTAACTGATCACCAGTAAGTGTGAGCACCTCTATGATATCAGCACAAGCACCTCATACCATCTGTCAAGCACGCTGATGATCTGGGCTTGTTCTGCAGCCACAGGACCTGGGCACCTTGCAGTCACTGAGTCCACCATGAACTCCTCTGGATACCAAAGTATTCTAGAGTCAAAATCCAGGCTTTAGCTCTCAGACAAATGAGAGCTGTGCACAAAGAAAGAGCCAACCAAAAGTCTTCAAAAACAATGTGAGACACTGATGATGTCACTCAGAAAACGATTACCTCAAATTGTTACTGATATAGGTGGTTCTGCAAGCTACTGAATCACAGAGAGTATCTGCTTCTTTTGGCATAGTTTTAGCTTAATAAATATGACACTGTGTGATATGTTGTTCTGACAGTGTAAGTGTTTAAATAAACAGAAGGGTGTTGCTGCCTAGACAGAGTATCCTTTAAAATGGTTTTGTGTAAAAGTATATTGGCTAGAAAAGAGTAGTTTCAACAGATAACTGGAAACCACGCCCTGCTTCTTTGAACCCAGTTATTTGTCTTCACTTTAAAAACTCCAAAGTATCTGTTCAAGGGAATGCTCTGTTCTTAATTTAACAGTCAAACCTAAAACTTCAAAACATATTCATTACCAGTCAAAAGTCTGTACACACCAACACATTCAACATAAAGGGGAGGGTGTGTCAAACTTTCCACTGGTAGCTCTTTGCATAGATTAAAACAACCTCCATCAGTTTATTTTGTCATTTCACAGCTTAGAATTTTAAATATGTGCACATTTGTTGAAGAGAAATGTAATTATATGTTTACTAGAGTGCATGTGGACATGATCAAATTATGCTGATGCAGCTTTTATGTATGAATACATATAAAAAATTTATCTACTGCATAATTACCTTCTAATAAGCTCATAATATAACTATAGCATTAAATTACCTTTGACAACAGAATAAAAAAGGATAATTATTGCAGTTTACTTAAAAATGTCACTCTCTATAACTAGGGATATTAAATGTGCTCCAGCAATGCTCTGTCCTTTTATCTATAGGGGTATCAAATTAATCAAGAAGAGAAAATAACATGACAAACTTCCATTATTGATCAAAACTTGAATTTAGCGTGTAAATATGGATCCACCCATGCTTTATTTAGACATTACACTGAGGTATGCAAAGCACCTTCACATTTTAGCCGAGAATAAAACCATCTAGGTGGAACATTGCTATTTTTGTAGACTGTTTTCCACGTTCAGTGATTTCCAGATGTCTGTTTTCTCTACACAGTACAGTAGGGGGCAGCAGCAGGACAGCTAACAGAGGCAGCAGCCTCCTAGAAGCAGCTGGCTCGCTGTTCAAGGTGCGGCAGAGGAAAAACAAGAGACAGGACACCACAGCTAGCTATCAGCTAGTGCGGCTGACGTTTATTTTTTTAATTAGCTGTTTCTAAACCAAAGCTAACATTGGATGCGACTTAAAAAAATACGATGTAAAAGTAGTTTATTAGATTGTAAAAATTATAAACAAACAGCTAAACAGTGGCTGGGTCAAACCTGCATCGTTTACGCTCAGCCGGAAAATTAGCGAAGCTAAGCTAATACAGTATAGCTAATGCTAGAATAGACTAGCTTTTGCAACTACGTTCACGCGAAGACCTAGATTTGACTGAGCCTGTTTTATAAACGCAGACACTTGCAATGGCTGATGTTGACAAGCTCAGCATAGACAGCATCATCCAACGTCTTTTAGAAGGTAAGTAAATTAATGATATTACTGGAACATAAAAATGATTTTGATTATGTGAACGCTGTTGTGACAATCGGTTACAGTAGATCGCAGCTAGCTGGAGCGTTATGTTTATTAACACCTTAAGCACAATTTATTTGGTTATTTGAATTATTATTGTCAATATTAACATACTAATATTGTGTCTCCTAAAGTATTTCTGGATAGAAAATGAGGAATAGTTGAAGGACATGGAATAACTTGGCCAAATACACACTGCATATTTGTTAACATTTATCCTAATAAGAGTGTGAGACTATATGTTGGAAGCATGTCTGCAGTGTCTTTCAGTTCTTACAACATCTGATGTTAATGTATATCTAACTGTATGTTGGTTTCTTGTCTGCAGCCTTTGCAAAAAAAAATAAAATGCTGTACTAAGCATCACGACTTGGCAGGAACAGTGCTGGCTGTTATTTTGTTGTTGTTTGTGTTTTCTTTGTTTCAGTCAGAGGAGCAAAGCCGGGTAAGAATGTGCAGCTGCAGGAGAACGAGATTCGTGGATTATGCCTCAAGTCCAGGGAGATCTTTCTCAGTCAGCCCATTCTTCTGGAGCTAGAGGCACCTCTTAAGATTTGTGGTAAGCTACTACATTCATTTTCAAATGTCACCATCAAGAAAACGTTAAATTAGGATTCACGAGACCAAACAAATGGTGTGTTGTTCAGACTGGTTTCTGTCCGTTTACATATATCCCTGTCCTGCAGGTGACATCCATGGGCAGTACTACGATCTGCTGAGGCTGTTTGAGTATGGGGGCTTCCCTCCAGAGAGCAACTACCTGTTTCTTGGTGACTATGTGGACAGGGGGAAGCAGTCTCTAGAAACCATCTGTCTTCTGCTTGCCTACAAAATCAAATACCCGGAGAACTTCTTTCTGCTGAGGGGAAACCACGAGTGTGCCTCAATCAACAGAATATATGGTTTCTATGACGAGTGTGAGTAATGTGGAACGAATGTAACGATTCTTATGTGTTTGGTCTATTTTGTGTGCCAAGGGCAGGAAATTAGGGATTGAATTATGTGCTTTCTGTTCATGGTGTGTTAGGTAAAAGAAGGTACAACATCAAACTCTGGAAGACCTTCACAGACTGTTTTAACTGCCTCCCTATTGCCGCGATTGTTGATGAGAAGATCTTTTGCTGCCACGGAGGTGTGTGCCTTACTTTTTTCTTTTGCTTGTTTAACAACATTTCACAGTGCAGAATTTGATGCTCACGCTCGTGACCTCTGCTGCTTGTCTAAAGTTGTACAGCTTTGACGTCAACCACTCCGACTTATTTGCCTTTGCGAAATGCTGTCTGTGCAGTTTGTCGACTGACGTCTGCCCCGTTTGGCCTCTCAAACATGAAATAGATGCTGACCTCGGTATTAGTTTGTTTATTTGTACCATTACCTTGTCGTTGCTTTTAGGACTGTCACCTGACCTTCAGTCCATGGAGCAGATCAGACGCATCATGCGCCCCACTGACGTGCCTGACCAGGGCCTGCTATGCGATTTGCTCTGGTCCGATCCAGACAAAGATGTTTTGGGCTGGGGGGAGAATGACCGTGGTGTGTCATTCACGTTTGGTTCAGAGGTGGTCGCTAAGTTCCTGCACAAGCATGATCTGGATCTGATCTGTCGAGCTCATCAGGTAATTGCCGCCACTTTCTCTGTTAGACACGGTGTACTCTGAGCCTTGCTTTTGACTTCTGGTTTATATTTTTAAAGTTTGTGCCCATTTCAACTAAAGAAAATCTTTTTTGTGTTTTAACTCTTTCAGACCAGTGGTTGAATTTACAAAAACCTTTTAGAATCCAAGAATTTCCACTAAAACAGTGTAAGAAACTAAAAGAAAGGAAATTAAAGCATCTCAGAGATTAAACATCTAGCTATTACTGTAAATGATTGATTTCCCCCTTTATCAACATTTAAAATTATGATGTGATGCTCGATGTCCATCAGGCTTGAGACGTAAGGAACACATCAGGTAAAAAATTTGGGGCCTTTTCCACTAGTGCCTCTACTCGACTCAGTTTTTAGGGTTTCCCATTAGGTCGTAGCACCTGGTACAAGGTACGTTTTCAGAACCTGTTCAGTCGGGGTTCCGAGCAAGCTGAGTCCAGCCAAAAACGTGACATCTACAGACAGCAGGCCGCTGATTAGCCAGGGAGTGATGTCACTGGATGAGCCTTTTTTTTAAAAACCCAGCAACAGCGAGTTTGCGATTGTATTATTTCTGTTATCCTCAGCGGGGTAAATAACGTCTCTGTGTTTGGTGTCTGGCGAAAGAATCTAGTGGGAGTAAGACGGAGCGACCCGAAATGAGAAGGTGTCACGTCACGGGACTTTCGGACCCCACCCACAATGACGTGGTACTCGATTGAAATGGGAAAACAACCCAAACCGAGTAGAATTGAGTCGAGTAGGTACTAGTGGAAAAGGGCCTTTGAAAATAGTAAGTAAAGAATGAATTACATAAAAAGCAGGTACCAAAATAGGTTTTTCAGTTGTTTTTCGCATTTTGCGACCACGTGAAGAGACCTCCGTCCATCTTGTTGGAAACAACTGTACATCATACAGCTGACATTCCTCCTAATCCCGTCTTTTTCTATTTTTATCGTCTCATTGCAGGTTGTTGAGGACGGCTATGAATTTTTTGC
The DNA here is from genome assembly GCF_036924035.1 of Leuresthes tenuis. Lineage (NCBI taxonomy): Eukaryota > Metazoa > Chordata > Actinopteri > Atheriniformes > Atherinopsidae > Leuresthes > Leuresthes tenuis. Next base: position 27,642,481 of record NW_027325360.1, on the reverse strand, counting down.
AAAGAGGCAGCTTGTTACTTTGTTCTCAGCGCCTAACTATTGTGGGGAGTTTGACAATGCTGGTGCCATGATGAGCGTTGATGAGACTCTCATGTGCTCTTTTCAGGTAAAGTTCCTTTCACTTCTTAGCACCGCAGTGGTGGAATCTTACCCAGTTGAACAGTGAGCAAATGGTTTTTCGTCATTGCTTGTACCAGTCTATGATAGAAGCTATGATTGTGAACCATCACATCAAATCTGTAGCCAATCCTTTTTTAAGGTAGACTTAACGTTGCATGTGTCTATAATGCATATTTTAGGTTTTATTTCAAGATTCTACACTTTAATAGCTTGTTTATGGTTCATTCCGTCAAACTTATAAGACATTTGTTTTTGGTCCTGATCACAGTGTCAGTGTTTTTTTAAATATTTGTACAGTGACATAGAAAGACGCCTCTTATTAAATTAGAATATAGCCTGAATTACAGCATAACTCTTTAACTTGTTGTGTCTGTATAGTGATTTTAAATAATATCACATTTCTCAAGTTTTTTCAAGCCCAGCTTACTTAACTGAGGCCGATATTGTTTGGGTAATCATTTGCAGCTATACCGTGAAACTTAAACTCTTTATAATCCACTTGCAGATATTGAAACCAGCTGAGAAGAAGAAGCCCAACGGCAGCCGTCCGGTGACTCCTCCTCGAAACATGGTCACCAAGCAAGCCAAGAAATGAGGGGTCGGGTGGGACCAGTGACCAGAGTCTTATTCCTCTGGTCTGGTTTCATCTTCTGCATTTGAAGGATTGTTTATTCTTCAAGCTGCCAATACTGAAAATATACCCACTCCTATTTGATGAAAGCTATATATTTTATTGTTTTGTCCACAGGGGTAAATTGATATGTCACCATGAAAAACCTCAGGTGTTTTGCACTCCATTTTGCAGCTAGTCTTTGCCACATATGACTGTTCAATCAGGAAAAATGTAACAATGCGGCTACTTTAATGCACAGGAATGCCTTGTTTGAAGCTGTGCACAATTTTTATGATTTATTATTTTTTCCATGTCTCATTTGTCATCTTTTTCCTCACTGTCAGTAACTGTCATTAATGGCTATAAAAAGTACGGGGGCACAGACAGTTTACTTATGTAAACTTTATTTACAGTTGATTTACTGTCAATTTCATCAACAATTGACTACATTGCATCACATTTTTAAATAAGTCGTGCTAAATTAAATGAATAAAAATGCACTCTTGTAATGTCTAAGTCTTTATAATAAACTTCGAGTGTATTTTAGGGGGAATTTGGTATCTGAATGTTATTTGTTTCTAAAACTTCTATGCCTCCTAAGAATGATAAACTGAAATAAAACTTTTAAAAAGTTGTAAACTGCAATGTGTAATGTATATGTTGTCCAAAAACCCGTTATGAATTAAAAGGCTTCATTTGGGCATTATTGACACTCACAATGGGAGACAATAATTTAAATGATTGAGTAAGGTACGTGCTATTTTAGTTCAATTACGCTTAAAATATATTATTAAAGTTGATTTGTTCACTTAAGTAATCAAACTGTAGGTTTATTAACTCCAAATTTGACAGACGAGGACACAATGTCTTATTTCCATATAAGGAAGCGCTGATTGCGTAATGATCTCCTACGTCAGAGCAGTCACAAGACTGCTCGCAGAGCGAAGTGTAGTCTGAGGCCACATCCGTTGGTCCACATTTTTGTGTAATGCTGCGTGTCAGAAGAGGAACCATGGCCGTTGAGAGCCAACACTTACAACGCTTATTGAGTGGGAGAGACAACTGTTTTCTTTGAAATTCATCTCAGACGAAAAGCTTCACGAAACTTCGGTTCCAATATCAGCGGAAAGCATTGTCTGTGCGCGCGTGACGGCTCTTGCTTAACGACCGGACAGGTTAGCGAGTCAACATTGTGTGCTCCTGTCGACGCTAAGCTAGCGGCGCTGCTAGCTTGGCTGGTTCGTTTAAACGGAGCTGGTGTGTAGGTGATGTTGTCCGTGCTGTCGTACGGTCGACTGGTTGCCAGAGCTGTTATCGGCGGGCTTTCTCAGACGGACGGCCGCGACTACAGCCTGGTGACGGCGAGCTGCGGCTTTGGAAAGGATTTCCGCAAAGGCATCCTGAAGAAAGGGATGTGTTATGGGGACGACGCGTGCTTCATCGCCCGGCACAGATCTGCTGATGTTCTGGGTTAGCGTCTGGTTTGTTTTTACTGTAACAACGTTAACGGTTCAAGTCGACATCACTGTTCGAAGCTTGCTCTGACTTGAATGGAGGGCAACGGGTCAGTGCCATAACATGAATGCTGACCCCTTATTCAGCCGACTGATGCAAGTGCTCAAAAAGTGATTCAACTGATCTTGTGCTTTTACTTTTATGTATTATTTGCCTTAAGACCTGTGCAACTCTCGTATTATTTGTATAATTGAACTTAAACTTTATCAATTGAGAAGAATTAATTCACATGTACATATTTTTAAAAGCTTCTAGGTCTGCTCAGTTAAGGATAGACTAAAACGCTAAAGCAGAGAAGGCTTGATCTTACATAGGCGAGCTGTTATTTAAGACCTCTGCAGAATCTGAGCATCTAAGTTGATTGCCTGAGTGCGGCTGACGCACACTGAGTTGATCAGGGAAACAAAATTCGGGGCATCTTTTCACCACGATCTTGTTATTTTTGGTACGGTCGGTTAATTTGTAAGTTTAGGCCTGTTTCTCTGCTCTAACTCTGGGTCAGGAGATGCTGTCCTTGTATGATCAGCAGAGCAGATGCTGAAGACTGAAGTTTCCTTTCTTGGAAAATCTTGGACCCAACCAAAAGGTCGTACAGGAGCATGGCTCTTGCTGTAACAAAATGATCAGTGTTTACATGGCATCAGACGCTGGCCAGACTGATCAGAAACACTTGAAAGTAATCAAAGGAATAAAAGATTAACTTTCTTAGGTGTAGGCTGTTAAACACATTGTGATAATCCTTGGCTTCTACAAGTCTGTCCTTTCCTGTACTCGTCCTTTTTGCATCTTGTTGAAAGTGCCCATTGTTTCCTTCATCAAGCAGCTGACTGTTCTACATGTTCTTTAATCTGACTTGGGGAACAAGTCTGGATTGTCAGAGATGTTATCGTCAAATTGCTATTGTTTTGTTGATAACAAATAGTTTGCTGGTTGAGTTTGAAAAGGACTATTGTAACAATGTCTTCTTTTTTTTCAAACATTACTTTTACAGGTGTTGCAGATGGAGTAGGTGGCTGGAGAGACTATGGCGTGGACCCGTCACAGTTTTCTGGGACGCTGATGAAGACGTGCGAGAGGCTGGTGAAGGAAGGACGCTTTGTCCCCAGCAACCCTGTGGGGGTCCTTACGACAAGCTACTACGAGCTACTGCAGAACAAAGTGCCACTGCTGGGTGAGTGAAGCCACTTTTTAAGGCAGTTCTTCCTGCTTACCCCTGAATTAAAGGCACATCTTTGGCGACTGGCCTTTTTATTTATTCACTTAAATATACATTCCTGTGGATCATACACAATCTTTGTAGTATCTAAACGCTGGATCATAAAGTCTAACAACTGCCTCCTCCTTTGCCATGTAGATCATTCTGTGTAATTAAATGAGTGTCGTCTTCTTCTGGTTGTAAGATTTAAATATAATTTCATACGACTCGGCTCACTGCGTTTCACTTTGTTTGAAGGCTTGGCAAACAAATCCAGATCCATAACAAGTAGTCTGCAGGACATTACATTTTAAGATGTACTGTGTCTGCCACTAAACAGTTAATATCTCTGTGATTTGGATTTAAGTTGCACTGTTTTGGTCCAGTTTGTTTAGTGTATCTGCGGCAGCATAAAGATTTTCGCACCATGAGTCAGAACAGCCCGATCCAATTTAAAAAAAGAAAGAGGGGGGGGAAATCCAGGGAATGTACCAGCTAGTATCCCTTTCCTCCTTCGGACTGCTGCCTCCCAACAAAGTCTGTGCACACATTTCACATCAGGGACAGATCTGTCTCAGCGAGCGTTGGTACTTTTCCATCCAGTTCTCACATGTACAGCAGGGGAAACAACACTGCATTGTGCTGCTCTTTATCCGGCAAAGGGAATGTTCTTGAGGCTGGCAGCATGTGTAATTGTTTTGCCGTAGAGAAAACAGAGCAGCAAAGGGGTGAGTCACAGTGCGTGAGAGGTTTTAAGGTGGATCCCAGAGAGCATATTTTGGTGTGCTGGATGAATCACCAGCAGAGTGTGGCCTCGCGCTGCTCCACCTCATGTTTCTTCTTCATCACTTCTATAAACACATATGGCGGATTTCTTTTAAAAAAAAAAAAATAGGAAAATTTGACACTTCTCATATTTGTTGCAAGAAGCAACAAATAGGATGGGAATTGAACCACTGATCTTCTCTTCCAAGATGGGTGACAGTACCTTTACTGTAATAAAAATGTCTGTGTGTAACTTTGTCCCCTTTTGTGCGTTTCTGCAGGTAGCAGCACAGCCTGCATTGTGGTTTTGGACCGGCAGAGTCACAGGCTGCACACGGCCAACCTCGGAGACTCTGGTTTCCTCGTGGTTCGGGGTGGAGAGGTGGTTCACCGCTCGGATGAGCAGCAGCACTACTTTAACACGCCCTTTCAGCTCTCTATTGCTCCCCCAGGCGTTGAGGGGGCGGTCCTTAGTGACAGGTGAGAACCCCAACAGGAAGTAACTTGTGCGTCAGCTTTTGGAGGGCCCACATGTACATGTTTGGATGCAGTAATTGATGACGATTGAAGCTCCTATAATGTTAGATGGGTATTTTGTTTACTGTAATCTTCAAATCACGCCGAAGACTTTCAGTCAGGGTCTGATGAGATCTTTAATAGTTTCCTTTAACCCACATCAGTGTAGCTTTAGCCGAACATGGGTAGTTGTCCTCAGTGAGGATGAATTTTGGTTCAACTCTTACGTTTCTGGCAGACCTGAACAGGTTTTCCTAATATTTAGACCACTACCAAGGTTCAGAGGGGTGAAGTTACAAGAGTATGTGGGGGAAAAAAAGCGTTCAGAAAGTTAAATTTTAGTCATAAGTTAGTAGCTTTTCGTAGCCTCGTCTTCATTAAAAACACTCGTGGACACTTATGGATATTTCGGATCTTTCCAGCTCCCTATGTATTATATTTTGAAGATTTGATTCTCGATAAATGCCTACTTTGCACACATCTCTTGAATTTTTGGTGGGCAACCATGGTAGTGGTGCCTCATTCTTTGTATTTAATTATAATGTATTTAATTTAGAATTGTGGGATGTCCAAAAACACCAAAGAGGTTATTATTTTAAGATTTTATTTTAAGTGGATATGATGAAGTGCTACACATCCTGCCAACAATACAGACTACATGTAGACAAAACAAAGGAGCTTATCTCCAGCAAATATTTTTTCATGCTTGTGTGTCAGTGTTCAGTGAGTGTTGTTAAACTGAAGTGTAACGGTGGGTCAGGAGCCACGTGCTGCTGTGTCTCGTTGCCGTGGCGTGCTGAGCAGCAACACAGTAGACATCAGTAGCACGCAGGATGTTTGCCAAGATTTCTCCTATCACATAGGTCAAAGTCTGCGTGGGCTGATGGGCACAAAGAAGAGGCCATAGCCAATTCTGCACCTTTTTTACTCGTACATCTTTAATCTGGTGAATTATTTTAAGGCTCTTATGTGTTTCTCAGAAAACTGACAAAATACGAACCCCAGATGAAGGTGAACTGCATGCCTGAAGTCGATTTCAACCAATCTGTTATGAATTGTGCTATCAATTATATTTTCTTTTTAATTTCACTCATTAAGGGTCAAAACTGAAGACCAAAACCCCTTAGATCCTCCTCACATGGTGAGGGAGATGACGATTATATTTACCTCTTGAAATATTAATACTGCATATCGTACATTAATTAGTTTGATATGGCTTGTCCTTGCATATGGAAAATGATGCATTTATGTAAGGCACAATTATTTTCAAACATATGACTTTTTAATTATCTCAAGTGTTGGTCCTTTTAAAGCTTTTGAGAAATGACTTTGACTTAAAGGTGGGCAGTATCACCCGATACATAAACGTCTTTATGTCTCCACATCTGACTGTTGATGCTGACGGTGCGTGTTCAGGTTTTACGACGCTGCCTGGCTGGTAGACCATGCCTTTCAGTCGTCTTTTCACGTGAGCTGAAATTGTAACTACATAAAAATTGCTGCACGGAACGTGTTGTTCCTGGGAATATTGGCTCAGTGTGTCCCCGTTACAGTCCAGGTCGTTTGTAATGAATAACATTCATGAGTCGCTTGGGGGGCGTGCAGCAGGGCAGAGGCATCTTCCTAGAAACAAACATGACACTGGTGGATGAACTTGTTCCCTCCCTCTGTGCTGTGGCATCTTTTATTGGAGCTGACTGTTCTTTCCAAAGCCCCATGTGATGATTCCTTGAATTTGTCCTAATCAGGCACATGTGATTGTCTCCCGTAGAGAAAATTAATCTGTAGCTTTTTTCCCCCATGAAGTTGAGTAATGAGCTATAATCAGAACCTGGGCCGAATGTTTAGATTGATCAGGTCACATGGGACAGATTTCTCAGCATTGTTGATGCTTCTTAGTTTGCATTTGTAGCACTAGGAAACCACATTTTTACATATTAATGACCAGAATTGTAGTATTCCTGACTTTATTGCGTCTGTGCCTGCAGCCCTGACGAAGCAGACAGCTCCTCCTTTGATGTACAGCTCGGTGACATCATCCTCACTGCCACCGATGGGCTGTTCGACAACATGCCCGACTACATGATCCTGCAGCAGCTCAAGAAGCTCAAGGTATGTCACAAACGCATCTGCCTCTGAGATGAAATCAGGAATGTTTTGGAAATAAAAACTTCATGCTTTGTTTTTGCTTGTCAGAACACAAACTATGAGAGCATCCAGCAGACGGCCCGCAGCATTGCAGAGCAAGCCCACGTACTCGCATATGACCCCAACTACATGTCACCTTTTGCACAGTTTGCCTGTGATAATGGACTGAATGTAAGAGGTAAGCGTTTTGGTTTTCAGTTTAAAAAAATAATAAGTAGTATTTATCTTGGCACCACCCTCATAGTTTCTCTTACTGGTAATAAATTGGGTTTGTCAAGGTAGAATATTATCACCTCTCCTCTAAACTGACTGTTGAACTGGATGTGTGATGGGAGATGGTCGTCTTAGTCATCTGACCAGCAGTAGTGCTGGGTTACAAGAGTTGCTTAGTCTGTGCAAGTTATAACGAGCAGTACGTAGGGCTGGGCGATATAACGATAGCAGAAAAGTTGTTCCTCGATAGAGATATGAATCATGGCCAATATACTTTTCGATAGATTACGTTCGTCCATCTTTTGACAGACAATACGAATAACCAATGACAACAAGAGTTGCGTCGCGCTGAACCAATCATGTGGCTGGAATAGAGCAGCTAGCCGTGGCGTGTTTGTTTGTGCTGCTGCAGCCGTATAAAAAAAAAAAAAAAAAGAAAATGAATGTTCCCTCGGAAGAAACGACGGAAGACACAGCCCAAGGCGTAAGGGATGACATTGTTGATAAGAAGGGCCCGAAAAGTTCGATGGTATTTTGGTTTTTTGAAGTCCGATACAAAACAGTAGTGTGCATTGCAAATTATGTCGAGCACATGTTCTGACAAAAACAGGGAATACTGCTAATCTTTTTCATCACCTGAAGCAGCGCCACCAGTTTGAGCACGAAGAATGCAAACTTTTACAAACACAGCCTGGAACAAGTGCTCATCTTCCCCCAATAACAACGTCTGTGCAGCAGCAACAGTCTGCTTTATCCAGCGCTGTACGACAAAAAATCTAAGGCACACCGTGATATTACAAATGCAGTATCTTATTGGATTACAAAAGACATGCAACCAATAAGCACAGTGGAAAATAAGGGATTCAAGTGGATGCTAAATGTTATGGACCATATATATATATATATATATATATATATATGACTGATGTACAAAAAAATAAAAATGTTGTGATACGACTTTTTCCCATATCGCCCAGCCCTGATGCTAAAATTTATTTTCTTTAGCAGATAAAGAGTTAAAGATAAATGGGTCATATAATCGGGAACAAATTATGTAATGATGATCGCATCCTCTTGTGGGTGGTGTAAATTGTACGCACAAGCAAATATACTGGCACACAAATTTCATGAAAGTACAGATGATGTTAAAAATAGCAAGTAAAAGCCATGTTCCTATTCTTTATGCTGTATTAAAGAACGTTGCGTACAAATGTAATTATTTATGGGTCAACTGTTTGTTTAAAATGTAAGTACCGTCCTTTAACTGAACTAACGTTAAGTGGCACATGGTATTTTTCTTTCTTTTATACTTTTATAAGTGAGGATTTGTTTTTTGTTATTTTGTCTGTGTGGACCTTTGGTGTCTAAAGGCTGATGATGATGGTGATGTTTTCTGTCTGTCCAGGAGGGAAGCCAGATGACATCACAGTACTGCTGTCCATAGTGGCAGAATACACCGACTAGACTGAAGCTGCAATGGGAAGTGATGAACTGCTATAACTCCTGCTGGCCAGGATGTAGGACTTTGTCCGACACTTCTCTGAACCTCCAGTTCTGTAGGATCTAGGCTGCCTCAACCCTCAGCTTACCACCTCTTTATCTCCCTCAAACTGCCCAATTCTTTGTGATTATGAACGTCAGAGAGTGGTCAGGTAAAGGCCTGACACATCGGCCAGATTGCACTGATAGCATCTTTGCACAGTCCCACAGCTCACCGGATAATCCCATTGCCTAGGATCAGCAGTCATTGGGCTTCTTGGAGATGAGCATCCTGTCTGAGGACAAGTTGTCTTTTTCTGATTGGTTGGGCTTGGACAAAGAGGAAGATGCAGTCATACAGGAGGTGTTGGGGGTGTTAAAATGGCTGTCAGAAGGGACTGCTAGTCCGTGAGTACTGTCAAGAAGGGAACAGCACAGGAAATGGCAGCATTACGACTGAATAAATAGGCTGCCATGAGCAAGCTCATGATGTTAATGACATTGCGGTAGTTAAATGAGATGGCCTGTAACCCTCGACATGGCCGCAGGGCGCATCTGCGACAGCGTGATATAACCGATGTGCTGTTTGGGGACGTTTTGTTAAGTGTTAGCAAAAAAAAAAAAAAACTGAGCGTATGTGACATTTCTACACAACTGTGGTGCATTTCTCTGGGCTGGTTGATCCATTAGGATTTTATAACGAAGAACGGCAGCTGCCTTTTCCTACCGGTGCAGTGCACTTCAAGTCTTGCACATATTTTGTTACTTAAGGGGAGGAGTGTGTTTACGTATGTGTGTGTGTATAAAATGTCATTTCTCGTTTCTATGTCCTCTCTTTAATCTTAGAGCTACTGGTGAAATGTTGAATGTGATGTGTGTGTGATGAGTGCACTCATGCTCATCAGCGTGTCCGTGTGTGTAATTAGTGTCACTAATATGGATGTGACGGCTCCAGACTTCCCCATATCCACTGGACTTAATACGTCTGGCAGCCTTTTACGCACAAAGCTTAAGAAGCATATGTGAAAAGCTCAATTCAGTGGAAGTTGGTCATGTGACCAAATGTATTTTTGTAACTTTGTTCGACGTGTTTGTTCACAATCAACGTTTGCATTTGGTTGGTTCCATTACACCACTACAGATTTGCACTCTTTTACCTACAATTAGAAAGATTTCTCAGTAAAGTCCAGATTTTGTGTATTTACATTACGATGTGCCTTGTATCAGGTGTTGTTGATACTGGCAAACGTCCACAGTTCCTTCACACCCCCCAATCAGAGCCTGAAACTGTAAACTAGCCATATGAGTCAAAACAGCTTCTCCATCATGCCCTGCTCCACTCAAATCTGCTTCTCTGTACCGAGTAAGGAGCTTAGGAGTCGTAATAAAGCCATCCCACGCTTAGAAAATCCTTCCTGTGGATGTTTGCATCACTGTGTACAATCTGCACTAATCTAGTGGACCGTTTCCCTGCTTTATGGATGACTACGGCACCAGGTCATTTTGAGACGGGACTGATGGGAATGGATCAGATTCAAGCAGAGCAGTGAAGGGGAGAAATGTGAGTTGTATTACAGCACTGAGGTCAATCTGAGCAGCCTAAACAAGAAGACAAAGTGGTACTTGTACTGTTGGCTTTGTTTCCTGCTCCCTGACTCACACCTGCCCTGAGCTGACTCCTGTTTGTTTCCCACCATCATTTATCTTCCAAACAGACTTTGTGTCAACCAGAGCATATTTATATGGACACGGTGTACAGTTCAATGCACATTTTAGCTCTGTGTGGGGGTAAAACAAAAAGGAAAAAAAGTCAATTCTGAACAATATTTAAATAAAGATTATAGTATTTATTATCCTGTTGTAAGCTGCTGTCTAATGTAGATAAGAAAAGTATCTGGTGTGATATGAGCGGTGAACAATGCAGCGCAGAGGCGTTTTCCTCTTTCATTTTAAAACCCAGCTGACTGGAAGCCCCCGGGGCTGTATTTTCCCCATCGAACACACAGATAAAGATAATGCCTAAGAACACTTTGTACCTCGTGCATGTACTCCCACATTCCTCAGACAATCGGGCACACCACATGTTGCCATCTATAAACAGGTGTGGTTTGATGACCATCACAAAGAGAAAATAATAAGAAGTTAATCACCAATAAAAGCACATAGAACTCTTAACACTTAAATACAACCCTTTCTCTGTGAACAATATGCTTAAAAAAAGTTTTACTGCACACTGTTGCCCCCTTTTGGCAGAAATCCCGTGATGACGAATTCCTTGTGTAACAGCTCTGCTTTTACAGTGAAGGGCTTCGGGGATGGTGTTCCTCCTCCGTAGTTTCTTCGTCACTGTAACATGCCAGAACAGGCAGTCTGGAAGCAAAACCACCGCTATCATCATCATCCTCTTGCTCTGAGGACAAAGCCTTGAACAACAGGGAGCAGATCTACAGAGAAAGAAGGGGAATATGTGAGGTATTTAACATAACATCAGGGTCATTTGAGCTGGTTGTTAAACATTGCTGGTATTTTCTGGTATGTATTCACAGAACTCTCCCTCCTGTTGCACAAGCCTATTGTCCAGGATTGAACAAATCACAGAAAAACAAAAATATAAACATAAAAAAACAGGTTTCCAGGACTCCCTGCATTTGTTACATCAACATTGGATCACTGTAATTATTAATTCTGACTTATGTTGTGTACATTTTTGACTATTCAACGTGACATGTATGTCTCATATATATATATATATATATATATATGACTTTCATAAGCAAACAAAACTCACAGTTAAAGAATTATTCGTGTTATCAATCCTAAAATGTCCACATGAATTGAATAAGTTCCTTCATAGCACTCATGAGGATAATTGTTTCTGAGAGAAACGGGAACTTAACCTGTACCATAGAAGTAAAAATCCAGAGTTGAACCTCGCTAAGCCACTAATTCTGCTTCGTAGAACAGGTCTCTGGTGGCGACAGGAAATATCCGGCTCAAAATATTTAATATGGAGGAATAAAAAGGTGTTGGGCAGGAAACTTGTAAGCCAGGAGTTTTAGGTTGGACTGTGATGATTCCAACCAAAGGAATCCGTGTGTTATGGCACTCAAGTAAAACACTTGACTCTTTGCAATGTCAATTGACCTCTCGGTGAACTGTGTGGAGAACCCAATGGAATTTAAAAAACAACAGGGGGGTCTTGTTACCCTGGTGGAAGCAGGCGACACGGTGGCCCCGGCAGAGTCCTCGTCGGGTAACCAGAGTCTGGTACGGTTGTCGTTCTGAGCCAGAAGATGCATCCAATCAGGAGAGTTCGTTATTGGGCTGCCCTGGCTTGATGCGACCACCTCCGTCACATCTGGAATTTTATCGGGCATGCTGCTGTGTCCCTCATATACACCCACATGTAGAGCAGCAGCATCTGCACACCTGGGAACCAAAACAGACTGATCCATCTGAGTCCTACACCTCTGTGTAAGTGCAAATAATAACTGCTTCTGTGCAGAAATCACATTATGTCTCAGTGAAATCATTAGGATTAGCACTGGGTCTGGGTTTGTTATGACAGGAAGCATGTTACCGGGTTCATGTCATAACAAACTAAAAAAAAAACAGTTATTTCAGCGCCGCCTCCATCATCACACACACCATTACATAATTTTAGACCCTTGGTCAGTGAAGGAGGCAAAATAAATAATAATTTTCCCAAGCGTTTATCAAAAAGCCAGGCTGGGATGAAGGTATGTGGCCTTATCTTGTGGATGGCAAGCTAAAATCTTGAAAACCCTGCCGGATGGTTTCTCTCGGAAGAAACATCTCGAGACAAAACACACTGCAGAGATCCCCAAGATAGAGTAGTTTGCAACATGTTTGCTATTTGTTTTGAATCGCTGCGAGAGACATTTGTATAAAGCAAGCATATGCTGATAAGAGAAAATATCCCTTTAAGATAGATGTAAAACCTGTATAAAAAGTCTGATTATTTTTGCGATTAATCGCAAGTTAACTATCATGCGATTAAATATTTTAATCAACTGAGACCCCTAGAACTTATAGTCTTGCACTAAAATAGCAAAAATAGAATAGGAGGTCTTGTTGAACACAAGATCAAAGAGAAAAACATTTTGTTATCTATCAGCTGTATGAGCTAACGAGAACGACTGCCCGTAACCAAACTATACGTCATCAACCTCAATCCAGGATCCAGGCCACAAGTGTAATTTACAATGCCTTAATATAACTTAATAAGCAGGTCCACTCATGAGCATGCATGCCACGAGAAGTCCGAATGTTCAGAAACTAAGTCCTCATAAGGTTGGGGATGTTTTTGCAGACTCCCAGGAGAGGAGACTAAGCTGGGACAGTCTACCTGGGACTGATGTAACAAGATCCACCTAGATCCCCAAAGTGGAGTACAACAGTGTGAGAGAGGAGGGCATTACAGACCCTGTTTATTTCTGTTACAGACTCCAGGCAGGCTGCCATAACACTGTGCCTCTTAGGAAGCTGAAAAACAGCGAATGAGGGCAAATAGCCCTGACCGAGTGCCAGAAGAGAAGCTCAGGTAAAGCCCCTGTGGGAGGATTTAATCACACCCTCCAATCCTGTTGGTTGTCGATCAGGAAGCTGTCCCTACAAAGACTACAGATGTGACGAAGAGGGGGTCCAAACAAACCCTGTCTGTGAAACCTTGCTGTGGGTATAATTGCCATTATTACAAAGAGTGTTTGTTTGTTACCTTGGCATACTGGGGGCCGGGGTCGCCGTTAGCTGTGAGGGACCCATGCTTTCACAATCCATCAGAGTAGCCAGCACCACAGTGGCCTCGAGGACCATCTCCTCCACAGAGAAGCACACAGGCCTGCAAACAGCAGAAAAAGATATAAACAGGTTCAACAGCCACAGACCAAAAACAAGAACTTTAAAGCAGCCTGGAGTTAAGGTGGTGTTCTATGAGATATGAACACAAGTTAAGCTAATCACAACAGCAAGGAAACTTACTTTCCTGCTGCACCAAAGTGAACTGACACCGGAAGGCAGTGCGACTCTGCAAAGGACAGCAGACCCTAAAAAGACAAAACAAGACTGTGACAGCGTAACATAGCTCATGAATTGGTTAGTTAGGTCAGAACATATTTAAGAAAGTTAAACAATGAGTAAATTGAGGTGGACTTAAACTTAAAGCCTGACTTCTAATCCGTCCAGACTGGATTTTCCCAAAACCAAAGGGGGCGAGACGGCTGGGCTGGATAATGACGAGTCTCTCAGCTGGAAGTCCCACAAACATTCCAAGACTTTAGGGACAAGAGTCGTGGGTGTTAATGTAGGTCAAGTCTCACTAGCTGGGCAAGCACAAAGACCGTTTCCATCTCCTCGATCAGTGTTTTTGGAGTTACTAAAACTATCAAGAGTTTCAATATTGCAGCAAATACAATGCAAAGTGTGGCCAGAACATTGCAGCTCATTACTTCTATAACTTTTTCCACGAAGTGGTGCGTCATTAAAGTCAGTCTATCTTTGCGATGAAGAGTCACAACCCTGAGGGGAAGGTTCACGAGAAAGTGAAACAGAGCCGGGCTTTACGACACCCGAGTATCCAGATTACAGGCCCAGAAATATCACGTCTTACACGTGAAATGACCCCCGGTGAGCCAGACCGCCACACACATGGATACAAACCACACACATATTATACTCATGTGTCAGGATAAAGGGAGCCTCCTAAAATAACCCTGTTACCCTCAACTCCTTCAGGCAAAAGGTGATGTCAGAGTCCACTCCAATCTGAAAGTAGTCAAACTCATCTGGGTGTAAGGACATCTCAGTGTTCAGCACCTTCATGTGTCCTGTGGCAGAATTACATCCAAGCACTTGCATTACATCTTAGGAGCCTGTTTTAATGAGCTTGACGGTTTAAATGTGCAGATTTTGCAACTTTTGTCACTTAGAAACGCATCAGAACATTAACTCGCCCTTTGTACCCTCGCAGTAATTTCTCAGGCTGGCTCTCAGAGACGTCATGGACAAAGTGATTTCCTCCTGAAACACTGGGAAGTGCATCACCATATCACTGAGAAGCCTGCAAAAACGGAGAACATAAAAATAACATACCAAAACAGAGATTTATCTATGTTCTACTGACTGATGTTGGCTTTTTGAGGACTACTTTGGTAGTTTTTATCCATGAAAAACAAAGAAAATTGAGCCTGACTGCCCCAACGCAAGAATAGAATATTAAAACTTGCATGTATGGATAGATCTAACGTGATAATGACAAATTAGAGTGCTAACCTGGCAGGAGCTTTCAACACATTAGGACAGAGGTGTGAGGCAAACACGGCCTGCAGGGCCTCGCTTTCCTGGAAACGTATGTTGTGGGTTTTCGTGATGCCTAACACAAATGTAGAAACAGGCGATTTGGAGCACACTGCCACCAAGTGTTCACAATATGCAATATTGGAAAAAATGCTAAAAGGGGGATGCTGTGTTTCCTACCATGTCTGCAGAAAAACTGGATCACCACTCGGTCACTGAGAGTGCTGACTGATATCTGACAACGCTCCACGTTGCGCTCAATGGAGATAAGACCCCGGAAAAGTGGTAGGACAGACTTGAAAACACACATAATTTAAATTTGTCATCACTGCCTTGATTTTTTTCATCCAAGGTTTAAAAAGGGACACAGCAATGACGCACACGTGTCATTATAATTACTCTCAGATTCATACACTGACTGATATACCTTCATGACCAGTTTGCATTTGATTGTTTCACATCCACTCTCCGATACTGATCCAAGGCTGTAATGGTGGAAGAACAGTGGCGAGAAGAGAAAGCAGGCGTATGCAGAATGAGCAGAATTCACTGATCTCAGAGCCAGCTTTCAGAAAAGAAATAAGACATGGAGATTTAGTTAGGATGTCCCCCTGGGGGACAAGAACTCTTGGGGGGGGATAAATCAGATTAAGATCAGATTTATTGTCACGCATACAGTCATACATATGAAATTTGTCCTCTGCTTCTAACCCATCCAGGTTGACTGCTGTTGACATACACACACACACACACACACATGCAGTTTCACCATCTTTTTTGAGTGGCAAAAGTGGGAATCGAACCTTCCGGTTATTGGACGACCCACTCTAACCATTGAGCCAGAGAGTAAAGCATACCATTCGTGCTTTACTCCTGTTTATAAATCAAACTTGTGTTTTTTCAACAGGTTTTGTCAGTGTCGCTCACCCCCCTGTCCGTGGGATCCAACCACAGCTCATCGCCAATCCTTGACAGGGCATGAATAGCCTTTCCAAACACTGCAATACAAGGCGCCACCACAGTCAGAAGTTAGCACTGTGTAAGCTATTTCTGTCTCTACAAGCACAGTCGGCCAACTACAGGCCGTTGATAATAAATTTGTAAAGTCACAATACAGCCACTAGCTTATTTAGCAAAGTAGTCACGAGCAAAAGTAAGCTAAGATTAGCCATGCTAATGTTAGCTCTAACCCCCCCCCATTACAGTTTTTCACAGCAAATTAAGCTGTTATATTTCCCCATTCTTGTTAACTACTACCTTTTACGCAGTTCCCTTCAATAACACAGTTCATATTTACTAATGGCGGGTGAGGTTATCAAGCTAAGTATGAACCAAACAGGGTTAACGGATAGCTCAACCAACGCCTTTTTTTTACAGATGCTAAAAGCGCCCTGACGTTATAGGCACGTGTTCGAGTCCCGCCTCGGGCATTGAGTAGCACGTCATTCCATTGTGCTCCTTTTCCCGAAATGAAACTTTTAAATAAAAGCCACTAATGTCCAAAGAGCCTTAAAATAAGATAAATAAAATGGAGTGAACGGTAAAATGCAAATGCAAATACTAGAGTGGACAGATTCAAAGTTCCGAGACTGTTTGGAAGTGATTAATTACATATAGTTGAATTACACAATTACAATAGAAAATAAATTTGATTAAGTATCTGACAAAAATGTGCGATTAGATTACAGTGACTTCAAAATAGCAGGTGATTACTTGTCTTATTTTTTTTAATTCTTTTTGTAAAAAGCTTAAAGGCAAAACATAATCTTCATTACGTAGCTCTGGATTTTTTCAGCATGCTATTAAATGTCTTTCTTTGATGTAATTCTGGATAAGGGGGGCCAGCAAATCACATTTGAATAGAACATCATCAAAGGATGAGTTACAAGGAGCTTTTCTGTGTGGAGAAGTACATATTGAAGAATGAGAGAATAATCTAAAGCGGCATGTTTTGCCAGTCTGGATAAGCTCATCTTTTTACAATCTTAAACTTTTGGGGTTTTTTTGGAAATTAATCTTTAACGCTGAAGTAGCTTGAAGGTGAACAAGGGTATCTTTATAATCAAGGTACTAAAAACCTTTAGAGTCAGCTTTCACACAGTTTCACACATGGTGGATGAACATTGACACTTGTGATGCTCATCATCTCTTTGAATGAAGTTAAACTCATTTGAATTAATATATGTACATTATATGTAAACTAACAATTTGAACAATGTATCTTGCACGTTGATGATATTTATATATTACCTTATCTAAGTTCTGTGGTGACCAAAATTTGATAGATTTAGATTTACCCAGGAGTGATTTAATGTTTGGTCAAAATCAAAACCAAAAATCCAGAAATGATTACTGGTTAATAGCAGGTCATTTAAAATGTCTGGACATCAACTCTGATATTTCTGCTGCTACACTCACAGATCACAGCGTTATCTCTTTACCTCAAGAATAAAAGAATTTTCAGTCTACTAAAAAATGAGATTCTGCCAAAAGATTGAATCTCTGATTTTAGAAATTGTGAACCTGATAGAACTAAAAATGTCTGCCATCAAATGGCAGCTCATGAAATTTGAAAATTGGCACTTAACAATTAGGATTAGGAATAATCAAACAAATATTTTAACCGAAGATGTTAAACAGGCGTTACTAAACGTTCAGCCTTAGAGTAAGAGGAGCATTCATTACAACAGGGGCTAAATGGATAGAAACATATTCCTAAAGCAGACAATATTTCTTGAAGTCAAAATACAATTGAAGGACTTTAAGCAACAGCTGATCGTCTTTCCATTAACAAAGCCTCTGTTCCTGATGGTCTTACTGAAAACCTTTGCTGGAATATATAGGAATCACTTTATCAACCCCATAATCACAGGGAAGTATTATTTCTATCTGAGACCCCAGACTTATAAAAAACATCTACCGATCTATCACTCTTGGAAACCCACATTACAAGCTGCAGAATACAAAAAACCTGATTGTTGATGATGCACTTATTTACTTTCTGGATTTCTATGAAGCATTTGGCTTAGTGAAACATTTGTTTATCTTTGCAACACTTAATTATCTCGGCTTTAGAGTCAGATTTATGAATTTTGTGACTGAACTTTATGGAAATATCAGCAGCACCTAATGATGCCACCCCATGCTGTAGGGTTAATGTAGGAAAAGATGCCCTATTTCACCATATATGTTCATTTCAGTTACAGAAATGCTAGCTATTTAGATAGCTATATTATTTTAAACCAGCTAGGAGATGAAACAACACTGTTTCTAAAGATAAACCTCGAATTCCAATTGCTGATGAAAAGAATACATGATACAAATTACAAAATTCTCTAAAACTTTAGGATTTAAGTTAAAATTTTTAAAAATGTCCTATCAAATCAGAAATAAAGCATCCAGGAATTCACCTCTCAAAGGACCAAAAGCACGGTCAACCACTGAATATGGAAATTAAACTAAAAGAGAGCAAAATGACATTAGATTCATGGCTTTTCTTTGTCGAATTTATTTTACAAAAATTTAAGATTTATGTAGATTCACCAACCCAACCCACTCTACTGCTTTTTAAAATAAATTGATTCACTCTGTTAATCAAAAAAAATTTAATTGGACAAACAAACCACGCAAAGTATTGATTCAATATGATCCTCAGTAACTTCTGTATATATAAAACTGTTGAACTGTCAGTGTTTAGATCTAATGGCTGACAAAGGGAATTTAGTTCAATCATAAACAATCTTCCACTGAGCATGGTTTCTACCCTCGAAGGATATTTATATGCATCAACACATCTGATTCAGATTAAATGGATTCTTAAGTTCTGCACAAACCATCTAACGAGGCATTGATTTGAAGCAGGGAAACATGTAAAACCTGCAGGACAGCGGCCCTCACATCCCTGACATGAGGTCATACCTGGGACGAGCTTTTCAATCTGAGCCTTTGGGTTAAAAAATGGCGTTTTTGGACATTTTTCATGAAATTACTAGTTGACAGCAGAGCTAATGTAGGAGTCTAAATGGAGCCCCTCTGTTTTTATATATTTTTTAATAGTCAGGAAGCGTTTGGTAGAGAGGTAAAGATGTGCTGTGAAAATAAGAAATAAGAAATAAGAGTGTTTGTGTCCAAAGGCGCCTACTCATGGGAACAGAAACACAACATGCATTTTGATACATTCACCTTCCTGGTGAAATAAGGGATGCTCTTATGACCAATAATAAATGAATAAAAACTTTATAGTTCCGATCAGGGCTGATTAAAAGATTTAAGCTTTTGAAAGTGGAACAAAGTATTGAATGATTTTTTTATGGCACTTTTTCCTGAAGAGACCCTTTTGGGTTCCAAGGGTCCTAAGTGTGAGTTATTCAGGGTGGACCCTGGAGGGTTAATATAGTTTAGCTATATTTTAGAATTCTGTCAATCGACAGTGTGAATAACATAATGAACTTTGACCCTGTTCACGCTGACGTATGTCCTGGGTGACCGGATAACCAGATGACAGTACAGTTCCTGAAGGACCGGTTGTGATTGGATATCTGTATGCAAATAAACAAAGTCTCAAAGTAGAGTCAACTAACAGGACATTAGCAGGTCTATTAATGTTTCTGTAACATCCCAAAAAGGCTGTTAACTATATCATTACTTGAGATTTGACTGATGCACAACTAATGCAGTGTTTTTACAAGAATTTAAACAAGTTATATAACAGAAGTGATATGAGAGGAGTAAAAGAAGGGGTAAAATAATAGATTTATGATGATTAAGATCAGTGTTAGTGCTCCTCTGCTGCCTGAGGACACAAAACTCTCTGTTTCCACCCTTCCTGAAAAACCTGAAAAATAACATTGCTCTGTCACGATTTAGGTTTGATTCATGTCTTGTCTCGTCATTTCCTGTTTTATTTTGAAATCACTAACTTCCCTCTCCTTTCAGGTACCCTGCCCTTCCTCCTGTGTCAAGCGTCTGATTGTCTTCCCTGATTCCCAAAGTGTTTCCACCTGTTTCCCTTGGCTCCTCTTGTCTGCGTCTCAAATAGTCTGCGTCTCCCTTGTCTTGGCCAGTGTGTTGTACTCTGTTATGAGCTTCATTACTAGCGTCTTGATGCCACAGTTTCCACGTCCCTAGTTTCCACAGCCACAGAATCCTTGAGCCTGCAGTGAGCGATCCTCCTGCATAGCATATCCTTTTGTTGAAATTAATTCTTTAAGCCATAGCTTTAATTTTCACCACGGTAAGTTTCATAGCCTGGTTTTGTTCCTCCAGTTTGGAGAGATTTTGAGTTCTTAAATGTTTCATAGAAACCTCCGCTAGTGGAGCGATTATTTGTTATATTCTTTAAGCTCTTTGTGCCGCAGTTAAAGGTGTGCTTACGTTTATTGTTAAGTTTCATAGTACCTCTGTTTAAGAGAGCGTCTTTCGTAGGACAGCGTGAGTTATTTTGTTATCTTTCATAGCCTTTCAGTTTTCCTCCTGGAGTGGAGAGAGTTTTTGGTTCTAACTTTCATAGCGGGTTCACCTCAGCCACAGTTATTGAGGAGATTGCTCAGGAGTTTCACAGCATTTTCTTTTGTTCTGTGTGGAGATCCTCAACCTGCTGTTTATCAATAAACATTCTTGCCTTTAAAAAAAGACCCTGCATCTGTGTCCTGTCTCCTGAGGGCCTGAGGGCCTGACATACACTCAATAAACAACTTCCCTGCTTGTAATACAGTTGTGAAATGAGTGCGCCTAAATTTCTATCACATCATATTCCAGACCTGGTCCATTTCAAGATAGCAAAGAACTCTGGTCTTTTACCTTCCATTAAGTATAATATTGTGAATAATTCAGGGAGTCTGGGGAAGTCCTTTTAAAGGCTGAAGACAGAAACCACTGCTGGCTTCATGTAACCTTTGGACCCTCAGACAGCTTTGCATGAGGAATCATTGTGAAATTAAAAAGAAAAATACTTATGATATAAGTCATATCTATATATACATATAGACATATATATATATATATATATATACATTTTCTTGTTTGTGGTCAGGTAAACTGCATGTATGGGTGAGTTGGATAAGCTGTTGTAGATGCTTATCAAAGGTAGGCCAATTCATTGGTATGGCTGACTAATCAACTATGGTCTTTTTTTAACCCTAACCCATATACGAAACCCAGTCTTTTATTGAAATTCAAGCAGTTTAATGTGTCATTGAACTATAAAATGAACGCAAAGAATAAATAAACAATTGACGTTAAAAAAAAGAAATGATGGAATCAATTTATAAAGCAAAATGTTTTCTAAACTTTTGACTCCTCAAAGTAGCCATCTTTGGCAGACATAACAGCTGAACACACTCGTGGCATTCTTTCTATAATAGAAATAAAATATTTTGTCAGAAAGGTTGCTTTGCTTTCGCTCTTTTGCCCAATTCATCCAGCATGGGGTTTAATTCTGGAGACTGTGTCGACCACTTCATGTCTTCAAGCTTACAATCATGGTCTTTTTTCCTAAGGTAGTTCTGCCACAGCTTGGACTAATGTTTTGGATCATTATCTAGCTGTAAGGGCAGTTAGCCTCACAGCAAGAGGGTTCCAGGTTCGATTCCCAATTGGGTGCCTTTCTGTGTGGAGTTTGCATGTTCCCGTGGGTTCTCTCTGGGCACTCCAGCTAAATCGTCCCTTGGAGTGAGTGTGAGCGTGCATGGTTGTCTCTGTGTGGCCCTGTGATAGACTGGTGACCTGTCCAGGGTTTACCCTGCCTCTCGCCCGATGACAGCTCCAGCCCCCTCAGGACCCTTGGATTAAGCGGTAAATTGGATTAAACGGTATAGATGGATGATCTTGCTGTAGGATTGCTGATCAGCTGGGTGCATACCAAAGGGTGCTGTGGTAGCTGTTTTGGTTCAGGGTGTCTCTAACTCTGTACTGTTCCTGATGGCTCAGGCTTCTACGTCTTCTTCTTGCAGCAATTTACTACAGTCTTATTACGACCACTGTTAAGCTGTCGTCCAATGAGCCGCCTATCACACAAGCTGTTGACTGTCTTTTGGTTCTGTTGTAGCGGTGGGTTCGGTCAGACTTTCCTCCAGTTTCTGAGTGTTTTTTAATCAAATAAACTGTACTTACTGACACCATGACTTTCTTTGCAGTTTTTAAGTTTTTTAATGGTCCGTCTCTCTTCCGTTGTTTATTGCCTTTTACTCGACATTTTTAGAGCAACACAATACTGCTCAAATAATGCTCCCGAGGGTATGGAACCACAGCGTGCTCCAACACTATTATGTAGACAAAAGGGGGTCGTCAATAATCAAGAAAAGTTGGGACATCCAGGAATTCAAGGCTTGATCAACATCTTTAAGTTGTTAACCCATTTCTTGTTCCCTGAAAAAGACCTTTTTGTGTAATTCTGAAATGTAGATTATTTTTCAGCACCTACCTCTGTACTATTTCAAGCCATTCATTGGACTTGAGCTGCTTGGATTTCAATAAAAAAAATTTTTTAAAAATTGCAAAATGGAAAAAATGTGGAGAAATGGTCCCAATAAAGGCTACTGAAGTATTAAAAACCTAAATGGATAAATTTTTTTCATTGGTCGAAAGGTCACTTTTAAATATCTAATGATGGATGGATGAAATATCTCAGCTAAAAGCTATTTAAGACCATTTGTAACAATCATGTGTGGATAAATAGCAGAAACAAAACGGATCATCTTTTAACATCATTGAAAAATGACGTCGCAAAAAAGTTCATAAGCAGGCCGAGAGGTTTGAACACCAACTGAAGAGCAAACCCACATTAATCTTATCAAAATAATTTTCTAAGAAATACTTGATGTAGCATGTGTGCATGTTAAGAATCTCTCAGTTTAAAATTACACAAATCTGTCATCTGCATTAAATTATTGAAGACTAAACCTACAGGTGTAACTCTCCCCTTCATCTTAAGTTACAACCCCGGTATTTCCTGAGGTTGCTCGCATCGTCTTCTGTTCGGTGTGTGTTGCAGCCAGTAGAGCCCGATGTGTGAAACCGTCATTGGCTTCCAGTTACCGAGAAGAGGTCCAATCTACTTGAACCCTGAGCGTGTTCTCATCTAAAATGCACAACACAAATAAAATTAAGAGCCACTCTGTTTACACGCTTTATTGAGCATCATGTCCAATATACATTGCATTGACACCAAAATGGAACCAGAAAAAAACCCAACATAAAACAAAACAACAACAACAAAAAAACTACGACAAACAAATAAATGGCGTTGTGGTGGATTACCTGGACACGCCATTTTTCAGAGCGTATTGCTTAATGACATTTCAAACGCACCGAATCTGTGCAAATACAGTGAACACCGGTCAGAGGAGGTCATGGTAGGTTAGAAATTCTGACTTAAAAAGGTAATGTCAACAGCAGGTATGTGATCAAGTCTACACAAATCTACTAATTGTACACATCACATTCACTCAGAATGTACTAATAGGGTTCCTATTAAACATACCTCACCCCTTCAAACCTGATTGCATGCGCCAAAAGATGGTTAACTATTTTTAGTTTCTTTCACAGATCGATAATAGTTAGCAACACCATCAATAAAGTGAAGACAAGCCAATGGTTTTACATACTCCACCCAAAAAATAACATCTAGATTCAGGGTTCGTCTGTATTTCACAACAGAAAACCAATTTCATTTTACTAGTTGGTGAGTTAACTTCAAGTCTCGGGTTCAGTGATTTAGAAAAAGGCGGCAAATATTATCGAGGAATGCACCAATCAGAACTCAAGATGTTGACAGAAGTAAAGAGCATTTTTTAAGAGGTGAATGTGATCTTACACACACACACACACTAAAAGCCGAATGTGCCACGACAAAGAAAGTAAGAAGCACTAGGCCTAAGTCTACTACGGAGCCCCCTAAAATCCCAAAATGTTCCCCAACAAAAACCCTGGTCAAATTTGTTATCCCGTTAAATTGAGGTAAGCTGAGGTGCCGGCTAACCTGCCACCTGTGTAGTAATCACATCCAGGGCTACTTCAGAGACAGCATTTGGTTGCACAAAATTGATAAACAATATAGACTAAATGATAATTCACAGACTTCCTCAACGACCAGAAGAGTCATGTATCAAGATCAGAAACATCAAAAATTTATCTTACAAACTGCTAATCGAGACCCCAATAAAGTCCTGATCCTGAGAAGTTGGCACAAACCTTCTGCTAGTATCAACTCCGCCTGTGTGAGTCACCATATTAAACAATAACTCTCAAGTTGCTGCGCAAGTCGTTCTACTTGAATTAACGGCAAAGAGCGATACGCAACGGAGCTGTTTGAGGGCATCATGCAGGTTTGTTTGAGAGAAATGGCTTTGAACATCTCGGACGCACACTGGCATTAATGGAGAATGCAAACAGAAGGCAGTTTCTCAGAAAAACTTAAGACATGAAAACTAGAAGGTGCTCTAAAAGTTCTCAGCCTGTTCCTATGAACAATAAGCAAACTGTGAGGAGGTGAAGCCAACGAAAGGCAACAGTGATTCAACGACGGTGTGGAAAATTAATCACAGCCATTGACAGATTTGTTGGGATGTTGGTGACGACCTATGAGAACAGGCTTTTGTTTTACACAATCTTGACCACTAAATTGCATAAGAAACCTGGTATAAAGTAGAAACTGTTCAGCAGCAGATAAAAAAGCAAGTTAATTTACAGTAGTGACATATCTTACATCATTAATTTTTTCTTCTTCAAAATAAATAAAATTAAATATACAATTCCAGGAAGGAAACGGGTTAATTTCGCTGGTAGGGTTCACAAATTGGCTCATGTGACAGACCGTTCACAGAAACATGGCTGAGGCCAACCAATTCCTTTGACTGGCAAAACAAGGGGTGAGAAAGCCTTTTGCTGGAGTTTTCCCTCTGAAGGCATTTCCTTTAACTGGACGACAACAACAACAAAAGTAGTTATTATTGCTTTCAATGGCCATGGTTTAAGTGTCTCTTGCTGCACAGTTCAGTTTACTTACCCTGGAAATTACAGCTGACTCCTAATCGAATGCCATCTCTTGACTTTTTCTTACACAGCGAGCCACCTTCCTCTTGAATTCGCCATTAGGGTCCTCCCTCCACTCTTTCTGTTATAGGAACATCAGACTCTTTTAAAAACACATCCTCGGTTTAATGCAGAGAAAACAAGACTGAAAAGAGAATTTTAAGACTGCGGGGAACAGGAAAAGTGGCATAACTCACTGCAGCATCCACATTAGCTGGTGAATCACTGTTGGGGTCTGCCAGCATGGAAATAACACTAATCATGATTGTCTCTACTGTGTGGATTGGAAGCCAGCGCTCCTCAGGCTTTTCATAACCAAACTTATCTTCTCCTGGCTCATGCAGAATTGAGATGCAAACATCCCCGTTCTTTGCAACTGTAAAGAAGAATCAGAGGATAAATTTGGCTGCAAATACTCTTTAATCACAAGAAAAACGGTCCATTTTGACATGAATTCACACGTCCAGACCAATAAACGTGACGGAAATTCAGTAAGTAGCAGAGTACGAGAGACATTTACCATTTGGATGCCATATTTCAGTAATGAACTTCATCTTTGGCGGCCGTAGTGGATAATCATAGGGAAAGGTTAGGTATGCTTTGAAAAACCCGCCTTCGCTGCAGTTAAAAAAACAAAACAAATAACATTAAAATTTTCTTTCAATCAAACCATTTGTTTTAAATACACTGCCATCAAATATTTTCTTACTTACAAAAGAGTATCTTGTGGACCAATGATCACAACTTCCCATTTGTATATATCATCGTCATCGATGAGACCAGCTGAGAAGCCCTCCACAGGGTTTTTGTTGAGCTCTGGGAGAAGAAAAATCAGAACGCTTTTCTAATGAACGTAACTGGAACTGCAAGAAAACCTGCAGCAGAGAGTGCAAACTGCACAATAAAATCTATTTACTGCCAAAATAACAAGAGCACACATTCACATAAAGTTATTTTTGAGCAGATTTTAAAATAGGCCAGCAGATAAAGAAAACACCAGAAAAAAATATAGAATGGATAAATAAATTAATCAATAAAGCAGCACGATGAGCACCTTTAAAGGGTAATAAATGTGCGCTGGAGTCCGCACAGCACGTCTAGATAGATACATGTTAGTTAGGGTGTTTTTCCACCTCTTATTTACTCGTGTTGACACGTTGAACACTGTGGAGCAGCTGTGAAAGATGTCTGATCTACAAACTACTACTATCTACCACAAATACAAGTAAAGTATGACTGTGCTGACTGGCTCCTCCAAGCTCAAGTTGCATTCTTCCTTGCACCATGTACTTTTTAAATTAGCAACAGGGCATGTTGGAACAGTGACTAATGTGCTTAAAGTAAACCTTCAATACAACCCTGATTATATCAGTATCGCAGATATACAGTGGTTTGTGTTTGGTAACCTGGCTCAGTGGGGTGGACAGTTTTTAGTATTGGAGTAACACAAATCTGACCCTTGTATTTACATTGGTAAAAGGATCACTTAGCTACTTTCAAAGAAAATAAACCTTTTTTAATGAATTTTAAGTGTTTCCAAATATAATACATCACAGCTGAAATGATTCTCCAACTTGAACCAACGGCAGTGAATCAGCCACAGATGAATCGCACAGTCTCTCACAAACAGATGCCAAAATTTGCATAGTGTACAGTCAATGCTAAATGCTACATCAGACATGTAAATGCATGCTGTGTTGACTTGTTGCATGAAAACCCTCAAACCTCACCACTTTTATGATTGAAAGTTTCTGCAGTTACATGCGATGTGCATCTGCAACTTGATCAAAGAGATGTTATATTGGCTGAAATGCAGCATCTTGACACCTAGAGTAGGTTTTCTGACCAAATCAGGCTCAATTCTTTTCCATTTCACTCTAAAACTTCTCATAAAATCAAATGTCAACAATCACAGCTGCTTTGACAGTTTAGTGATCGGCCGTGTTGAAGAATAGATAAGTAAACATGTCATATCTGGTTTAAAAACTGGCCCATTAATCTATCTTAGCTGACTGGACAGATAGGCAGCTAGAAAAAAAACAAACAAACTGGGTGTAAGCTCTGTGTCCAGATACATGTGCATTATACACTGACACCAGCTGCGAAAATATAGGTACTGATAAGAGAACAATAACCGTCCCATAATCACAAAGCTGCAGTTCTAAAATACCTGTAATCAGTTTAAAAGAACAGAAGTAGAAAAGCTACCTTAACAGCATTACAGTCCGAGTCACATTTGACATCAGAAACGTGCGATATTATCTTACATAGAATGATTACGAGTTTGTAATTGTTATCAAATTGTTTCCGATACAGTAGCATATGTATCTAAGAAAGGTTGGGAGTGTTTACATTTACAATAAACAATGCTAAAGTCATCAGGGTAGATGAGTTCCTGGACTGATTATTCCTTTGTTCTGTCCGTTAACTACTGCCGAACTCGCTAGCCAGATAGCAACGTTAGCTTACTATTATGAGTCATTTAAAACGCGTATTTGTGACCAATATATTTCTAAATATATGTATTTTTTTCCTAGCAATAGTCAGTTAATAAAAGTAGCTTTGCCACACAATCAACTGCAGTGATAAAGACGCCCATTATATAGCTGGGTTAGCAATCCGATCTAGCTCCTATGGCGTAAACGTAGCTTTAAAGAAAAGCTAACGATAGCTACTCGATAGATAGCCTTTTTCTCAATCACATAAACGTCTCGTGTTTTCTTCGTTTTACCTGCCAGTTGTTTTCGAAGAAGTAGTGCTGATTGTTCGGTCATGGTATGCGGACGTAATTGATGAAAAAAAACACTCTGTATAGATAAACAGTTACCGAAAAATAGAGCTAAACCCTGAACAGAAACGAGGTCCTGCGCTGCCTGCTGCTGGCTTCCCTCTGTGTTTTGACACAAGGTTCAGCTGCTCGGTTTAACCGTCCGAGCGCATGCGCATCTGCAACTGACTATGCTCTTCAATGCAACGTTTCTTGAGAAATCTACAAGCTCTGACCTGGAAAACTTTCTTTCTAGCCTCTTTAAACTGTCATAGAATGTAAGATTCCTGGTTGATACGTAATATACTACCTTGGCGGTCATTTCCCATCAAAGGTTGCACCGCAACTGAGACATTTTCAGCAAAGGACTCAAATCAGTGCTTTTTACTGTTCAGTTAGTGGCATATGAGTAAACTGTTCTGTAATAAATACTTTTTGTTATCCAACCCCAAATAAATTGTGAAAAAAATCTGGACATTATAAACCCAAAATATTCATGTTTTCATCAACTTAATTTCATACATCCATTTTTGCATTTCTGGCCTGCATCACGTTGCAAAAAAAATTGAGACAAGGGAAATGTGGGTTTAAAACTTTAATAAAAATAAAAATTTATGTCAGCTTGTGATTGTAATCATGATTTATATCCACTGCTGCAGTTTTTCATGCACCACAGATGTAATCCACAAATGTGGATGAAAACAATGTTCCACACAGAAAGACTGGAAGGTATTTGCATATTTCTCTATCCTCTGTGCATAATATCATTAAATCATTCAAGAAATTTGGAGGAATTCCTGTGTTATAAGGGCAAGAGAGTATGCTGGACATGTGATCGACGATTATTTGTAACGGGTGGTGTATGGACCCAAATGCAGTACAAAGGAGTCAGAAGAATTTACTGAGACTCTGGCAGACAGACAAACGGTTTAGAAAACGGCAAACAGGAATCAAGAGAGGAGAGGCAAAGTTCTTGGTCAGGGACAGAAGGCTGGGTCGAATTACCAGGAGGCAGACGAAGCAGGGAATCAGGGACAGGCGACGTCGGTACCAGTAAAGCTGGCAGGAGAACGCTGGAAAGACTTACATGGCAAAGAACAATCTGGCAAAGGAGTGAGTGTGGAGCTGGTGACTATATGCTGGGCTGATTGCATGTGATGAGAGGCAGCTGTGTGCACAGGTGAGTGGAGTGAACTGATGAGGTGTGTGTGGCTGACAGGCTGAGTGGGGCAGAAGCAGGATCAATGGAAAATTACTGATGGTTGGATGACTAAACTGTGACATTATTGCCTCAACCATCATTCATCAATTGCTGGTATAATCACATTTACAAGGGATTACTGTGGGAAATTTTTGCAAAACGCTACAATAAGGAGTTACAGCGTTTTGGATCAAATGTCACTTAAAATTAAAATGATTAACCTTGTCTAGAGACTTCTAAGATAGAAAATCACATGTTTTCAGTGTGTGATTATCCCAGATCAGAAAAGCTGATTCACACTTGTTTTGTGGCAGTATTAATGCAGAAAAGTTCATGAAGATTTTAAAACATCTTTTCCAAGGATGTTCATGCACTTTCCAACCAGACAACGCAAATTACATAAATATCTGTAAATATTACAAAGGCAAGCTGAGGAAGAAGAGGGTACAGGTACTGGACTCACCTGTTCCAAACAGAGGATGTGTGGATCATTTTTAAACAATAAAAACAACAATAGACCTGCACTGTTGCAGATTTTGAATCATGTTTGCAGAAAGAATGGGTCTTTTAATTCTTGTGAGAAGGAATAACAACATTACAAAGCAGTTATAACTTTACCGTCTCATTTTTTTTGTTACGTATTGCAGACTTGCAATGCCTGCAACAAACGTGTATTAAACTGAATTCCATTGAAAAGAAGAAACATTACATTCTAATATATAAATATATATATAAATATATAACATATGAATAAAAATCAAACTTTTGCTAATTTTGGTATGTACATTACATTCAGAAGTGAGAAAAGAAAGTTTTTAAAAGTTGCATGATTAATCAAATATAGTTATTCTTTTAACTGCCACCTGTTCAGACAATGAATTAATGGTGTAGAACAGTAAAAAGTGGTCCAAAACAAAGAAAAAACATACTGTTATATAGCATAACAGTAATGCAAATTATTTCTACAATTTTGAATACATATATCTGTATTATCTTACCTGTGTTTATCATTACTGTTTCATTATCTGTATATGCAGTCCTTTTAATATTAGCACCACTAATTTCGGACAAGAAAGTCACAAAAAGCATTTCTCACATTTATTTACCAAATTTAAAACACTGTTGAAGACGACAAAGGTGCTTTTAAAGCTATCGGAAAAATGTGAATGTCATCGCTTAACTACATTGACAACACAAATGAAAACATACTTAACAGTTAAAATTTCATTCTTAATTGTCAAAATGTTGAAAGTAAAGTCAATAGAATTCTAAATGTATAGGCCACATTCAAATATTCTCTTAAGGTATCGTAATATCTGGTGTGGTTGTTGAAAATACGAGCCCGTTTAGAGCACTAGAAGCAAAAAATGTACGGAGGAAGCTCGTTCGGCGCCATATTTAACACATCAGATGCTAGTAGGCGTTAGCTGTTTCCGAGTTGAAACTTTAAACTTGACGCAGAAGCCCAAAGCAGGCCTTCAGAATATTTGAAAATGAATGTAATAGATCATGTTCGGGATATGGCGGCTGCTGGCCTTCACTCTAATGTCCGGATATTGAGCAGTTTACTGCTCACGATGAGTAATAACAACCCGTAAGTACAGCGGGGACCGTCTATTTCATGTTGTCATTCCGTGGTAATGATGGCCCAAGGCTAACTGGTCAACAACGGCTACCTTTCCGTAGCTTTGTCTAAACTATTCAGATGAAAGAACTGCATTGATCCAGTAACACTAATTATAACAATAGCAATTATTTCTATTACAGAGCGAATACAGTTAGCATCCTTAACCCAAGAGTTAGCCATGTATTGAGTCCTATAACACAACGGTGCAATCAGCAGTTAGCCAAAGGGGGTGTTGAGCAGGACAACTTGTGTTGTGTATTAGGACGTCTTATTCTTATTTTTAATTGTTCTTCTTTCAGTCTTTGCTATTTAGGGATCGCTTCAAAGCAATTGCTGGATATATCCCAGTTGTGTTGTTCACAGCTCAGTGTTTTTGCACCGATGTAGCTAATTCAACACAAAATAATTTTACATTGTGTCTGGCATTTTTTTCTTACTGGGAGCATTTTTCATTTGTTACTCAGTTTTAATCTTTGCTTTTATCCATTTAATTAACATCTTCCTTTGTAGTATGTAGTATGTGTAGCAGATAAAAGAGACTACGTAGTTATTTCCACTCCTCCTCTTTTATTTATTGCAGATTTATTCGTGTGTCTTTGATTTTAGAGAGCTGTTCTCGCCAGCCCAGAAGTACCAGCTGTTGGTGTACCACGCTGATGCCATTTTCCATGATAAGGAATACCGTAATGCCGCCTGCAAATACAGTATGGCACTGCAACAGAAGAAGGTGCTCAGCAAAACCTCTAAAGTTCGCACATCCACAGGTGGAGGTGCATCCAACATACAGGCACAGGTGTGTGGCTGAATGCTGTTCAATTCCCTGCATATTGAAAGATGTTTTGAGTTTTTCAATTCATTTGAGTTAAGTGAGGCAGTCACCATATCAGATTTCCATTTCACCATTATTATGGTTGATACAATTCACTAAAACACAGTTTCACCGTCACATGCAGAAAAAAAGTACCAAAATGCTAAATTTTTAGCTTTTTTAATATTTCTAAATATTAATTTAGGGATGCAGAGATGGATCCTGTTGTCGTACCTCTGCAGAAACACATTGGCACGCTAAAGCAGTGATGTGTAATGGTGAGTGAAGTGGGAGAAATAATAATAAAAAAAAAAAACAATCCACCAGGCCTTACATCTGCTCTCAATACAGTGTCAACTGGAACAAAATCTCTCATTATTTAATTATTTGTGTTGCATTGCAGTCTCAAAATTTACGTATAAATATCAGTGTTAACATCAGCGTACAGACCATGATACCTCAGTAGTCATCCAAAACTTGTCATTTAAAGACTGTAAAATTGCATTTAAAAGACAATACATTTTTAGATATAATGCACAACTATTCCTGACTAAGAACCACCTCAAAGATTTTGCCATTTGGCTTGAATGTTGTTAGAAACGTGTAAATTTACCCGCTGTTTTGCTTTTCAGAGTTTGCCCTCAGAAATCGAGGTAAAATACAAGATAGCTGAGTGCTACACCATTTTGAAACTGGATAAAGATGCCATTGCTGTGCTCGATGGGATCCCATCCAGGCAGAGGACTCCAAAGGTTAAGCCACTGTTTTCATCATGATTTATATGCCATTCTTTTGAGATATAAAAAAGCTGCAGCTGCAGTGTATTTTTAAAAAGATAGAGCAACAAAAATGCTCTTAGAAGGGGGTGAAGCCATGTCTTTTATGGTTAAGGTGTAATTATATGAATGGTTTTAAGAGTTGAGAACCCTGGACTAAGAAGGACAAATGGTTTTATTTTCATAAATTCTGTGTTCATAAATGTTTGGCTCAGTTTTGGAAATTAAGGCACGTTGAAAGAAAATCTGCCATAAAACATCAGCGAATGTCCTCTGAATCAACTTCTATTGGAAGTAAAATTGAATGTTGTTGTTCTTTCCTCCTTTAGATCAACATGATGCTGGCTAACCTGTACAGGAAAGCTGGTCAGGAGCGTTCTGCAGTGACGAGCTACAAAGAGGTGCTCAGACAGTGTCCCCTGGCCTTAGACGCAATCATTGGTATGCACGGTCACAGATGCTGTAATTCACCATGCAACGTTTAACCTCCAGAGACACGTTCACTGTGACAAACCACGCAGTTCATAAGTTTATCCAAACAAGACACCACCTGTCCTGATGCACGTTGCATCTAATCCAACCAAACTGCCTGAGAGGCCTTGTGAGTGCCCCACCTGGCGTGCACAAAATAACGAAGTGGGATAACTGTTACTTACTTTTAGTATTGCACTCCTAAAGGTAGTGGTAGTGACAACTCAGGCAGGTTTAATTTCACGATTTATTTGAACCTTTTGGAGTTTGTAATATAAATGTTTGTCCATCCATCCATTGTCATCAGCTTAGCGGAGGTCGGGTCGCTCTCCTCAGCGACACCCTCTCGCCCCTCCTGGGGGCTCCCGAGGCGTTTCCAGGCCAGAAGAGTTATATAAACCCTCCAGCGAGTCCCTTGGTCTGCCTCCTCCCAGTAGGATGTGCCCGGAAAACTTCCAAAGGAAGGCGACCAGGAGGCATCCGAACCACCTCAGCTGACTGCTTTCGATGGAGATGAGCAGCCGCTCGACTCCAAGCTCCCTCTGGATGGTGAAGCTCCTCCCCCATCTCTAAAGCTGAGCCCAGCCCCCCTCTGAAAGAAACCCATTTCAGCCGCTCGTGTCTACGATCTTGTTCGTTCGGTCACTACCCAGATCTGTGACCATAGGTGAAACGAAGATGGACCAGTGAACTAAAAGCTTCTCCTTCCGGCTCAGCTCCCTCTTCATCACAACGAACCTCATTACTGCTGACGAAGCCCCAATCTGTCGGTCCATCTCTACCTCCAACCTGCCATCACTTGTTTATAGACTTGGAAAAGGTTCACGACGTGTTCCCTTAGAGATTCTGTGGGGGGTACCGGAGCCGCTTTTATGAGCTATCCGGTCCCTGTAAAACTAAAGCAAGAGCTGTCAAACTCGTTTGCGCTACGTGTTGGACTCTCTGCCCCTTGAACCGGAACAAGGTGGAATACTCTCTCCGGATTGAGGATAAGTTTCTGGGGATCTTGTTCACAAGTGAAAAAGCGTTTTTGCTATAGCTGCCTTTGCGGACCAATAATAAGCTCAGTCTTTCTCAAAACCCACCACATACGTCTTTTACACAAAAAATATTATATAAGTTGATCTAAAAACCCCCCTGAGCTGTCACCTTATCGTGGTGGGGGAGTTTGCGTGCCCCAATGAGTCTGGGAGCTATGTTGCCCGGGGCTTTAAGCCCCTGGTAGGGTCACCCAAGGCAAACAGATCCTAGATGAGGGACCAGACAAAGAACAGCTCAAAAGACTCCTTATGATGAACAAAAAATTTGGACCTTGTGATCCCTTGCCCGGATATGGGACACCGGGGCCTCCCCCCGGAGCCAGGCCGAACCTGCTGGTGGACACCAGTGGTGAGGGAAGCCGTCAAGCTGAAGAAGGAGTCCTATCGGGCCTTTTTGGCCAGTGGGACCCTGGAAGCAGCTGACAGGTACCGACAGGCCAGACGGGCCGCGGCTTCGGCGGTTGCTGAGGCAAAAACTCGGGCCTGGGAGGAGTTCGGTGAGACCATGGAGAACGATTTCCGGACGGCCTCGAAGAGATTCTGGTCCACCATCCGGCGTCTCAGGGGGGGGAAGCGGCTCACAGTCAACACTGTTTACAGTGGGGACGGGGCTTTGCTGACCTCAACTAGGGATGTTGTGAGTCGGTGGGGGGAGTACTTCGAGGAACTCCTCAATCCTACCAACACGTGCTCGGAAGAGGCAGAGTCGGAGAGCTCGGAGACGGGGCCTCCCATTTCTGGGGCTGAGGTTGCCGAGGTGGTCAAAAAGCTCCTCGGTGGCAAGGCCCCGGGGGTGGATGAGGTCCGTCCTGAGTTTCTCAAGGCTCTGGATGTTGTAGGGCTGTCTTGGCTGACACGCCTCTGCAGCATCGCGTGGACATCGGGGACAGTGCCTCTGGACTGGCAGATTGGGGTGGTGGTCCCCCTCTTTAAAAAGGGGGACCGGAGGGTGTGTTCCAACTATAGGGGTATCACACTCCTCAGCCTCCCTGGTAAGGTCTATTCGGGGGTATTGGAGAGGAGGATCCGTCGGATAATCGAGCCTCGGATTCAGGAGATGCAGTGTGGCTTTCGTCCTGGCCGTGGAACAGTGGACCAGCTCTATACCCTCGGCAGGATCCTGGAGGGTGCATGGGAGTTCGCCCAACCAGTCTACATGTGTTTTGTGGACTTGGAGAAAGCGTTCGACCGTGTCCCTCGTGGAGTCCTGTGGGGGGTGCTCCGGGAATATGGAGTGCCGGACCCCTTGATAGGGGCCGTTCGGTCTCTGTATGACCGGTGCCAGAGTTTGGTCCGCATTGCCGGCAGTAAGTCGGATACGTTTCTGGTGAGAGTTGGACTCCGTCAGGGCTGCCCTTTGTCACCGATTCTGTTCCTAACTTTTATGGACAGAATTTCTAGGCGGAGCCAGGGCGTTGAAGGGGTCCGATTTGGCGACCTCAGAATCGGGTCTCTGCTTTTTGCAGATGATGTGGTTCTGTTAGCGTCGTCAGGCCGTGACCTTCAGCTCTCACTGGAGCGATTCGCAGCCGAGTGTGAAGCGGCTGGGATGAGAATCAGCACCTCCAAATCCGAGACTATGGTTCTCAGCCGGAAAAGGGTGGAATGCTCTCTCCGGGTCGGGAATGAGATCCTTCCCCAAGTGGAGGAGTTCAAGTATCTCGGGGTCTTGTTCACGAGTGAGGGACGAATGGAGCGGGAGATTGACGGGCGGATCGGTGCGGCGTCTGCAGTGTTGCGGGCTCTGCACCGACCCGTCGTTGTGAAGAGGGAGCTGAGCCAGAAGGCGAAGCTCTCTACTTACTGGTCAATCTACGTTCCCATCCTCACCTATGGTCACGAGTTGTGGGTAGTGACCGAAAGAACAAGATCGCGAATACAAGCGGCCGAAATGGGTTTCCTCCGCAGGGTGTCTGGGCTCTCCCTTAGAGATAGGGTGAGAAGCTCAGTCATCCGGGAGGGGCTCGGAGTAGAACCGCTGCTCCTCCGCATTGAGAGGAGTCAGATGAGGTAGCTCGGGCATCTGGTTAGGATGCCCCCTGGACGCCTCCCTGGGGAGGTGTTCCGGGCACGTCCCACTGGGAGGAGACCCCGGGGGAGACCCAGGACACGTTGGAGAGACTATGTCTCTCGGCTGGCCTGGGAACGCCTCGGGGTCCCCCCGGAAGAGCTGGAGGAAGTGGCCGGGGACAGGGACGTCTGGGTTTCTCTGCTCAAGCTGCTGCCCCCGCGACCCGACCCCCGGATAAGCGGCAGATGATGGATGGATGGATCTAAAAAAAAATTCTGTGTGATTCAATAAAATATGCAACAAAATGCATGAAAAGTGACAAATGACTAAAAACAGAGTTTACAATTTGAGAATATATCTTTTGAACTGTGCAGCCTACAAATGTCTGGCTTGAATTGAATTGATTTCTTAATCCTGTAAACTTTTAGAAGTGTAAGTGCTCTACTTCTCCTTCCAGGCCTTCTGTCTCTGTCAGTTAAAGGAGCTGAAGTGGCATCCATGACCATGGATGTGATCCAGAGCCTCCCCAACTTAGACTGGCTCTCTGTTTGGATCAAAGCATACGCCTTCATACATGCAGGCGACAATCAGAGAGCTATCAACACTATTTGGTGAGCAGAGTGCTGATTTTTATTTAATTTTTTATTTTTATGTTTTATTTATTTATTTTTTGTAAGAAGTACTGAAGTATGATGTGCCAAGCCTGCTGATTTTATGTGCCCATCCTGCATCCTTATTGGTGGGGTGGGAATGCTGTTTCAGCTCCCTGGAGAAGAAATCTCTTCTGCGGGATAACGTTGACCTCCTGGTCAGCCTGGCAGATGTCTATTTTAGGGCCGGTGACACCAAAAATGCCATTCTCAAATTTGAACAAGCCCAGATGCTGGACCCGTACCTCATCAAAGGTGAGCCCCAGTAAGAGAAGTTTTCCATGCCTGTGTTCACATGTTTACAACTGAGCATCTGTCATTATCAGTTGAAGGTAACTTGCACTTATTACCAGTTTTATTTCTGTGACTTGACCTTGCAGTTGTGTCAGATTAGTTTGAATAACCCAAGAAAAGAGTTTGAGATGTGATTGATACTTTTTACACTTGTAGGAATGGATGTTTACGGCTATCTGATGGCCCGTGAGGGACACCTGGAAGATGTGGAAGTCCTGGGAGGTCGATTATTTAATATATCCGACCAGCATGCTGAACCCTGGGTGATCTCTGGGTGAGTCTCCAAATGAAGGCCTCAGTAAGCCTTTGTTTAAAGGCGATGTATTCTGCACTTTTTAACAGTATTAACAGTTAGCACTGAGGTCATATTTGAGATGTACGAGACAGAATTTGGTCAGAATACCTGTTGGTTTAAGCACAGTGCGTCAAGTCCTGTTTCAAAGTCTGTTTTCCGGGTGGAGAGTGAGCAAGTGCTCAACCCCACCCTTTATTGCGGCCAGCAGCTAAATACAGGGAAATGGTTCAGAAGTGTAGCTGTAAAATAGCAGCAGATGCAAGTAAATGATCCTTTTTCATCAATACAGAGCGTAACTTGCAGTAATCAGTGTTGGTCATCTTATTTTTAAAAAGTAATTAATTACATTTACAAATTACTTCTCCAAAAAAGTAATTGAGTTAGTAACTGGACTACCTCATTGTAAGAGTAATAAGTTACTCAGCAAAGTAACTGTGACATTATTTTTCATGTTTTATACGCTATTAGCCTGTTGCTGACTGGAAAAATCAAGCGTTGCTTGTTTTAACAGAGTGGCTCCATCTCCCTCGCTGGCTGCATTTGGGCTTGGGTTAGCAGCAGCAACAAGTGTCATGTTAGCATGTGTTGATGCTAAGGTGCTTCATAAGATTCGAGTTGCTTGAGGCAGACGTGGATAAAGTCTTTTTTCCTGGGAATAGCGTGCATGTTACATAAACATTCATGCCTTTACTTTCAATGAGTGAGAAGTAGTGCCGGTGCTTCCAGTTTGAGGACGCTACCTTTGAATTTCCCTGGCTCGTCGCCATTGTCACTGTCTTGTTGTGTTTGGCAGTCAGAGTGTGCAGTGAGCAGGTCATGAGCTGCCCACCCAGCCAATCATCATCGCATTTGCAACGGCGTCATCATCCCCACCGCTGCTCTCTCCAGGCAGCTGATGTGTGGCCAAAACCTGACACCTTGCGCTTCATTCAACCTGTAGTAACGTGCCACTTCACATTCTCAGTAACGGGAATGACGTTGCAATGATGGGAAAAGTAATTAATTAGATTTCTCGTTACTGAAAAAAAATAATGCCGTTAGTAACGCCGTTATTACCAACACTGGCAGTAATGCATGTGTATCGTTAATTGCTGTGTTTAAACATTTTTAATACATTAACGTCATTAAACAATTGTACTTGGAGACCTACATCTTTATCTGAAACTATAATGTAATGTTAACACACCGAGAGTGGTTCACGGCAGGGGTTTCTGCTGGTGGGCGCTCACTGTGCTTACATGACTTACTCGCACATTCGTCTCACAGCAAAACACACATTAGATTGACAATTAACAGCAGCAGCCGCAATGAACACACACGTATGCTCTTTCCTCCAGGCGCACACGCTCCTTCACAAACACACACACACTGGTGATGCATACAAGAAGTTAATGTCAATGTAACCTAAAAGGCTCCGATGAAGATAAAGGAAAAACACGATCCAACAGTGCAAACCTCAAATGCTTTGTTTTTTGCAGCATCGTAGTCTATCCATGGCTATTTCTCTTTCCGGCTAGCTTGAAAAGTCCGACCTTTTTTCTGCCGAACATCTGCACTGCTACTGTCCTCTGTCGTTGACACTGTAGAGTTCTCACTAGAAGACGGTGTCGGGTCGGTGGATATTTTTGTGACAAATTTGTTCATTTTATTGGCTAAATCAACCACTATGCTAGTTTAACAGCAAGTTGCCGTCCAGCCTTTTTTGGCGGTTTATCTGACATCATATGGTAATGCGTTAATTGGTAGCGGAGTGGTCATTAGCAAATAAATGGCAAGTGTAGGCTGCCTGGCACACGTGGGTGCTCCGGCCCTGAAGCACCCACGGAGTCGGTGCCTATGTTTCATGGTGCTCAGTGTAGCAACAAGAGTGAGGAGAGGACCGGTGTTGTGTTGAAAACACACCTCATCCACACAGCTGCAGGTCGTCAGAATTCCAGAGTGTAACCGTTCAAAGAAAGCTTCAGTTAACAAAGTAATGTGAGAACAATAATGTTCATCTTTCAGTAAGTAACAGCAATAACTCCTCGGAAGTTGGTGTACTTCATCTTCATTAGCGAAGCTGTTAGCGTTAGCTACTGCTAAAGGAAAAAATAAATAAAGCATGAGGAATTATTTCTCAGATACTTCCATTATCAGACATTTCCCTGCTCTGAAGTTCAGGCTCTGAGAGTTGGAACTGATCCATCTTTGTGGCTCAGTTTCTTCAGTTCAGCGTTGAACTGGACCAAGTTGTTAAAACAGTTAGTTGCTGCACATACAGTCTTTGGCTAACATTACCCCCAAATCTGGTTTATCCACTGGGCTCTTACATCCTCTGAGGCTGCTGGTTTACACTTGCTGGTAGCTTCAGACTCCCTAATATATGCTGAAAAAAGCAGAAAAAGGAATTGTTTCCCATAATATGTCCCCCTTTAAATCTAGCATTATTTCAAATATACCCTGAGAGGGGCAGCAGCATTACTGTCTTGTAAAGCTGTGGAAGTCCTTGAATCTGTGTGTTTTGTCCAGCTGTCACAGCTTTTACAGCAAGCGTTACTCCAGGGCACTGTACCTGGGCGCGAAGGCCATCCAGCTGAACAGCAACAGCGTGCAGGCCCTCCTCCTGAAGGGGGCGGCACTGAGAAATATGGGCCGAGTTCAAGAAGCGATCATCCACTTCAGAGAGGCAATGCGTTTGGCGCCCTGCCGGCTCGACTGCTACGAAGGCACGTTTGCTTTTAGGTTAAATTTTATGGTCTGGTTGTGTTTTTTTTCAAATGGTTTAACTTTGTTGTGAATAACTTCAGGTCTGATCGACTGTTACCTGGCATCCAATGGGATTCGAGAGGCCATGGGGATGGCAAACAACATCTATAAGACTCTGGGGGCCAACGCGCAGACGCTCACCATCCTGGCCACAGTGTGCCTGGAAGACCCTGTGACGCAGGAAAAAGCCAAAACTTTGCTGGACAAAGCGCTGGCTCAGAGACCCGATTACACCAAAGCTGTGGTCAAAAAGGCAGAATTGCTCAGTGCGTACACCAACACAGTGTTAACCTTGAGTAAAATACTGTGAGATTATTTGTTGTTTCACAAATGATTTGTCTTTGCTTACCTTGCGAAGGTCGGGAACAGAAATATGAAGAAGGTATCACTCTCCTGAGGAACGCCCTGGCCAATCAAAGCGACTGTGTCCTGCACAGGATGCTGGGAGATTTCCTGGTGGCTGTCAATGATTACCAGGAAGCCATGGACCAGTACAGCATAGCGTTGAGGTAAACGGAGGCTGATTGTGGAGATGTCATAAAATGAAATGTTAAAGTTCAAAATGATGTTTAATCTTTAAAAAAAAAAAACTGTTTTTTCTTTCTTCAGCCTGGATCCTAATGACCAGAAGTCTTTAGAAGGCATGCAGAAGATGGAGAAGGAGGAGAGCCCCACGGACGCAACGGTCGAGCTGGATGGTGACGACATGGAGGGCAGCGGTGAGGATGGAGATCTTGAGGGCAGTGACAGCGAAGCAGCTCAGTGGGCCGATCAGGAACAGTGGTTCGGTATGCAGTGACGCAGGGCCACCGAGGAGCGCTCAGTCAGTGCCTCCCTCTAACACACCAGAAGCCTTCAGCCATCGTGGTGTTCAGACAGGACAAAGAGGGCCCCCAATAGTCGTACCACTCCTTAATCCTCGCATGATGACGGAGGATAACACCAAGACTGACATTAAAGAGTCAAAGGTTAATGATTGCACCCATGGAGGAACCGATACTGGACTTTGTGGGACAGCTACAGGGAGACTCACTGAAATGCGACTTAATGCCGAACTCAAGCCAAAACCTGACCTGACATCAACTTTCCATCATTCTGCCAACATTATCAGCTTCACTGTGAGGTGACTTGAGGTTTATTTACTTGTACACGCATCGGTCCAGCACAGCCACGCTGCAGTGGGAAATTTCAATGAAAAATGTGATCTCTTCTCCTTTAGTTTTTATATATCACGCTTTTCTTGGCTGCCAGTCGGTGTAATATACAACAAATCATTCAATCAAGCCGTTTCTGGGCAAGTAAATTGCCACCGAAGCAGATGAAACGTGCCCACTGTCAGCTAGTGTGAACTAATAATCAGAATGAGGTGAGAAATGTTACCGTTTGATATGTACTACTGGAATATTTTTCCGTTTGTGTCTAAGCTCGACTCCGTTTCATCCATGCCACAGTAAAAGTTGTGAACGTGTCAGACGGCAAACTGGAGGTCCGAACTCGTAACGGTGTTCAGTATCTCAGCTTCAAATGTATCATCTTGAAATCTGTCGCAACACTTTGTTTTCACTTACCTAATATGGAAAAAAAAACAAAACTGATCAACCCGTTAAGTTTTACTAAATCATCTGACGTCAAATGTTTATATTTTGTACATATATGAAAATGTATAATAAAATTGTTAAGGATCTCCAGTTGTCTTCGAAGTTGCGATGTAGGACCTCAGGAGAGCCCTGCTTAAAGGCTCACGTGCACGAGACCCCACGGTTGCTTCTCAACAGAACAAAGTAGCTCGGATTGTGGCACACACAGAGGGAGATTGACCATCATTACATCTACATTAATGTGAAAAAAGGCCTCTTTCAGTTGGTTTAAGGATTTACAAATCAGCATTGATTTAAAAAAAAAACAAAAAACAAAAAAAAAAACAATCAACAGGTCCTCAACGGATAAAAATTGGGTAATGCA
This sequence comes from Leuresthes tenuis, assembly GCF_036924035.1. NCBI lineage: Eukaryota > Metazoa > Chordata > Actinopteri > Atheriniformes > Atherinopsidae > Leuresthes > Leuresthes tenuis. The sequence continues at coordinate 27,600,926 of NW_027325360.1, read as the reverse complement.
ACTTTAGATGAACAAAAGTGCGTATTGCAGTTGCGTTATTGAACAAAAATGAAACCAAATGGTAAAACGTGATGCACAACCCTTCAGACCAGCCTTTCTTCAACATCTTTTCACAGTTGTCAGAGATAAGGGATTTCCTCCCTTATTTGTGGTGCTGATCTCTCTTACTGATGCCATGGATGTGTTTGTCCTCTGCTTTTGTAGTAACTTCTAGTTTCTTCTCGTCTCTTCTTTGCAGTTTCTCTCTGTGTATCCTTCTTTCCTCAGAATACAAATCTGTACTCTTGTTTCTTTGGTCATCTGTTTCCTTTTTATCCATTTCTGTGGTAGTTTGTCAGAGATGTGAACACAGTTGGATGCAAACTCTCAAAAGCCAAAGAGCTAAAGTGAGTAATGCAAACTGATTTTTTACCTATTTTGTTACTTTCCAACTTGTAATTTAAAAGTTTTTCAATCTTATTTTATGTGACGGATCTGCACAAAATAGTCGGTGTTGTTGGCAAAATTAAATGAGAAAAATATAAATCAAAAAAGGGTTTTTAGGCTTTTTTTTTTTAAATTTGTTATGAAGCTCCTAAAAAGTTACCACAACAAACCTGCCAAGAGAGGGTCGCCCACCAAAACTCACAGGTGGGCATTAATCAGAGAGGAAGCACAGAGACCAAAGGTAACCCTGAGGGAGCTGCAGAGAGTCTGTCCATAGGACCACGATAAGCCACACGCTCCATAGAGCTGGGCTTTCTGGAAGACTGGCCAGAAAAAAAGATAAAGATGTTAAAAATAAGAAGGCGCATTTTGAATTTGCCAAAAGGCACTTGGGTGACTCCCCAAATGTGTGAAGGAAGGTGCTCAGGTCAGATTTCACCCACCAAGGAAAACGCTGTCTGGTGCAAACCCAACACATCCCATCACCCTAAGAACACCATCCCACAGTGAAACAGCATCATCCTCGGGGGATGTTTTCAGCAGCAGGTCCTGGGAAACCGGTCCAAGTCGAGGGAAAGACGGATGTTGCTAAACACAGGGATATCATACTTATCAAATACTTTTGGAGGCCACTGTACCTCATTTTGAGACCTAAAAAGGAATGAATTGTTCTTTTTTTCATGACCGTAACACTTATCTTCAAATAAAGAAAATGGTTAATATTACAAAGATCTCATGTCCCATTTAAGTCCAACGGACAGACGCAAGCTGCTTTAAGACTGTTGAAATTAATCTCAATCACGCAAGGAGAAAACTCCTCATGTATGACAGTTTTATTTACCTGAAACAGTTCATGTGATACATTGTACAATCATCTGAAAATACAGTACAGCAGTTTGGCAAAACAAATGTCAGTCGAGGGACTGCTTGCCGATCTTACAGTAAAACAAATGCATCACCACACGTCCGCCTTCTCAGATATGGCAAAATCTTCTCCAAACATGTTGCACATCTCAGTGCAAAGGAAAAAGAAAAAGTTTGGTTTTAAATATCCCATAAAAGTATTTCCTTAGGAAAATGAACTGTTTTTGAGCTTATTAGCATTTGTACTATCTGACGAATATCTAATCTACTATTTACCAATACTATACACTGTTTATTAGAGAAGTCTGGTAAAACAGATGGCTGACTGAGCGGACATGCAGCATGGATATCGTACTGCACACTGTATTACGATCTTAGTCTACAGAGATGGCACGAGACTCGTTTCGTCAAAGGCTCTTCATGCAGGAGGACAGAAGGACTGATGAGGCGGGACCGGCTGTTTCCATCAGACATTCATTTATGGCCACTCTACGACAATGTATGAACTTAATGAGCCCCTGTCGTCGTAATCACATTGTAGCATGCAGCTCCTGTACGATGCGCTGCCCAAAACACACATGCACACCACAAAACAAAATCCAAAGCTTCCGTGAGAAATTTAGAGGAGACGTGGGCTTACTTGGCCTTTGCTGTAAGGAAAAATAAAAGAAAACAAAAGAGAGAGGAGGGGAAACAAATCAATGAACACCAGAAATCACAGGCAAAGTAAGAAGAAAAGAACAAGCAAATAATGAACAGCAAATAATTTATAATCATCAGAATAGAGGAGTAAAGGCCATGCTATGGTCAAGCAGCAGATTAGAACTGAAGAAAAATGTTGCAACTCCAAAAATGGACACCGTGTTCCAGTAATGGTGCGTGGGCACTTAAATGTCATGGTCAGAAACTGCCAATCTACAATCAAAAATAACCAGCGACCCCAAGCCAGGTCAGTGTGTGACTGGCACTTGGCGGCACTGAAGGCATGTCACACTAAATCTTACAGTTCACTCCTCTGTACCATAAGAGGTTCTCTTTCAAACCTTAACATAAATGGAGGGAGCCGTGACCATGTGAAGACAGACGAGAGCACGCTGGTAGTATGCATGCAGTTCAAGGTGTGGTCACTCAGCAGGTAAAACGTGGAGAGCAAAGGAAGAAACAACAGTTAGTTTAAAAGCTAACTTTAAAAAAAAAAAAAAAAAAAAAACTCAAAAGCACTCACTGGCCTGGTTTTGTTGGAGCAGGCATGCAGGAAGGCTGAGACCATGCTTAAATAAACTAGTGTGCCTGTATGGAGCATTTTTGACAGAGACAAATATAAAGTATACATAGACTCTATTTTCTGTGCTATGTACAGATATACAAACTCTTCTAATGACCAGCTGTTCATGTTGTGCTCAGTTGACCAACAGCTTTCTGGTGCTTTTTTTTTTTTTTTCCTTTACATATTCAAGTACAGTATGTGCACATTTTACACAAAGAATGTTGTATTTCAGATGGAAAATTAAGAATAAAAACAGACTATCTGAACTTAAAAAAAAAGAAGAAAAAGTCATCTTCAAGTACTTAAATTTAACAACAGGCTGTATCAAAAAAATTGCTCTGAATCAAACTGGTAACAAGTTTTTGTCCTCTTCCCTCAAATAACAGAGGAAAAGTAAATTTCTGTTTAAAAAAAAAAATAAATCCCATTAAAATGTGTGAGTGTGTGTGGGAGAGAGAGAGCTCGGTTTATGCGGCGAAACAAATTGGTGCTTACCTCTTCTAATCATGATCTACCAAATAGTGTTCATACAAATGGGTCATATCGACAGCATTGAGGTAGCTGCGCTCTGCCTAACGCAGAAAATAACTACACATGAAGAAGAAGAAGAAGCATGGAGTTCAAAATAATTAAGAGATTCATGCTGGGACAAATATCTTCAAGTCCTTGCCCTCAAGTTAGTATTGTACTGTTCGTTCGTCAGAATTATTGAGCGTTCTCGCCCCCAAAGCCCCCCGCACCACACCCAAAACAAATTACAAAATATTAATATCATAAAATAGTGTAAATTCTCTGTACAGCTAAACACACAGCTCCAACATGATGGGCTTCTCTAACTGCAGGTCACAGAGGAGAGAGGCGTGGTGATAAAATAATACTCTTAGATGTAATATCAGTCAAAGTCATGAAAATATGACTAAATGACCCCCACCCAAAAATATATGTCAGTGGAAATGTAAAGTGTTGATTATTCTGAGTTAATGTAACCGTGTTAGATGTGTGTGTTAATGTCCACTCCACACTGGTGCACAGGGAGGGTAGTGTGCTGGAGTCAGTCAGGGCCACAACATGGCGGACACGTTAGTGTCGGTGCTGTAGATCCACAGCACCAGGGGCAGGGAGACTGCCACGAAGGGCCAGGAGATGCCCTCGGCACATGCAGACAGGGAGCAGCCTTTTCTGGCCGGCCTCTCCAGCTGGTTACCGAATTCCAAGTAGTTCCTGGCGAAGAACTTCAGCCCCTCGTCCAGCAGGATGACGGGCAGGGAGATCTTCAGCACCATCATCCACTGGATTGTATCCAGAGGGGTGATCTGGAAGATAACCTGGGAGAGAAAATGGCAGTTAATTCACAGCTACTTCAGTACCTTAAAAGTCCTTTTCCAGCATGGGTGACTCCTGTGGGGGATAACTCTCTGTATAAAGGGTCAATATCAAGCTCCTTAGTTAACATGTTTACTGGTTTTGTTTCACCTTTACACAAAGCCACTCTGGACGTTTTTTGTTTTCAAGTATTCACTCCCCCATCCAAATAATTAAATTCAGGTGTAAAATTCAAGCACCTAGGCAGGCAGACTGAAAGAATGGGTCGCTCTCAGGAGCTCAGTGAATTCTAGTGTGGTACCGTGATAGGATGCCACCTGGATGCAACAAGTCCAATGGTGAAAGTATTCTACAGTCAGCTATCAGTGGTATTATAACAAAGTGGAAGCGACTGGGAACAACAGTAACTCGTGCGAAGAGAGCTTCATGGAATGGGTTTCCATGGCCGAGCAGCTGCATCCCAGCCATACATCACCAAGTGCAATGCAAAGCGTCGGATGTACTGGTGTAAAGCACGCCGCCACTGGACTCTACAGCAGTGGAGACGGGTTCTCTGGAGTGACGAATCAAGCTTCTCCATCTGGCAATCTGATGGCCAAGTCTGGGTTTGGTGGTTGCCAGGGGAACGGTACTTGTCTGACTGCACTGTGCCAAGTGTAAAGTTAGGTGGAGGGGGGGTTATGGTGTGGGGGTGTTTTTCAGGAGCTAGACTTGGCCACTTAGTTCCAGTGAAAAGAACTCTGAATGCTTCAGCACATCAAGAGATTTTGGACCATTTCATGCTCCCAACTTTGTGGAAACAGTTTGGGGATGGCCCCTTCCTGTTCCAACATGACTGTGTACCAGTGCACAAAGGAAGGTCCATAAAGACATAGATGAGCGAGTTTGGTGAGGAAGAACTTGACTGGTCTGCACAGAGCCCTGACCTCAACACGACAGAACACCTTTGGGATGAATTGGAGCAGAGACTGTGAGCCAGGCCTTCTGTCCAACATCAGGGACCTCACAAATGCTCTTCTGGAAGAATAGTCAAAAATTCCCATGAACACACTCCTAAACCTTGTGGAAAGCTTCTGGGAAAGCTTGCCCAGAAGAGTTGAAGCTGTTATAGCTGCAAAGGGTGGGCCCACATCATATTAAACCCTATGGATTAAGAATGGGATGTCACTTAAGTTCATATGGGTGTAAAGGCAAATGAGCAAATACTTTTGGAAAAATAGTGTATATATACCAGACAGATATGGGGGGGTACCAACAGTCCCCTCCTCCACCAAGGCTAATGCTGCATTTTGCAAACGTTAACAAGGCTCTTCCAGGGAAAATTCTCCATGGTTTCATGTAATCCAGCGAGGGAGCTTCGAGCTTCATCTTGCTAACAACCAGACAAGCCATCATGGTGGAGGAACGCTTCAAGCTAAATAATAGCCTAACATGAATCTAACATCAGTCTTACTTTCTGAATCTATCATGGACAATGGATATCATCCACTCCATGAGGTCAGCTAACACGAGTTTGACATATTCTATTTTATTTCAATGTACTCTATTAACATTGATATTCTTTCTATCTTTTTATTGCAATTTGTTTTTTTAATGATGCCTTTCATATGTATGTCTAGTTATACAGTTGCAATTTGAATTTCCCCCGGGATCAATAGTTATCTAATTCTCAACTTTATCACTGTTTTGTAGTTGTACTCTTGGTGTGACTGTATTCTGCCCGTCAATGACGGCAAAAAGCCTTATTTTAGATCATATGTGAATGCTGATTCTATTTTTAAACCCTAATCAATTTCAACTACTTCTGTCTGTAATGGAGGCAAGTGGCCACTAGAGGGCAGAAAGCCCCACAAAATAGCTAAACCTCCACTTGGACCTAAAAGGGAGAAGCTCATTTGGAGTTATAACATTAACACAGATCAAAACTTTTTTAGAAAACTCACTGGTAGAGGTTCCACGTAGAGGATGAGGAAGTGGAGTGACATGGAGAGGCAGATGGCTCCCAGCAGCCAAATGTTCTCCCACGGAGGCATCCGCAGGAGGGACTGGTTCTCTGACAGACTGAATACAAAATGCAAATCAGTTACCCCGTTTGTTCCACTTCTGACAGCAAATGTTCCCTTTATAGAGCCCCTTATCCACCTGTTCAGAGCATTGCACATCTCAATCGTGACAAGCACAGATAGGGCCATGGTCATTGGGTAGGGCGACTCGAACACGTGGCAGTCCAAGCCGTCAAAGTCTGGGTTGTCTGGGCCACACTGCAGGAAGTGGCTCTGTGAGGAGGAAGGCAAAGAAAAGCGGGGGAGGAGGAGAGCTGTGAAGAGCTGGAAGCTTGTGTTGCCCTTTATATAATGCCAATGCTTTATATAGTCTATATTTGTTAAAAGAACAAATTTTTAACATCTGATTGAGCCCAGGATTAAAAATATCAAATAATACTTTAGTTGATATAATATCGTATCGTGACCAGACGCCCCTAAGACTTACCAGCTGGTACAGAGTGAGCTGTGGCCCTTCCTCTGAGACTGTAAACCACCAGGCAGCAGCTCCCACAGTGGCAGCACCCACATAACCTGGAAGCATGATCACAAAACATCATCACAGATGACAGACTCCTCTCATTCTTAGAAACCTGTTCACCGTCCATTCATGTCTGATATCAGCTCACCTCCGATGGCCAGGTATCTGAAGAAGAGCCAGCCAGAGATCAGGGGCTCCTTAGCATTGCGAGGAGGCTTCTCCATGATGTCCAGGTCTGGGGGGTTGAAGCCGAGGGCGGTGGCGGGGAGCCCGTCTGTCACCAGATTCACCCAGAGCAGCTGAACTGGGATCAGAGCCTCAGGGAAGCCCAGAGCGGCAGTGAGGAAGATGCTGTCGAGAGGAATCATTTTAACAAAAGCAACTCTGGACTTACAAATTAATAACCCAGCTTTACTGGTTTTTATTCAATCCAACAAGCACACGCTTTTCTCTCCGAATAAGCCCTGGAAGATACTCACCAGACAACCTCACCCACGTTGGAGGAGATAAGGTATCTGATGAACTGCTTCATGTTATTGTAAATAGCTCTGCCCTCTTCGACGGCCGCCACTATGGAGGAGAAGTTGTCATCGGCGAGGACCATCTCAGAGGCCGACTTGGCCACAGCAGTGCCAGAACCCATGGCGATGCCAATCTCAGCCTTCTTCAGAGCCGGGGCATCGTTCACCCCATCTCCTGTCTGTATACAGACATTTGGTTATGGAGACTAATCAACTTAATGATGCAACAACGCAGGGGTTCACCATTTTAAACTGAAACGACAGACGTAAGCCCTCAGAACACATACCATAGCAGTAATTTCGTCAAATCCTTGCAGGAACTCGACAATCTTGGACTTATGAGAGGGCTCGACGCGGGCGAAACAACGCGCATGAGTCACAGCCTCCCGCTGGGTGTAAGGCGTCAGTTCATCAAACTCCCGTCCCGTGAAAGCCATGCGCTCAACATCGTCGTCCTCGGACAGGATGCCAATGCGTCGACAGATGGCCACAGCTGTGCCCTTGTTGTCCCCTGTGATCATGATGACGCGAATGCCGGCCTGGCGGCACAGCTTGATGGAGGCGGCCACCTCCTGTCGAGGAGGGTCCAGCATGCCAACGCAGCCGACGAAGGTGAGGTCGGACTGGACGCAGGGAGACAAAGATGGAAACGAATGTCAGCCAAGTTTCCAACGAATACCCCAGCAACAGAGGAAGATCATGCAAACTCACCTCGTACTCTGAGAATTTGGCGGTATCAGACAGTATCATGTCCTCCATTTTGGGTGGGCTGTCCCGTGTGGCTAGAGCCAAGCACCTGAGGGTGTCCCGGCCTGTCCCATACTCACGGATAACGGACATGATCTTTTCCTTGATGGCTTGGGTGAGGGGAACTTTGCTGTTGCCCACTCTGACATGAGTGCACCTCTCAATGACTCCCTCCGGGGCGCCCTGTGAGGTAGAGCAGGGACATTAAATATTTACTCTCGGCACCACATGTACAGCGACAGACGACCGTACGGTGCGCGCCTCTTTCGGTGTACCTTAACAAACATTTTGCCCATGGAAGAACGGGACTTGTTTGGAGTGCAGTAGACAGACATGGACTTCCTGTCTCTGGAGAACTCCAGGGTGCACTCCTTCTTCATCAGTTGTTTGATCACCTGATCCAGCGAAAGCACAGTCAGTGAGAAAACCTGCTGAGTGGGAATGGTGGGATGTGCAGTGTGTGCAAGCGGGGAGGGGAGCTGTCACTCACTGAGTTGCAAGCGTTGGCCCTGTCAATCTTGGACAGGTTGTGGACTTCGGTGTCAAAGACGTTCATTTTCTCCACCAAGCAGGTCAGCGCCGTCTCTGTGGCCTCGCCGACCTTCTCGTAAACACCCTTCACCTGGGAGTTCAAAAACACTCGTGGCCTTATCATTTTTTTAGCTTTTGATCCAAACAGATGTTTTAAAGAAGGAAAAGGCACAAAAGGAGGATGTCTGAGAGATGGACTTTTAGTAAATGTCTTCAAAGTTTCTGCATTTTCTTAAATAAAAGCAAAAAATAACGGTCAAAAGATAATAATTCTTTAAATAATAATAATTCTGCCACAGAAATAATACCCAATGATTAATATTTAGTGATGAAACCAACACTATACAGATTGTGCCACTGATCCAGTTTGTCCCTTCACCAAATGTTTGTGCATCCCATTTGAATAAATATGACTGTAAGGGTATTTGCATGAATATTCTATTTATCTCATTTATGCTGCATAAAGTAGATAAAGTAAGACGCATGCGTGCAGACCTCATTGAAATCCAGGGAGGAGTCATTACACAGGGCACAGATGGTGGCCAGTTCAACCAAACCATCATACTGGGAGGATTTCACCAGTCTGCCATCCTGGTAACTGAGGAAAAGAACATGGAAAGCTACTGTCACAGCAACACTGATATTCAGCTAATCTTTTAGGCTTCTAAAAGGCTGAATCAGTACTCACACTTCCCCCTCGGGTGCGTAGGTAGAACCTGTGATGTTGAACTCTGACAGAGCGCAACTGTCACCTTCGGCTTTGTTGAGAATGAACATCTGGAAATTAAAACAGCAGATGGGACAGAGATGCATACCATCAATTCATCATGTCAGCGTTCCGAGTCGAGTTTCTCATCTGACCCAGCAGGTGGCGGCTCAAACTGCAGAAACCCTGGTGAATCCCGGGAGGGAAAGCTCTTTTAAGACACTACGCTGGCCTGCAGTGTTACAAAGTGGGCCTCTGATGGGGCCAGGCTGGGTGGCCCCATGCCTAATGTGAGAAAGGGGTGTTTAGTTTCTCTTCATAAGTAAACAGGGTGACTGCCAGGAAGCCTGAGTAATGAGAGAAGCTCTGCCCAAAAGGAAGAAGTCACAGAGCTAGGCCTGTTCCCCCAGGAAGCTTTGATTGTTGCACACTCTGTACATCTCTTTCTCCTCTTTTTAGTGCAACAGTTAAACGTAGTTTTTCAAATCTGTTTTCAACACTTTGTAATTGTCTATTTCTATGTGTCTCTATCAACATCTTTACTCACATCTTTGTTATCTGTTTTTTTTGCAACATTTCTTGTATTTCATCATTTATATTTGTCACCTGGGAGTCTATTCCATCAAAAGTAGGTCTTACTTTATCTTACATACACAATTAGAAATGAGCTATGCCCTCCTCATACCACCAACCAAGCATGAAAAGCTTGTGCTACCCCCTCACAGTTGGCTCCAAAGATAAAGAATAGTGCATCACTCATCAGACTGGGTTTAGTAAGGCAGATAAGCTCATTTTGTATGGTTTTTAGAATAAATATTTATAGTACATGCATGTTTTAAATGAACATATGCAGTTACTTTACCTTTTCCCATCAGTATTACTCATAGTAACTCCATATGTATAAGGCCATAGCTGCTACAACTTACAGCTGATACCCCAAAAATATAGTGTGATACAAAGAATAGATAAATCAGGAAATAAACTGTAATAAATGCTGAAATGTCCTTTTCATGTGGGGCTAAGTAGCAGCTGGGTGCCACTCAGACACAGAGAGATAAAAAGAAACAGGCTGGCTGCTTTGCAGCTTTGTGACGCAAGGTCGGTTATGCAACAGCAGCACTGCAAGTCATCCAACAGCTCAACGTAGATTAGAGGAGCAGCAGCATGTCACGGTCCTGTTAAATAACCCGGATACCTGAGCAGAAGGAAATCTCTACAAAAACTTACGCACAGTTCGAATATATTTGCTGAAAGATGCAGCGTAAGTGACTCCCCACAATGTGACTCTGGCAGGCTCAACAGAGATGATAAACGACTGAAACTGCTCAGCAATGCACCAAGAGTGTGTGTTAGAGACTCACTCTGCAGACAGACATCTGGTTGGTGGTCAGGGTACCGGTTTTGTCAGAGCAGATGACGGAGGTGCAGCCCAGGGTCTCCACAGAGGGCAGGCTGCGGACAATAGCGTTCTTCTTAGCCATTCGGCGAGTGCCCAGGGCCAGGCAGGTGGTGATCACTGCGGGGAGACCCTCGGGGATGGCAGCTACAGCCAGCGCCACAGCGATTTTGAAGTAGTAGACAGCCCCACGGATCCAGGAGCCTCCATGAACGGGGTCGTTAAAGTGGCCGATGTTGATGATCCACACGGCAATGCAGATGATGGAAATGACTTTGGATAGCTGCTCACCAAATTCATCCAGCTTCTGCTGCAGGGGCGTCTTCTCCTGCTCTGTGGCCGCCATCTCGTCACGGATCTTACCGATTTCTGTGTTAACACCGGTAGCCACCACCACTCCCACAGCTTTCCCAGCTGCAATGTTGGTACCCTGAAACCACAAGTCGTACACATTGGCAAGTTAGTCCAGAAAGAAGATGCGAACAAAAGAAGAAGGATGTGTGATGATGTGTGCAGGCTGGAGCTCACAGAGAACAGCATGTTCTTCTTGTCTTGATTGACAGCTCGTGGGTCAGGCACCGGGTCAGTGTGCTTGATGACAGAGACAGATTCACCTACAAAGGCAAAAAAGGGGCATCACGTTAAATCAATTTACATCTGGGTATCTTTCCTGAGCTGATCATCTTGTCGTTTCACTGATCTTTAATTCAAACTTAAATGTGTTTGCTCTGCATCTAAACTAAACCAGCTTACGACAAGGAGCTTTAAACTTGTGTTTCTTAACAACAGCTAGAATAACAGCACAAAAAAGAGTGACGAAAAAAAGACAATCTGAAGATAAAAACATCCATATGGGCCAAATAGATTTAAAAAAAAAAACAACTAAAAAAAAAAACAACTGTAAAATGCACATATTTCATAGGGGGAAGAGGATTTTTTTTACTTAATAGATGAAGATGTCAAAGCATAAGAGTCTGTTGGCTGTGATTACCTGTCAGGATGGACTGGTCCACCCTCAGAGTTGTTGACTTGATTGAACAGATACGGATGTCAGCAGGCACTTTGTCTCCAACTATGAGCAAACACATCCGCAATTAGAGAAAAAAAACAGATGAGATGAGACGTCTACTTTCTGCAGGCAGCACATCAGTATTAGTGTAAACTAAACTGATGAAGCACAGCTCATTAAAAGGTGGTTAATGTGCTACCAAAAGCAGCAAAGCAGCGATGCCATTACTATCAGGAGTGAGAAGATGGACAGAAGGAGGAGGAAATGAGGGACTCGTGAGCCATAAAAGGCCTGTCTCTAAGGAAAAAGCCAATTTGGGTGCATCAGAATTGCTGTGACCCATTTCAGTTTCCTAATGGCACATAAAGGGGGTGGAAACTGGGGAAATGGTTCAGGGTACGGCACAGTTCCGTGGGTGTAGCGTACATATAGGCTTACCTAGTTAAAAATGTCAAATGTGTCAGAATAACACAAAAGACTTATGAGAACACGGCATAGTTAGAATTTGGGAAACCATGCCAGCTCTGCAAATATCTAAGAAAAATATCAACACAAAGCTGAAACCAAAATTTAATCTCTTGCAGAAGGAAAACTTCTAAACAAACAAATGACTGATTACATGTACCAGTGTCCTGAATCCATCTGAGGAAGACCTGTACCATAATCTAAAACCAGCCATGCCCTTGAGGGAAGGGAGGGGAAACTAGCAATGAGACCAACTACGCATGAAGCCAAAAATGGAAAAAGTGCTTCGATAAGTTGTCCAGTTGGCTTATCAGGTTAACATGTGGCCTTATGATGGCAGCTGCTTCCGCATCACTGATACAGGAAGAGAAAGAGAGGACCAGCTCCTCCACCACCCCAGAGTCACTGGAAGCAGTTTTATCGACACTGGAATACAAGTACTTTAAGTATGTTCACCTTCTAACTCCATTAAATGGTGCCTTAATGGATGCTGACACAACTCCCAATTTATTGTAGAGCCTTGTTATCATCATGTACATGTCAGCGCCTTTGATTTGTGTGCCGACTTCTCACCAAGCCGATGATCATCCATTCATTCAGTGCCAGAAACTCATCTGTCGGCCAGTGACGGCAGGCAGTGACAACTTCTCTGTGAAGGACAAAACTGAAAGAATCTGAAAGTGGAAACATTCAATCAGTGGAAGCTTCACTTCAGAGAAAAACTCATGAATGGGCCGACGAAGACTCACGGCCCTTTCCAAGACATTTCATAGCTATAGATTTTCACTTTCCGATAGAGAACTGAATGGAAAAAACTGGGAAGAGATTGAAAGGACAGAGACAAAACTCCAAACGTTTCCCTTAGAAACCAAAAAGCTTTTCATTACATCCTAGACAGCTGTGTAACACTTCCTCAGACTTCTTAAGTTATTACCTTCAAAGAAAAACAACTTCCCAGACGGAGCGGAGCCAAGAAATGAGGCTTAAGGGATGAATAGGTTTCTAACAGCAGTTCTTACTTTGTTCACGTTGTTAAAACGCTGATACTGCTATTGTCCCGAGTGATGAAGCACATGTTTATTACCCGTCCTTCTGTGTCAACATCCTACTTGGACGCAGTCCAAGCATCTTCTCAGGCATGACCACTTTTCCATATCTGTGCTCGCCAACAGATCATACCGCCCAGCCCACATTTCACCGTGAACTAAGCTCACAACGGGCAACACGCTGCGCCCAATGTCACTCCCAAAGGTGCCTTTTAAACAGACTCCTAAAGAGGGGGTGAGGCAGGAGCTGAAGGGGCGCTGACAGCTTTGACTGGCACCTGCCGTGTGTTTGGAGATGGCGTTTGGCTCCGCAGGCCAGGCTTCTTTAGGGCCAACCAGGAGGGTATCTGTGCTGATGGCAGCAGAACAAAAGACTGACCTTCTGTCATCTGACAGGGCCGAGTCACAATGATCAACAGGCGAAGCATTTTACAGCTTTTGAACATGTATCTCACGGATTAACTTCCCAGCTGCTTTTACATGGGTACAATCATGCAAATAGTTGGTTCAAATTGATAAGATATCAGCAAACACTGTATAACAGATAAAATACTGAGCTTTCAGAGCTTCCTCTTCTCTGCCCAACGCTTTTTCCCCACCGGCATTTATCAGCCGGAGAAGCTCGAGAAGCTTTGTGAGCTGAGGTGAAGGCAAAGTGCGGGAACAGAACTGACGGCACGGTTTCTGCATAGCTGCATTTTGGTGCACATATGTAGGCTAAAAAAAAAAAAACCTCCAACAATGTGAGAAACAAGTCTTTTTGTTCCCACTGGAAACACTATTAACACAGGAGTGATGTTTAGTTAGCAGTTAGCTGGCGGGGGATGTAAATCAATATTTACCAACAGCTGACCAGGTTTCATGACTCCTTGCTGTAATACTGACACAAATGTAAACAAAACAGTTGGCAGCACTGTGTCTTCACTGCTTTTTATTTGTGATGAATCTTCAGAAAAAGCCAGCTGGGTTTTTCTGTAGCATGTTAATGTTTCTGTCACCACAGTAACTAAACTCATCCCAGCAATAAAAACTCCTGCCAAACAAACTGGAGGTTTAGCAGAGCGTCTTACATTTGGTAGGGCGAAATGATCTCAGATGCAACATAATTTCACTAAAAGGACTCCAGTCAAAATCTGCAGTCACGGGAAAAAGAAAGTACAGCCCAGTTTAAATCTAACACATTACATATGATGACAGGCCAACAATCTGTTCCGTATCAGGTCTTAAATTTAAGTAAATACAACCTCGAATGAATGAACAACACGTGACATATTATACCAGATCATTACTCATCAGTGCAGAAGCAAAATTAAGAGGGTAAAGTAGCAGCTAGGAGCTGCTAATCCGAGAAACTTCACTTATCTGCAAATGTGAGATATAAAAAACACAAGTTTTGTCAGTTTGCTGCTCTGCAGCATTCAGGTGTGTTTTAACACAATGCCAAGGAGGAAAGACATCAGCAATGACCTTAGAGAAGCAATTGTTGCTGCTCATTAATCTAGGAAGGGTTACAAGGCCATTTCCAAACTATTTGGAGTCCATCATTCTACAGAGAAAAAGATTATTCACAAGTGGAAAACATTCAGGACAGCTGTCAATCTTCCCAGGAGTGGACGTCCCAGCAAGTTCACCCCAAGGTGAAAAACCCTAGAGCTACATCTCAGACTCTACAGGCCTCCGTTAGCATGTTAACTAAAAGTTTTATTTGGAAAGGTCTACCGAGTTCCTCATGAGCTTCTCCAAGTGTCAAAGTACTCTGTGGTCATACAAAAGAGCAATGAGCCCAAAAGCAGCACCAAATCTACAACAGAGTGGCCGAAAAAGAAAAGAATCAAGATGTTGCAATGGTCTAGAGCCTTAAAATGTCAACAGTTTAAAAATACAATGACATCCAAGTATCAAGATGAACTCTATAAATCAGCTGAAGCCATGTCAGACATTGAGCTGTCAACATTAAACCTTTACGATCAGTTTAAGTAGGAACACGTGCCAACAAGAGGTCAGAGGTTCACATTCTTCTCATGTCTCAAGTTCAACCGCCTCACTTGTGGCTCCTCGCTGAAGCTTTCCTGGGCCTCAGTCTGACATCTAACCCAGACAGCATAGCAAGGATAACCAGCACTCAGCACAGCACAACAGCGTTAACAAGGCTAGTGCAGTGAGCTTGTTCACTTGAGGATATTTATGAATCCAGATGCCATCTTTAACAGTGGCTTACTGCTGTAACAGTGAAAGATAAGGTCGATGCCTTATGTGCATTATTAATTCTGAACCTAACTTGCACCGTTTGAGTTAGAAATCTTCAAAGTTTGTGCTTCTGAAGCCATCCCAGTTGGCAAAAATGAGACCGTTTCTCTCAGTCTTGCTGACAAGTCAGAAGCCTTTGCCAAAAGACAGTCCCTCAGTGACGACAGACGCTTGCCAGACCACATTAAGTGTCACATACTATCCGTGGTGTCTGGAATCTCAGTGTTGGGTGTGGGTGCTGATGGCAGTGTAGCTGTGCAGAGCACGGTGGGGTGGGACGGTTATCAACGAAGTACTTCCCTATAAGGTCATCCGTCTCTCTGTTACAAAGGAGCAAATGAGAGATCCTCCCCTTAATCTGCCCCTCACATGAGCCCCCATCGCTGCCAGACTCCACAACCTCACAGGCAACGGAGAAGTAAAACCACTGTTCAGAGAAAAGACAACTTTAAAATGTGCAAAACCCCCCCCCCCCAAAGACCAAACTGAAAGCAAACAGAGTGCACTGTGTCAAGACAAGGACTTCAATCCAATCAGAAGAGCTTGTTGTCGCTTGTTATCAATCACTGCCACTTTTAGGGTTGAGCTAAGCTTCCTTTTAGCAACTTTTGCCTGTGTACACTGACCCATCATGACAAGGATCTAAGAGATAGAGATAAATGATCAACCACTACAGATATTCAGACAAAAAAAAAAAAAATACTTATTCAAACTTAATTTTAAAGCACAAATCAAGCTCTGTGCTTCAATTTAAAAAGCACATCTCCTTCAAAAGGAAGATCATACGTGGAGGTCTTCTTTGTCCGAGAAAAGCATTAGGCACATTTCCAAGAAATTCAGCAACTGCTGGATATTCTTCTCACTGTTGAGGCAGCCACAGAAGGATCATCTCTGTGTCCTCTATCTCGGCTCAGCAGCCACCGGGCCAGCATCTGCGTCATCACTCTCCTCCTCTGCTTTGGCAAGAGCCGCTTTGAAGCTTGGGGGGAATATTATTCATAAAAAGGGAGCCTGACAGGAGCCACTGTAAGAGATATTTGGAGGATTTGGAAAGTAAGAAGAGCTGATGAGCTCGTCCCGCTGACAGCAGGGTTTTAGCAAAAGACCGAGCACATCTGACACGCTACTTTCTCTTTAAACCTGAACCAAATATTAAATCTCTCTATGTTCTGCTTCTTTGGCAACACAAAAATATCCAAATATGATGATTAGCGCTGTCAACGCAGGTGGAAGTTTATACACACAACACACCAAAACCAGTAGACGTTAAATCCTTGCACATCTCGGCTTCATTTGTCCTTGTCAAGGTTATCCAGGAATCCCACTGTAGTCATATTCCCCTGAGCTGGAAGGGAGGGGGGGACCAGACACCTGTCATCTTCACGACTGTCAGTACCTCTATAAATACTGCGTTTCATAATCTGAATAGCCTATGATGGCTAAAAATAAACCCAACAACTATGCGCAGAAAATCTATGCATCACTTCAGGGGCTTAAGGTCAAACAGAGTACCAAGATAGCGCAAGTGTTTTAAGGACTCCAGCATTCCTCAACACACCAGTTTCCGTTCATCCCTCTGCAGAATTATATAAGTGAGCGAGCCGTGGGGGGTTAGGGGACAGCACTTATAAAATCAAAGCTTCACATCCTGAGGATTTTGGCTGCTGAAATGCACTGACTGGATCTCAAAAGAGTTAGTCTCTATCCGGCGCTCAGTTCACCAACCGTACGGTGGGAAACTTCTCAGCCAGGACAAGCTGCGAGGACGCAGGAGATGAGCTCAAGCTTTGTGTGTGCAGACAAATACACACACACTCCCACTGATAAGTGGGCCTTAATAGCAGTTCCACCCTCCCCTTAGAGACAACGGGTTAATAAGAACATCTGAAAATACACCGCACTGGCAGGGTGAGTCACCCCTGCAGTGGCTCTTTGGGATGGGGAACTTTGAGCCTGTGCTAAATGTAAACCATGACCGTACCTGGACTGGGATGATCTGCCCACAATACCTGAGGCAGAGCCAAAAACAGACGAGGTACTATTATATGAAAACAGGACACCGATAGAGAAATCTGTTCTCTCACAATGAGACAAAAGCCTTTTTGATGGAAGCAGCGGGGGCATTAAATTACTAACTGACTTGCTAATTTCAAGGTTTGTTTGAGTTGTGTTCATGTGATGTCGAGATGTTGCTTCTGCTTGAGACAAGGCAGGAAATTAAACCAACATTTGCCGTTTTGACAAGCAAAACTCTGAAAAAGCCACAGAATCATGAGGGTGAGGACGCAGGGGGACCTACCAGCCACCTCCACGATGTCACCAGGCACGATGTCTCTGGCTTTGATCCTCTGCACAGTTTTCCTGTCCTGCCGGTACACTTTCCCCATCTCTGGCTCGTACTCCTTCAGCGCCTCGATGGCATCCTCAGCATTGCGTTCCTGGTGAGGACAACACAAGAGTGGGTGCCAGCATTTTGAACCTCTCACAGTTGAACTGATATCACATTAAGAGCTCCATACACGCACGTTCTTGGCTCGGTGGAACAAAATGTTTTAGTTGGGTACGTTTGGGTTTGAGTGCATCAAAATGCAAGCTGAAGCATTTTCTGCCTTCTGCTGCTTTTACCAACATCTTCATCTTTCATCAGCACGGCGTACATCACTCAGAATCGACTGCCCACACAGCTTTTTTTGTAAGTCAAAAGGAATCCTACTTTGAGACAAAAATAACCATCAGCACAGAGCGTTCATCTACAGCGCCTGTAAAGTCCAACTGTTGATAAAACAGTTGAACGCCACGCTGACACAAACACATCGTCAAGCATGTACTCAATGTTATGTGTGTTTAAAAAAAATAAAAAATTTAAAAAAATCATGCTTTTTCATACATTTTGGACTCATTTTTAGATCTTAACGCCAGCACAACAGCAGCTTTATTTAACGTTTAGGGCACTCGTGCTAATGGTGCTCGTATGGAAGCATGTCCACACGAACTGGATGTCACTGAATGTATGTTAAACTGCTTAACCAGTAACTTCAGGTTAATATCTTGATTTTAAAAGGCATCTGACACATTTAAACACTAAACGTCGTTACATCAGCGAAGCTGGAGAAAACGGCCTTCTGCTGAACATCCAGACACAGGAGAGACATAGCAGAATTTAAATCCAAGGATCTGTCACAGTGTCTCACCTGCCAAACCCCGACGATGGCGTTGGCTATGAGAATGAGCAGAATAACAAACGGCTCCACAAACGCTGTGATGGTTTCTTCTCCCTCCTCAAACCAGGCCAGGACCTGAAAGCAGTGCGAGAGAATTCAGAGGAGGCTTGTTTGCTTTCTGCACAGAGGAACAACAAATGGAACACTAAAAAATATGCAAACTTCTACAAATTACTTATTTTAAATTGGTTATGTTTTTATCTATTTAAGAGATAAAATACCTTATTAGAACTTATGGTTCAATCTACTTAAATAACGTGTTGACAACTAAACTAACCGATTATCCAAAGAGTATTAGTCCTTTTATTCATTTCAGTCGCTGTGGGTAACTGAGCTGCTGATATTAACCTGTGGATATGTGGTATTAGTATTGTTCTTAAGAGCAGTAACTGCACAATCCTGTTAATGGATGGCTGTTTCTTCATGAGAATCCAATTTAACACTAAAGAGCATAACTAAGTTTTAATGGATTTAAACCCGTTCGGCTTTCGTTAATACAAAGGGACACGTAAGCAGTTAAGACATTAAACTATGCCAGGAAGGAATAAATGAAAAATATTTAATTGTTTCCTGATCTGGAGGCTCATTCAGCCTAGTAAGACTCAGGGGATGAGGGGGCATGACACTCATAAGTGTCATCAGGTCTAAACTGTTTCATTTTGTGTAAAACAAAAAGCAAGAAAATATGTTGTACTAAAATTACAGTGTGCGTCACAAGCAATTAGTCAATCACCCATAATGTAATAAAACAATCAATCTCACTAAGAACTATGTGTCTGACTGTGTGGATACCACAGTCATCCAGAATGAATTGCAGACACAGGTCCTTAAAGGTCTCAAAGATGTGCTTAATAGTAATACTAAGGACGAAACAAAACACTTTCAGTTTAATGCCGGTTATCTTGTTCATTGATCATTCAGTGATTGATACCATCTCAAAAAGTTCAGATGATGACTTAAGGTAGAAATCTATTATCCAAATACTTGGAAAATTACCTTCTCGAACAACTAATTCACTCAGTGACTGATTATTTCATCCCTAACATGCAGCACATAGAACTATTTTGAGCACTTAACTCATAAAATCCCTCATTTTCTAAACCATTCTGCATTCTGACCACAAAACTTAATAATTATGCTTTAATGGCCACCTGATATAACTCCAAACTGGGTATGTGGTATATTTTGTGCTGGGGGTGTACACCAGTGCAGTGGACAGCCCTCCCACAGAGGACATGAGGGCCCAAATTTGGTCTGAAGTGGTGCTCTGTTCCCCTGTCAGACATCAGCCGCTGACACCTCTGTATCACCTGACCGGGCACTACACACTACATACCAGCTCACACACTCACAAACAGAGGGAGCCTCTTATATCAGCCATCTGTTAATCCAGAAGGCAGTCGTTTCTTACAAAAAACAAGTAACCTCGCAGGAATGAATCATCTCGCTGTCAAAGATTCATTTCTAGTGTCTTTTTGGAAGTGAAATTTCCCACAAAACGTCTTTTTGCTAAAAAAATAAATAAATAAAAAACTGCACATAAAGCCACTTGACATGGCACTGCCATATTATACTGTATTGCATAACTTCAGCGCACTATTAAACATATATCTGTCTGGCACTCAGAGCCAGCAGGCTGAGCGTGAGCAGGGTAAGTCATCACACAGCAGTCAGACGTCTTAATCCACATGGCACGGGGTGATAGCAGCTCAATGCTGCTACTGCTGTTGTCACCATTCCTCAGATGAGTCGCTCGCCTTCTCAGCGCCCTCCGAGAGCGTAAACTCAGCCCAGCTACACAAACTGCAGTCATTCACACCTCAGCGCTATGTAAAGCATTAACTGTCACCTGTCAGTCATCACACCGGCTTCGTGTAAACCTATCTGCAGTCGTGCCTTGAGGTAGACAGTGTTTTAATGAGATCTTTTTGAGTTTATGGAGAGCGAGCAGGAGGAGACAAGACAGTGTGGCACTCGAGCAGCAAGAGGATACATTATTCATCTAATATGGGGGCTTATTTGAATTTAAAAAGAAGATGCACTCAGTGCAAGGAGACCACAGAATGTGGGTCAGCACAAAAAGAAAATAAAACCAAATTTAAATCAATCCAAGAGTCAGGTACAGACTTACAAAAGATATGCAGGCGGCCAGCAGGAGAATTCGAACAAGTAAATCTTCAAACTGTTCGAGGACAAGCTCCCATAAAGATTTCCCTGCAGACAGGTGAGAAACAGGTGAGAAAGAGTTGATCACAGAAACTTATCAGCAGCCATGTCAGTGACAGCAATCATTACCTTCCTCTGCCGGTAACTCTGAGGGTGGAGAGATGTGGGCGTGAGTCCAGGGAGCACACAGCGAACAGGGAAAAGAGGAAAAAGAAGATAAGTGCAGGGGAAACACTTCAAAGTCTTAACATTTTATACTTTTGGTAAATCGAGCTTCTCGGTTCCCATTTCTCAGAAGGGAACTGGGCCTTTGCTCGGTGTGTTTGTTAAAGACATAACAGAAGTTTTTTGCTCTGTGATGCAGTGAGGGCGTGTACGGGCCTGAATTATAGTCAGATCTCATGTTCATTTGTCATTTTCAGATAATCTAAACCCTTGAAACTTTCTTAAACAACAGGAAAGAGCTCAAAAATGACCAGGAGCATAAAGGTCAACAGCGATTTAAAGAAAAGGGGATAAACCCTCCGTGACCTTCCAGGTGATATTAATACAAAGCAGCTGTTTAAACCTGGGACTGCAGAGATGAACTGTGACAAATGATGTTGATTCAGTTATCCGGTGGCCACCACTGTGTGTCATAGGCCTGGGCTGATGTGTTGCAGTGCTGTGAGAACCATCTAACACTGTTCCTGTGCTCAGCAAAGACATATTTCATAAATAGTGTCACCATGAGGCTGCTTTGACAGAACTGGCAGTCAGCGTGACATCACACAGCAGTCTCTAGGTAATTATTAAGAATTTGTTACTGTGTAAAAAGACGGGAAACCCTGATGACGTCAGTCAAATCACTTTACAGAGCCGGGCATCGCCGTCCGACCAGTCATGATGATGACTTTTACCCCACATACTGAACACAAGACACGTTATGCATAACACGCATCTCATTCACAGCAACAGAAAACACAGTGGAGGTATAAAGTCAGAAAGTGTCGTACCGTTTAGGCCCCATTTCTCCTTCTGTCGTTTCACCTCGTCCAGGGAAAGTCCTGTGCTCTCATTGACGCAGAAATAACTGTAAACTTCTTCCACACTCTTCGTGTGAGAGTTCTCCATGGCGGACAGACGGCTCCTTCCCGCACAGCTTCACCCAGAACACGACCGGAGGAGACCCTGGGACTGACACTATTTGTAGAGGAAAAACGAGTACAGAGAGCTGTACAATCACACTCGGTTTGCTATCGACCGCGGTGTGCCGAGTCCCCCCGGCCCCAGTTTAAGATATTTTTCGCGAGAATGACGCAAATTTTTTGGTCGAGGCGAGCCAAAGTCCTTTCCTGTCCGGATGAAGGTCACTGTGTGAGTCCGCTTGTCTCCGAAAATGGTGGAAGAGTGCCTGCGGCAGTGTCCAGTGTCGGGGACCGCATTCGGTCCAGCAGTCCTCTGTGAATACCTTTCCGTGCTCTGCCTCACAGTGGCGCAGCTCCCTGTAGCTCCACACCGTGCTGACAGTCTGCTTTTATGAAAGCGCCTCACTGCTGCCCCTCTTCCATGCGCTGCATGTGGACTAATATCATTGGATGAACGTTGGCAGCCACGTTCAAACCAGGGAGACATGATAGAACACAGGAAGTGACTAGGAAATGAGAGGGTGGCACGTTTATATGGACAACTTTGTGCATCTCGTGTGGTTTTACAGACCCCCAGAGTCACCCTGCAACATTGTTCCTCCTCTGCTTTGCTGACTGGCCGCGAATATGTGGAAAATATTAAGACTCGTTCGTGCTTTATAAATAAACCAGCTGGGATGTTTTATGGCGCTGATGAATGCAGATTCCACACACGAGGAACCCAATTAGCTTTGTTGTAAGAATACCTCAAATGGATATGTTTGGAAGACTGTAGCACAAGTCCTAAAAGTTTTAATAAAAGAAACGAATTGAAGAAATATAAGAAAAAAATAAGAGATAAACATACATTTTGAACATATAATGTGCAAAATACGAATAGCAAATGCATGCCAACATATAGGATAAGTAGTCAAAAGGGTATCTGAGTATCATGGTACAACGAAGATTACTCAGGACTTTATAAAATGGCCAACACTGAAAAAAAAAGTTTGTGAACCTTAAAACTAGAGATTCTGGCTCGTTTTGAAGCACACTGACTTTAGTTGCGCACATTTCAGGTATCTGGGTTGGGGCAAGTCTGAGGACTTTAATCAGTGCCCTGAAGGTCAGAAATGGACATTTTAGTTGCAGTTTTGCTGTACAAAGGTGTTAAATCCGACAGTCTTCTTTGTTTAAATGAGCATTCTGTATTTGTTTAAAAAAAATACATGTTTTTGTAGATAACTAACCTTTTAATGGCTTAAAAACTTTGATGCACTACTGTTAACCTGACTGTGTGTGTGTGTGCTCAGGGTAAAAGATTTACCACACTTTAATGTTTCAGGCATGTCAGGGGCAATTATGCATCAAATCTACACTAAGACAAACCAGTTACCACAAGATAGCATAAAAACCTCTCCACAGTCTTTTTTTGTATGAATAAAGTAAGACTTAATCTTGTTTATCAATCCCGTTTTCCAAACAACCATAAGGGCAGCTGTAGAGGTGTGAGGGCACTCAAAGGTTAATACCTTTGCCTCTGTGCTCTCCAGGGGTAATCGCTGTCAGATCGCTGGTGTGCATCATCTGTTAACATGTCTTAATAAGGCCCCAAGCAGGGCAAGGTACTGTAACATTAATAACATGAGAGCGGCCAGTTGGACATCAAGCTGTCACACTTGATCCGTTTGGCTCGAGAGTTGCTAATGTCGGCTGTCGACAGCAGATTAAGTTTCTGTGGGAGTCAGGGTCCTGATCCTGAAACATCCATGAAGACAGTATCTGTTAGGAACGACACGAGACACTAAAAAGATGTAAGTGTGGACAGAAGAGTGAATCACGTTATCCTTTTTTCCTTTTAATATCCCATTATACCGTTTTAAAATGGATTTGGAATGGAAATCTTCTCTTAAACAGCACACGTCATAATAAAGGTGTACGATTTCACTTTATTTTATCACAACTCAGACAGACTGGCAACTGTCTGCAGTGAAACAGGAGACATAATGAAAAATAATGCAATTAAAATACATCAAAATAAACGGCTTTGAATGTCAATAATATGACTGAATGAACTTGAAATGCTAATCCACTACAGAGCTGAACAGGCAAAAAAATGCCCAAAGTAGGGGAGATCCCGGTGAAATCCAAAGTTGGACTCTCAGTCCCTGTCCAAGGTCATGCTTGGCGATGCCAAAAATAGCTGACTGTGCCCACATCCCAAGTGCACCACTTTGTATGCCGTTATCGTTGGACTCTTTGACTGAAAGTGTATTCTCATAGACGTTTAAAAAGGAGTCTCCTGTGGCCACGCAAAAGTGTAAGCCCTTGTCCTGCAACACGTCCCGATACATGTGTTCTTTAAGTTGTGGTCTGCTCCTCACAGCAGATAAACTATCGGGTAAAACTCAGCAGACACGAGACAGAACACTCAACCCCTTAAAAGAAAAACCTCTATACCATTTAACATATATTTAAACTGTTTTGGACTCGTTACTGGAGGATTCCAAGTTTATTTTAGATGAACGTACAGTCAGGGACGTGTCCTCACAGCACCAGCCTGTCCTCCCCTCCCTCCTGAATGATCTGACCGATAGAAACCTGGTTCTGTGCCTTTATAAAGCACTGCTTCTTGCACTCCATCAGCCGCTCCAGGTCACGCCACATCTTCATCTGCTCCATGTTGGCGCTGTGGCTTTCCCTCACCATCTTCTGCTCCTCGCGTAACTTCTGGAGTCCACAAAGGACAGGAGTGGTTTTTTTTTTTAAAGAAGAAGAATCCACACATTATCTATTTGTTACAACCAGAAGACAAGTGTGATGTAAGGTACGCAGCCATTAGGGAGGAATTGAAGTGGTAAAAAAGGGGTAAAAGTGGTCTTGTTACTGGTACAAGAAATAGGGGGTTAAATGTTATATATGCATTCGTGTGCTTTCTTTTGGGGGATAAATCTGCTTTGAAATGTGTTCCTATTTGTCCCGTTGCTTCACTTTGAAGGTACCTTGATGTACCTGTCTGCATTTCTGTTGTTCAAGTATTTGTAAAGGTAAAGATGTGTCTCTGTAAAGGCCTGTAAACTTCCAATGAACTTTACTGGCATTACTGTCAGTCATCAGACCATGTTCTTGACAGAATTGAGGAAGATTTCCAAGTATTGGCCTGCTGAGTCAGCACTCAGTTTTCTCACCTTGCCAAGTAACTCCTGTTCTGCAATGTTCTTCATGTACACTTCCCTACAATGAAGCACAAAAAAGCATGCAATAAGTAAAAGTCACATTTTTGCCAGTGTTGTTAAATAAAGGTGCGTTATGTCGGTTTATATCCATTTCACAAGGCGTTTCAATGACATCTGGAAGCTTAGAAGAGCTTCCTAAAGTTAAAAGGTTATTCATGTTGTGAGCAGCTGGCTGGCCTGGCTGGGCAGGCTCACCTGATGGCCTTCTTCCTCTCCTGTGGATCAGAGGACACGTAGGCCTTCATCTCCTCGGCCGCCCGCTGCACTTGCATCTCAATGATCTGCAGATGACAGAGATGCAAAAATTGAGTTTGCCGTCACAGTGGTTGTTTGTGGACGGGCGGGACACTTGCAAAATGCTGTGGCTGTCACATGGACTTGCCTCTGACATGGAGTTGATATAATGGTATCGGTTTTCCTTCTGTGCTGTCTCGTCCCTCAGTGTTTTTACCTCCTGTATGAAGTCAGGAGATTAAAGAAAGAAGTAATAATACACTGCAGGTGAAAAAAAACACTTAAAACTGTTATATTAGAACTATACCTGCTCCAGTTTTGATCTGTTGCTCTCCAAACCAACGGCACAGCTTTCATATTGTGTCTTCTTTTCCTCATAGTCTTGATTTAGTTCCTGTTATGATGGTAATCACAAGAATTTTACATAGAAACAAAGAAATAACCCCATCACTTTACAGCACACGGTAGGAGATCTGGGACACACACACAACAGCACCGTTTTATGTCAGCATAATATCATAGCTGGTATTTTAGCAGTTTAACTCATAACAGGCTCTTACACATTCAGTCTATTTATGTCATCCTGTTGCAGCTCTTCATTAGCTGACATTACCCAGTAAGGTGGAGGAGCGATGCTGGGAACGTGTAGGAAAATGTAATCCTCTGCTCCAGCTCAGCAAAGTGTGTGTGTGTGTGTGTGTGTGTGGCCTTTGTAAATTACTCCTAATGGACCTTGTCCTGGGTTACACACAATACAAGTTAAGTCCCTACTCGTTTGCAGGCACAAAGTTAATATCACAGCATTTGTTTTGGCATTTGTAAACAGATTCCTCGTCAGTTATATTTCTCCTCCTTGGGTGTATGAGTTAGTTACATCACTTTCACATTATATTACGTCAGATCCAGTCGAATTTAAAGTTTCAGTAATTGCCTGGATTCTTAAATCACACAGATTTGATTTATTATGACAGATGGAGGTTTTTGTATAAACTGGGTCTAGTTATCAATACATTATGAAGTTGAGGTCATCTTATCCAGACGACACTTACCTCACGCCGCTGTCTCAGCGACCTCAGTTCTTTTATAATCGGCGCCAGAGCTGACTTCTTCTCCACTATCATTGAGTTCAGTTTCTTTACCTGTAAAATAAAGTCACAACAACACAAACTGGATTACAACATCCATCCATCTTCTATACTGTCAATTGGGTAGCGGGTGAGCTGGAGCCTATCCCAGCAGTCATCGGGCGAAAGGCGGGGTACACCCTGGACAGGTCGCCAGTCCATCACAGGGCCACATAGAGACAAAGAACCATGCATGCTCACACTCACTCCTAAGGACAATTTGGAGTCACCAATTAACCTGACATGCATGTTTTTGGATGGTGGGAGGAAGCCGGAGTACCCGGAGAGAACCCACGCATACACAGGGAGAACATGCAGACTCCACACAGAAAGGATCGAACCTGGAACCTTCTTGCTGTGAGGTGACGGTGCTAACCACCACACCACCGTGCAGCCCTTGGATTACAACAGTGAAAGAAAATGAATAAAAACACAACATGACATTAAAAGAAACACAATGTGCACTGAGGGGAGCCTAAACACTGACGTTTACACCTTTATACATCCAAATGTGCTTGTAATGTACAATCAGCTTTCTTCGGGACCTTAACAGAAAAGAATGACTGAACAGTGAATAAAGTGGATGGTGTAAATGAGGCTTTTGTGCTGTATTCGTCCATTATTGTTAAGCACAGGTGTCAATTATTACAAAAAGTTAATATTTCAGGTTTAATTACATTCTCTATTCTCAATTTGATTGAGTTAAAACTGTAGCTAAACTGAGTCGTGCCACAGCAGAAATTTTGTCCAACAACCTCTGACTATCGTGTAATCTAAAATATCTTTAACAAATGAAAACACTGAAATTAATCTACAGTTAAAAGAGAGGGTTTGCTGACTTTAACAAGCTATTGCACCTGGAAACACGGCCCCAACAAGAAAGCTGTAAGTGAAAACAACTGAGAGGATTATAAAACTCTCTCAAAGCATTAGAACAGATAACTCAAAGCAATATGACTTAAAACAGGGAATTCACAACTAAATGACTAAAAACAAATGGATGTTTGTGACTGAACTGTAAGAAACCAGCTGAAGGAAATGGGATGTCCATCCAGAAAACCTGAAGAGAAGAAAACAAGGTCACAGCGGGCTGAAGAGAAACAGTCATGGACTGTGGATGATTGGATGAAAGTGGACACTTATTCCATCATCATGCTTCTTCCCACAGGGCGAAGATCACTGAAACATTTCTCTTTTTTTCCGGAAAGACAAATCAACTCAACGACATGGCCAGGAAACAGTTTGGATTTCAATGTGAATTCAATTCTTTTTAAAGAAATGGTCCATGACAAGAAAGTTGGAACCTGATTAATGAAGAATATCGTTTCTCATGAGTGAATTCAAACTGTCAGAAAAGCCAAAGGAGCTGAAACAAAGTACTAAGTGTGATTCATGACTTCTTTGTCATATGTGTTATTCTATCCTATTCAGCGTCTACATATTAACACAACTGAACGAACATCCTACAGGAGTGGAGACGAGAAGTGATGGTGGCATCCCATTTAGGAGCAATCCTTTAAAGCAAGCACTGCTGTGCATTAAAGGACCAAGCCGGTGCTTTTTACCCCAAGATGTGACGAGTCAGTCCATCAGTCATTTAATTTAGCTACTCCAGTAGCTAAATTAAATTGGTTTATTTTGTCGATAAGGCATCTCCTGCTGTGAGATATCAACATGTCACATTGAAGGTTTTCTTAAATTAAACTAAGAAATCTCCACCAAACCTCTTAATAATTCATTAGTATTTATTAATTCACCATTTCAGACATGTCATCCAGAGTGCGGCCCTTCCTCTCATCCAGCTCACTCTTGATGGCAGACACCCTCTCCAGCTCTTCTTGAGTGTCACTGTAGCCAGAGATGCCCTTCTCAGCTTCCACAGTTTGCTTTAAAACACAACAGAAACAGTGTATTTCAAGTTATTCCCTGTATCTTTCTGTTCTTGGTCTAAGTTAGTCCAAGCGCTGCTCATCAAACACCTAGTCAAAATGCTTGAAAGCTTAAAAATCTTACGATAATAAAGAAAAATTATATGAATGGCATCATCATTCATTGCATTAGTGGGCCACCTGTTATCTAATACTGTGTCCAACTGAAAAAAATGTGGTACGCAGGAGGAACTATTCAGCTCAGAGAATCAGACGCCTATAAAAGGAGAGGACACACTGTCAGCGACACATGTGATCAGAAGGAAAACTGTCATTGCTTTAACAAATCCTCGTGTGGGATGCAGAGAGAGGAGGAGCAGCAGATGCTGCCATCAGAAATAGCAGCTCAGCCTGCGCTAGACAAGCCATCAACAAGTCAGGTGATCGGACCACACAAAGGTGTGAAGCCATTTCCAGGAAACTTCCATCACTTCGCTGTTAAAACAGGCTGTGAGCAAAGAGATCACATGAAAACAGCAGATGAGCGGTGAGAGTGGTGGATCAAACAGTCTGACATTACTCTACAGGGCAGAGAGGGCAGTAAGAGGAGTTAGGAGGGCTTCTCTGATCTTTACTGGAAAAAAAAAATTGAGAAAGATTAATTATTGAAGGCTCACTTAATAGGGCTACCATAGTGCTTTTGTACAACTTACTAAAGTCAATAAATAAAAAAGAAAATGTAGGAACATGTATGAACTCAGCTTTTCCTCATGGTCTGAACTGATTCGACACCACTTAACATAAAGGCAACCTGTAGATCTAAGTCCTTCCTCTGCTTGTTTTGCAAGAAAATTCAAGATTTGGATGAGTTACCAGTTTCTGTTGGACGGTCTCGTGTCTCTGTTTGAGGATCTCCTCTGTCCGTTGCACGACTCCATATTCTGCTTTCAACTCTGCAATTTCCTGACGTTTCTTCTTGTATGCGGTCCCCTTGCTGCGCAACTTGCCCACCAAACGTTTCAGCTGTGAAGAGCAAACACTCTAAATTAAGCATAATCTTCACACGGAAGGACAGCTTAATAATACACTTAATATTCAGCATTTAGGTTGTTTTTCTCACACTGTTTCTGCATTTTGGCTAAGTTTTGTGCACTAAATAAATATTATGTCATGAGTTGTTGCTCATCTGGGGTTGTATTTACCAATTTTTACGACCTGGTCAGGACCAAATGACTTTTTTGTGATGTCCTGATGCATAAAACCTTGGAATTGAAAGAGAGTGCTTTAAGAAATCAAGTGTAAAAGGGATGAACACTGTCTATATTTGACATCATGGTGTCTGGCACAGCTGAGGTGCTATGAAAAGCCACAGGAGAAGCCAATGGATCGAGACAGGGGAGGGAAGGGATTAGGGAACAGCAGTGGCTGCAACCGGGGGACTCGGGGGCCACGCCATGATCCAAAACAGCCACCCAGTCCTTTCAGATTCACAGCCAGCTATGTACAGCAAACAGCTTCATCTGACAGAACAAGTGCTTTGAGTGGATATTCAGCTGCTGCCCACTTTGACTGTCTGCTGGGACATGTTGAAACTCCTCCACAATGAAGAGCAGCTATAAATTAACTTGGACACGGGAGAACAGCCCCAGAAATCAAAGAATGTGCTTCACATCCTTTGGGGATCCACAAAGCCTGATGTGTGCGCGTGTGAGTGGATTGGGTGGGTGCGTGCGTGTGATTGTGCATGCACATTGATTCATTGTGTATTTTGGGACATCAAGGGCACACATGACGGAGAGAGGAATTAGTGCGGTAGAATAATACCGCAGTGTTCCTGACATTGTGTCCACGAAACATCTGCTCCTGGACTCGACAGCAAATCAGTCGCAGGGCGAAGCACGGACACGGAGAGCATTAACACACATTATCATGAAGAAAAGTCTACAACTAATAAATAAAACGGATAAGACAGCTTAATCATTCTAGCTAACCAATGACAAGCAAATGTAGTCATCCTCCTCAGAGAGACCCTGCAGTTGGTGGGCGGCATGTGATGACATGTAACCGTCAGAATGGAAAATACCTCTGATAAAGTGATCATCTCCACCGTGGCTGATTGCCCAAAACTACGCAGAAGTTTGATAAGCTGACTTTGACAAAACATTTTCCACTAACTTCGTTTATGTAAAGTCTCAAGGGCCTCTTTGTCTCAACAACCAGCTCCCTCTCGTAATTTAAGTCAGACTTAAAGGGCTTCAATTTCACGGTAATGTACTGGCGTGATTGTAAAACATGGAAAGTGGCTTAACATGTGAGCTTGCATGTTATTGCTAGTACTTAAAAATAGGAACCACATTTTCCACAACATCTGATAACTTCTTCCTGTCACACAAAAAAGGGCTTCTTCTCCCAAAGTGCATGGCTAAATTGATTGTTTTCTCTGCTCTTCCTGTGGAGAATAAACATGTTGGAAGTAATTTTTCCACTGATATTTCACTTCTAGTCTTTTTCCAGGCAGCAGTGAAAGCGTCAGTTGGGTTACTTCTACGAAGATCAAGCTCTTTTTGGTTTTGCTCTACATAATAATCTTCTCAGGAAATGTACACATGACGGGTTTAGGATGCCTGAAAAGGTTGTCTTTAATGTGTGTGTCGTGCTTGTTTCAGACTCGGAGTGACTCCTCTTCAGAGTGCAAACGCAGCTCTCTTCTCACAGACATATACATGTGTCAAGCACCAGGCTATAAAGATTGGAATCCTCACAGTTCCCACAGTCACAGCACCAGCCTCATTCATCAGCATCTCTCTGCTGTTCCAGAGCTGTTTAGTCATCTCTGTAACTAAAAGCTTAAAGTATACGCCGTAAATACCCATGGCTTTTTGACTTCTGTGCAACATGATGTTTAAGTTTTTTCTCGCCGTTAGTGTTCAGTTCAGCTCATCAATGTGACAGCTCAGAGGAGAGATTACGTCCTTGTCATGAGATATAAACAAAGACAAAAGTTTCTGAGCCTCAAGTCTGCTTAATACGTCCATCTGACTTGAATCAAAAGATTGATTACGGTGAAGATAAAGAAAAAAAGCCTACTCTCAGGAAGTTTGTCCAGTACAGTTCCTTGTTCTGGATATTCTCTCTTTTGTGTTCTATTTATGGCTTACATGGGAATGTGGGGGAGAGCGGGCAAAAGGGATAAGTAACATTAGACAGTGAGCTTGTCTGTGTTTAGATAAGAACAGAAATAGCTTCTTGAGTTTTCGCTGGTTTGATAATCTTCTAGAGTGCATTTGGATAAAGCTGAAGTTTGTAGGTGATGTTAGCTGTTACCTTTCAGACAAAGGAGACAATCCAGCAGAGTGTCTTTTGCTCTTCTTGCTGCTGACAGTTACATTCTTAGATGTGAAGGCTAATAATCTAAAGGCAACATTAAGAAACTCTGAGGTAAAGGATATTTCCTGACGACATCACTTTGTGAACGTGATAACCAAGAGTGTACCTCGTCACCACGGATGACCTCTTCCCCGTGTGCAGACTGTGTCTGGCTGCTCCTCTGCTTCAGCTCCCGCTCTGCGGCCGCCAGCTCCTCCCTCGCTTCCTGCAGCTCCTCTGCCTTTGACTCCTTCTTTCGAATGATAATGGAGGCCTACAAGAGGCATGTTGCATTAGAAATACAAACATGGGAGAAGGAATTTTGCTGAGTGAGTGAGAAATCATGTAAAGAGTGTAAAGAGACACTTAAAAACATTTAAGATCACAGACACAAGGCAGAGTTTGGTCAAGATAAATTAGACAAAAACAATTAAAGACATTGTAAAGTGAGAACCTGCTGCCTATAAAGGGTCAGTTTGTCATCGATGGGATCATTTCTCATCATCTTCTTCTCAATCAGCTGGTTTATCTTAGAGTCGACTTCTTTAATCTGTGAGAGTGCACATCAAAGCACAGTCAGAGATGAGCACATCAGAACTTTCAGTACCTGATGATACACTTTCACCACCTGACCTTGTCCTCCAGCTCCTGGAGGTCGGCCTGGCCCATCGCAGGCTCTGAAGCCACTTTCTGCAGGTACTGCACCCTACGCCTCATGCCCTCCAGCTCTTTGGGGAGTTTCTCAGAGACCATGTAAGAGTTGATCTTAATCTCCTCTTCCAGTCTCTTCATTAGGCCTAAAAGAAGAAGAGCTTTTCATTAAGAGTTTCATGTGGTACAAACACTTTGAGGAATCCATCTTATCCGTGTTTAAAGCTGATAAAAATATGACAAAACACATAACTAACACCATGTGAAAAATGCTCTGACGTTAACAATGCGTGTCTTAAGGGGCAAGTATCAAATGGGAGCATTCCAACATCAGATAAGCCATATCACAGCACATCAAAGATCAGATCAATTAGAGGGTCTCAACATATGAATGCCTATCAGCTGAGAAATATGTCCTTGAACATCACATCCAGCTGTGTCCTGCAGAGGAAGCAGCAGAGCAGCACCACTCACTCTCTGGGTTGGCATCTGCTGCAGCTTGTCGGAAATCCTTCAACTGCTGCTGTGACCTCAGCAGTCTCTGCTCTGCTTGGAACAGCTGAACACACAAAAAAAAAACAATGACCAACACATGTGGCGTGGGGAAGTTAGCAATGTTCATAACAAGGACTGCAACTATTTTCATACAGATTATCATAACCATTTTGGGACTAATAGGTGAGTATCTTAGTCAATAAAGTGTCAGGAAAACAAGGCAAAGAGTGACATCCTAAAATTCTCTCTTAAAGGTTTTCATATCTAAGAAGACACAAAAGTTCCCATTTTAGAGGCGGAGAGCTGGGCATTTTTAGCATTTTAGCTTAGGCATTTCATGAAATTGTAGCTAATCAATTTTCTGCCACAGAGAAAGCACTAGAAGGAAGTAATTATTTTATTTTTCCTTACTTTTCTAACATAAAACTTCCTAATCTCTAAAAATTAATGGACGTTATCAATGGGGGGCCCTTTACCTGAGAAAACAACACTCAGGACACAACATGCCACCTTTTCTTTCCAAAGCGATTGTTCAGTGCCACTGTGGTGTCTAACTAAAATACAATAACATGAAGAAAAGTGTTGCTATACAAAAAGCAAACAAAGACATTAACCTGATTCTTCTGTTCTTGCTTCTGCTGAGACAGGGACTCCTCTCGCTCCTTTTCAACTCGCAGCTGCCTGGCCTGGTCTAACATCCTCTGATGGTTGGACACTGACTCCACCTAGTGGATAAACAACTTAACATGATGATGTCTGACTGTGGCTGTGGCACGAGCACTTCTGACAGAGTCAGGTTTCAGCTTTTGACAGGGCCTATAAGTAAAACACATCAATGTGACACCTCATTACTTGTCAGTCTTGTTAGGACAGCCTTGCAGCTTCGCAGGTGCCTGCCGGGTCTAATGGAGGAGCTGCTAATATATGTCTCAGCTCATGTTTTCATTCCACAGTGAATCTAAAGCCTTCCTGGCCTCCCAAGAGTGAACAGTTTGCCTTACCCTCCTCTTCAACCTCTCTACACGCTTGATTAATTGATCTTTCTCCTCCTCCATGGCACTGATGTCCTGTTATTACAGAAAAATAATTATGTGA
Organism: Leuresthes tenuis; assembly: GCF_036924035.1. Lineage (NCBI taxonomy): Eukaryota > Metazoa > Chordata > Actinopteri > Atheriniformes > Atherinopsidae > Leuresthes > Leuresthes tenuis. The sequence goes on along the minus strand of NW_027325360.1, from coordinate 27,567,293 downwards.
TTAATAAACCATAGAAACATCACTAAAAATGAGAACGAGTATTATACAACAGTATTGTACTGATCATAACTTAACATTAATTACATCTGACTAACAGTGACTGTTAAGTAATTTTACCCTTCTGATTTCTGCCGTGGAGAAGCCTGATGTCCTCAGCTGTTCACATTCCTTGTGATACGTCTTAAATCCTTCCACCAGCTCTTCATACTGTGAACACACAACTTCAGTTACTTTAAATCCCAAAAACTAGAAAAGAACATGGTGATTGTATCTTTTTTCATTGTGACAAACCTGATGATAGGTGTCATTGATGATATCATCCTGCAAAAACTCCGCAGGCACCTCAAGCTTCGCTAGAAAACGCGCCAGGTAAGCCCTCTTCTTAAGCTCAGGGACTCTCTGCAGCAGCCAGTGGAGGATTGGGTGAATCACTGGTTTGCTGCCAGTAACCAGACCCTGTCGAAAACTGCTCCTGCAGAAAGTTTGAAAAAAGAGAGCTAACAGCAATGCAGAAAATGACAGGCAGAACATGTTGAAGATCCATCACACAATCATAAACTTATCATTTCTGTTGATTTCTGCAGTGACACTAAACAAAGCAGTTGCGAGCACAGCTCCAAAGCTCCAGATCTGCCCTGTTGGCCCAGGAATGGGCCTAAACCTGTACAAGCTCTGTTTACTGCAGGGCAGACGAAGGCCATGCACTTTCATGCAGATGCATACTCTCACTGACGATTGTAGCACACGGATACGACATGGAAACTCCTTTAGTCTCTAGAAGGGGTGCCAGTCAAAAGTTATGTTTTTAAACCACCGCATCAAGAATGTTTACATGCAAACTGGACTTATGGAAATACGAGTAAAAGATTAGGCACAGCTGCTTGCTAACCGAAAATGAAGCAACAGGAATCAGTGGGGACATATTAAACTGTTTTTTGTGGCTTATAAGTTTTATTGAACTCAATTGTCAGGCCGCCTGTCAGTTAAATAAAGACCATATTTGTCAGAAAAATATTGATCAATGGATTATTAGGAGGGTTTATGAGTGATTTGCCTCAATGGAGGAAGTTTTGTTTTAGTTGTTTCTGGTTGAATCACAACAATCTCTGCGACACTTGTGTGCACAGCAAAGTTGAGTAGGAAACAGTTGACAGCCTGCCGAATTTTAGAGGTTAAAAGTTTCAGCAAGCGTGTTTTTATGAGCAGAGGTGTGCTGCCACTGAGCTCTGTAAGATCTCAAATAATTCAATCGGTGCTCTTTTACTTCTCTCATCCATCACCTCAGCTAAGTGAAATGTTCATAAATAATTCCTCAGTGAATGTGACTCAGGCAAATCTTAAAATGTGTTAATGTCTGAATAACGATACAGTTCAGGTCTTCGTGTACGTGTGATTTTACAGAAACATCAGTAGACCTGCTGATGTCATGTTTGTCACTCATATTGCGTAGGCTACGTGGTTATTTACGTACAGAGTAGGTAACAGAGATCTGATCACAAATGGACACTCCGGATGATGTGGGAACATGTGTGAACACGCGTATTAAGAGCTGATCAGCTGGTGCACATGTTAGCACCCTATGTGAACAGACTGATGACGCTGCTGGAAAAATCTAAGTAGGATCCTTCATTAGACCAAGGGGTAAAAAGCTAACATCAGAAATATTGAATATAACTGTGTTTTTGGGAAGTCATATGTTGTGTTACTTGGTTGTAAGATCTCTGTGAGCTGCAAGGCCCTGTATAATTAGTGGAAAAAATTGTTAAGAGTATTTACTTTTTTTTAAAAAAATTTTTGGTGTAAATGTTCTGACCACAGACTAAAAGCCAAAGACAGAAGATCAAATTTTCTCCTTGTAATAAGTGACAAATACCATGAGACAAGTTAAAACAACGATAAATGGAGAGAATCGGAATTGGCAGGTCAGAAATAAACAACAACAGGTCTGTCTAAATAAGGCGGGTACTATATTTCAGTATACTATTCTGACAGTTGTAAATCTTTTAATGTAAAATATCCATGGCAGAAAGTCCAGTTGATACTTACACATCAGAGAGGTTGCCAGGAGGTTTGTATTTCAGCATCCCCAGCAGGGAGCACATCCTCTTCACAGTTTGCTCGGGCATTTCTTCACGAATGTCTATGGCTTGCTAAAACAAGGGGGGGGGGGACGACGACACACCAAATAGCGTGAAATGTCACAAATTAACATGGCCGCAGACGACACACATTGGTGTTAGCACTGACACAAGTAAACAAACTGTTGAAACTGTCTGTTCACCTTTGGGTCTATTTCTGCCAGAACATCGTTTAAGATCTGCAGTAGCTGCATCGGTTCCAGAGAGTCAAACGTGATGAGGTTGAAATTTTTCTTAAATGGGTCCCTGTTAAGTTGTTCAACGATGAATTTCAGTTGTTCGCTCATCTTTTGAACTTTTGTGGCTCTTGGTGCTGCTGCTCAACGCTGGATTAGCTAGCTAGCGCTAACGCTTATAAGCTTTCTGTCGTCGACTAAATAAGCCCAGTTAGCCAAACTGTGAAAATAAAATCTAAAGGCTTAATGGTAATGTCTAGCAAGCATTCACAAATTACAAAAGCAAGTTTGTAATATATTTTGCCAGTTTGCCGTGCAGCAATTTACATTAGCTTCGTCGAGAAAAAGCATAAACTCTTGTACACAGCCCCTTGGAAACCGTAACCGGCGTCATCGATTGGTTGCTAACAGGAAGTAGTTTTGCCGATGAGTTCAAGAGACATCTTGGTTCGACAGACTCGAGACCAAATTCAATAAGTTAATTAATATTTGTCCATTTATTTATCATTACTGATATTAAAAATATATGTATTAAATGTTCTACCTCCTCCCATACATTTGTTTAATGCCTACTGATAAACAAATATATTGCTATGTCTGATGGCGATTAATGTGTAGAAACATGATTGCCTTGCCTTCACTGGCCTTTCATGCTATTGATAAAATTAAGTGCTATATAGAGATACATTAGCAAATGAAAAACATATTTTCAATGCTATTATACATTAAAATGCTATGTTTGGTGCCATAACATTGTGTAAACATACTAGTTAAATATCAGAAGGGGAATATTTAGTTTGTTATGAACGCACCACTCTGTTAACAGTCAAATTGAACCGTCAGGTGGCGATATCTGCACGAGGCAGCGTTTGTAGTCGTCCCGTTGCAACACAATGAACTTTGGTAGGATTATCCAGAGTTTTCAGAATGTAACTGAAGGACAATCGTGTGTGTCGTAGATCAGCCAAGCCAGGGGCTGGGTGGGAATGAGGAAAAGATAAGTTTATTTCCCTGTTTTACTTAGCTGTAGAAATTAAGACTTCGTTTGAGCAACCAGTGGAAGGGTAGTTGTTCTAAAATACGGGGTATGTTTGTTTGTTTTTTGGTGTTTTGGTACTCCATCTTGAGATAGTTCACCTGCACAAGATCCTCGCGGTCACTGGGCTTTATATTTTCTTTAAACTTCTCACCTATCTCATTCGGACCATGGGTCTCGCATGCCGTTTCCTAACATTTTCTCAGCATTTTACACGCCCAGGTGGATTTCCCCTTTAGCGTTGTCAGCTCCGCTTGGACACAGCTTTCGACCAGAAATAACACTCTTAACAAATCGCCCTTGTCCTTTTAATGTGTTTGGAGTGTAAATCCAAATCGCATACATGTGGCCCCTCCTCTCTGCTGCGACTGACGGAAAGCTAAAGCACCAGAGGGCTGTGAGTCAGTCTGAAACCAAACACGGAGGAAGACAGAGGACCTCCAGAGAATAGGCGAGAACAGGGATAAAACCACATTACTTGGACTTTGTTTAAAGAAGTGAAGAGATTGGACTAGTCGTTGCCACTTTAGGACTTTAATCTTGCATTTGTAAGTAAAAAAAAAATATATCGTTTGGGTTTTTTCTTTTGCTGAAACCTGGATTCAAGCTCAAACCAGTTTATTTTGTGTGCTTTTTCGTTATGGAAGATGTCAGTTATGAACAGTCCAGTCCATTAGATGCTGTAGGAAAGTGTGTGTTTTTGTTGTTAGAGGATTAAACAGTTCATGTCAGGGTATTAACAATGGTTGAACCGTTAGGGTTTGTGGAGGCTTGGAGAGCCCAGTTCCCTGAGTCTGACCCCCCTAACATGGAGTTGAGCTCACTAGGTGACATTGAGCAGGAGTTAGACAAATGTAAGTCATCGATCAGGCACCTGGAGAAGGAAGTAAACAAGGAGCGCTTTCGGATGATCTACCTGCAGACTATGCTGGCAAAAGAGAGGAAATCTTATGATGGACAAAGGTGGGGGTTTAGAAGGGTGTCCCAGACTAGTGAAGGAGACATCCCAGTTACCCCCGACAGCCTGCGGTCTCGCACAGATGAGGCACCGGCGGAGGAGCAGCAGCAGCGGGTGCCTGAGAAGACATCAAGTTGTAAACCACACCTAGAAGTAGGGGTGGATGGTTCATCCCCCGCCAGACAGAAAGAAGGGGTGTCACCTATCTGCAACGAGTCAGAGCCCCCTGATTTCCCAGTGGGCACAGGCTCAGTGGCTGCTCTGAGATCCAACTTTGAGCGCATCAGGAGGGCCAACTCTCACACAGCTGGGGATGGCAGGGGGTTGTCGGTGATTGGCGGTCAGGAGAAACCCTTCTACGTAAACATGGAGTACCATCACGAACGAGGTCTGGTCAGAGTGAACGACAGGGAGGTCTCAGACAGGATCAGCACCCTGGGAAGTCAGGCCATGCAGATGGAGCGAAAGAGGTCTTTACATTCCCTGCCGGGCAACCTGTCAGCAGCTGTGGGGGAAATGAGCAAGGCAGTTCAGAGAGGCAGATCCACTGAAGGGAACTGCAGCTACAACGGGTCACATGATGATGCCGAGGCCAACCCACACTTCCTGAAAGACGGCGTGATCAGGTCCACTGCCGGAAAGTCTGAGAGGCCGGTGGAGTGCCAGCCTTACACCAGTGTGTATGTTGGAGGAATGATGGCCGATGGGGACACACGAGTCATCCACATAAGGGACCACAGCATAGAGGAGGATGCTCACCTCACCTGGCCGAGGCGCTCCTACTCTCCCAGGAGCTTCGATGATGTCGGAGGAGGCTACACGCCAGACTGCAGCTCCAACGAGAACCTGACATCCAGTGAGGAGGACTTCTCCTCAGGCCAGTCCAGCCACGTGTCTCCCAGCCCTACCACCTACCAGATGTTCAGGGAGAAAAGCCGCTCGCCCTCCCAGCAGTCCATTGACAGCGGGAGCCCACCCACACCTCTGTCACAGAAATGTCTGAAGCAGCAGGGCATGATGGTGTCCGAGGCCTCCATCATCGGGGTCCGTAAAACAGGCCAGATGTGGCCCAGTGATGGAGACTCCACCACATCCAGCAGGACCTCTCATGACAACAGTGTTCAAGGAGATCTGGGTAGGTCACTGCAAAACACACCTTCTCTTTGACCCTTTCTTCCTCAGGATTAAACTCACCACAGTGGATCTAATAAGTGAAGATGATAAAGTGCTAAAAAGGCCCCCTTTAATCCTCACTAAATGAAAGATGGCTGTGCGTGTGTTGATCCAGAGCGAGTCACTGATGTGAAAAAATTCACCTGCAATCTTATCAAACGATGTCCCAATTTTTTTGACTTGATGCACTAAATCCATCTTAAACTCTTTGCTGGAGTCAGGATTATTATGCACTTAAAATAGTTAACTTTTTTTGGTTTCAGCTGTTTTAATTGAAGGGAAGTGTATTATTGTAATGAAAGTGCAAAAAAGGAGGCCAGGTTTGTTAATTAGAGCTTTATTTTCTCTCCTTTTAGCTCTCGTCCTTATTGAGCAAAGAGGGAATGTTAACCCTTTCCTACATAGACGAGATGCACCGAGCCCTAATAGTAACCTTATAGCTTTGTAAACAAGCCTTTTTCACCCCCTTCTGCTCTTTGCTGCTCTGACCGAGGCAGCGGGCGCCCCAGGCATCCCCCGGTCCTCTTGGCTCCATCCACCCCGAGTGTTTTCGTGTCAGCACACATCAGCGTTGTTGTCCTTGGTGCCGAGTAATTAACTTAAAGGGATTTGTCTTGCGTGATAAATTTAGGGAGACCCTTTGTTATGGGAGGTGGTGGGAAAAAAAACCCTGACAACTGGCTTTAAAAGGAAAAAAAAAAGAGGATCGAGGGGCTCAAAGTGTGTCACACAGCTTCCAATCAAAACGCCTGCCATCGGTTTGTTTCCTGTTGTGATGTGTGAACACAATAGAAGAATCACTCACTGAGCTCCAGTATTGACATGTTAACAATATAACAATGTTAAGTGGGATAAGGAGAGGGGTCTGGGTAACTTGTTAGTCCCAAGGACAGAAGGAGAGGCAGGCGTTAGCGCTCCCCCCCGTCCTGAACGTTTGTCACAGTTAGAGACACACGAGGACGCGTTTTGTAGCTCCTACCCCAAAATAAGTGTCGTCCACAGAGGATCAGATTAAGCAGATGAGCAGAATAATGTGCGTGTGAGTGTTTTAGTTGATGTTATATAAATGTTTCAGTCCAAAGCTACTTGACACAAAACATGTGATGAACACAGTGAGTGTTCCATTCCTTTCAGTCTGCTGTACCTCTCTGTGACATCGGCCACTCAGTGCTGCAGGTGTACTTTCGGGAAGTTTATCTCATTTATGATGAAGAGGAACTGAAAGTAGAGTTTTTGCTTGAATCCTGTGAAAGCTGCTTTCAAGCTGTTCGGTATTTCATCGAGTTGAGGGAATTTAGATTTAGAAAGAAGAGAGCAATCCAAACCCATATATTACTGTTAGTCCACACATGTTGGATCCTACAATCTTCTCTTATAATAAAAGCCCACATTTTTTCAAAGTTTCATATTGTAAATGGTGTCTCCATGATTATGGCAGTTACCCTGCTGAGATCACTATGACATCAGGCACAACATTTTTTGTCGAGGTTCATGAGCAGCATTTCCCAAAGCAGGTCAAATGCATCTCGAGGGATTGGTCAGTTGTTCCGGAGATGAGAACTGTGAGATATGCTGTAGTCAGGAGACTTTCAGCTATGACAGGTCTCTGCTGTTTCTGTGGTCAAGAGTGAAATGTCAAGCTGCTTTCAGAGGCAGAGTAGCTCATCCTGTGACTAGTCAACTGATGTTTGACGTGTAAAATCTGTGGAGTTCCCTTTTCCAGCGTCCCCTGTTCTGTTTGCTCCTGTCCAGAGGAGACTTGCTGCTGACAGAGTGGCACAGCTGCCTCGTGCGGACCTTGCTTTGTGGATTACCAGGTCTGGATTTATTTTCTGATGTTGTAATAAACATTACTGTGCACGTTGATGGATTAGCCCTCAGACCGGGAGCCGGTTTTAGGCATGTCTTTGCAATAGACCGCCCCTTTGTTGTGTTTTTGTTTTTTTTTCTTTTGGGAAATTTTGTTTGGTTGCGTTCATCATGAAGGACTGTGGCATTCACAGAAATCCATTAAACTAGTAAAGCACACTTAATCTCAATGTTGTAAACACACTTTGTGCTGTGGATGGCAGCTTTTAGAAAGCGGCTACACCTTCTGTAAATGAGGCCCTGACATGGTCCCTGCTGGCTTACCATTAGTTACATGTCCTAACTCTCACAAACAAAGCCATGCTTGTCCTTTTGTCTCTCTATTTGTAATATGTTTGTCTAATATGGATGCATCTCAGAGGACTTTATTCCATAAGTAGAAGAATAAGTGTTGTCTCCTGGTTTCTGTTTATCTAGGCCAATTGTCAACTCTGACTGAGAATAGAGCTGCTGATTAGCTGTGGACCTTTAAGGAGGCCAACTCTCTGATGGGTTTATTTTGCCATGATTAATTACCATCATGACACTGACATGCCTGTGGCTCTGTGTTTGGCTTTCTGCTGTGGCTGAGGAAGGGTCTTGAAGTGTAAACTGTCTCATGGTTAATGTGTTGCAGTACGAAGAAGGGGGGCATGCTAAATCTCCCATTAGTTTAATCATAATCCCTGCAAAAAGCAGGAGATTGTCTTTTAGGATGCATTTAGCTGAGCCTCAGTTAGGATGTGACACAGTTTCTGAACATAGACAATTCTGTCTGGGACTGCAGTGACATCAGTAGGAAGTGTCTGCCTGAACGGTGACTGAAACCTGCCTGAGACCAATGCTCATCCACCTTCCCTGTTAATTGCAGACTCATGAATATTTGAAGTCCTTTATGGGAGCCCAGACAGGCCTGTCATTGTACCTGGATATCAACAACTGAGGTTTAGTGGTCAAGGAAGCTAAAGAATTCAGCCTCTCCCTTTCCTAAAGTAAATGTACAAGAGGAAGTGCTGGCAGCTCTTAAGGCAGCCAAGTTTGCTTTTGTGTATGCGTGTGTATATACACACACGCACATGTGTGTGTGAAAGTGAGACACCTGTTCCCCTTTGCAGTGTGCTGGGTAAAGTGTTCCAGAGCTGGCAGGCCATCAGTACACCAGGCCAGGCATCGCCAGCTGCTCTCGCTGTAAAAGCCATGAATAGCCTTTGTGTTCCTGAATATCAAAAAAAAAAAAAAAAAAAAGGAACAAAAACACTGTTACCCCCACCGTTCACTAACTAACATACATGTCTCCGTGGATGGACCTTAATGGAAAGAAAAATCCCTGGCATGTTTTTGAGGCTGTGGGCCTCCGGCGGCTCGGTGATCCTCCCTCGTGCTCGGCCTCAGGCCTCCGGACCTGCAGTCTCAGCTCCTCTCCCTGGTCCCACTCAAAGGGCCCTCTGTGCTGCTGGCTGGCAAGCCAAGTGTTTATGGAATGTCTCAGCTGCTTGTAGGGTGTGGGGGGAAATGGCTAATGAAATGTTAAGTGTTATGAGTCCACCTCTCTCACAACAGCCTGACCCATGGAGCTTGTTATGTCACTGGCCACAAGAGTTTGTTTAAACTAAAAGTTCTGTCCCAAAGGGACTCAGATAATAGAGGTTGTGATGCCCTAAAGTGTAGTCATATCAGCGTAGTCATTTTCTTTAATTAGACTATCTCTTTAGGGTGAATTTCCATGTTTACCAAATCCCTACCACCAAAAGTTAAGGTAGTCCAGCTAACATCTCTTTGACATCATGAGGGGGTCATTTCTTTCCCTTTTTTCCCTCTCCTATAGCTACAGGAGATGGGGGGGGGGGTATATTGTCAACATCGATTCACCTAATTTGTACCACATGGCCTGATAACCCTGATGACTTCATCAGCCCTCACCTGTGCTCAGGAGACTCAGAGGTTTGGATGGGAGATTGGACTGAAAAGAAGTTTTGGTGCAATCTGTTGGTTTCCTTTGCTAGGATATTGTTTTTGAATTGACTCGATTAATTTTTAAATTAATTAATTGGAGTTGATTGGATTATGATTACAATTAATTTAATTCCAATTGGCTTGAATTGGACTATATTATCTAAGTGCCTTGAGATGACTTTTGTTGTAATTTGGCGCTATATAAATAAAACTGAATTGAATTGAATTGAATTTTGTAAAGCAAAGCATTTGTAAACCACTTTGAACCACTGAACCAGTGTGCTTCTGTGTTTCCAGGCAGATTTTAGACTCAGCCAATCGCATTTAAGCACATCAGGTGAGGTCCATTCACGAAGATTTAATCCTGCTCAGACATGCAGATGAATATTTCAGTGAACAGGGGGTCACTCTCATTTTTAATTCTCATCATCGCTCACGTGTCAGAGCTTGTGTTAAATGGAGACAGTTGTGTTTGTGTCTGCTATAAGTTGTTCTCAATTATTAAAAACCAGAACAAGTATTTCTTTTTACAGCAGTGAAGCTAATCTTTGTATAACAGGTACACTCACATACGCCATTGTCTGTTTATTTTACCGGATTGGAACAATTATCGGGCTGTCGTTTCTTCTGTTAAGCAGCTCGTTACATGCTGTAGTCTGACCACTGTGAGCTATTTCAATATTCACTGATTAGTAGGTGTGCTGGGCTGGGCGGCCACTTTCTGACCTACCCTGCTCAATGACTCCCACTAATTTTAGGCTGGCCTACAACAGATCAGAGTCGAGCCCTGGTGGGCCTCTCTGCCCTCAGCCGCCCTGCGGTTTAAAGGCCCTTCCAGGCCAGCAGACACTTCACATGAGCCAGGATGTGATGATGTTTTATGGGCTAACATTGTTACAGTTTGCCAAAACACACAGCTGGCGTCTGACTTTTTTAGCCTCATTACACATGCGAATGTTGACATTTAAATGTTCAGCACTTTGATCTTCACTGATATCCTATATGAAGACTCCTGCATGGTTGCATTTTCATACAGTTTGAATTGTTGACCATTGTCAGTTTTTTTAGGTGAACTAAAACACCCAGATAAAGTTGAATTGTTCCTGCATTTGAACTTTTATATTAAGTACATGTTCTACAGATTATGTCCCAGATTTGGACTCAGATGTGACACAAAAAGCTCATAACAATAGAGAATAACCACAAAAGATGGCATTCGTGTCATTATGTACAAAATGTACTGCGCTGTAGAGATGTCCAATTCAGTGATCGATAACAGTTGGCCCTTTGTTTTGGTCAGTGATGTAAGTAAAGCCCAATAAAACAGGCTGAAAGGTGTCATATTGCCACCCATCATAGTGGAGTCGAACATATTTCAGTCAATAAATTGATTGCTCTCTGGAAGAGAATAGTCAACCTAAATGACCCTGCTTTGTTCTAACCATAGTCTGACTTGACTGCATGAAAACAAACTGAACAAGATAAAATCTAACCCTTTGCAGAGTGAGAATACATGTGTTGTAAAGACAGATTTCAAAGTGTATAATGGATAAATCCATCAAGACTCCTCCACTTGTCATAAAGTGTGGAACATTACAGGAGCCGCAGGCTAGGGTCACCACATCAGGTATCTGAAAGGCCATCCGCCTTCAGCCCGCTCCCCTCTGTTTGCTCTGTCTCCCCAGTGACGGCGCAGTCTGAAGGGGAATCCATTTACTGAAGTCATAAAGTGGTGCTAAGCTTTTAACAACCTCTCACGTTGGCATCTTCTGTTGCTTTCTCTCTGAAGGTGCTACTTTTCACTCTAGATCTATACGACCATTAGAGAGGTGACAGAATATTTGTCCTTCAATGCACTTTTATTTTTTATGGTAAATTATATAATATCAATTCCAGCCCTTTCTGAGCAGGATCAATCCAACATTTGTTGCAGTGTTTATTTTTGGACCTTGTTTTCTAAATTTTGTCCATCAGCTGTCTGGTCTTTGTGTGGATGGTCAATATGTTCACTGTGGGGAGCCATGAGTTGGTTCTAAATGTGCCTTTATCACTCACAAGGCTGGGATATATTCTGTTTTCCCTGTGGTGAAAAGGGTAAAGATGGATGTTGCTTCTCTCGTTCCAGATGGAGTCAGTCAGCTGACCTTTTTTTGGTCTTTGATTTTTACTTTTGGGAACTGAATTTGATCCCATTATTTAAGCAGAATTTATGTTTTATCTTCTGCTCTCTCTATAGCAATGCTAAATAAAGGTTCAGGTACAGTCATGTTAAAAACACAGTACACCAAGTTTCATGCCAGTAGGGCAGGGTGATATGGGGAAAAAGTCATATCACGATATTTTTTATATCAGTTGATATCGATATATATCACAATTTAAAACAATCACTATTTTGTGAATTTTAAATGTTCCCTGTTACTCTTAATTGAAATTTGAAAATATCAGGTTAATTTCTAATCTTTTGTAATCCAATAAGATACTGCATTTGTAATATCACGGTGTGCCTTAGATTTTTTGTCGTACAGCGCTGGATAAAGCAGACTCTGGTCTTCTGTTGCTGCTGCACAGACGTTGTTATTGGGGGAAGATGAGCACTTGTTCCAGGCTGTGTTTGTAAAAGTTTGCATTCTTCGTGCTCAAACCGGTGGCGCTGCTTCAGGTGATGAAAAAGATTAGCAGTATTCCCTGTTTTTGTCAGAACATGTGCTCGACATAATCAAGCATAATCAAGCACATTGATAATCAATTATCAAGACTTAAAGGTGGGTAAATACAAACTCAGATGTACAGTAACACATGACATATCACACCATGTTTTTATTTACTGGACAAAGACTAAGTCAAAGTGTAGAAGAAGTCCACCCTTACTGCTTCCACAGATATTAAGATGCTGAGAAGCAAGACAGCTGTCAATCTTTGCAGGAGTGGATGTTCCAGCAAGTTCACCCCAAGGTCAAAAAGCCAAGAGCTACATCTCAGACTCTACAAGCCTGAGTTATCATGTTAAATGTGAAAGTTCATGACAGTACAATTAGAAAAAGACTGAACTAGTATGGCTTGTTTGGAAAGGTTGCAGGAGAAAGCCTCTTCTCTCTAAAAAGAACATGGCATCACAGCTTAGATTTGTAAAGGTGCATCTGAACAAACCACAAGACTTCTGGAACAATGTCCTTTGGACAGACCAGACCAAAGTGGAGATGTTTGGTCATAATGCACAGCAGCACGTTTGGAGGAAACCAAACACAGCATATCAGCACAAACACCTCATACCAGCTGCCAAGCACGGAGGTGGAGGGCTGATGATTTGGGCTTGTTCTGCAGCCACAGGACCTGGGCACCTTGCAGTCATTGAGTCCACCATGAACTCCTCTGGATACCAAAGTATTCTAGAGTCAAATGTGAGGCCATCTGTCCAACAGCTAAAGCTTGACTGAAACTGGGTCATCAAGGTGTCAAAGTCCAGACCTCAACCTGACTGAAATGCTGTGGTGGGACCATAAGAGAGCTGTGCATAAACCAGTGCTGCAAACATCAATGAACTGAAGCAACGCTGGAAAGAAGAGTGGACCAAAATTCCTCCACAACCGTGTGAGAGACTGATAACGTCATACAGAAACAATATTCAGTGATACTGTGCAATGCACGTAAGTCACATGCTGTTGTTGATCTGAGTTTGTATTCACCTCATTTTCAGATATGCTAAGGACCAGATGATTTGTTTTTGTTATGCTCTGATAAGTAAAACCTTGACTGTTGGTGGCATTAGAGAACAACTTCTTTGTTTTTCCTCCAAAATAGATTAGCGAGTGAATCTATAAGATACGCTGCTGTGAACTTAGAATGCTTTTGTGTGTGTGCCACGTGATGATGGCATTTTGAAAACAACCACAAGCCGTCGGGCTTAACATGAGAAAAACAAAATATACATAAGAGAATCCCAGAGGAAGCTTCCTCCCTTCATTTTGTCCTTATACTGAAACAAGGCCACATCATTATTTCTGTGGTAGAGAATCTCTGATGTTGTGTCAGTGTCTCTGCTGCACATCTGTCACACCCGCTCATAGTTCATCTCTATGGATTAGGATAAGGGCTTTAAGTGTGTCTTTGCTTTGTCATCAATGAGCCATCCAGCATGCCCGTGGTATTAAACCGCTGTGTGTCCACTGAGCATTGACTCTTGTTTACATGCTTGAGGAAGGAAAAGTGCTTGGTGATGACTGATTACTCCCCAGAAGCCAGCTTGAGAGTTAGGAACCAGGTGTTTGACTTTGATATATATATATATATATATATATATATATATCCTTGGCTTCTATTTTTAGGTGTCTTCAGGGTGCCCGTGAGGGAAAAAAACAAAGCATTTCGCTCTGTGTATTAAAAGCATCAAATGAAATTCTTGAAAAACAGAGTTCAGAGATGGCCGAAATCCACACAGCTCACGACCACATCTGTCGGGCTCAGCTGCCTTATGTAATGTCATTAGGATGTATTTATTACGTCTCTATTGCACAGTTGAAACGATTTTAAGCTGCACATAGCTGGGTATTAGACGGGGAAGAAGTAGAACTTCTTGGATATCTTTTCCACCCTCCAACTTTAGAAAACTTTACGGAAAATGTAGTGACATTTATTCAGTTACTGCAGAGTGGGTAAGTTCTGTTCTAATATGTTACGGAGCACTTCCACATTTTAATTCAATGAAAAACTGTTTTCTTTGTATCTACAAATGAAACTTCGGCTTAGCCAGAAAACACTGAATTTACAGGATGGATGCACAGATTTCTTGTGTTGGTTGATATGGAGCGATTCAGATGTGCCAGCTGTGTGATCTGAAAAGGTGTTTTAGAGTGAAGGAAATAAATCTGATTATAAACCAGGACACATCCCCTTGAATCTTTCCCAGTATTAACAAGTGGAGACGGTTGATTACAAATTTGTTTTTACATGAAGACTTAAGCCATTGAATGTAGTTGAGAAATTAAATAAAATGCTCATATTTCTTTGTGGTTTATATTACAGTAGTTAAGATTATTTTGTGTATATTAGGATGTGGTTTTGTGTGCTACTTAAGTTGTAATTATCGGTTTCAGTTTCAGTATCAGCATAAATCTTAAAACTGCCTAATATCATGTGGGTCATCGTTTTACACATATCGATGTGTGAACACGGGAACTGTGAGTGTGTCCTGTGGTTTACTGGCAGTGAATCTTTGGGATCCTGAGACGTTTCCTTCTTGGAATCTGTTTGCTTTGGTTTGTCCAACAGAAGCTTGGGATCACTTCATTATCTTGAGCTCCTTTTCTGTCTCTAGCACCAGTTTTTACATGGTAGTTGAGAACATTGTTGAACTTGGGGGGAGTCTGCTGCTGTCCCGGTGATTTGAACTTGCTGTCCAATGCAGAAAGAAAAACTGCACAATGTTGATAAAGAAAAAACAGTTTTACCTGTGATTATATATTATTATATTACTATATTATTATTGTTTAGCAGAAATGTTTATAGTGTTGCGCCCTTAATAAGGCTGGATGTCGATACCTAGTTCCTGAATCGATTCAATGTCAATTCAGAAGCTTGTGAATCAATTCGATTTCTGATTCGATTCAATATCGTTTGGAATAATTCAGTCTCAGTACAAACTTGGCTTGGCTATAAGACGTTTTCACAAAAGTAATTGCAAAACAGTAAGTACATACACAAATAAATGCACTTTTTGGTACATTATTAAAAGTTTTGCTGTGCTTTTCTCAACCTACTCTCAATCAATATAATTTCTAAATCCAAAACGCTGCCACACATCTGTCTTCAGGTGTGACGCTGTCAGTGCTACTGCCTATGTCATGTGTCCTTACACAGATGATTGAAAATTGGCATATGATAAAAATCGGATCAAGGATTTTATGGATGACTTTTGAATTTTTCAAATGAAAATTAGTTCAATTAGAAAATCAGCTTTTTAACATTTAACATCGGTAATTTCCAGCTAATATTGTCGAGATTTACTACTTTTGAAAACGACATCTGTTTCGTCTTTGCATAGTATAGAACTAGAGGCAAACTGCGAATAAAATCTGAACGAGTATATCATGTTGCGTCATCTACATAAACATTGCAATTAAGCGCAAAGCTGCGATTATACAGCTGTAAAATAATAAACAAGATGGGTCCAAAGATGGAACCTTGGGGAACACCCTGTGTAATGGGTGGTTTCTCTTTACAGACATTCTGAAACCATGGGTTATCACAGATTCTTAAAACCCAAGTGATGGCTTACTTGTGCTAAAAGGATAAAGGCCAGCCCTTAAAAAAACAGCAGATCCCAATTTCTGACATCTCGTATTAGAGTTTGCAGCCACCTCCCGACATGTTGCATCCTTATCGATAGGCTAAATCACCTGTCGAGGAGAAAACAAGTAATTCTGGCATCATTCTAAAGATATTTGTTCGTCATATGCATTATTTATGCCAAAGCCCCAATAGTGTGTGTTCTTGTCGCCTTCATTTGCCTATCACGAAAGCACTTAGCCTCTTTATGTTTTCGCTTCTTTGATAATATTGATTGCCTCCCTGTTGCCTGTTCTAGAGTTATGATCCTCCATTTTTCAGTAATGCATTCTCAAATTCCACCGCCCTCTCCTGTGTGCCTTTTGTGGCCATAACCTCGTCATTCTCACATGTAAAAAGACCTTCAGTACACATTGATAGAATCAATTCACTCTAAGCTAAAGTAGAAGTGTTAATTTGGCAAAGTGATTACAAACCGATATAAATCACATTTTTCTCTTAGGTCTTAGATATGTTTGAACACTAACTTTAAAGTGTGAGGGCTCTGGGTATAAATAATAAGTGTTTGGGGCTGCTTGTACGGAGATGACCTTGAGTGGAAAGCCTGCTTCCGCTCTGAAGCAGATGAATTGCTGAATTTTCCGGGCAGACCTGCACGGACACTTCCTCAGTAGCCGTGCTTGTGATCGCCACAACAACTGCTCTCACTGAGGATCTATTGTAATGTCCACTTTCTCACACTGACCGCAGCCAAGTGAGCCCTGTGTCTTTTTAAAATGTTCCTGTAAAAGACACAAATGCCTCAGTGTTAAAGATTTAAGAAGTCGTTTTTAATTCCCCGTCCTTACTTAGTCGAAATCTCCCTGGGAGCTTTGGCTGTTTCTTTTTAGTTGGTTTAAATAGTTTTTGGCTCTCGGGCGGCTTCCTGGGAAAGGACATATTATTCCTTCTTTACCGGGCCTGATGTTTAATTCCTCTCTTGCACAGAGTCACCTTTCACATGGACTGTGAAGCTGTTTGTACTGCAGTAGTTTCTTCTTCACTCAGTCAAAACAGCTCTCTGCTCCCTGCTGAGCCTCTGTGTTTGTTTGAGCCCTTTGTCACGGCCTTTGTGGTTGTCGTCCTTTCTTTTGCCCTCCTTCAGGACTCTACAGAGTCACTTGTCTTTATCTACCCCCAGTTTCTGGGATCCTGTCCTTCCTGTTTTCAAACTGTGGTAAAGCATTTTAGTTTTACTTAATATACTCCACATTCTTAGACATTTTAGTCACCAAAATGTATTTATTACAACTGATTCCACTAGCCGCCACATACTTGACCATAATGATTGTGATGATAATGATTATGAGAGCTGGTGAGTCTTGGTGGATGACTGTAATTACAGTATGCACAAGCTGTTGTTTCTTCTCTTAAGGGAGACTAAAAAGACAGAAATCACGTGGATGACAATGCGACATGTATTCCTTACATTTGTTGCTACACGTCCCCGACAGAGCTGTATTTTATGCGAACCACGTTGCTGTCTGTGCTTTGCGATATCTTTGATTAACTCGATCTAACGTGAATATTACACCCACACACTGAAGAGATCACACTGTGTAACAAGTCTGACGTGAGCTGAGTGCATGTGTTCGCCGGGCCTTTTCTCAGGCTGATCCACTCACCTGGCATCAGCCCTGGCTGGCTGGAACAGACTGTATGATGGATTTATATAAGTCACAGGTTTATGAAGGGTAAAGAGGATTTCATACGAAAACAGAGGAGCTTTTTGTAAAGTATTTTTTTTGTTAACTGAGAGCACTGGTGCAATAACTTGAATTAGACATGCAAGGGTTTTCCTAACTTTGAATCTATTGTGCATTTTTCTGCATTTCATGCTAAGCCCCGATTCTATTCATGTGCACTACGAGTTGATAGTGAATTAACTGCTGTCTTGTTAAACTTTTACCTGAAACATCAGATTTTGCGTGAAGAAAACTGCCCAAAAAAGAAAGCTGTAATGTTCACCTGAAGTGATTTTTGCTTCATAGATGAAAACACCTGCTCCAAATAAGATCAGTTGTTTCTTGTTCTTGAGAAGAAATGTTGCCAGAGCTCTCCGACATGAAAGAATAATAACAACTAACTACATTTTCTCTCATGTACATCCAAAATAGTTGAGCTTTGTCTGTTTCTTCTTCTGACAGGTGAACACGTGACATTCAACTCTATGCAGCTGCTTTCTTCTGACAACTTGATTGCTTTAAATTCATTGTGGAATTTCTTTAGGAAACATTGTGAAACTGACACATAACCTGTAATATGTGGTAACTTTATAAAAACCCACCTCTGATTTACTCATGAATCTGTACAAGGGTCAACATGATGTGAACTGTGTAACAGAGGTGATAGAGTAACTCTGAGTCAGGAGGAAGATAGGGCCACAACACTGAGCGTATGACCAGTGTTTTCCCAGTGTTAAACGCTACCTTAAAGCAGCACTTAGGTTTTTCTGCCACTTATGGGCTGAAAAGGAAACCATGAACGCTGTATTTGACCATTTAAGATGTTAAGAATTGAATTACACGTCTGTCAGAACAGCATTTGGATTGTTTTTGCTCACACGATGCATGCTTTGTCCGATATTTGTAGCCACTTGGTGGTTTGATACCTTAGCTGCTAAATGCTCTGTAATATTTACAGGTATGTCACCAAATCTGCGTGTCTGCTCATTGCTGGTCAGGCTGTGTACTGTAGGTTTATCAGACGTGTCCGCTACAAACCACAGCCTCAAACAGGAATATTATTAAAAAAACAAACTAAAACTAAATTACCTGTGCAACTTGCACTGCACATGTTCCTAAAGCAGTTTGGGCTTAATATAATCACAACAACACTCACACTTCAAACTTGATTATTTTTTGGTCTAATATGCATCGACCATTTAGTCAGACCTCCAATCCGGCTCCAGGCAGCTTTCTTAGTGTTCTCCACTGACACAGTATTAGCGTACAACATGTAGTGATGTTTCAGTTTAGTGTGTTGCCCCATAAAGTGTCTCTGTGTTAACTACATGACCTTGCAGTTTACTGGCAAACCATGTGACTATTGTCCTTTGTTTGGCTGTTTCTCCCAGACGCTCCATACAGCGAAAACCCTCCGTCATATGGCTATGACCTGGAGCACTCAGAGGAGCACCACCCTCGCCACGACCCTCCATCCTTCTCTGGATCTCCTTCCTCCTCGCCACGGCTCCGCTCCAAAAACCGGAACAGCCGAGACACCCAGTCCTCCGGTTCTCTGGAGTCCACGCTGTCGGTAAAGACCTCACCGTTTCTGTCAGTGCTGCTACTGCTTTCTCCCCTGTGCTGCTGCATGTCCTTCACTATCTGCTCTCCACGCACCATTCAACATGTAATATATTGCCTATCTTTTTCATTTTCTACTAACTGGTTTTAGTTTAACAGAGCCAAGTGGACCAAGTTCTTCTTTATTTCTCGGCATTATAGTTGAATTCAGATCCACTTTATTGGTTACAATCAAATTCTTAAAGAAATTCCATGATTAAAATGTGCTTTGCAAACCCGTTCCTTTTGCTGCTTGTAATTCTGTGACCATGTGATGTTTCAGATTCATATAAGTGATAAATATGCTCCAAACTCTGCAGAATTCTTTTTTTGTAGTTTCTACTGGATAAAGTGGATGCTTTGTATCCTTAAACAAATCACTTGATATGAAACCTGAAACAAAGCCAGTATTGTAATATATTTAGTGGCAACAACTCAGCAGATTGATTGTTCAGTAATTACTATAATCTGGAGGAATTTGTGTTGTTTAAAAAATGTTATCCTGACTTTAAGTTAGGAACATTCGAGTTTCAAAAACACCTGATTATATATTTCCCACAGTACATCTTGATAACATTTATCAAACTACACACCCTGCAGTTTATAAATTAGGATCTCTGATAATGAATTTGGACTCTAAAACAGCAGAAAACTCTCTCAGAGCCACAGAACACATCATCCAACTTTGTTCACAGGCTGAATGGCACTCTCAATAACAAGTGAGCTAAACTTCATTTGGAAAAAAGTAGAGGTCTTTCAGGAAGGCTTTCAAAAAGCAACCCCGGCTGAGGCACCCACAGGCCACCAATAAAATACACAGAGTGCACCACATAGCTCCCAGATGGGAGCGCTTTTCAGTGTGGAGCAGGGCGTCGCTGAAAAAGACCTTACATACTCAGCAAATATACTCTTGCTCAACAGATGTTAAATAGAGACGGAGATTCCCCCCCCCTCCCTTGCTCTTTTCTTGTCCTATCTGTGGTATTCTTACCCTCTGATGTGTACACTTTGTGATCTTCAAAGGTTAAATCATAGTACAGGGTGGGGGTGGGTGGGTGGGCTCACTCAGCATACAGCTTCTTTTTCTTCCAGTACATATAATAGCAGAGCTTGATGCAGCTCTGAGTTTGATCCTGACGTGATTGTTCCCGCTAAGATGACTGATGTCTTTGATCTGTTTGGATTAACTCCTGTAGGAGGAACACATTTGTCTTCCTTAGGATGCTAGGACTCACTGGTACAGGCCTCCTGGAATGTAAAACTCCTACAGAGTTTAATCAAATCCGATCTTCCAAAATTTCACAACAACAATATGTCGAGCCGGGAAGTTTTTCAGTTCTCACTTGTGTGGACGCTTTATTAAAAAAGCACACACATTGACAGTTAACGTGTCACACATTCTGGGATGGAGAATGCCGTCTTATCTCCTTATTGCCAAATCTTTTTCCTCTTCCCATGTTTTTTATCAGGTGGAGCTGGACCAGGAAAAGGGGCTGGAGATGAGAAAATGGGTTCTGTCGGGAATCCTGGCCAGTGAGGAAACGTACCTCAGCCACCTGGAGGCCCTGCTGATAGTATGTAAACACTTATCACACATGCTAACAGTGTTAGCAAGTTTACACTTTACTTAAAGAGGAGGGAAAAGGTGCAATATACATATATCACAGTATCACAGCGTAGGTATTAATAACATTTTAGCATTCGCCATGACTCAATGGTGGTAACAGTGTTCTTGATTTTTTATTTTTTTTGTAGTTGGGCTACTTTTGAAAAATGCTATGGATTGCATACTGATCTCAGCCAAATATATCTTCAAAGAGAGAAAAAGTAGTTTAAATTTTACTTTGTTAAATTGTTTAGTATTCCTGTGAAGTGACCTAACTCCACACAGTATAGACATCCTGACTGTTAGTTCCAGGTAAGGTCCTGGCTTTAAATCAACTCTCTGAGCTCCTTACAATGGTGTGGTAATTAGCGCTATGGCCTTACAGCTAAAAAGGCTACATGTCAAGGACCCTCCCAGTGTCAAGCCTTCATATCCTTCCTGTTATGGATAAAAAGTCAAATATTTTGGTGATAAAAGGCATTGTTGCTCAGAGAATCGTACTTGAAATGGCTACAGCATTAATCTGGCAGACCTCAGTTTGTGTAAGCTAACTTTAGAATTTGCCATCTTCTTGTACCAACCAATTTCCACAAAGGTTGGAAGGCGGTGTGAAATAAAAACAGCACAAAATGGTAATTTATTTTTGTTTAATTTGATGGACCATATCACAAAGACAGCATATGTGTTCAAACTATTGTTTTAGAAAGGCTAAAAGAATTTGATTATGGCAATGTGTTTTAAAAAAGTGGGACCTGAGGAAATAAAGGACTGGACCAATCAAATAGTTACTCACAACTGAGTTTAATTAGCTTCTCTGTGAAGAGAGAAGCCCCCTAAGAAGAGGCATATTCTATATATTTGATATTCTAAAGCGTTTGGGGATTTTATTATCTATTATCGTTAAGATATTTGAAGAATCCAGATAAATCTTTTCACAAGAGACATTGTCTGCAGGCCCTGTATTGAAGAGAGACATGAAACTAGTGGAAATCAGTGTGTGGACTGAGGAACACTTCTGAATACTGTGATTATTTTTCTAGCCTATGAAGCCTCTGAGAGCTGCGGCCACAACTTCCCAACCGATGCTGACCACCCAGCAGATTGAGACCATCTTCTTCAAAGTCCCAGAGCTTCATGAGATCCACAAAGACTTCTATGATGTGCTGCTGCCCCGAGTCCAAGACTGGAGCAACCAACAGTGTGTGGGGGACCTCTTCCAGAAGCTGGTATGTTGTTGATACATTAGCTTTGTTTGCTTCTTTGTCTCTTATCTGTCTGCCATCGTAAATCTGAAGATATGAAGAAACTATACAAGAATACACACAAAAACAGAAAATACTTTGGACAAGAGAGAAGTCTCATGTTTAATTTATGTCAGTGGTGTAATCCAAGAGGTGATTTTTGCGGGAAAAACCAGTCATGACAATGTGTCTGGGCACGAGCAACAAAAACTTGTTTATCTACTTCCTCTGACCTAACTTGAATGCAGCAGAAACAAAGTCAGCAAAGTAAACAAGGAAGTCTGAAAGCAGCGGAATACAAAGCATCTGATGGGCTGATATGACTGTAAGGTTTTGACAATTGCTTGGTTTGGAACACTTTGAAGAGTTGAGCTACAACATTAAAAAATAGACTGGAGCAGGCCCACCTTTTCAGCTTTTTAAATCATCAAATAACACAAAACCTCCCAGCATTCAAATTATTTGCCAGTTTTTCACCAAACTGACCATTCTCAGCATGTCAGCAAATTTCAAATTCTGATTAAAGTGCTCCTTAAATGTCAGTCCTTGATCATTAATGATTGTTAAAAAAGAGGAGGCTGGCAGCGAGAGAAGGTGGTAATTTCCGGCTGTAATGTTGATGCTCAGTGGATCTGAGTAGACTGCCTGGAGTCATCTCCTGGCCAGATAAAAGTCTCGCTGCACCACAAGAT
Organism: Leuresthes tenuis; assembly: GCF_036924035.1. NCBI lineage: Eukaryota > Metazoa > Chordata > Actinopteri > Atheriniformes > Atherinopsidae > Leuresthes > Leuresthes tenuis. The sequence goes on along the minus strand of NW_027325360.1, from coordinate 27,544,864 downwards.
ATGCAGTAAATGACGCAAGATGCTGATGGACGGGAGTTACCTCCGTTTTTGTTGTTGGATTAAAAGCATTGAAGAACCCTAACCCTTATCACGGATTACTGAACTCCGTCTTCGGTTATGGAATGAGTCTAATCTGTTCTCTGTCCGTGTAGGCCAGCCAGCTCGGAGTGTACCGGGCCTTTGTGGACAACTATAAGGTTGCTGTGGAGACGGCGGACAAGTGCTGCCAGGCAAACGCTCAGTTTGCAGAGATATCTGAGGTATGTAGTCACGCCACATACAGCAGGACTGCATCAGGAAGCGTTTGATGTTACACTGCTGCCTGAGACAAGTGATGACAGGGCAGTTTTCATCTGCGTTGGAGAGCTGCACGGCTGCAGTGGTGCTGATTGTTTTAATTGCCCTGTGGGGGAGTTACTTTGATTTAATGAGCGGATTTCTTTATTTGTTTGGTCCCTCACCCTTCCCTCTGATGTCATCTCCCTGCCCAGAATCTGAAAGTCAGAAGCACAAAGGACTGCAAAGACCAGTCAGCTAAAAATTCACTGGAAAGTGAGTACTGAGTCAAACGAATAGCCAGCCTCTGCATTCATCAAAATGCTATAAGTAGCTATAAGGTGAGCTGTGACAAAGCCTGTTGAGCTGACTCTTCTTCCTCTGCAGCTCTTCTCTACAAGCCTGTGGACAGAGTGACGCGCAGCACACTCGTTCTGCATGTAAGTCAGTTTATCTGGATCCTCACCTTCTGCGCACACAGAACATTTCCCTTTCAAGGCTGAATTTGAGAGTTTTTTTTTTTTTCTCTGTTGAAGGACTTACTGAAGCATACTCCCTCCAGCCACCCGGACTACCTGCTGTTACAGGACGCCCTGCGCATCTCCCAGAACTTTCTGTCCAGTATTAATGAAGAGATCACACCTCGTAGGCAGTCCATGACTGTGAAGAAGGGAGAGGTCAGTGTGGAAGCTTATGGTACTAATTTTTATCATGATTGTAACAACTTTATGACTCGGGTTGGTGACTAAATATCCTCAGCTCAACTTAAGAAACAAATGCACTTTACCTCCTCACACTGCCAAGATGTTCTTTCTTAACTGACTAGTTTCTTATAGGTGAGACACAGATTGAAATGCCACTGGAACAAACCAAATAATTTAATCTGTGGACAGATGATCTGTTTGATTGAACACAGAGGATTATAAATTGTAGAGGAAAATACCAGCTTAGGTAGGGCTTGTTTTCTTTGCCAAAAATCTAATTCAGGAGTTTGAATAGTGTGCCGGCACAGACAGTTTTATATTTGTACTGTATATTCCTCCTTTGCCACAACCCATAGTTGGGTCCAAATGACACAAAAGTGCTTACATGATGATTGCATTACATACAGAGTCAATGGATGACCAAAGACCTTCCAAATTAACTTAGAGATGGAGAGGAATATTATCATATTTCATGGTGATCTGTTCAGTAACAGCTGGGCAAATGTTTAAAACCTACAAAGTGAATCAAGCTACAGGCTATGGGGTAAAATACCGACTTTCTTTATTGACAACAGGACCTGAGGATTGCTTGCTGCTCTAGAAATCTTCCAACTTAGAAAGCAGCTTTGTGGAATTGAGGATTATACAATTATATGATTTCCTCCCTACCTTGAGATTTGACGATTAAAAGCACAAGGTGTCTGGAAGCTGCAATAAGATCAGAGTGTGAGTCAGGTTGCTGCTGACTCATTCCAGCCGGTCTGCTGTAGTCGTAAAGGAAGTGGAGCATAGAGGAAGCGCGTGACAGAGCAGTCCAAACACAGGAGGCAAGGGGTCTCTGTGTCGCTAACCAGGAAAACCAACGATTACCACTGCGCTCACTCCCATCCTTCCCTGCCGTGGTGTCAACTTGTGCTTCCCAGAAATGACCTGCAGCACGCCTTATCAGCTCCACTGTCTAACAAGCCTTTTGCACAGGGCGTGTACTTACCCCTTTAAACCCCACATACCATGCATCACAGGCCTCTGAATCAGATGACCTGATGGAGAACTTCCTGTTTTTACTGGGAACTGTCGGGTAGGATATTAAATCAAAGAAAGTTCTTGGGAGCATTCTTCTGTATATTGTCTAGGAAGTCTGAAATCCCACAGTGAGATTGACAGATAACAAGCCAAGACTTCAAAATCGCTTTAAAATATGGGTTTGTTGTTGTATGTGATCAACCCTCTGCTAAATTTGCTGCCATTGTTGATGTTTTGTAAGCAACTGCCTGTAATTACCCTGACCATTAAACCATTGAGTTTATTTTGCTTCATCTCCTCGACATTCCTCTGAGCTCAGTGTCTCATTACAGAGCAGATTAAAACAAGGGGACAGTGTTTGATGGGGTGAGGCCTCTCTGTGTATTGACAGCTCATATTTTTCCATTGGATTATTGACTTGTGGTCATGTTTGCGTCACAAAACAATAAGCGGATGCGACCCTGGCATGGCTCTGTGAAACCAGGACAGTGTTGTACGAGCTCGATTTCCCTCAACGGTATGTTTGGAACAAGCCAGAGCCGCGCTGGAGTGTGCAGAGAGCAGCAGAGGAAAACCAGGTTGCAGTGATTTCCTTGTTTTTGTCAAACTGTAGTTGGTGTGGGATGGCAGAGTCTCACATGGGCAGAGTCGCTGTAAAAAACCAGAGGTCAGAGGGCAGTGGAAGAATTTAGATGCACACTTCTGCAGGAAAAGCTCAATGTCATCACATCCGCCTTGAACCTCAGCCTGGACAGTTTTACCTCGAGCAGAGGCTCTGACATTGAAATCCATTCCTTAACTAAAAACCTGAGGCCTGAGCAACAAAACAAGATGCATAGTAGAAACAGTAGGCACAAAATTGATATGGATGTCATATAAACCATTCACTGCTTTCATCAGATCTGGTGCAGTATTCTCGCTGATACTTTGATTAATTTAAACTTGTATAACACTGATATTTGTGGACGTATATTTGAGACAAACGAGATACGATTTACTTTACAACTAATTCACTTAAATCTGTTCATTGTTCAACAAATTGTTCATTTGTTCAGAGCTTTATTTAGCAGACGCAGATCACAGATAAGGAAATGTTCAGTATCTTCACTGACTTATTTATTTAGAAAATCGAAGCAAATCGAGAATTTGATGGCAACAACACACTCAAACAGTTGGGATAGAGGTATATTTACCATTGTTTTATATCAGCTTCCTTTTAAGGACACTTTTCAAGGTTTTTGAACTGAGGAATCTGTGTCTATTCCTACTGAATACAAAATTTCAGCTGCTCAACAGTCCGTTGTTGTTGTTGTCTGAGTCTCCTCTTCATGATGCTCCGTACATTTTCAGTAAGAGACAGATGTGGACTGCAGGCAGGCCAGTCAAACACACACTCTGAGTGTATGAAGCCACGGTGCTGCAGAAAGTCTGACATTTTCCTGCTCAAATAACCACTTGCCTCCTGGGATTAGACGTCACCTTGATGGTAACATATGTCTCTCCAAATCTCCAACATCCACCTCTGCATTGCTGGTACCGTCACACATGACATGCCATGGACACTGATGCACCTGCTTCCCTACATCACAGTCGCTGGATTTTGCAGCTTCCTCTGATAACAGCCTGGATGCTCTTTTTGTCGTTTTTGTAGAAACTGTCATCAGTTTTATCCCTAAAAGCAGCTGAAATGTGGACTCATCTGACCACAGAACACGTGTCCACAGTCTTTCTGTCCATCTGAGATGAGCTCGTGTCCAGAGAACTGGGCTGTGTTTCTGCACAGAGTTGATATATGGCTTCCTCCTTGTGTAATGCAGTTTCAGGTTACTTTTCTGAAAGCAGTGGTGGTTCTCTAAGCTTCTCCTGAGCCCATGTGGCTGTATTGATCATGGTGGCATAATAGTTTCTCATGCAGTGCGGTCTGCGAGCTGAAAAAAACCATGTGTATCCAACAATAGTTTCTGTCTCTTTTGTCTTTATCACAGAGATTTTTCCAACCTTTCTCAATCTTTTGACAATGCTTATGCTTTGTAGATGTTAAAAAAAAGTGATTTTATTACAAACTTTTAACAATGCTAATAAATATTTTTGGAACTTATTGATGATTCTTTGACTGAGTTTTTAGCAAAGTTGTGATCCACAAACCATCATTGCTTGAAAAAAACTTCATCTTTGGTGGAAACTCCTTTTATACCCAATCCTGACACCCTCACCTGTCACTAGTTCATCTGCTCATTGGAGAATCTTCTTAAACGCTGTCTTTTCCTTTCTCCTAACTGTTATAGACTGTTTTGCTGACATCTAATTTAAAAAGGTTTTTAAAATGCAGTGACTTTAATCAGTGAAGACACTGAAAATAATTTATTTGGACTTGTGTCTGCTAAATAAAGTCTTAAAGAAATTAACAAAATTCCAACTCTTCTTGAATGAGGTTTGTAATACTTTGTGTATCCTGAAGTGTTGTGTTTTTCTGTGGCAGAACCGACAGCTGCTTAGGGATCGGTTCATGGTGGAGCTGGTCGAGGGTTCCAGGAAACTCCGTCACGTTTTCCTCTTCACTGACCTGCTGCTCTGCACCAAGCTCAAGAAACAGACTGCAGGGTGAGTGTGGGTCAGAGATGCAGGCTTGTGGCCAGAAAAGGTCCACTGGCCCTGCTGGATAGTGGCAGCCATTCCTCCCAGAAACTTATAAATTCTGCTTCTGAATTTCTTTCTGAGCAGCTAGTTGTTGTACAAGGAGATGAACAATGTAACTCCCAAATGTTTGTGCTGTCTCACAGCTTGCTAGAATCTAAAAGAGCAGGTAGGACAATGCAACCATTTTCAAATCGATTCCATATCTTTTTCCAGAAAAGGGCAGCAGTATGACTGTAAGTGGTACATCCCACTGGCTGACCTGACCTTCCAAACCATCGATGACTATGAGTCCAGTCCCATCCCTCTGGTCCAGGACGAGGAGATCGACGCAATGAAGATAAAAATCTCCCAGATAAAGAATGACATTCAAAGAGAGAAGGTGATCAACGACACCCCCCCCCCCCCCCCCAAAAAAAAACAAAAACAAAACCTCCTACTCCAAATGTTCTGTTTATGATTTAACCAACTACAGTACAGAAACACTAAGACATTCACAGGTTTTGTTCCAGAGTCAATTAAAAATTAAGTGAGGAACTTAAAGATTAGCATGTAAAGAGAACAATTTTGTTAACTCTGTCTCTCTACAGAGGACGACCAAAGGACCCAAGCTGATCGAACGACTGAGGAAGAAGTTATCAGAGCAAGAATCCCTGCTGCTTCTTATGTCCCCTAACATGGCATTTAGAGTGGCCAACAGAAACGGCAAAGTAAGTTAGGGTTAAGTGTTCAGCTGCTAAATGCTGTTGGATTTTTCTCGAACCATCAATAGCAACTTCTTTGTCTGTTTTCTGTCGCCCTCTGCTGTTGGCTGCATGCAGTTACAGGATGAGGCGAGAAACCACAACGTAAAACTTTTCAATGTCTTTCAGGGTTTCACCTTTCTAATCTCCTCCGATTATGAGCGAGCAGAGTGGAGGGAGATCATTCGAGAGCAGCAGAAGAAGTGTGAGTTTGATTTTATTGTTTGTGCCACAGTGAGATGTCATTAAGAGAGCAGCTGCGAAGACATTTTCCCCTGTTCTGACTTTCAGGCTTTAAGAGCTTCTCTCTGACCTCTCTGGAGCTGCAGATGCTCACTAACTCATGTGTGAAGCTGCAAACTGTTCACACTATTCCAATGACCATGAATAAGGAAGGTAAGATCTACTTAGTGTTGCAGTTTGATGCACATTTTGAATGTTCCTGTCACATATACTTGTGTAATGTTGTTTGATCTTTTTGTGCACAGATGATGAATCCTCCGGTTTGTATGGCTTCCTGAATGTCATTGTCCACTCTGCATCGGGGCTCAAGCAGACTTTAAGTAAGCATTGTTCTCCTTTGTTTCAGATTGGAAATCATTTCACTGATAAGTTTTAAGGTTGCATGTGGTGTCATCATCCTCTGTCAATCTCCACTCTCCCTCTACTACTCTGTGTCTGCCAGCTGGGAGGGCAGCTGGAGTGGGATTAGTCAGAAACACTGTGTACAAGCCGCCTCAACTATGTCTTTATCTTCTCAAATGACTGCCTGCCCCAAAAAATACCAAAACTGTCACAAAGGCTCGTCGGGGAAATAGCCAGCTTGGTTCATTTTTAATTTCTGAGACTTAAATGCCAGAGCTTTAAGAGTAAAGGAGAGACAGGTGTTCTGGTTGTGCAGAGCCATGCAAGCATGTTTCAACCTGATGATTACAGTGGATCCTTACGCGTTTTAGTTTCACCTTGATTCAGCCGTTAAAACTAGTTCTGCTTGTATTAACTAGACCTGTACTGCTCCCTGGAGGTGGATTCCTTCGGCTACTTTGTCAACAAAGCCAAGACACGTGTTTACAGAGACTCCACAGAGCCCAGCTGGAATGAGGTGAGCATGCACAGCAGACTGTCGAAAGTGAATGAGTAAGATTAAGTCCTTTCTCACTTTGTGCCTTTAAGAAAGCCAAGCATAGGGCTGAGTTTACCCCAGAAATATTTTTTTAAAAATGCCACACATTTGCTCCGAGAAGCTAACGTGCCTTTTGCTCTGTTTTCATGCCAGGAGTTTGAGATTGAGCTGGAGGGCTCTCAAACCCTGCGGCTGCTGTGCTATGAGAAGTGCTACAACAAAACCAGACAGAGCAAAGAGGATGGAGAGATCACAGACAAGATCATGGCCAAAGGGCAAATAAAGGTCGGGAAGATCTGAGTCACAGAAAAACATGTTTGTGTTTCTGGGATGGACTGTGTTGCTTTTACCGGTTGGAGCACAGCTTTTAGTAGACTTTTGGACCCAAACTAACATCAATTATTGACAACGTTGTTACATGAAAGCAAACAGAAAACGTGTGGGCGAAAAATAATACTTAAAGCTCGTTATTAGAAACTACTGGCACTGCACAGCTGAGAAAACAGCGTAAATGTTAGTTTGAACAACCTCCTGCTGGCTGCATGTGACGCATTTCTGCTGCATTTTGTTGTAAGCCAACCTTAACTTTAACTTGTATTTAATTATCATATTAAGTTTATCTCACTTTGACCTTTGGAGATTGTATGGTCTACTTTGGCTCAAATGCCATTAGCACCGTTTTGCTTCGGTCACTGAGATACAAAAGCATTTTCTGATGTGTCTTCTGGTGAATAATGGACCTCTTTTACACCAGCCTTATGGCACATGTCAAATGTTTGGTATTTATAGGAAGAGCATCTTTGCTCCTGTGAAATTAGCCCTCTCCTTCTAAGTCTATTGATTCCAGTTGCTTCACGATGTCATCTTATCTTTGTTGACTAATCCCTGCTTGCGGGGCCTTTTACTGCTGAAGAAGAAACGAGTCATGAGGCTGCCACCGGGTCACCTCAGCTTGACCTCCTGATACGGTGTGACAGAGGGTGGATTAGACTTTGGTTTAACCAAATGTAGCTGTTGGCACTGCTCTGCAGCGTAACAGAGGGAGATGGATACAGAGTGCTGGTTGATGAGCTAGGGAAGGGATTTCCCTGCTTGCAACAGGTGGGTCAAACCACACTGGAGCCTTTGAGGAACGGAGCATGTGGCTGCTGCTGGTGGTCAGATACTTATCATATTAATCAGAAGCCATTAGCCTGGAGAATGGGAACCAGTGGGGAACTTGCCAAGCTAACAGAGGACACGATAAGAGCAAATTTTCACCAACTAGAACAACTCAAATCTTATAAACATAATTAACACTGTTTCAAATTTGCACTCATTTAAAATAATTAAAATTTAACACAAAAAACTAATTTCTTCCCGTTTTCTTCCAGAATTTCTTGTTATCTTTTAAAGTTTTGTTGAGTAACCATTCTCCAGGCTTTCTGAAGGACTACAGTAGTTTTAATTTTGACTTTGGCTACTTTTTCTCTCATTTTCAGTCCAGTTCTTGCACCTGACTATTTTCAGATGAATGCATTTTGTTTGTTAAACCAGTTAACACTGATCATTCAAACATGAAAAAAGGCACCAAACTCAAGGGATGAACCAGTGTTGTGACTGAACATAACAGACAACTTAGCAAAGAAATCATTTTAAATTGCATCCTTAAGCATTTTTACCAGCAGCCTGCCACAAAGACACATCATTCGTTCCCTTTTCTTTAGTTGTATCTATGACAAATTCAAGTGTTTTGCACTATTCCTTTTCTCTAAATCAAACAAGCATTAAAATAAATATTAATAAGAGGAAGCAGAGCATTAAGACAGACAAACAAATTAAACAAGGTTAAAAACCTCTAGGATGCACCTCATGTCGTGTTTAACCTGGATTTGAACACAATGCCTGATAAATGAAGAGGATGGGGCACGTGTTGGTTCTAATGTTAAAGGTCACTGGTTATAATAAGCGCTTGGCCTAAGAGGATCCCGTTTGCCTACCTAGGATGCCAGCAGCCAACACTCCTCGCACTGGCAGGCGTGAGCACGTTGGTAATAAGGGTAGAAAGGGATTCACAGGAGTTAATCCTTCAAATCCATCTGAGAAGTAGAACAAAACAGAGGCGAGCGTGGTCGGCCGGCTGTGCACCTTTGTTCCTTTGCTGACTACCGTTGGAGTTAAAGAACTCAAAAGTTTGGCAGCGACGAGGCGAGAGGATGTCACAGAAACTTTTGTGAAGAGCCAGAGATGATCAAGATTCACCGAAACGTAACCAGTGGCTCGTTATGCAGGGATTGAGGACCTGCCGCGCTTCTTAGTGCAGAGGTTTACAAACTAGTTATCTTTCTAGAACAGTGCTGCTTTCTTTTCTTTGTTTTCCGTGGGTCAGTGGAAGTAACGTTTGAGAAACACTCATGCCGGAAAGAATTAGTGAGAGTAATCCTAACGAGGAGGAGAATGTTGATCAGGCCAACAACAGGCAAGAAGAAGAGGGAGACGTGGCTGCGAAGAAGCCACCTGGTACAGGGGCGCGTCTGTGGGACAGAGTCCGCAGCAGTCTGCTCAAACCTAAGGTAACGAGATGGAAACTGAGCTTTTAACAGGTCAGGTTGTGAAGAATGTCTTTAAACCTACATAAATTTAAGTCTGCTGATTTTTCTGGAGATATTCAAAATCTTTTTGGTTGTTTTTCTGTGGGGCTCAGATGTCTTTTTAAATTTGATTGTGTTTTTTTGTTCTATATTTGTGATAAAAAGAAGTATTATGTAAGTAGATTTTCTCTGAATAAAGGATTATCTGGAAGAGATTTGAAGGTTTCTTGGGTGAAAGAACATCTGCCATGTTGGACAATCGCAGCGCTTAGTAACGAGGACATTAGTCACGTCTGGTCACTGTTGTTGAAAGCTGGTGGTTTATTCATCACATGACAATTAGATCACACGTACAAGTGAGAGCTTCGTGGCTTTTTCTTTGTTTTGTGAGGCTTCTGAAACCATTTTTTAGTGGATTCTCTGATTCGATTGAAGATGATAACCCTTATAGGTAAAGAATGCTAACATTTTTTGTTTGATTTATTTTTTTAGTTGGATCCCCAGACACTGCAAAATAAAGACTGGCAGAGGACAGTCATCAGCATGAACGGGGTACGTGTTTTCACCTACCTGAACAGAAGAGGCAGTGTTTTCGTGTCAAACGTGGATGCAGACAGGAAATTTATTGGATAAGCTGATTATCCATTTCATCTCATATTAGATGCCACTTTCAGATATTTCACAATATTAATCATTTTTCCATCTCAGGAGTAGATTTTTTTTTTTTGTGGTAGACAAATTTTATTTTCTCCCCTGATTAGGATAAATAAAATAAAAGTTTAGTTGAATAAGATATTACAACAATTATCATAGTATCTATTCCATTTGTGTTTGATTTTAAATTTTAAGGCACACGAATTATAACCGCTATTCACGATGTGAACGCATAAAAACATAAATAAACGCTTTACACCAGCCTGGTTTGACTGTTAGCTTGTGTTCGCTAATGCTAGCTAAGCTTTAGAGTCATACTGATGTGAAAATGTGTTCTTTTTTTAACATTATTGTGACCTTATCATGCCAGATATTCACAGTAGGGGATACCCTGTAAGATATATGGCGAATATTGCCGTGTGTAAGCTGACGTTACCACACGGTCATCTAAAGTAACCGGTTCCTCCATCCTGTTTCAGATTGAGGTGAAGCTTTCCATGAAATTCACCAGCAGAGAGTTCAGTTTGAAGCGAATGCCGTCACGGAAACAGTCCGGCGTCTTTGGAGTGAAGATCAACGTAGTCACAAAGTGAGTTGTTGATATACAATTTATCCCAATTTATTTGTGTCACTGAGTCAACTTAAAATATCTAAATGGATCAATAGATAAGTTTATATGATAATAAATAAAAGCAGCTAGAATCAAATAACAAAATAATTTATACTAAAATATTTCAATAAATTGTAAAATACACACATTTTTCAGCTTTAATTTTAAACTGCATTCTTTTAGGCTTGTGTTAATGAAACTATTCATTTACTTTGCCACTCAGTTTTCAGTTTTCTTTCTTATTAACTTCTTTCTTTGTTAATTTCTTATTCCTAAGTTTATTTCTGTATTTTCCTTTTCATCATATGGATCTATTTAGTCCTTCAAAATTAGTGGCAAAGTAAACTAATAAGACCATTAGCATAAGTTTATATTAATTAAATTTAAAATGAATGCTGAAAAATATCTTTTAGTCATATTTATTACCATATTAATTTATTTTTGTATTTATTTCTGATTGTCCTCCATATAGCAGAATTTGATTTGTATAAATCTACTTTTTCCTGAGAGAAATATAAGAATATTATCTATGAAAATGGCCTGCTGACACTACTCTTATCTTAATGTGTAGATATGGCGCTCATTGACACTGACAGGCACAGACAGCAGGCTACATTTACATCAGCCATGATCTGATGTGTTGACAGTACTTTTTTTTGTTTGTTAACTTGTAAGCTGCCTCTTCAAACCGTGTTTACCGTGTCGTCATTAGGCGCGAACGCTCCAAGGTCCCACTCATCGTTCGCCAATGTGTAGAGGAGATAGAGCGGCGAGGGATGGAGGAAGTGGGGATCTACAGAGTGTCTGGTGTTGCCACTGACATCCAGGGGCTAAAGGCTGCCTTTGACTCAAGTGAGCTCAGTGTTCACTTGATTTCTGTGTTAAACTGCTTTGTCAAACCTGGTTAAAGTGGAGTCAGGCAGACGCGACTCACACCCTGCTCAGAAATGCTGATTCTGCAGCTTGTCTCTTGTGCCCCGCAGACAATAAGGACGTGTCTATCATGATGAGCGAAATGGATGTAAATGCCATCGCGGGAACGCTGAAGCTGTATTTCCGTGAGCTGCCGGAGCCTCTCTTCACTGATGAGTTGTACCCCAACTTTGCCGGAGGCATCGGTCAGTCACACACCCTTTTTTAAAAAATTTTTTAACCTTGTTAACCCCACAAAGTGCTTTACTTGCGTTTGTCATTGATCCACACAAAGACACTTGTGTGGCGCTTCCTTTTAAATGTGCGTGTGCATTTGTCTCACAGCTCTGTCGGACAGTGTGGCCAAGGAGAGCTGCATGCTCAACCTGCTGCTGTCTCTACCAGAGCCTAACCTGGTGACCTTTCTCTTTCTGCTTGACCACTTAAAAAGGTAGAAAAAGAAAGAAATAAAATTCCCTGTAAAACACATTTTTGGGCCCGTGTGTGTCTGCTGTATCAGCTGTAGTCCTGTACACAGAAAGATGGATCTATAGTTTGAACATGATGGATTGTAGCAGTGGTTAGAAGGGTAAATGCTGACAATAATGAGCAACTGTAATAGCACTGATTAGTAATCTTACAAAACACACGTATGTTTGTTAATGAGTAACTATATATTTTCGATTTAAAAAAAGAAAAAACATATATTTACTTAGCATTTAGTGATTTTCAGAAGAAATTACAGAGGCTAACTTTAATGTTTGGAGGCTGACATGAAGTAAAATGATTCACGTGAACCTTTCATCTGCATTCTGTTTTGGGAGGAATTTTGGGAGTATCTGCAGGTCTTTTTCTTTTGTTAATGTATTTGCTTTGTTTCCACAGAGTGGCTGAAAATGAGAGCATCAACAAGATGTCTTTGCACAACCTTGCTACCGTTTTTGGTCCCACGTTGCTTCGACCCTCTGAAAAAGATAGCAAAATCTCAAACAGCTCCCAGCCCATCTCCATGAATGACAGTTGGTCCCTCGAGGTCATGGCTCAGGTAAAACTCTTGTTATGATGGTGATGAGTCAGATGGGAATTAGTGAGGGTTGGATAACTGCTTGTGTTTCTCTGTAGGTTCAAGTCCTTCTCTACTTCCTTCAGCTGGAGGGCATCCCAGCACCTGACAGCAAACGTCAGAGCCTTCTCTTCTCTACTGAGGTTTAACAGGAACACGATGGACTTGTCTAGAAATGTCTCCTGCTGAGGAAGAATGTCGGCTGCCTCATGAGGCTGATGCTGCTGAGCAGCCGAGCCAGACTGCTTTACTCTGTTTATGCTTCCTTTTGCCACCAAGGGGAGCTGTAAACCGTTAGAAAACTGGAAACGGCCACCATGATCTCCCATTTCTTTGTGAGATGCTAACCATGTGTCCATGTGTGTTCTGTTTACTTAAACCTGCTGTTTCTGTTTAAAAAATTTATGAACAAGATATATCATTTCTTTTTAGATTAAATTTGAATTTCAACAAGCAATATTAAATGTATTTGTTTCAACTCCCTGTGCACATGAGCGCACAGAGGAGGACTTCTGCTGTTGTTGGATTTATTTCTGGAGGTGGGTGAATGGATGGATGAATAGACATGTAATTTCTATTGCCTGTTTATGTTTTGTTTTTGTTTTGCCCCCCCCCCCAACATGTCTGACTTGGTTTAAAGTTCACCTGTGCCAATGTTCCCACGCTGATGACCGATAGAGCATTTCAGTTTTCCTAATGTTTACACTCTGAATTTTGTACCTAATTTAAAAGTAAGAGACTAAAGCTGTAGTTGACACACAACAACATGCAGGCATGTTGACCGAACCATTGGAAATGTTATGTTTTCTGTGCTATACGGTTTCCGGAGGGACCCTATTCAGTCGGCAGGTTTTCGTGGTGATGTTTGAATAAACTCTGAAGTGGACATCAGAGCTTTTCGACGTGTTAAAGGAAAGTCATTCCAGAGCAAGGCTCAAACTCTAAATCTTCCACATATGGAAGGTATACTGCGCTTTGTGTCTTTTTGTCCATTTTTATTTTGCAGGAGTCGATATGTTTCTTTCTGCATTCCTTCTTGTTAGTCTTCTGCCGTTAAATAACCAAACCACAGACCTGTAGAAATGAAAGCGCCTGAGGATGATTTGAAACACCAAATATTTACCTATAGGTCCTCTCAAGTGCAGCAGTTTACTCATATCTAAATATCCTGAATCATTCAGATGTTTGTCATGTCTTAGTATTTTTTTTTTTTCAAAGCCCTGTGAAAATGTATTGTGTGCTTGTAATAATTTTTTTTCCAAGTCACTACAAGTAGTCAACACAAACTGTAACCCTAAAAACCTTTGATCCATGTAAAATAAGCAAAAGTTCTTAGTGATCTTAGGATGGCATTTGTGTCGGGTATGTATGATTTATGTAAATAAACATTTGGTAACATTATTCTTTTCTTGGTGTCTTACCTCACTTGGGTTAAAGGGAACCACAATAGGTTGTTTAAATCATATTTATCTGATAGATGTCAGTTTGCTCGTGTGAACAATCGCACACACCAGAGCTCCACAACATTGGACTGACATTCTTCGCCTGATATGTTCCTCCATTAGGCGATTTTATTGGCCAACATTGCATACGTGTTAACATGAAGCCATTAAGTCTGTAATCATCTCAGAGACAAACGGGCCTAAATTACTTCAGATTCTCTTCTCCTAATTTCATAAAAAGTGTATAAATATCACTGATTTTGGTCTTTAACTCTTCACAAACACCCTTTCTAACCATAAAGTTATACTGGAAGTCAGTAGCTCAGCCTCCATCCATCCATTTTTTTATTTTATACCTGCTTAACCCAATTCAGTGGGCTGGAGCCTAACCCTGCTGCCATTGGGTGAAAGGCGAGGTACACCCTGAACAGGTCAGCAGTCCATCACAGGTTCACATACCGACAAACAACCTTGCACACTCACTGCGAGGGTCATTAACAGGGTCACCCATTAACTAACCAACCTACCTACCACCATCCATACGTACAAACATACGTGGACGGAGGATGCAGACGGCATTCATACATAGAAAAATACATGTATAGAAACATAGATTGTCAATAGAAACATACATACATACAGATCAACAGAAATGTATATACATGCATATGGATAAACTTGGATATATAGAAATATACTCACATAGAAACATACATAAATACATACATTCACAGAGATATTCATACATACCTACATAGATACATACATTTATAGAAATATGTATACATATATACATACATAAATCATTTGTTATAATTCTGCAGGTATATCTGGTTCCAGAGCTGCATGTGTCTGTTCTGTAGTTACTGATTCAAACAGTCCAAAGTTTTAGCTTCATTCCCAGTCGATGGTCCAGAGGGTGATTTCTCCCTGTTAAAAGTGAGGAAAGTGTTTGGTGTCTGTGTGTGTCTGTGAAGTGCCCGGATATGACTTTTTTCTATGTGTAATCCTCACTTAATGATCTTTTCTAGATTTTGCAACCCCAAACATTTACGTTCAGGTGGGATAGATCTATTTAAACCAAGAAAGGGGTTTAACACTAATCAGCGAGTACAAACGGTTATCTGCCCAAAGGTGTGTGATAAACTCTTTAAACTTTTGGGCCAAAAGTCCAACAACACTTTTGAGACAACAGTAAATAAACCAATTGCATATACAAACATCTCGGCAGCAGTAAAGTATCCCTCCTGAGGAGAGTGTGATGCTGAGGTAATGCAACCAGAGGAGGGGGCAGTGGATCATCTGGTTGCTGCCAACAGAAAGAAGCTGACATCCGAAACCGATGCTGCCCTCAGAAGTTGTGGGATTAGCAACCTCTTCGCGGCCAAAAATGGATGCTCTTTGGGCTTTTCTCAGTTTGACAAGTTGGAGGAATTAGGAGCCCCTTAGGTATGATTCTTTATTTTAACAGTTAACTGACAGAGCGTTGTCGTTTTGCCGGCTATGCTAACGTTGTTAGCATAATGATAGCATTAGCTACCTGAACCTCCGCTTAGCTTTAAGACAGCTGGGGTAAATAAATCTTTCCAAAGTCACACACTTGTACAAAATAACTCGCTCTCTTAATTTTGCCTTCGTTAAACCGAATGAGAATATTGATTTAACCAGCAGAGAAGCTCTTAGTTCAGCTGTGAAGTTAGCAGATTCGCTTTAAAGCTTCATTTGATTAATTTCAAAATAAGCCATTGGAGTCGATGTCACGTAGCTTTAAGATTCAAGATTTCAGTCTTATTATTAACTCCGTCTGTCTTTAAACTGCACTTATTGTTGACTTACTCTCGATTTGTTATAGGTTTTAAATTTATTCTGTGATACAATTCGGCAAAATTAATAACGTTAACGTTCGGCTTTTTACATAATTTACATAAAATATTTCACTCGTTATAAATATTTGCCTCTTCCAGTACCTGCAGTACTGTGTCACTCTTTCTTATTACTCAGTTTGGCTATAGGTTGGAATTGGCTCGTTCTCTCTTGATTTTTAACGTAATTTTATAGTTTCAATGGGCGTGCTTACGTGTCTCTCTTCATGCTTTTGTTTTGAAAGTGATTAGCCAAACGGGAAGTTAAATTGTTGAAATTCCCCGCGTGCCTGACTGCAAAGCTAACTAGCTTGCGTGGTTATCTCCTTAATTTTGGGCTTTTGCTTACTCACATGTCGCTAAGGATCGTCTATGGAGTGGGCCAGCTGCCTTCACGTAAAACAAACGTGTTGGTTAATTGTATATTTTAATGAAACGGTGCTTTGTGGCCAACATTTGTGGGGCTGCTGATGTAGGTGTTGTCCAGAACAATGTACATTTACCACCTACCTGAGAAGAGTCAACTGTGTTCTGCATATTTTTAGTGTCTTATACTTGCCAACCCCCCAGAAGGCCATACTACTTCAGAGCATCTGTGTGTACCTTACACACTCCTCCTCTGGCAAAGTCTCAAGTTTTCCTTGAATATATTGGAAAAGGCAATATTTCACACTCACAGCTCACGTTTTAAATGAGCTTCTAGGAGATGGGACTGAAGAGCTGCTCCTTTTTGGCTCTGCCTGACCATTAGTTTCCTATCTGGAAAGTGTTTAGCAGAAAACCCCTCTTATCTTAGAAACTTGGCTCCTCAAGTGGGATTTTCCATTATGAAGGAAATATATTCTTACAGATCCTATTGAGGGTTCTAATAATCAGTGCCAGGTCATTTTAATGAAAGGGGGCTTTGTTTGGTCATCTTTAATTTATAAATGTAATGCATTTGATACGTTGCATTCCAGTCTAAAATATTAATAGCAAGGCATATTTTTGTAAATTGAATTCAGGGTTTGACACAGCCGGCTCTGTCTGAGGCACACTGGTGCCTTCTTGTCCTTGCATAGTCACCCTTGCAGAGTCAACCCCTTTGAATTTTATTTTCTTTTCGTGGGAGACGCCACCACAGGAAGCTAATGTTATGGCAAGGACTGGCCTCCCTGTGGTAAAAGCATGAATAAGGCAGGGGTGCAGGGAAGGGGTATTAAAAGACCACGACTACCCCCGCTGCCTTCTCTACCCTAGCTGTTTATTCTTTGTCTTTTTCCCTCTGTCCCATGTTTTTGTTCAGCCGTCTGTAAAGGAGGACTGTGCTTCCTTGTCTCCTTCGTGAGCCTTGAATCAGATTCATTGCATTCAGTACTACTGGGATCAAGTACTGTAGGTTCGATTTGAATAAGTTCAAACGTCTGTCCTCTGGCTCTGTGCTCCTTGAATTACACAGTTGAAAGGTTACATTGTATTGTTGTGAACTGCACATATAAAGAATTTGGTTTGACTTGTAAATTTGACCTTTTTGGCTCTGTTATATTTAAGATTTGGGATAATTATCCTAATTCTTAAGCAGACAACTTTATTTAGGGAGAGATTTTTGCTGGTTTGAGTGATTGCGTTTGGCTGCTGTCATCAAAACTACAGCTTTACTTAAAAATCTGATCATCTAAATGCCATAAACAGTAATCTGGAGTCACCAGAAGACAGCCAAAAGTCTTGTTTGTGACTGTAATTAATCACAGATGCTCATGTAAACTGCTGTGGTGAGAGGTAAAGAGCTGCTTTTTCACTAACTGAACCCTGTGAGAGTGACGTACAGCCTGTATGGTTTAAATGTAAATGAATATGTTCTTATTGGTGTTCAAACAGACTTTTTTGTCGACAGTGTATGTGATTAGAACACACTGTTTTGCAGAGTGGGAGAGTTGAAGAAAAGGCTGCTGACTCTGCCCCATATAGTTGCTCTAATGGTCCCATGTCTATTCAGACCCTGTGAAAAGGGCTGCGCTCCAGCTAGCAGCTCTCCATTTCAGACATCTGCTTTGACACAGATTCAGCTATTCAGAAAACTGGCTAGTTGTTGAGTGCACATGTCAGTACTTAGAGAAAACGCCCTGCACAATGTGTTTCGGGATAATTGCATGCGTATAGAAATGTAATAGAAACACAAGCAGTGCATTTGATGTACAAAGACAGATGAGGCAGTGAAAAGACAAACAAGCCCAGTGATTAGTGGTGGTGTCAGTAGTGTCATAAGAAACGGGCTGTTACAGTATGAAGAAGACGGCTTAGAGCATGTGATTCTGTCAGATTGAAAGCAACCAAGTGTTTTAATAACTTATTCATACTTTGACCTCAAGATGAAATATTTAGACTCTAAAACTCATCTTGAAACAGAATTAGTTTCATTGCATTCAAAGATGTTTTAATGCAAAGATGACCAGTTTCTTCTCCTCTTTCTTGCCAGAAGAAGTTTCACTCTATCTGCAGTAGATGATCAACAGGCCAGCTTATGTTTGTCAGTGGCATCCCATAGGTGCTCTATACGATCGAGGTATGTGCTCAGGGAGAGCTTTGATGCTCTCCAGAGCAAAAATGTTCTGGTATGCTGGGATCATTATCCTGCTGAAAGAGTGGCTTCTTGTCCTTTTCAGCTGATTTCTTTTAAGCCTGTATCTGAAATTCCTCGGTACATTAAAGAGCTCAAGATCCCATCAATACGGTGAACCGACACCACTATAAGAAAAACAGTCCCGGACCTTTACGGTGCACATGACTCCTTCTCTCAGGGTGGTTGGAGTTCTTCCTCTGGCTCTCTCGACTAAAACTCGTTATCATCACCACGTCTCTCACTACCCAGCAGTTTAATGCTTTCTGATTTTGCCATTTGTACAAATGCTTTTAAAACTAACCCATTCCAAAGTCGTTGATAGTGGAAGTACGGTCAAAGAAATCATCAAATCCTTACCAGGTCTTTAAGATACCAGTTCTTTCCAGCATTGCTTCAGTTCATTGATGTTTGCAGCACTGGTTTATGCAAAGCTCTCATAAGGTCCCACCACAGCGTTTCAGTCAGGTTGAGTTCTGGACTTTGACTGGACCATTGTAACACGTTGATTCTTTTCTTTTCACACATTCTGTTGTAGATTTGCTGCTGTGTTTGGGATCATCCTGTTGATGACCCAGTTTCAGTCAAGCTTTAGCTGTCGGACAGATGGCCTCACATTTGACTCTAGAATACTTTGGTATCCAGAGGAGTTCATGGTGGACTCAATGACTGCAAGGTGCCCAGGTTCTGTGGCTGCAGAACAAGCCCAAATCATCAGCCCTCCACCTCCGTGCTTGACAGCTGGTATGAGGTGTTTGTGCTGATATGCTGTGTTTGGTTTCCTCCAAACGTGCTGCTGTGCATTGTGACCAAACATCTCCACTTTGGTCTGGTCTGTCCAAAGGACATTGTTCCAGAAGTCTTGTGGTTTGTTCAGATGTAACTTTACAAACCTAAGCTGTGCTGCCATGTTCTTTTTAGAGAGAAGAGGCTTTCTCCTGCAGCCCTTCCAAACAAGCCTTACTTGTTCAGTCTTTTTGTAATTGTACTGTCATGAACTTTCACCTTTAACATGCTAACTGAGGCCTGTAGAGTCTGAGATGTAGCTCTAGGGTTTTTGACCTTGGGGTGAACTTGCTGGGACGTCAACTCCTGCGAAGATTGACAGCTGTCTTGAATGTTTTCCACTTGTGAATAATATTTCTCTCTGTAGAATGATGGACTCCAAATAGTTTGGAAATGGCCGTATAACCCTTCGCTGATTGACGGGCAGCAGCAATTGCTTCTCTAAGATCATTGATGTCTTTCCTCCTTGGCATTGTGTTAACGCACACCTGAATGCTCCAGAGCAGCAAACTGACAACTTGAACTGAAACTCCTGCTTTTATAGAGATGCTCAGACTTACTGATGATCAGTTAATCAGATTTTTCTTTAATTGGCATCACTTCGCTGATTCTTATCCTCTTACTTCCTATGAAGGCAGTGAGGGTGGACTTGGTTCATCACAGGGTATTTCTGCATTTTGGCCCAGTTTTGTTGAACAAACAATGACACAGAGTATGACACATGTATGTTATGGCTTTTAAGATACTTTTGACAGTATTCAGTCAGTCCATTTGGACTCTTAACAGCCCCGTTTACAGGTATATGTTGCAGCTAAACACCTCCCTGCATCTGGATCACAGGTTCACTCAAAAGTGGAAGATTTGAGCAGGAGGACTAATTTAATGTAACTTCTATGTCAAGGAAACACCTTTGAATTTCATTAATAAGATATTTATTGGCACAGTTCTAGTTTATTAGCAGGTGATTTAGGATTTTGGGGGGAATATACAACAGAAATGTGACAAAAAATGTTGATTCATCTCTGTTTTGTATGTTGATGTAGCCAAGATTCAAACAGAGATTTACTGGAGATAACTGGGCATGTATCTGCTGTTTATCTGCCCTTTTTATTTCTATATCAGCTGAATATCTAAACATTTGTAGTCGTGATGAAGTCTGTTGGTCGTCCTCTGTGTTCTATTTAAAGTCTGATTTACTGATCGTGCTTTATGATATTTATGTTCATATCTAAACACTGACGCAGACGTAGACTGTCGTTGGGCTTTCTGTGTACAATAAATCCCTTCAGCTCCCTTAACCCTCTTAAGAGAACTCCAAATTAGTCCCAAATCAAATTTTTTTTTAAATGGTCACAACCATTAACAGCTTTATCACTGGCCAACTAGCTCAGTGTATTGGTAAACCACAACTCCAGCTGTCATGTGTTTGAGGGATATTTATTTGTACAGATTCTGAATTGCAGCCCAACCAAGTGTGTTGAAGAATTTGCCAGGTTTAAATTGTTATGAGGAATCTCTCTGGATTGTCAAGTTGTTTGACATAAAGCAATGATTATTGTGAGCTGGTATGAGTGCAGCTTGCACAAGCATTGCACTAACTCATCTCTTGGCAGTATCAGATGAAAAGCAGTGCTCAGTAACAACACATTTTCTGCCTCACTAAACCTGTTTTGACATTTTCAGTGTTTTACAAGCGAAGGAGTCAAGTTTACCTTATTTGGTTCTGCAGATCGTTGTTGCAAGAAAGATGCTTTCTTTCTTCATCATCTTTCTTTGTTTTGAAAACTGGACTGGAAAGCTACAACCACCCACACAGTCCTTATCAGTGCCTTCGTTGTTGCAGCTGACAGGCTCATGTAAGTTTGACTTGGGTCAACTATCAGAAACACACAAGAGCCATCTAGTGGAGGTATTTTTGGCCCAGAGAAGAGTTGAACTCGGTGTTTATCATGCAGACCCGTATCTGGGGAGGTTTTCCACAGCTGTGAAACGTGCCCCCAAACTTTGATTTTCCTCAATATGAACAAGCAGCATTTTTTCAACATGTGCTGTACGTGAAGGATTCAGGAGAAAATGCAGAAGTAGCCCTCACCTCCTAGACTTAACCTTGAATCTCCGAGGCAGAGAGGTTTTATTGCTCAACTACTTGATCTGGACTTGGTGTTTTCTGGTGCCGAGGGAATAGCCTCTGTGGAAAGAATTCGTCTTTCATGGAAAACTGGAGGCATCATTCTGCACACTGACATGCATTACCTTTCTTCTCCCTCCTTCCTTTGTCTACAGAGTGAGCTGTAAATGTGTCAGCGTCAGAGAGCTCAGTATGAAGAAGTCGGTCCGGCCAGCGGTGAGTAAGGTCAGCGGAGACCGAGGGAAGTCGGAGTCTGCGGCCGCCGCTGGCACCGGGAAGTCTGCAGCCAAAAGCATCACCACTGCCTCTCTGCCTAAGGTAAAACTCGTCCTGCGAGGGGCCGTTTAGCAGCTGAGAGGCTTAAATTTGATTTGATCTCTTTGTTTGTGTGTGTGAATAACCTGATTTTCTTTTTTTTTTTTTTTTTAATTATTTATTTATTTATTTTTTGTTCATTCAGGTGAAAAGCAATGATGATCTTTTAGCAGCTATGGCCGGAGGGAATCCAGCATCAAGTAGTACAGTCACTAAGACCAAGAAGACTGCCTCTGTTGGAACTAGTGCGAGCAGCCTTGATTCTAAGCCAAAGACAACATCAGGTATCTGAAAGCTCATTGATGCAAATCAGCCTTTAGTCTTTTGTAATTTGAATTCTTAGGAACTGGCTTTTCTGTCCTTATAGGTAGTTTATCAAAGCGGGCAACATCAACGACTTCCAAGGAGCCGAGTACAAGAGATCGTCTTCGAACTTCCAGGACGGCAGCTGCTAAAAAGCAGCTGGTATCAGGGACAGCGGCGGGGGATGTGGCCTCAGGAAAGCGCTCTCGAAACCAGATCCCAACAGAGTCAGAAGGCCGTATGAGCAAGTCTAAATCAGATGGCCAGATCAGTGATAAAGTGGCTCTAGAAGCCAAAGTAAAGGACTTATTAGGTTTGGCTAAGAGCAAAGATGTGGAGATCCTCCACCTCCGCAGTGAGCTGAGGGACATGAGGGCCCAGCTTGGCCTGGGGGGCGAAGAAGAGTCACTACAGGAAGAAGCTGGGGAGGAGGAGAAGCCCCAGGTTTCAGCCATCACAGCAGCTGATGTGGAGTCCACTCTTATTCTTTTACAAGAGCAGAACCAGGCCATCAGAGTAGAGCTCAACCTGCTCAAGAGCGAGAACCGCATGTTAAAAGACCGGCTCAACGCTCTGGGCTTCTCCCTTGAGCAGAGACTGGATGGTTCTGACAAGCTGTTCAACTACCCGTCCCTGAGTCCAGACCTGGCGACCAGCAGTGCACACAGTGATGGCGGCTGCACAGGTACGCTGACCTCATCGGTGGAAGGCTCTGCCCCAGGCTCATTAGAAGATCTGCTCACAGGACACCAGCATGGAGGCTCAGTGGACAACCTCGACAGTGAATCCAGTGAGGTCTACCAGGCAGTCACCTCCAGTGATGACGCTCTGGATGCCCCTTCTGGAGCTTCCTCATCTTCTGAGTCTGAGTGTGCTCCGAGCACGGAGCGCTCGAGGAGGGGGAGCAGTGGGAATGCCAGCGAGGTGTCAGTTGCTTGTCTGACCGAACGCATCCATCAGATGGAGGAGAACCAGCACAGCACTGCGGAGGAGCTTCAGGCCACGCTACAAGAGCTGGCTGACCTGCAGCAAATCACCCAGGAGCTGAATGGGGAGAACGAGCGGCTCGGCGAGGAGAAGGTCATCCTCATGGACTCCTTGTGCCAACAAAGTGACAAGCTGGAGTTGTATGGTCGACAGATCGAATACCTGCGCTCGCTGCTGGATGAGCATCACATAGCCTACGTGCTAGAGGAAGACATAAAGAGTGGTCGCTACATGGAGCTGGAGCAGCGCTACGCAGACTTGGCTGATAACGCCCGCTTTGAGCGAGAGCAGCTGCTGGGAGTTCAACAGCACCTATCCAACACTCTGAAGATGGCTGAACAGGACAATGCTGAGGCCCAGGAGATGATCGGAGCTCTAAAGGAGAGGAACCACCAGATGGAGCGCATCGTGGAGTCAGAGAGGCAGGATCGAGCGTCCATGGCTGCCACGTTGGAGGAGTACAAGGCCGCGGTGAGCAGCGACCAGGCAGAGCTGAGCCGCTGCAGAGCCCAGCTGGACCAAGAGCGGCAGAGGGTGGCAGAGCTGTACTCTCTTCACACCGCAGGGGACAAAAATGACATCTGCCAGCTTCTGGAGGGGGTACGGCTGGCGAAGGAGGAGGCTGAAGCCAAGGCTGCAAAGGTACAGGAGCAGCTCGAACAAGCGCACAGTGAACTCAACCGGCTGCAGGAGGCTTTCAGCAAGGTTAGTGAACGCTTGAAGCCTCAAAGACAACTTCAGAGTCAAATTAAAGACTGTGTGTGGGACATCAATTTCCTCAAGTAATGAGAAGCTAAAATGAGAGGTTTGACCCTAATTAAGTCTTTAAGTTTCTGGGTCACTAAAAAGACTGCGTCACACATGAAGTATCTCAGTTTTCCAATGTCTAAAGGATGTTAAGGGTTCTTTATTTAGACCCCACAAATATATAAGTAGACATAAGAGCGCAGAAGTCAAGCTTAGTTACACAATGACTTATAATAAAGAAAAATAAAGACCCTTCACAAGCTTTGGTCCCTGTTGGTCACCTATGCATCGTTATAGCTTTTTGATACTTCATGGAGGATTCTTTTCACCCCGTGTTGCAGCTGGACAGGGAGTACAGAGACTTCCAGGAGCAGGTTCAGCAGCAGATGGCTGAGCAGAAGCGTACTCTGGAGAAGCAGCGCGTGGAGCTTCAAGAGAAAGAGACGGAGATCGCCGACATGAAGGAGACCATCTTTGAGTTGGAAGATGAAGTGGAGCAGCACCGAGCTCTCAAACTCCACGACAACCTTATTATCTCAGACCTCGAGAGTAAGTGAGCTGGAAACACGACGTGTAACGCGAGTGCAAAGTTGTGGTAATCTCCAAATGTTAAGTAATAGATTTACGCATGTCTCCTCCAGCAGTCAGTCCTCATTCAGAGATCATTGTGAGAAACCAAAACTGATGTCTTTTGAGAAAGCTTGTGGTATTGTTTCTGCCTCTTCTGTTGCCGTTTGGATATAATGCCACTAACATGCATTTCTTTCCTATTTCAGACTCAGTGAAAAAGCTGCAGGACCAGAAGCATGACATGGAAAGAGAGATTAAGATTCTTAACCGCAGACTGAGGGTAAGTTGCAGCTCAAAGTAAAGGCATTATAGCATGTTAAGAAAAATCCCTGAAGCCTCATTGTCAACTTCAGCAAGCAGTGAGAGGTGAGGTGAGCGTGTAATTACAAAATAAATTGAGCTACGTGTGGCTCAAAAGCAACCAGGCTATGCAGAACCCACAAACTGGGGTAAGGCTCGCTCTAATTGTTAGAGGTTGGGAGAGTAATCAGATTTTAGATGCATCTGGGATGTGGATGTCTCTTTGTATTGATTTAAGCTCATTTTAAAACAATGGGCAGATATGTCTGGCCTGTGATGATTGAATATTCAGAGGTTTTGGTTTTAAGATTTCTACTTGTATGTGTATGTGTGCGTATTGTTCGCTGACCTGAACTGCTGCCTATCTTGGTCAGGCCCCTCTTGGAAAATGAGATTTTTAATGTCCAGAGTTTTTATTCCTGGTTAAATAAAGGTTTGAATGAATGAGTGAGATTCTGAATTGAACCACAAAAGTCAAAAGTGGATTTTCTGTTGATGTTGGCATAATGCAAAAGGAGGAAAACCAGACTGCAGTCACTGCTAACCAGAACACTTTCGAGCAAGCGACATTAAAGCTTAATCCCAACTCGAAAAGTAACATAGTTTATTGAGCCTTAGAGCCTGAGCCTTTTGCTCCCAGCTCGAATATATTTTATCGACACAGTGATTCACCCTCTGGAGCCGTGGAATTATTGAGGAGAGCATGTAGTACTAATACTTTAGATTTTGCACGGTAACAAGAAGGGACTCGTTCCAGCCCTCAACTCATGACATATGCGTGCCACACTGTCACTTTATCACAGATGAGTGGCTGATAGCTTGTCACCAGCTCCAAACAGGACGTGGAGGACGATGGTTAGAGTGATTCAGAATGTCCTGATTTCATAATCTAGTTCTTTTTCTGTGCTGGTAAATGTAAAATATAGAATATATTAGAAGTAAAGTACCACAGTGTGGTGTGTGGGGGGTTGATAGTTGTTTTATAATCTCACAGCTATATTTTTTTCTAACTCCTTCTAAAAGTCAGGTATCATAAAATCCCTTTTCTTTTGCATGTTGAGTGAGAAAGAAACTATTCAGTAAACTGCGATATTTCAGGACAGTTCTTGTTATATTTTCCATCACTGGAGTTAAAACCAGTGTTATGAATTCCTTGCAGATCCTCTTTTAGTGTTGTATCCAAAAATCTGCAGTTCCTTTCAGCTGTCTGGGGTTTTCGTCACACTGTCCTACTGAAAACATTTAGAGCTGAAGACAAAGTTCCACTGGCTGTTTGGCAGCTGAAGGGATGGATGTTTCCCTGCACAGCTTTTAGAGACCAAAACATGGTCATTAGGGACCAAGCACGCAATGAGAACACAAGCAAAGATGTTCAAAAATGGGGTTTTATTTACCCCAAAGTGCAAGATTACTACAAAAATACAAACTTCTGACCTTGCTCCAAGATTTAAAAGCCCTCAGTCGTTTGCCTTTTGCCCCACCAGGAAGGAAAAACACCCCACCACAGTAACTTCAGACAAAGAAACAAAAATCAATATCAGAACAAATGCACTTGTAATCCTTCAGTGTTGCTATGTTTGCACTCCATACCAACATCATAAGGTTGAAATAAACAACTAAATGTGTGGCTGGAGCAATCACAAATGGTAAAAAGGAGCGAGAATATTTCATTTATATTCATCAGGTGAACACAAATCCCACTTTACAGGACAAAGTGGTGTTATTTGTAATCCACGATCATTACATAATGTGATTTTATTGCCTCCAAAAGCTAAGAAGACTGGACCTTTATGGAAATCACGTATCAAGAATGCTGGACAGATCTCATTTTAAATGACGCAAAAGCAATTTTGCTGAACTACATGAAAAATGGGGGGGGGGGGGGAGAGATCTACCGGTGGATTACCAATTAGGCCTTATAGGTAAGCTACCAGCTGTGGTCGGTGTATTGTAAAATGATTTGTCGAATCACAAGAATCTTAGATCTCCATTGGTATATTGCCGTCCTAATTGTGGTGCAAAATAATCAGCTCCTCGCTGTTGTCTTTGTGCAGGAGGAGTCAATGGAGTGGCGTCAGTTCCAGGCTGATCTGCAGACAGCTGTTGTTATCGCTAATGACATCAAGTCGGAAGCGCAGGAAGAGATAGGAGACCTGCGGCGCCGGCTGCAGGAAGCCCAGGAGAAGAACGAGAAGCTAAGCAAAGAGCTGGACGAGGTCAAGAGCCGCAAGTAAGGCCCACAGACGGACGTCTGGAAGAGCTCCAGCAGTCAAACACATCCTCGGCCTTAAAACAAAACGAGGGAACGGTTTATTTGTTTATCTGGCTGCAATTCTAGATGTTCGTGATAATTTGGCTTTTGAGAATCTCATAGTCATGGTTTTTTTTTTAGGTCAGTTGCATAAAAGTTGACTACGCTGGAGTTCATACTGAGTAGAGTGTACATATTTTCCAGGCAGGACGAGGAAAGAGGCCGAGTGTACAACTACATGAATGCAGTGGAGAGAGACCTGGCGGCTCTTAGACAGGGCATGGGTCTCAGCAGGCGATCCTCCACCTCCTCAGAGCCCTCACCCACAGTGAAAACACTCATCAAGAGCTTTGATAGTGCCTCACAAGGTAGCCCATGATCATAAGATGCCCCCACTTTCTTTATTTTATAAATTGTCTTTTCAATTACAATGCATAATTGTTTTGTTATTTATTGTCCCTTGGTGTAAATATAATTGAAACCTGTTCTTTTGGCAGATTTGTTTCTTTTTACTTTCAGAAATTGTCACATTCTCCTTGTTGATGTAGGTCCACCTTCCAATGGTGCCTCTGTGGCTCCAACGGCCTCAGCTTCCCCATTACCCCGAACCCCCCTCAGCCCGAGTCCCATGAAGACGCCCCCAGCAGCTGCTGTTTCACCCATACAGGTGCAGGAAAAAGGGCTTTGTACGGTTTGTCAGGGTTTAGATTCCATTCTGCTTAATTTGCAGTTTGAATGACACAACTTACACTTCTTACTTCTTTTATATACCAAAACATTCACAAAGGCAGCACAGCAGTTTTTAAAAAGATACAAATATACTTTCCTAGATTTTTTTCATTTGGTTATGTACATATTTGTTAAAAGCTGTCAGCCTTCTGTCTGCAATTTGTAAAATAGTCTTTGGCTTCACTTCAAAAAAGCGAAATGTGATAGTGACAAATGCTATATATTTTTTAACTGAGAGCCTAATCTGTAAATCTAAAACCGCTTTAAGTCTTTATGCATTTTATTTTATTCTCCAGTAGCATTTGCACTGCCACAGTCAAGTCCAGCCTCTTAGATGTGCCAAAAAGAAAATAAATCCCCCCTGTCTGCCTTGTAAAACAGTAGCTGTCTTTGATTATAATTAAACTATATTGTTAAAGTACTTTTTTGCTTTTGCTTTTGATTCAGAGACACTCCATATCTGGATCTATGTCAGCAGCCAAGCCTCTCTCATCCTTGACTGATAAGAGGCCAAACTACACAGATATTACCATGCCAGGTAAATACACTCCATATCCCGTATAAGTAGTCATTTTTATGTGAAACTGGTAGAAATGTAGGTGTCCTGTTCGATGTGGGTCACACACAGAACGTAAACATGTCCAGGTTTGGACCGTTCCCTCTCTCATGACATAAAGGGTCTTTTTTCCCAGCTGCCGGAGTTGGGATGTAGCATGTTTCCTGTATGTTTAGTGGATGATAAGAGGGAGATAATGAGGGCTCAGTTCCCTCCGTTGATTCTCAGTAATGAGTTCAAGTGCATCATGCGAACGTGCAATCTTGGCCATATTCTCCAATGTTCCGTTTACTTTTCTGTGACTTATTGTTTTCTCAGTGAGTGAATTGGCCTTGTGCAACGGTATTCCCAGAGCTTAGAGGAACTGGAATGTGGCTGTCTAATGACCCCTGTTACATTTAATTCCAGAGGAAGTCAGTCATAGAATCACTCTTACAGTAATGTGATGTAAATATTGTGACGTATCCACAGGCGAGCACCTTCTCAGGGGAGCCTCGGCGAGCCGACCAACGCCTGTCCTCCAGAGGGTCTCCAACATGGACACCTCTAAGGCAATTTCAGGTTAGAAATGCTAGTTATGTTTCAAAACGAGCATACATTTGTTATCCAGCAGTTTGTTTCAAAAATATTAAGGCTGTTATGGCCCCCTGTCATCAGCAGTGTCACGCAGGAGCAGTGAGGAGATCAAGAGGGACATGTCGGCTTCAGATGGGGCCTCCTCATCCTCCCTGATGGCGATGAGTGCAGCCTCCTCACCACACTCTCTGTCCTCCTCCTCCCCCACTGCCTCCATCACCCCCACAACACGTAGTCGCCTCAGGTACTGCATGTCCATGCATTTATTCACCTCTTTGTGATGCTAATTGCTGCTTCGTAAGGACACCTTATCCTGGTTTTAATCTGTCTGTCTTCTGTATAACATCGCCTTCTCATTCTGCAGAAGTTTTTAATCTAATTGGAAAAACATGCAGCCTGAGTCACTGCAGCTTTTCCTGGCTGACTAAAAACATTAAATGACCTCATTACTGTCTTTGTGACATACACCGTCTGGCCAAAAAGCAAGTCAACACCTTTATCTAACTAAGCAGATAAGTCGGAGCCTTTCATTGGAACAGTGCTGCTGGGATTAAGTTATTTAACCCTTATTTATGTAACGAGGAGCTTCTGATTCCTTAAACAACCCTGCTGGAGGACACATCCTGTGGTTGGGAAACTACCATGTTACTCGTTTTGTAACATGGTAGTTTAGAAGGGTCAAATTATTGGTCCACATCAAACAAACAAATAACAACAAAATTGTAATAAAACTACCGTCCAGTCTATGATTAAAACCCTCAAAGGATTATGGTAAACTGTCATCGAAAGAAAACACTTAAATGACTTAAGCAATGTTTATTAGTGAAAGTAAGAGCATTTTCACACATACTGTGTGATAAGAACTCAAGATATTGGGACTAACAGCTGTGTAGCCATAAGAAAAGCACTCATCGATAAGGCTAAGGAGCATAAACATCGCACTCTGGAGAAATGGAAAAAGGGCTTGTCATCTGATGGGTCCAGGTTTACCTTGTTAAAGAGTGATGGGATGCATCAGGGTAAGAAGAGCTGCACCTGTCATGAATAGTACCTACCATTTAAGCCTGTGAGGGCAGTATTATGAACTGGGGTGTTGCTTTAGGTCATTCCAAGATGACAGTGCCAGGATTCACTGAAACTGTGAAAGAGTGATTCATGAGACATCAGGCCAATCTTGAGGATGTGCTTGAGAGGACTTCACCCATTGGTCTGACTCTCCCATCATCAGTGGAGGATTTTGGTGTGAAATGAATGCAACTCTGGGCTGAAAGAAATGCTGTGACACTGGATAAGCTCTTCCCAACAATATATTAGAACATGTGACTGTTTATTTGTTGTAAATCTTTTACTCTTTTAAAAGATGCTTGCATACACGTCTGTTCTGTGTTTTCTGTAACAGAGAGGAGAGAAAGGATCCTCTGTCAGCGCTGGCCAGGGAGTATGGAGGCTCCAAAAGAAATGCTTTGCTGAAATGGTGCCAAAAGAAGACGGAGGGCTATCAGGTGCGCTTGATCAGAAGTGTCACTGTGAAGCGTTTCATTTGGCTTGAGCAGAAAATGATAATTAAAGACAAACTCCACAGATTTTCAGATGGAAAGTTGACAAAAAGATGTGCAAAATAGACTTTGAACATGGCAAAATATCTGTATGTTTAGCCAGTAAATTATTGCCATCTATCTCTGCTTGAATTTGGCACTGTGTTGTGACAAGGAAGGTTGATTATCTTGTTCTGCTGCAGAAAATCTAAGGAAGTAGCCACTGCACAAAGCTGCTAAGTTAACAATGGTAAAGGAAGGCTTTTAGAAGGCATTCATTTGGTTGATAATCCCCACTTTTTACCAGAAGGCATAAAACAGCCTTTGTAGAGCGACAGCACAGTCTGCAGCTTTCATTAGTATTACTATTACTATTAAATATTTGCTATGGGTTTGAAATCTATGATTGCGTTGGCTACTTAATGTTCAAATCCAAATCCAAAGGTCGATATCATTGGACTCCGATTAAGATGCCTCTGGATGCAAGAGGATCAACTAACACCCACAGCTCAATAGAAACCTGCCAGAGCAAATAATGACACCAGTTTTCAGAGTTATCTGATTCCCAGACTGAGAAACTCAGCTGCGATATGACAAAAGATGAGTTAATAATAAGAAAACAGGTTAAACTGACTGTAGCTATTTTTGTCATTAGTCAGGGCTGGCTGTGAATAACTGGCTGTGAATAACTGGAAACTTCAGATCCTAAATTGATTGATCCTATTCAGATAAAACCCCTCTGGGCTCTGATTTAGTGAAGTGTGGTTACTGTTGTTAATAAGTGGCAGTTTCAGAGTTGGACAGGTTTTGGTTTTGTATTTTACAGAAATAAAACAACAGAAAAATGGATCATCTAGTTTTAATGGTGCAGTCAGTGTTCCTTTACTTCCGTGTTGATGTAAAAACCCACCCACTATCATGTGTTTTGTGGTTCCAGTCAAACGGTATTAATGAAAACAACCAGCAGTCGGTTTGAATTGGCTGTACCACAAAACAGCTCTGCTGTTGTTCAGGAGGACCGAACAGTCCGAGCTAAAATGAGAAGCATTAAAAGTGGGTTACAGGCGGCGCCGTTTCCTTATGCACTGACATGTTATATGAGCCACATAAGGGAAGGGTTTACTCAACCACCAGCAGTGAAAGCTGCGACACAGACAAAGGTCAAATATTCAATGCAAATAAGTTAGATTGGCTTTTGCTCGACACATCCAACCACAAGTGGTTCTAAACATCCTGAGAAGTCTGGTGTGATGTTGTGGTTACAGATGCATGACGGATTTGTGACTCATCTCTCTCCGTAGGTTGTACGTGTTGACAGCACTGCCTCCTCCCCTCATTTTTTTCTGAATGGCTGTGTAAACATGCAGAGACAGTACACGTCTACGAATTGACATAAAAATGATTTAAATAACAATAAAGAGTAGCATCAGGAGTCATTTTCCATGCTGAAGGTTTTGGTTACTATGGCATGTTAAGTCCTCTCCGGGAAGTGTGCAACATTTAGCACATCCTGTGAGTACCTATCTGACAACAACACTAAGCTCTCTGTAAATCATTGCGTACGAGGAAGATCAGGGTTCTGATATTGAGGAGATGATTGAGCATCTAGTTAAACAGAACTTCAGCGGTTGTTTGCAGGAGGCCGTAACTCTTTCATTTTTAAGGTCAGACGATGGTTGATGGTGGAAAAGTTGATAGATGTGATATAGATGAGTAATGTTGATACTTGACATAACATCCCAGCACTTTATCAGAATGAGTTGCTGCTCTCTGTGGGCAAATCATTTTAAACATTCCCAGGACAGCAGAATTTATCGTGACCATAATATTGTTTGAAGCAATGTAGAAAGCTGCACAGTGGCTGGTAGTGCTATCCATCTACAGGATAAAATGTTGGATTCTCTTATTTCGGACTCAGAAGTTGGTTTCTGATCGATTTTGCTCTGATTGTAAATGTTCTGTGAAGTTAAATCAAAGTAGAAATGGATCCTCGCTGTGTCTTTCAGAACATTGATATCACCAACTTCAGCAGCAGCTGGAACGATGGGCTGGCCTTCTGTGCTGTGCTCCACACCTACCTGCCTGCACACATCCCTTACCAGGAGCTCACCAGCCAAGACAAGGCAAGGAGACTTCAGAGCGAAAGCCACCAACATTTACACATCATATTCCATGTGTCTTAAAGTCTTGTTAAAACTCTTGCTTTTTATCCTCAGAGGAGAAACTTCAGCTTAGCTTTCCAGGCTGCTGAGAGCGTCGGCATCAAATGCACTTTGGTGAGCTTTATAGTCAAACTATTACCCAAAATCTCTTTAAATAGCTTTTTCCATTATTTTCACTTAAACTCACTCAAAATGCAGGTCAATTTCAGCAAATTGTACTGCTGAGGCTAATCATTACCAAGAGATGAACTGGGGTTTGTTTTGTAGTTATAGTGAGGCTTTTATAGTTCTGTTTTCAACCTCATAAACTTCAGTTATCTGCCTGTGTTTCCCCTCATTACAAACCCAAGCTGTGCGGCTGGATTTTGTTTAGACCCTCAGAGCTGCTTTTAAATTCTAGTGAACCTGTGCTCTAAAGAAGCGTCTGTTAAAAACACTGATAATACTGTCAGCTGTTGCAGTGGTTCAGCTGTATTACTCCAAGCTGATTGAAGTAGGAGCTGTAACAGCATTGTGTGGAGCGTACTGTGGCTATGCTGTGAAGCGGTGGCAAATGAGGAGCCGGGTAGTCGTTTATACTCGCCGCTCTCGCCCCGCGCAAAGGCTGGGTTTGAAAAACAGAAAGAGCATGACTCATCTAAATCATTTTGAATGTTACAAACACATAAAACACAGCTTTAAAGTGGAGAAGAGTGTTTTTGTTCTTCTTCTATGACTTCCTCTGAAGCGCTTCTTGTGGTATCTTAACAGTGGAGGAAATAAGTAGAATCACCTTTTAGAGTTGGTTCACATTTGGTTCTAACATAGCTCCTGTTTATTGTCTGGGTATCCTGGTTGTTAGTAGTTAACTTAACAGTTTAAATGGAGGACAGAAGCGTCCTGGACCGCTCCCTCGGTGCGTTCACACCTGTTTTTAGTGATGTCCACCACTCGTGGTTGGATCATCTGGGACACGTTAGCAAATAGGACCCCGGTGCTAACATGTCTCAATTAGTTTTAGAAGCAGTTTAGAAATGAGGGGAAATCAGTCTGAACACAACAAAATCTTTCAGCACACCTGCTTCACTCGTAGGAAGCAGCTGTGCTGTATCTGACTGAGAGAAAGACTTGGAGCTGTTTAAGCTGGCAGTATGGAGCAAGGTTTATCTATTTTCAGCCACAAGTTCGTTTTGTTTTGTCAGCTCGTGGAAAATTTCAGTTGCTTGTGATTTCTTTGTCTAAACCAAAATCAAATGATTTTTACTTGCATTTTAGTTTAAAAAAATAAATGTTTTGTCTCTTTCTTTGACTGCAGGACATCAATGAGATGGTGCACATGGAGAGGCCAGACTGGCAAAGTGTCATGACATACGTCACAGCCATCTACAAATACTTTGAAACCTGACTTCACCGCCTCGCCAACCCTGCACCTGCAGCACAATCAGAGTCACGTCGACTTTCCCGAGCTCTCAGCGACCTTTCAGCCCCCCAGTCAACTGTTATACCTCACGCACCCCGTCCCCCACCTCACAGCAACACCCAGTCACACCGCACCTCTGCCCCCACTATTATACACCGTCAGCAGTAGAGCTGAACCTCACTGGACACGTGCACAACTGGGGCTTCTTTGTTTGTTTTTACTAGTATGCAAGGAGAAATGTCTGGTGGAAGCCAGGTTAACCAAGTATGAGGTGATCTGAAGTGAAATCCTGCGGATCATCACGTCCGAAGGAGCAGCATGAGGAAGAAACCAAGTCTCAGTGCCTTCTCTCTGACACATTTCACCCACTTTGTTGCAGTCTATTGAAGGGGAATTCACTCACATCTGATTTAAATCACATTACTTGACAGGAGAAGGTTTCTTAAATCACCATTTTTTTTCTTTGACTGTGAATATTACACAATAACTACACAATAGCAAGTCAGAGTTGGAAGTTCCCCGATTCCCTTTCCATAGACTTCAGACAAGTCTTCCAGATGTTACGGTATGATCCAGATGCCTCTCTTTTAACTGATAAAGTGCCTGTGTGGGTTTTGATACAGGAGACCAGGAAATGAGCTCAGTCCCCACAATTTGTGAAGCTGAAGAGTCGACGAGTTGCCAAATACGTGTCAGAAACTTTTGGTTGTTGTATTTCTGGCTTTTTGATCCCTGTAATAAGCACAAGGCATGCTAGGTTCTGCGACTCTTCCACATCTTTTGTTAAGCAGCACTAACACACTCTTTATAATAGATTTTCACTAACAGATCTGTGAAGGTGGACTAATATTCATTTGATGTGTATAAAGCTCTGAATGCTTTAGTTAACAAACGTATAATGTGAGTGTTTGCATTTTGTAGGCCTGTATTTGCCGTCTTGCACTTAGATTCCTTTCATCTGGCACACAGAGCGCACAGCATCTTTTCATCAGAACCAAAATATGAGCAGAATGCAGTCTTAAGCTAAATGTGTTTTGACTTCCGAGATAAAAATCTGTTTGGATCAAAGAGGCTGGCGGTGTGATCAGAAACAAAAGTGTCTCGTCCACTTGAGAATCCAGCACAGAGTCGCTCATACTGCAGACACACTTTGTAAAGGAGTAGTTCAGATTTTTAGGGAACACATTTATTCTTTCTTGTCTTGTTTTTATGCTGAATGTAAGGCAAGAGCCAGGCATGGCTTAGCTTAGCAGAAATGCTGGAAACAGTAAAATCAACCCTGATTCTGTCCCATGGTAACACGAGTCTGCGCACACACTCCCTTAATGTTTTTGAGTAATCAACAACGTAAGGTTTTATGGGCGACTGTTTTTCTTGGCCAAAAGCAGCGACTTCTTGGATTCCTTTGCAGTTTTGCGCAGATTAAACATTATTGTGTGAATTTTAGAGGTCCAAATGGATCTATTTTTACCTTTGGGGAGAGCCAAACAAGTCGTCTCTTGGTTTAATGCGAGGTTAAGTTATCACCTGCAGGCTTTTGCTTCTTACGTAGCATATAAACCTAAATACAGTGTTGTTTTTTTCTCTTACTACTCTTAACATCTGCAACTGTCGCATATATTTTGCATGTAAGCGACAAAGACTAGTAGATTATTCTCTCTACCACTGGCTTCTCGTGTTGATGTCCTTGCTGGTCTTGACGGGATGTTTCGTTCCCTTTTTTTTAGAAACACTGTGTCGCACAAAACGCCTCTTAATTAGTCTAAAATTAGCCTGCAACATCACTGTTATGCTGTCCGACTGCTGTGTGTTAAGTGTGCCTCAACATACCAAGTCTCTGTATTTATTTGCATAGTTCCAATGAGGTCAGCGCTTCATTTGCGTGTCTTAAGTGTCTATGAATTTATTGCACACACAGTATGTAGCTGCACTGAGATAAGCTTTTCGTATACCACACTAATTTCTTGCCTTAAGAGTTCAGCCGAGGCCTCTGCTACTGAAAATGTGACCCATTTGAACACCAGGCCAAACACTATGTTGCGGGGACAGCTTCTTTCTTGTTTGTGCCTCTCGAGAAGAGAAACACTAGAAGTGAGTGATGGTGTGGAACATTGTTGGAAGCCGAGGTTAATCTCCCTGATGTGTCTGGTGGAGGTGACTACACACTGTTCTGATTCAGCTCTGATTGAGCTGCCAGCTGGTATCAATGGAAAATGTACGGGAAACCGTATTTTTGTGTGCTCTGCCAGGCCACATCACCACAGTGTGTTCAGCTGCGTTAGGCACTCAGCCTTTTTAAAGTTGGCACCAAGAGTCCACAACAATAACTGTTTCTGTTTTGTGTTATTTAATGGCGTTTGAAAGAATTGGCTCCTTATTGATGGGGGCTCAGTGATGATCAGCCGGCAGTTTTATTGTGCCGTCTTCAGTTCCGTCACTGGCCCATGTGTTTTATTGCTCCCGACAGGAACCTCTGAGAGATTTGAAGCCTTGCGATCCTTGAAGCGGAATGTGTTTTGATCACGCTTTAGTGATCCTGGAGACTTTTTACGAGGTCTAGCATGTGCAGATGTGGAGTGATTGATGAACACTGAGACCTGGCGGAAGCTCGGAAGCACATTCCACCTCCACACGCTGCCGCCATGATGGACATGTTACACAGTTTGGGGACCTTACATGATGCCCTTAAAGCAAATGTGAACAACACGTTCAGTCCTTTTCTGAGTCCTCTTCATCGTGTTTGATTTACTTTTCTCTGTTTACTTGAAAATATCTGAATCTGTTTACTTTGTTTCAATGTTGCCTTGTTTTCTGAAAGCCACATTTTTCAGTCTGATGCAGATTATTATTATTTTTTTTTCTTGTGAGAAAATCACCCGTTACACAACATGCAACGCTGAAGAGGTCCATTTTGCCAAGTAAAAGCCGAATGAATATGATTGCATTTGTGTGTGAATGGCACTAAGCTACAGTATTAAGGGCACACTATGATGATAATCATTTTTAAGAAAATGCTGTCTGGTGGTTTTCTGTTGCTTTTTATTTTTTCTGGCAGTAACTGTAGATATAAAAAACCATTCAACAGCCATTTTTGTTGTTGTTATCCTTGTCTCATGATGTCAGTTCTACTCAATCAGAGCATCACAATTAGCCAGTAGTAACGCATGGCTGTGGCCTGGTTCTGGTTGTGAGTGGATATCAGATCAAGTAGAATCCGTGAATCCCGGCTCAGGTTTCAGGGAAGCTTCATGTGTCCTCATCTTCTGACTGATCCGCCCCTGGAGGGGAAACGGACACAGTCAGTCGCATTATGTTTTAAGAGGGAGAGGAGAAGGACCGAGGCGCATCTGTCTCGCCTCATTCACCGAAGCGCGAGTGTTTTTTCCTCCCCCGGAAGCAGCTATCACACCGCGGCGCGTTGTTTATTTCCTGGACGTAAGTGACACATCACGCTGAACTGTTGC
This sequence comes from Leuresthes tenuis, assembly GCF_036924035.1. Lineage (NCBI taxonomy): Eukaryota > Metazoa > Chordata > Actinopteri > Atheriniformes > Atherinopsidae > Leuresthes > Leuresthes tenuis. The sequence continues at coordinate 27,507,844 of NW_027325360.1, read as the reverse complement.
GGGTTTTGGTTTCAGAACAAAAACGTAGAAGTTGTTCCAAACTTGTGGCTGAGATAAAACATATTTTTTGTAGTATATTTTTGTACGTCCTTTTAGCTTTTGGCCACCTTAAATAAAGCCCGTTTTGGATGATGAGAACACCGGGGGCAGAAGGTGAGTCTTCCTCATGGATCAACTTTTAATTATCATCAAGCTCAACGTTACTAAAAGTCGATATTTGTATTTTACGGTTTGGATGAAGTCCACAGCTTGATGAGTGCATGTGCAGCGCAGGTAGAAGAGCGCGTAAAGCACCTGAAAACATGCGTAAAATATGTGCAGAGCGCGTGGATTCTGGTACAAGTTGTCCTCCTTTTGGTGTTGGGTTTCCTCACCTGTAAGAACAAAATATTACAGGAATTTGCAGTAGCTTTTATACACAGTGAGTACATAAACTCTTTCTCGGGTGATGCGCATGTCGTTAGACGGGACCCCCTTTTAGTCTCGGGTTCTGAGTGCGTTGTCAGTTTTATCCACAGGCATTAATTTTCACGTTTAATATCAAGTGTTGAGTGACTGTAAATGCATTAAAGAAATCTCTATTGATATGTTTTCTAGTCCGCTTAACTACAAGCTTCTTCTTGAACAGGCAGAAGCTGGATTAAACACTTTAATTATGCGTTTTTATCATACAATAAGATTAGCTATTTTCAACAGTTTGATTTACAAACACTAAGCTTCTATTACCCATTCAACCCCTTAATTATCTTTTCTTTATTATTATAATTTTAGCTGGAATTTATCTATAACTTTCAACTCTGTTTTAGTTGTTGTTCAGCCACGATTGGATATCTGTTTCACCAATTTATCCATTACTTTTAGCAATTTTTACACTGGCTATTAAGGGCTGCCTATTTCACAATAACTAATGCCTTTAATTTTGGGCAGTCCAACACAACTACTGCTACAAAAACGTTGCTTGTGTCAGGTCAGCTTCTGTTGACATTGTAATAGAGTTTATTAATACATTTGATATAAACAAAAAAAAATCATGCAATGGTTCCTTCTGTTGACAGGAAGCTGAGGGTTTCATCTACTGTATGACTGATTTGTGTCATTCTCAGGAGGAAGCATTATTCTGGCAAATTGTGGTTGGGTCATGATAGTTACTTTGATAGATATTCCTGATATTAGTTTAGTTTTCCAGAGCTTTGTTTGTGACAGTTCAATCTATATCCATTCGTGAGATGGTCAAGACATCTCAGCAATGTATTTGAATAGAAAGATACTATAGAGACTTCTGGACCTAAAGTAGTAGATTGTAAACTGAAGCCAGCTGATTTAGATAAGACCTCTGTTGTCTCTGTTTCCATTTTAGGGCAGTTTGTCACCGTACAACACATTGCTATCCTTGGAGAATCCCTAAATTCATGATTCCCGTTACTGTCCTTTGGGATCTTTGTATCACATTGCTGATGTATAGATTATTACGACTCACACCAAAAGTCTCGGGCATTAAGGCCAGTGATGGCTTCATTTGAAGATCCAATAGAATGACATGGAAAAAGAAGAAAAAAGATAACAAGTTTTAGTATCAATAAAATAGTCTTCCAACCCAGAGGGAAATGTCTGACTGGGAGAGCAAAGACCTTTTTGTTCCAGCGCAGCTGTTATCTTTGAAAACTCAATGTAACCTCAGGAAAGATTCCCTCTGAGGGAATTCAGCTTTACAAAAACAGCAGCTATCTGTTTGCTGGTCTTGTTGTGGACAATGGCTTACAGATATCCAGGCACCTAACTGTTGTGTCATTCACTCGTTGACACAAGACCAGAACCCTTATTGAACAAACCTCTAAGAGTTATGAAAATCTGCCTCAAAGAGCCAGCTGAGGGATAAAAAAGTGGATCATTAAAAATGAGGAAGCATCAGGTGACACTCATCTGCTAATAGTAGCTACACTGCCCGCCCTAGCCACTTATTTCGTATTTAACTTTATTTTACAAAATTTCTTATTATTACTGCAGATGTAAGCAAATGCTCTTGATCAACTTTCAAAGCAGTGGATTTTCACTGAGAGATGTCTTATGTTTCTGAAATACGACGTTTTATGGTGGACGGTTCAGGACTTGTCACTCGGATAACCCAGAAAACTGAGACTTTATGATAGAGTCTGATTCATGCTTTGTTTTCTCAGACCTGAACAAGCACATTTGGTGTCTACAGTGAGTTGAAAATGGGGAAAAAGTGAAACTAAATGGTGTTTTTGCATTTGAACAGGATATAAATAACCTGGGATCTCCTTGATGAAATTCATCTCTATTATTAGACATTGGTTTTATTTGTAGAAGAGTGCAAATTAATCTCTCAGTTTAATCAAAGTTTAGCGACTTAAAAGGCTGTGAGACTGTGCTGAGTTCATCTATCACTGTCGTTATACACTGACAAAAGGAAACTTAGGAAATTAAATTTTTGCATCAGTTTAGACTGCAAAGTGTTGTAGATTCACAATAGAGACACAAAAATGTTTTGTTTTTTGCAGTTTTTGTCGCGCTAGTCGACTTGTGATGATGTTTCAACAACCATCGACACTTAACTCGTAATCTCCGGATTTTTATACGACAGATCGCTGGTTTGATTCCTTTCCCTTCCACTTGCATTTTATAACATTTCTACTACACTATCGCCTTGCAATAATTAGGGTTAAGAATTAAAAATGCACGGTTAGGACCAGAATTTATGGTTTAAGCACACATTTTTATGGCTAACGCATTTTAAAACTCTTGGGTTTTAAACGCTGCCTTATTCCAACCAACAGGCTGGCAACATATCTCACATATCTCTTTTAAGCTACAAAACTATATTTTCCATACTATGTTTTACCTTGTGAGCTTTACATCTGAACCCACATCTTGTGTGTACAGTTTATCATTTTTACATGAAATACATAGAGACAAAAAGCACTCCTCCAGCTGTTTCGTGGAAACTTTGAGCTCAGTTGAATTTAGACAACTATCTTCCCTTCCTTTTTAGACCAGTTTTGCCCTACATAATTCCTGAAGGGATATTTCCAGCTCTAAGCACTACAGGCTTGCGAGGAGTTTTGACAGCCATGTTTAGGGGTTACAGGTTGGTCTGATATTACCTGACTGACCCCAAAAGTTCCTCTTTTTCATTGTTTAGGTCTTCTGAGGTAGCCTGAGGCTTAAAAGCTTGTGTTGCTTTGTGATAAGAGCTGTGAGAGGGCAGAAAGTCAAGACAAGAAGCTGAGAGGTGCTAACATGCTCTGCTGACTTGAAGGAAACTGCAGAGTGAGCTTTAGTTTATCAAAATAAGATTTACTGATACAGAATATTAGTCGTGGCAGCGTTAACGCCCCCGAGAATCTAGTGCCACTAGTGTTTCTCTGTAATATTCCTGCTTTGTCCTTGTTGCTGTAGTTGCTCCCCACTTCAGTTCAGGTCTGGTTGATGTAAGACACATTACAGCCTGCCAGCTGGGGAAAAACCACAGCATCTTGCAGAGATATGATAAATGTGGTGTGGTGATTAGCACCGTCACCTCACAGCGAGAAGGTTCCAGGTTCAACTCCCAGCTGGGGCCTTTCTGTGTGGAGTTTGCATGTTCTCCCCGTGTATGGTGGGTTCTCTCCACGTACTTCGGCTTCCTCCCACCACCAAAAACATGCATGTTAGGTTGATTGGTGACTTTAAATTGACCCTAAGAGTGAGTGTGAGGCTGGATGGTTGTTTGTCTCTGTGTGGCCCTGTGATGGCCTGGTGACCTGTCCAGGGTGTACCCCGCATTAGTATTCTCCACAGTTCCTCAATAAAGTTACATTTTGGAGCTATGTTACACAAACTGCTCTCCTACCATTACTCTGAAGAGTCAAGAGAGGCTGTTTATAGAGGCCTCATCAACCAAAAGTCCCACAAACTGAGCTGTGACATGGACATTAAAGTGCAGACTAATGTGGGTTCATATACCATTTTAATCTTTGCATCAAAGCTGCTGATGCTTTTGGAAATTTCTTTGACCATTTGTAAATCCATAAGTGCTGCATTTTTAGACAAATAGGGAAAGTTTTTCAAGTCAAATATAAATATTGTTGTATGTATTGTCTTCTCAGTGAAGAAATGATTAAAGAGGGAATATTTTCCTGGAAGAGAAATGTTTGACTTCCTCACTTCTGTCTTTGCTTAGAAACATATCTGATATCAGGGTTCATAGTCACTTCCTTTATTGTGATATTGTTTCCTCTTTTTCACTTCTGCTCCTCTTTATCTCTAGCAACATAATGTTCCTGTGCTGTGTGTCGCTGGCATCATCTCAGCCCCTCGAGGAGTTCATGGGAAAACAACGCTGATGGGAAGGAGCTCAGGACAGAGGACAGCAGAGGAGCTTTTTTTTTCTTCTTTTGAGGAGACTTGTCTACAGTTAGGAGTGATGACAGCCCGGTCTGAAGCTGAATGAACCTTTTCCCAGCTGCTTGAGCTGAGCACATGTGAAGGACTTTCTATTTGGGGAATCTGGTGGATGTTTGTGGAGGCACTGCAGGTGAGGAGGCTCCGCGGCTGGCAGGCTGCAGCTATGGACGTTGAGAGGTTTCCTCCCTCCTCATCAGTGACCTCGCCGTTTGTCTCACCATGCCAGACGACCCCACCGCCTCTGTCCTCTACATTGTCCTGGAGCTGCTGATTGCTGTCTTCTCTGTGCTTGGCAATGTGTTGGTGTGCTGGGCCGTGTGCCTCAACAGCAACCTGCAGAGCATCACCAACTTCTTTGTGGTGTCGTTGGCGGTGGCCGACATTGCTGTGGGCGTCCTGGCCATTCCCTTTGCCATCATCATCAGCACAGGCTTCTGCTCCAACTTCTATGGCTGCCTATTCATTGCGTGTTTTGTGCTGGTTCTCACACAGAGCTCCATCTTCAGCCTGCTGGCTATCGCTATGGACCGCTACATTGCTATAAAGATCCCACTCAGGTCAGTGACCAGGAGGACAGAACTCTAAGGATGTAGCGATTTCTATTTTCAGTTTACAAAATATTTGTTTACAACACACCTTTGTAAATGGTTAATAACTAACTAAATCTATTAATTCAGTATAGATTTTGTCATAAGCTGTTAATAAGACACACATTTCAGTTCCCGGATTGTTTATATACAGCTGCTCAACTGCAACTTAATAAAGCTCCATATTTGACCTTTTTTTTAACCATTTAATGTAAGTTTCATACGTGACCTGAATATTTCTTTCAGTTTTCAGCCTAAAACACCTCTGGTTTGAGTCCTTATGTTTGGTTATAGCTTTTTGTATTTCAATGTGTGGAGCTATACATCCAGCTGGGCTGCTGTTGTCCATACAATAGTTTACATGAGTAGATTTGGGCCTTTCCAGCTTTTGCCAAGTTAAAACATGTCAGAAAAATTGTGCCATTTTAATACCAAAAATAGCACCTTTAAATGGGTTGTTTGAATGCAGGTATGACCACTAAAAAAAAGCCCATTAAATCCTTTCCTATCGTAAAAAGTTTCAGAGCCTCAATGTGAGACCATACTATGGTTTTGTGGTGAAAACATGAACTGTGCCTGCTATTGTGCTCACAAGCACGACATTATTACTTAAAATCATCATGCCGATGAGAGACGAATAAAACCACATGACCACTGAACTGAAAGCTGATTAAACGATTTCCCATTGCATGTACAGACCAGATTTTAGCAGATGTTAGCTGCAGATTAGAGATTGAATGAGAGGAAAAGTGTTATCTGTGGCCTTTAACTTTGAGCTTGAGCTAAAATCAGAGCGAGTGATGTCACGTGTCACGTCAGGGTTTTCACAGCACCCAGGAAATGGCTTGAACAGAGATAGCTAGATAATCGGCCTGTTTCACAATCAATTTCTTGTCTTTACAACAGAAATAGAAGACTATTCAAATGAAAGTGGTAATTCAGTCTTGTTAAACCACAGTGCATGTGACAACAGAGAAGGGGAGAAGCTAACAGATGGTAATGTTAGCCACGTCAGCTGTCATCCGTGCTACTGCTAAATTTATAGGAAATCTTGGTTCTTTAAATGCCAGCTGTGCATGCCAACTGTTGTGATCACTCTTGCACACAACATAACATATTTTGCAATTTGCTCCAGAGCTGAAATATTTCAAAGTTAAGAGAAGCGGTGCAAGAGAAAGATAGACGGCTGAGGTCCATCCCAGGGGCAAGGCTCAGGGCAGTGAATGTACAACCTGACAAAAATCCTCAAAGCTTGTTTAAAGGCATGGACTCTTAGTTTTTTCACAAAGAAACAAGATACATCTCTGGGAAAAGAGTCAAAAAGACTGCATTTTACATTCTTAAACAGAAAGAAATTATTTAAACAGTTTTCTTTTCGCGCTTTGGTCAAATGTGTTTCTTAGCCTTTGACCAAAGCTAAGAGAGCCGTCACAGTAACGGTTCACATTTCATTTCTGTCTACACAGACATGACATTTGCACCAGGAATTTGTGTGACTGAATTTGTGTGTCCAGAAATGGCATCTCCCATTGGACCACATTTCTCCCCCCGGAGAAATTGGATAAATACTGCTTTAATTGCTAATACAGACTGTGTAATCTGACCTTAGTTTAGTTTAAAAACACTGTCAGGCATCACATCAGCTGTTTAGCCCTCAAATTTGCCAAGGACAGTATGCCTACAGACCAGTCTTCTACAAGAGCCGTAGCTCCTGCTGTGGCCTCACTCTCAGACCTTACTCCTGACCTCAGAGACGCATTAAGCTGCTCAGCCTTCCTGTTTCAGACATATTGTGTTCACACAGGCTCTTCCTCCTGCTGAGGATCCTGTACGTGAGGGTTCCTCTGCATTTTTTTTTTTTATCATCTCCGATGGGATGGACGGGGGGGGGGGGGGACTTTAACCTTTGCACTTTAACATCTCAAGAATGTGATAAAAACAAGCCAAATATCTCAGCTGCTCTCCCACACTGCACAACAGGCAAACTCAAAATAGACTCCTTCCTTTGAGGAATCCTGGACGGCCTTCTTGGTTTATCTTTCTCCCATTCAGTTCCGGGAGGAGAACAGCTTAAACAGAGAAATCTGCACCTCATGCACTGTATGCTAAAAGATTGATTGCTGCATTGTATTAAACACAAGCTTATTGTTTCTTATGATGACTTTAGATCACTCTACTGAGGATGTCCTCTCTGGAAACAAACCGCTTGCTGTCTAGGAGTTGGCAGCTGGACAGCAGCTGCCAAACAAAGCAGATGTTTGACGTTTATACTGTCGCCCTCTCCAGGTACAACAGTTTGGTGACGGGCAAGCGAGCTCGAAGCATCATCGCCATCTGCTGGGCTTTATCCATCGTCATCGGCCTGACCCCCATGATGGGCTGGCACAACGTTTTACAGATCACCAACAGCACCAACAGCACTAACTGCCCGCCTGGTCTGATGAAATGCCTGTTTGAGGAGGTGGTGGACATGAAGTATATGGTCTACTTCAACTTTTTTGCTTGTGTGCTGATCCCCTTACTGCTGATGCTGGCCATCTACTTGTGTATCTTCATGGCAGCACGCCATCAGCTGAAGCTGATGGAAGTGAAAGTGGTTCATGGAGAGAAGTCACGGTCCACGCTACAAAAAGAAGTCCAGGCTGCCAAGTCTTTGGCTATCATCGTCGGCCTGTTTGCAGTCTGCTGGCTGCCTCTACACATCATCAACTGCTTCACTCTCTTCTGTCCTGAGTGCCATCGTCCTCCCCTCTGGATTATGTATGTGGCCATCATCCTCTCCCACGCCAACTCTGTGGTCAACCCCTTCATCTACGCCTACCGTATCCGTGAATTCCGGCAAACCTTCCGTAAGATTATCCGACGCCACATTCTGGGCCAGCAGCAGGCGTTAGAGAGCAGAAACAGTGGGCGTAACTCCACTTACAACAGCATCACGGACTCCATCAGACTCAAAGCGAACGGCCTCAGCTTTGACCTTTTCACAGAGCACAACATCAGCAGCAGCAGCTGTAAAAGCTCCTACTGCTGCCCCGATCACATCTCTCCTGTTGGGGACGGGCTGATGACAGTGTCTCACCCCCCTCTGTCAGCTGTCATATCCCATTGTCCCCGTATGGGGCCGTGTACACTGCAAGCCCTCAGACAGACTGAGCTCCCATCAGCCCATCATCTAGAACATGAAGAGTACAAACAGGACAACGCTGGAGCAGAGGTACTGGAGGAGAAGGGCAAACAGGACCTCGGCTCGGCCCAGGTCTCATCGCGATTCAGTAAGCACAAGAGGAAGAGTTGCTTTTGTGAGCTGGAGAGGGTGTCCTGACACATGCGCAGGAAGGATCAGCCACCAGATCAGTAGCACTGTGATCACACGTCAGCTCAGGGTCGAGATAAGTCTGTAGAGAAAATGGAGCACTGTAAATGGATACAAGACAGTGGATGACACTGAGATAAATAAAATCTGCTTACCACAAAGACTATTTAAGATTTAAGAACTTTTTAAATTTAAGCCAGACTAAGAGTCTAAGCACTGTTTGTGGCCTCAAATCGCTTCTTAACAAATAGGCCAAGCATCTCAATCTTCTGTCTTTAAACTTTAGGTACTTCACAACAATGCAATAATTGCAGTAAACAAGATTACTAAATACTTCCTCATTGTAAATAGCAGTCAATAGAAAGCCACACCTTAGCCAATAAAGATGTGATGTTATGGACTTGCTGCCTTCTCAGCCATAATATAGTTTTTTTCTTCTTCTCAGTTTTTCATAAATGTGAACATAAACATTCATTAAATTCACCTCGGTACCACCATGATGAAGAATGGTACACGTTTCTGTTTATTCTGTATTCTAAATGCAGCGATTGACAAGCTTTTCTTGAGGAAATTACGAGCTACCAGTTTCATATTGCACCCCGATGCTTCCTGTGGGCCCCATGCTGTGAGAAACAGGGGCAGTTGTGTTTTTGTCAGTAACAACTTAATGCTTCAAATGTTGTGAAAGCAAAGCCCGGAAATTTGTTGATGCAATGTTGAAATGTAGACCTGCATTTGTTTGCTCAATGTGACAGCAGAGCTTTAATGATGTGTTTTTATTTAAGTTAAATTCATGCAATTGTTGACACAGTTTGATGAAAGATGAGAAATCAATTAAAGAGGATTGTGAACGATTAGAATTTGTACTTGAATGTCTAAACGCTCATTTGTTTTTTTTGATGACTTTGTTCCAGTGCAGCTGTTGCCGTTTCTGTCCTCAAAAGCATGTTCAAAGTGTATTTGTTGATGATCACAATATGATCTCAGACATCATTCAGATACACCAGACATAAGTTCATATCTTAGAGTCGAGTCTGAGATCTCGCTTGCTTATTTTGGAAAATGGTAAGTTAGCTGCCAAACTATCTTTGGAGTTCTCAGCTTTTATCACAACTCCCCTGCGGGTTCAGGTTACTGGGCTCAGGGCCGACTTATTTTTGAAAATCTTCCCCAGGGTCTTTTGTTTTTTTTTGTTTGTTTTTAAAGATTCACCACGTCTCCTGAGCCCTCATGCTCTTCTGGTCACCTGTGTGGCATCTTTTCTCCTCAGCTGGGTCTTATGAAGACACTTGATGGAGTTCTCTGTCTTTCGATAACATGCTTATGTCTGTACTCAAGGCTAACCTTTGAGTTAACTTCCTGCTTTGAGAAACCTTTAAATTAGAGTCTTTTTTACCTAATTAGCTCAATGTTTAGAAAATAAACCTGCTTAAATATGTTAGCAAGATGCTAAAGAACACATAATTGAACATTTAGCAGCTGAAAAAAACATTTGTCTCTGATGCAGAGAAATATAGAAGTGAAAGGAGGCATGAATAGTCTACTAAATATGTAAATGTTTCAGTTCCCATGAATACTGCATGTTATTAGGTAACTGTCAGACCTAATAACTTTGTAATGTGTTCACAGTTGGTGATTACATCTTGCACCTGCTTCCTCCATATGGCAGAAAATTCAGTTAACGTTAGTTTAAACCAGTTGTATCAGCCTTTAAAGCCTCTTATGGAGAGCAGATATGAATTGTTGAGATCTTTTTTATGAAAAATGTTCCTTTTCTTGTCTCCAAACACAGATGCATGTACATACACATAAAAGGCAGAAGTTATGAAAATATGAATCCCTCCCTCGACACTGCCAGCAGACCACCCCTCATGGCGTCCTGCCATCTCAACACCAGACAAAGCCCCATCAACTTTCAGTCAAGTGTAATTAGCTACTACTTAATAGTCTTGTTGTAAGTGCTGTAAGTGCTTGAATATGTTCAAAATTAGCTGAAACTTCCAGCTAATTTTTTCAAACTTCAAATAAGACATTATGTCCTCTAACCACTCTGAATGAGCAAGAGGGGCAGTATCCCTCCTCCTCAGGAGAATAGCTCGTCTAGCCAAGAGAGTTACAAAGGAAAAGCATCACGTTTTAGACATCAAATAGATCAATCAGGAGGTCTGGATCTGATTTAATTTGGTAGAGAGTGTAAAAAACAATCAGTACTTGTTGAGGCTGGGAAAGGACCAGTAGACCACTACATTTGTCACAGTATAGATCAATCGTAAGATAAATGCAAGAAAGTTTGGTTTTGGACGTGTGAGCCCGGCGAACCACCGTGAATTGGATCAGGCAGTGGTGAGCGCAGAGAGAGGAAGTGTTGATAAACTTGAAAATCGAGCCCCAAGCTTCTTCTGACAAGGGTGGACCCAAGTCTTCTTCCCAGTGTATTTTAGGCATGGTTGATTATCTGCTTCTTAGGTACATTATCTTTAATACATTATCTGTAGATTATTGAGATGAGTCTTCCCTGTCATGGCTTTAAAGAAGGATAGTGATTCTGGTACCTGGGAAATAGAGTTTGAGAGCTGGGAAAGCAAATTAGTCCCTAATTCACAAGTACCCGAAGAAGTCTGGTTTAGAAAGACCAACCTTTGTAGTTGACATATCAGCTTTTCATACTTAACCCCTTAAACCACAGACAATTTTTTTCAACTTCCAATTGAAAATCATTCCCAGATTTAGCCCTCGGGCTTAACTGTTAATTCTACAGTGTAAATAAACAGCCTTGTAACAGCAAGCCAGTGATACAGATGTTGCTTAGCCTGATCTAAAAGCAATGATCAAATTGTTGCAACAGAATGATTTTTCCAAATCAGGGACTGTGTAAAGAACACATTTAAAAATAGAGGGGACAAATATATATCTACTGTCTTTGCACACCATAAAACTTTAGTGGACTGTGAAATATGTTCACATAATTCTCCTTGTAGTCTCATTCTGTGTTCTGTTTACCTCAGAAATTGGAGCTCAGATCTGAGAATGGCGTCACACGCAAGTTGACCGTGTTCCAGCTGCGGTTTGTTGTTCTCACTGACCAGACGAGATATTACGAGCGATACAAGCTGCTAACGATGCTCGATACAACATGTTTGTGCTGTGACCAAACATCTCCTCTTTTTCTGTCTCGTTGTACCTGCTTTGACAGTACTATATTCTGTTGACTGTTTGGATGAGACTGAACTGTTAAACAGTTCATTACTGCACAGGGTAGCCATGTTGGACTTTTAGGTCAGCATTGATGAATTGCCTCAAAAAAATCTGAAGTCATAAATATGATTTTGTTACAGTTTATTTAGCTCTTTTTTTAGTTTCAAGACACTTTCTGAATCTTGGGCAATTAGTAGCTTTTTATTCAGCTGACTTTGGCTGCTGAATTTTCCCTCTTGTACATCAGTTAGTTGTTCGTGATGTCTGAAATTATCATATACTGCTCAGTTTCTTTTTGTCTCGGGACCAAAATAAGCCTAAAACTCAAACCAATTAATCAAAAAAATAGTACACAGGAAATACACATTATAGGTGCTTAAAGGAAGTTTAAATTAGATTCAAATATCCTTCTTAGATGTAAACACAACATAGGCTAAACTGAACTTTTATCTATTCATTAATTCTTTAGATTATGACGGAACTGTTTAATCAGATGTTATAGAACTGTTACTCATAAACCTAAATGGTTCATGGGTAACTTACACATCTGTAAAGGCTCCATTAATACTGAACAATACATACACATCCAGTGCGCTACAACAGTATGGCTCTGTAGTAAAAGAGGCCGGGTGTGTGGCCTGCCTGCGGTGCAGACCTGTTGAGATCTTGCACAATATGAAACAGAAAATATGACAACTAATACCCCATAAAATGTTTACCATGTTGTGTCAAGAGGGCATGGTGCTGCATACTAAATATGACCATGTTTTTATATGAATTGTTTTACTTAGATATATGTTGTTTTTTTTTCAATTGAAAGGCATTCCATTTTGTTTACATTTTACACAGCATCTCTATGGATAAGGGAGTTGTACACACTAAACCTCTAAGAGCTTGAATAGGAGGTAAATGGGCTTCTTTTCTCAGTTCTTGAAGATGTTTCACATCTCAGCTGAAAAGTTTCTTCACCTCTGACTTGTGTGGAGTTTCAGGCTTTATTACAACTCTCTTTGCAGCAGGTACAACCCTTTTTGCAAATAATGTTTAGCTATTTACGTAGTTCGTTTCAATATGTGATAGGAAACAATAAAACCATCTTTATTTCAGACTTGACACCACTCTACAACAGGCAGAAATGAGGTGCCAGTCTGTGTGTTTGTTGGGACTCCATGGATACAGCATCAACAGGTGTTTGGTCCCTCATTTACAAGGCTTCAGCTTTGTAAAGGAGAATAAGAGGTGGATTCAAAGGAGTGTGTATCCGTGCGGGCCTGCTCATACATCCACACTCGGAGTTAAGCTCGTGTGAAAAAGAGCAAACCATAAAGCACTGAGCACTTTTAATGTTGCTCTTTGTCAGTCCAAGATTCTCCAGGCGCTTTAGAATATAAAGATGCTTTCAGCTGTGGTTAGTAGCTGTTTCTGTGGAGCCCAACAGCAGTCAGGAGCAGAAAATGTTTGTCACCATCCTGTTTGGAGGTCAGTAAACGTTATGGGTATGATGTGCCTTATATCTATGCATGACTTGGAACAATAATGATTTGATAAAGACATTTCTCCTCATAATACCATCTGACTTTTTAAAAACAGTTTTTACCTCAGTAGAAAGTGATATTCTACATGTAAACAGCTCACTGGCTTCAGGCATTTTTCCCATGTCACTAAAGACAGCTGCCATTAAGCCACTCCTAAAGAAGAGAACTCTAGACGCCTCTGTGACGAACAACTACAGACCTGTCTCTAACCTCTCTTTTATATCCAAGATTATTGAGAAAGTTGTATTTAACCAGCTCAACGACTTTCTGACTTTCAGGCTTCCGACGTTATCACAGCACTGAAATAGCTCTGGTCAAAGTGTTAAACGACATTAGGTTAAATACTGATTCTGGTTATGTTTCTAATTGGATCTCAGTGCTGCATTTGATACTGTAGATCACAGAAGCCTGTTGCACAGGCTGAAAAACTGGGTTGGACTTTCTGGAGCGGTCCTTAACTGGTTCAGGTCCTATTTAGAAGGCCAGAGTTATTTTATTGCAATTGGCAGCTATGAATCTGAGCGAGTGGCCATGACTTGTGGAGTCCCCCAGGGGTCAATTCTTGGACCTCTTCTGTTTAACTTGTATATGCTACCTTTGGGTCAGATATTGCAGAACTTTAACATCAATTATCACAGTTATGCAGACGATACACAACTTTATGTGTCTCTGTCACCAGACGACTGCAGCCCAGCAGACGTACTGTGTCAGTGTCTGGAGGAAATGAACTCCTGGATGAGAGATAATTTTCTACAATTAAATGAAGACAAAACTGAGATCATTCTGTTTGGTAGCAAAGAGAATTGGGTCAGCATTGGTAAATACCTTGAGACTCGGGCCTTTACAGTCACTGACCAAGTTTGTAAGAGTGACTCAGATCTGACTTTCAGCAGCCACATCAAAGCTGTCACCAAGGGAGCTTTTTACCAACTCAGGAACTGTCAAGAGTGATGGTGAGGTAGGACCCAGATGCAGTTCTTTCAATAAATCAAAAGGTTTATTCCAGAAAAACACAAAAACAGGGAGCAAGGCAAAAACATAAAGCGCGGCAGAGCCGGATTCAAAAATACTTACGAATTAACAAAAAACAAGACTATGAAAACGAGACCAGACTATGAATAAATAACTTGGAAACAAGACTATGGGAAGACTATGAGGCAGGAGCCCAGACTTAACTTTGGTGGCAAGCATGAAGGGTTGTGAGGATTCAGCAATGAACATGAGTAAACCAGGCAAACTAAATACTGAGGAGGGAGTGATTACTGAATGAGTGCAGCTGATGACAATGAAGCAGGTGACATGGGTGAAGCTGATGGCAGGGGAGAAACATGACAAGAACATGACAGAAAACATAACAAATTACCTGAAAACATGGTTATCAAAACATAAACTGCGACAGGAACATCAACAGAATTAAAGGTTTCCTCTCCCAAAAAGACCAGGAGAAACTCATCCATGCATCCATCTCCAGTAGACTTGATTACTGTAAAGGTCTTTTAACTAGACTTCCCAAAAAGAGCATTAAACATCTGTAGCTCATCCAGGACGCTGCTACCAGAGTTTTAACCAGGACTAAAAGATCTGAACACATCACACCAGTTTTAAAATCTTTACACCGGCTTCCAGTCAGTTACAGAATAGATTTTAAAAGCCTACTGATGGTTTACAAATCCCAGAATGGTTTAGGCCCAAAATACAAAGAATATAAACCCAGCAGAGCTTTTAGATCCAAGGACTCAGGTCAACTGGTTCAGTCCAGAGTCCAGACTAAACATGGAGAAGCAGCATTTAGCTGTTATGCTGCAAACAAGTGGAACAAACTGCCAGTAGAGAATAAACTGTCACCAAATGTAGACATTTTTAAATTCAGGTTAAAAACATTTCTTTTCTCATGTGTCTATGCATAAAATCTGCACGGTATCTTTTAACTTATCGAGACTGTTGCTTGTTTTTATTCATTTTAATTATTCTATTTCTATTTCTCTTTCTTTTTATATTCTTTTACATATCTTTAATGCTTTTTCTGCACCCTGCTGCAATGCTTTTATTTTATGTAAAGAACTTTGAATTGTTTTGTACATGAAATGTGCTACAAATAAATTTGACTTTGACATTGACTTACAGAAGGTGGGATGGAAATGTTCAATCTCAACTGTAAGCTACTAAACTTCATCCTTCATCCTGGATTTCAAAGGTACCGATAACGTTTTCATATGTTATCATAAGTCAAAGCCACTTATTGACCCACAATATTTTGCAAAACGTGCCAATTTGTATCCTTTATGGACTGACCCTCTTATATTTCCTGGCAGTCAATGTTTTCATCCTGATCATTTTCAGTAGTTTTGTTGAAAACAAACACAGAAACAGCCTCATTCTTCTCATAGATTGTGTGGACTTGATGGATAGCAATCTGGATGGACTTGATGGACCTGGGGGCGAAGCAGCACAGCGTGGCTCCAGCCAGCAGTGTGTTGGCAGAGAGGCAGCACTAAGTCCTCCTACGAGTCTGCAGTGAGTCTGTCTGCTCCATCCAGAGCCTGTCTATCAGAACAACTTCAAAGGAACAACTGTCCAGATCAGTGAAGAGTTTTCGAAGCTGAATCAGGTTAACAGTATCTGGTCAGAATGATTTGATTCCAAAATTAATTATATAATAATAATAACTGCACAAAGAAAATCAAGGTGCTCTTTAAAGTTTCACACGCATCGTTGCTGAAACAAGGCACATCTTTAAATTTTAACGGTATGTCAGGGCATAATAGAAAATCATTCAGTCCTTAATGTGTCTTTAGACTAGCTACATACAATCTTAGATGAACAACGTACATTGTCTATTTATCCATCCATCCGTTTTCTACACCCACTTAATCCAACTCAGGTGTCGCGTGGGGGCAGGTGCCTATCCCAGCTGTCATTGGGTGAGAGAAGGGATACACCCTGGACAGGTCGCCAGTCCATCACAAAGACTAATCCAAAATGAAGAAGCAGTGAGTGAAGGCAAGGCAAAGCAAGGCAAGGCAAGGCAATTTTATTTGTATTGCACATTTCATACACAAGTGCAACTCAATGTGCTTTACATAGCAGGAAAATAAATAACAGAATAAAAGGATGAAAGGATACAAAGACAAAAACGTGCAAAGACACGTAAAACAAAACAAAACAAAACAATAAAACCTTCTGTAAAATCTACTCAGCCGGAACCAGAAGTAGTGCAAGATAGAATTAATAAAATGCTTTGGTAAAAAAAGGATAAGACAAGTAAAAAGTAGATAATAAACACTCAAGAGTATCTGTAACTCTAACCATTGGCACCCATCATCACATTTCTTAGGCCTGACAAAACAAGAAAGTTTTGAGCCTTGATTTAAAAGTAGCAACATTTGGGGCACATCTCAGTGTTTCAGGGAGTTTGTTCCAGAAATAAGCAGCACAATATCTGAATGATGCTTTACCATGTTTTGTCTTAGGACTATAAACAGTTAGCAGTCCCTTTCCAGATTACCTAAAGGTTGATGGTTGATAGGGAATAAGAAAATTTAGCAGGTATTTTGGGCCCAAACCATTTGGGGAATTGTAGCAAATTAATTTTAAATTCAACTTTCTCACACAGAGGAATTCAGAGCAAAGATCTGAGAACTGGTGTGATGTGGTCGTATTTTTTGTTTTTTGTGAGTACCCGTGCAGCTGCATTTTGAACACGCTGCAGTTTTTGGATAGTTTTCTTTGGACGGCCGGTATAAAGCCCATTGCAGTAGTCTAGTCTACTCAAGATAAAAGCATGGACAAGTTTTTCCAGGTCTGGTTTAGATAGAAGGCCTCTAATCCTTGTTATATTTTTAGGTGGTAAAATGCTGACTTGGTTAGTAAATTAATCTGGTTTTCAAAGTGTAAGTCAGCATCTAATATAACACCCAGGTTTCTGGCATGCTTTGTAGTCTGTAGTGATAGGGTTTTCAGATAAGCACTGACCTTAATTCTCTCATTTTTGTTAGGATCAAAAACAATGACTTCTATTTTGTTCTCGTTTAGCTGCAGGAAATTGTGGGACATCCTTTCATTTATCAGTGAGATACAGTGATAAAAGGAATCAATCAGGCTATAGTCATCAGAAGAGAGGGGAATGTAAATTTGAGTATCATCCACATAGGTATGGTAGTTGACATTGTTGTCCTGCAAAAGTTTTCCTAAGGGAAGCATGTAAAGGTTAAATAAGAGAGGGCCAAGGATTGATCCTTGAGGAACTCTACACCTCATGTCAACCTTCTGGGAGACAAAGTTGCCAATGGAAACAAAATAGTCTCTGTCTTGTAGGTATGATCTAAACCAGCAAAGGACCGTATCAGACAGTCCAACCCATTTTTCTAGTCTTTCTAATAGTATAGAATGGTTGACGGTATCAAATGCAGCACTTAGATCCAGTAAAACCAAAACTGACATATTACCAGTGTCAGAGTTTAGGCATTTGTCATTTACCACCTTAATTAGCGCCATCTCAGTACTGTGGTTTGGGCGAAATCCAGATTGAAAGATATCAAACAGATCATTACTATTCAGGAAGCTACTAAGTTGCTGATAGACAACCTTCTCAATGACCTTACCTATAAATGGTAGGTTTGATATTGGTCTGAAGTTATTTTGTACAAACAGGTCTAGAGTGCTCTTTTTTAGTAGAGGTTTAATAACAGCAGTTTTTCGGCCCTGTGGGAAAATACCAGATGAGATCGAGCAGTTTACTATCTGTAGCAAGTACAGATGATTAAAGCACTGTTTGAGAAACTTGGTTAATTGTGAGACAATTTTTTCAAAGGTAAGTAGGTTAATGGGCTTAAGTTCAGACATTTTTCCTACGGTAATTTCAGTGGGATAGGAAGGTAATATGTTTTGGGCAGGCATTTGTGCATTTATAGAACTTCTGATTGTTTTCGATTTTGTCTATGAAAAACTCATTGCATTTACTGGCCGATAAATGTTAAGGGGGAGTTGACACTGATAGACTAATCATCCTATCTACACCTGTAAATAAAACACGGGCATTGTTAAAATAATTTTTTATCATATCAGAGAAGTAAGATTGTCTTGCGTTTTTTGATACTAGGTTGTAATTGCGCAAGGATTTTTTGTAGATGTCTTGGTGGATGTGGAGGCCAGTGAAAAACTAAGTTCCCCTGATGATTCAACAGCAGCAATAATTTTTTAGACATTCTCTTGTATATTTACTGCTGTGTTTGGGATCATCCTGTTGAGGAGCCAGTTTCAGCCAAGCTTTAGCTGTCGGACAGATGGCCTCACATTTGATTCTAGAATACTTTGGTATCCAGAGGAGTTCATGGTGGACTCAATGACTGCAAGGTGCCCAGGTCCTGTGGCTGCAGAACAAACCCAAATCATCAGCCCTCCACCACCATGGAAGTATGATTTCCATCTTTCATGTGGGAGACCTGGGTTCAAATCCCCTGCATGAAAGGTACTTCCTCCAGTCGGGGCCCTCAGGCAAAACCCCCTTCCCCTATCTGCCTACCTGTAAGTCGTTTTGGATAAAAGCATCTTCCAAATGCATAAACATAAACGTTATAACCAAACATCTCCACTTTGGTCTGGTCTGTCTAAAGGACATTGTTTCAGAAGTCTTTTGGTTTGTTCAGATGTAACTTTACAAACCTAAGCTGTGCTGCCATGTTCTTTTTAGAGAGAAGAGGCTTTCTCCTGCAACCCTTCCAAACAAGCCTTACTTGTTCAGTCTTTTTCTAATTGTATTGTTGTGAACTTTAACATTTAACATGCTAACTGAGGCCTGTCGAGTCTGAGATGTAGCTCTTGGGTTTTTGACCTTGGGGTGAACTTGCTGGGACGTCCACTCCTGGGAAGATTGACAGTTGTCCTGAATGTTTTCCACTTGTTAATAATCTTTTTCTCTGTAGAATGATGGACTCCAAATAGTTTGGAAATGGTCTTATAACCCTTCCTAGATTGACGGGCAGCAACAATTGCTTCTCTGAGATCATTGCTGATGTCTTTCCTCCTTGGCATTGTGTTAACGTACATCTAAATGCTCCAGAGCAGAAAACTGACAAAATTTCTATTTTTATAAAGGTGCTCAGACTCAGTGATGATCCATTAATGAGTGTATTTGATCAGTAGCACCTGGCTGTCTTAATTCCCATGAAAGCAGTAGGGCTGGACTTTGTTTTCACACTGTGCTTAATTTTTTTGATAACATGTTATTAATTTGATGTTCTATTGACCTAATTTTAAGACCGGATAAGGATCAGATAATGTTGTATTATGTCCTGATACATAAAACTTTACATCTAAAAAAGGGTATACTTTACATACCCCACAAGTTAAACAGATGTTCCCAACTTTAGCTTTTCCAGGAGATGATGAATCTGGAAGTTGGAAATATGTCCCTACTCCTAAACAACTACAACCAGAGTCACCCTGTGTTAATAGGGAACAAATAAAACTGACTAAAACTGAGTGGCTCTCTTAGGCCTCCTGCTGGTCAAAACATTTATCTATTATTTCTTTTTTCAATTAAAAGCACACATAATTTATGGCAATTGGTTTTGTTGCAGAAATGCTGAAGAAGCTGTCAAACCCCAACAAGGAGCCCGACAAAAGGACGGAGGCAAAGCAGTAAATAGATCTCCTGTTGTGATAAGGAAAAACTATTTTGATTTCTTGAATTTCATTGATATAAATTAGATGAATCACCAACTGCATATCCTGCGTTATCCATCTGATCTGGCATGTCAGATTACCAATTCAAGATTAGAAAATGATGGGGACCTTCATGAAATAAAAATTGTATATGTATACAACAAATAAAAAGTGTCTGGTTTTTAAGTTTATTGGGTTTTGAACCCAAACCCTGGACACAAGTCAGATACAATGAATTTTATCAACATCTTACTTGAAATACTTTAAATGTTTTATTTAAATTCTGCAGTGTGAGCTGCAAAAAGTATCTAAAATGTTTTTCTAATGAATAATCCCATTAGGTTACTGATGACTGTTTGCATGTTTTGAGGACTCATCTGAACACTGAGGCATGAAGAACTTTCTAAAACTGGAAAAGTAAACAGGTTTGTGACTGAATAATGTCCCACATAATCAGCTGAATTCATACTACAGCATAGCAATAACATAAAGAGAAAAAGTTCCATATACAACCACAGAGCTTATATCGCAACTAGAACCATCTTTGTGGAGATGCTGGAGTTGGCTGAAAATATGTGTGAATGATTCATAAATGGTTGAAATCTCAACTATTCTGAAAGAAAACAGAAAAAGAGTATCAGCTCTGTGCTTTCATAAAACCTGTGCTTTTGTAACGTCAAACCTCTGAATAAAGAGAAAAAAGTAACAGTTATATGATATCAATCTGCAGGATAATTAGTTTACTAAAAGTCTTGAGCCATCCCTGATTCTTTATATACTGCAGTAAAAATGGGAAATATGTGAATATGTTTATTGAAATGTACAAATATGAATGTAAAAACAATGGAGTTTGCATTTTTCTAATGAGTTTGAAAGTCAATATTTGCATGGCCTGAATCCTCTTAGACAAGCTTTCTGTCATTTCTTTAAGTAGTCTTCAGGAATAGTTCTCCAGGCTTCTTGAAGGACATCTCAAAGCTCTTCTTTGGATGTTGGCTGTCTTTTGTTCGGTTCTCTGTCAGATGATCCCACACTGCTTCAGTAATGTTGAGGTCCGGGCTCTGGGGAGGATTCATCCCTCCATAAGACCTGTTGCCGCTGATTTTCAGTCCACTTCTTGTGTCATTTGGCATAGCTCAGCCTTTTCTCCCTGTTTCCCTTCCTTAAGAATGGCTTCTTGACAGCCACCCTTCCATGGAGACCATTTCTGATGAGGCTGGTGCCAACAGTAGATGGATAAACTGAAGGTCCTGTGTCAGGTCTTTGCTGGATTTTTTCCTCTTTCTTAAGGACATCACCTTCAGCTACTGTTCATATGCTGTAGATGGTTTTTTAGGCCTGACACTTCTTCTTTTGTCCAGTTTCCTCAAATGTTTTAAGGACACACTGCACACCATACTGAGATATGCCAAGTTTTCAGCTAATAGTTCTTTGGGAATCATCTTGTTTGTACAAAAATACTATTTTATGTTGGTCATAGTCAAAACATAAAACAAAAAATGTAGTTCAAGACTTTGCACTGATAGTGCTTTTCAAAGCTGTTGTTCATCAATGATAACTTCTAATTTTAATTTATCATCTATATTTGTAATGCTTTCTTGTAAGCTTGTAAGCTGCAGTAAATAGTAATGTTTTAAGCCCTGATTTAAATGAGTTGACAGTTTCAGCCGACCTCAGATATTCTGGAATTTTGTTCCACAGGCGGGAAGCATCGAAACTAAAGGCTGCTTCACCTTGTTTGGTTTTGATCCTGGGCACACTGAGTAAACCTGTTCCAGATGATCTGAGGGGTCTGGGTGCTTCATAACGTACAAGTAAATCAGAGATGTATTCAGGCTCGAGACCATTTAGTGCTTTATAGACAAGTAACAAGATTTTAAAGTCTATTCTTTGACACATAGGAAGCCAGTGCAGTGACTGAAGCACTGGCACAAAATTTCTGGCACATCCACGTATTGATTTCGTCAATGCACTTATTTAGTAGATATAGGGGACTGTAGTCATCTAGTGACACTGTTATATAAAGTTGTTTGTATGGTAGGAGATGTTATGATATTCCATAATCTGAGCAAGAGGGAGCATATAGATGTTGAACAGAAGAGGCCAACTCTTTCTCCCAGTAAAATGTTATGGTCAACTGTGTCAAATGCAGCACTGAGGTCCAGATATACCAGAACCGAAATCTTTGATGCATCACTGCTCAGATGAATGTCATTTAAAACTTTTACAAGTGCAGTCTCGGTGCTGTGATGTGCTCAAAATCCAGACTGAAAGGCTTCAAATAAATTGTTTTGCTCCAAGAACGTGTTAAGCTGCTGAAAAACAACTTTTCAATGATCGTTCCTAAAAATGGTAGGTTTGATATGGGCCTGTAGTTATTTATTACTGAGGCATCCAGATTAGGCTTTTTTAAAAGAGGTTTAATGACTGCCGTTTTCAGGGCCATTGGAAAAAGGCCTGACTGAAGAGAACAGTTGACTATCTGTAGTATATTTGATGCTATGCAGTTAAAAACATCTTTAAAAAAGCTTGTAGGCAGAGTGTCAAGGCAGCAGGTAGTGGACCTAAGGTTTCTAACTATGTCTGTCAGAGTAGCATAATTTAATGGGTGAAAAAGTGTTAAATTAACTGGAGTAGTCTTATGAGGCACAGGTGAAATAGCCACTGTGTTAGAGTTACAGACTGTCTGTCTTATCTTTGATATCTTGTCAAGTCACAGCCGTGTACTGGGTACTTGCTAACATACCATCTGAACTGAGATCACAGCTAAGATCAATTAATTTGGCTATCCTTTGTAAGGCAAGTGATGTAAAAACATTTAGCTATGAAACTGTTCTGGAGCCTCTTAAAGGATCTCATAACATTAGAGATGGAATTTTTCTTCGCAGCTTGGTAGCTGTATCAGAGGCACTGTTTTTTGTGTTTGTGCTGACAGTCTTGATGCTCATTCTCTTAGTGGACTCGTGGAAAGCTTTTCTGGACATTACATCTGTAGATTTTGTATTGGAGACCATTTAGATTTTCAGCATAAGGAAGTTCATTCAGGAGCTTTTCCACCAAGAACAAAAGATAACTATGATCTGCATGTCCAAACTGTAAGGGAAAATTCCTCCGTGGTTAATTTTTGTGGTGTGAAGAAAGGTTGTCCAATAACAGGGAAATTAAGTTATTTCCATTTTATCTTTTTGAAGGCATAATTCCACTAGAATTAGCCTTGTCTTCAAGCGTTTATTCGTAAAAAGTACTTCTCCTAACTGAACTCAATAATTTCATAACAGAATTTCCATACAAATGGACTGATAAAACTGATGGTCCCAAAATTATCCCCAAAAACTTTTTTACATTTGGAAAAGTATTGGTGGCAACGCACATGAAAATTGGATATTATTGAGATTATTGCCATTGATTATTGGTGAAAAGGTCCCCCTGAATGATGAAGCATGGCAAGTTCTTATGAATCTAAAAGATATAACTGAACTTACTGTGTCCTCTATTCATACTGAGGGAAGTATTTGCTACTTGGACACACTGATATCAGAACACCGCAACAGGCTATTGGAGGTTTTCCCAGAGCAAAAATGAACTCCAAAACACCATTTTTTGGAGCATTATCCTGACTTGATCAGAGGATTTGGTCCATTAGTTTGCCTCTGGACTGTGCACTTTGAGGCCAAACATAGTTTTTAAAGACAGTTGTTACACACTAACAGCTTCAGAAATGTACTATTATATATTATATATAGGGTCTGGCAGTGTACTTCTCAGGGAGTCCAGACATCCATACTTCTTCACTATCATTTGCCATTTCCTTTAACCTGCTCATGGGGAGACTGCTTGATCATCTGTCTGAATGAATAAGACTCTACTGGAGCACTTTTTGAGGGGCAGGCTGCATGTTCGTGCTACAGACTCCTGAGCACTGACCTCTCTGTGTTTGACATACGCCTGCATGATCTGCTTCATCTCGTCTTTTTCATTTACATTCCTTTTTTTAACCTCACAAATGACTCCATCAAGGTACTCGGTCATCTCATGTTCTGGCTTGGACACATAGGACATCATGTAGGCCAAACAACTGTAGTCATCAAACACAAACTGGATGTCCATGTTGGCATTCCAGGCTCTCAGTAGATCCGAGTTGTACGCATTGACCCAACATTCTTTTGGATGGCGCTTCAGGAGAATCACGTGGCTGTTGGTCAAATTGAAGACATTATCCAAATATTCTTCATAGGTCATGTTGCATCTCTGAAGCTCTGACAAATCATTAAATGAGACAGTTGGGTCACACGGCAAATCTCTCCCTGGCTTCGGTTTCTGTATGGCATCTCTTTGTTGCTCTTTTTAGACTTTACCCCACTTGTGCTGGACTGCCCATCACCCAGCATCTCCTCCAGTTTTCTGAAGTTTGGGAAGGTAATCATGGTGTGGTCCACGGATAATTTTGGAAAGCCAAATCTGCAGATTACATGACCTCTCTTGCATGACTTGGAGTGGTTCCTGCTGTGAACTTGGACCTCACACACAATCTTATGCAGCTCAGGGTCAGTGTCTGGGTCAGGCATCCGGCCCGTGATATAGCGGTCGATAAATTTGTACACGTGATCTTCCAGGTGTTCTCCAAATTTGGGGGCGTCTTTGATCCAGGCCAACATGTGGATATGAGGACTTCCTCTGGCTTGAAACTCCACCCTGTAAAAGTAATCTTCAACCTCGCCAATTGGTTGAGCTGGAGACAGAATCAGATGAGTCATCAAAGCGTTGACTCTCTTCTTGAACAGTCTCGCTTCTGAGGAGCTCACATTTTTCATTCCAGTCCAGCTGTGAAAAGTCCACCTGTTCTCCTTGCTGAGCCTTTATGGCCTCTATAACCTCAGGCCATCTCATTTCAGCAGCTGAAAATGTGAGAAAGAACGTCGGTTTGCCCAACTGTCTGACCATGGCATGGAGATCTTTAAGTGCTCATGAAGCGAGTTGCGTCTCTGTTGCTGATGAGTTTTTCCACTTTGTCTTTGTCCTGAAGCATCCTGTTTGAGACGATCTCTGGTAATCGGTTTACTTTTCCGCATCTGGATGGACATGCTGTTTGTGGCTATGTGTCTCTCTGTGGCAAACTGAGCAAAGAATAGGTAACTCTGATCAACTGCAAAGCGAGTGTCTGCAGAGAAGAGCCTTACATTAAAATACATACTGGGGGACACTTTAACTCCTCTGGCCTCACGTATGGTGTTCCTCCCAGTAGGAAATTGGACAGGGAAGGCTTTGGCTTCTAGTTTGGGTGTTGAAAAGAAGCCAACAGGTTTTTTTCCTTGGGCAGGTGCGATGCTAAATATTCTTTGACCATAGGACAAAATGTCTTGAGCTATGTCAGAGGGCCAGACCAGGACGTAGCTCATCTTTTCTGCCTCTGTGGGTTGTGGCTGTTGATCACCTGCAGATGGTTTTTGTGGCTCTATCTGGTCATTTTGCATGATGGATGCTGCATTCTCCTCTTCTGTATCCTCCATGAGACTTTCAAAAGAAGTGTCCTCATCAATTGATACATCTTTGTATTCTGAATGTATCTCTTTCAGTTTTAATAACCCAGCTAACTCGTTCTTCATGTTTACAGTGTAGACATGTTGATAGCCTTTGTATCTGATGTGTCGTTTTAGTTTAACTTGTAACAACTGGGCTTTGTGTCTGGATCTTGGGAGGCAGTTTACAGTTGCTTCCACCTCTGATGGCACACAAACCACAGCACCATGTACAGCTCTCTGTCGTCCCTTTGGCAATGCACCAATTTTGGCAAATGGCAATATTTTTGCAATTAATTGTCTTTCTGATACATTTAATTCACTCAGCTCTGGTGGGATGGGTGCAAATTGTTTGCCACAGCAATGGAATACATTTTCCCCCTCTTCAAATGACCGGGAAGAGTGTTCTGTGGCACACTGCAGATCAGAGTTGGTCCTTCCTGAATTTGTTCCCCGAATGCAGATATGGCAGCTTGCATGACATCACTGACCACAGGCTGAATTTCAGGCTGCACACTTTGCTGGCAGGGTCTTGTGATGTGTCTGTATTTCCTCCTTATTCTCAGGGCACACTGCAACTTGTGATGTATGCGAAGTGAAGGATTTGCAGCCAGTCTGTCTCTCTTTTGCTGTGTACAGCGCTGAATGTGATGCTGCCTGA
This sequence comes from Leuresthes tenuis, assembly GCF_036924035.1. Classification (NCBI taxonomy): domain Eukaryota; kingdom Metazoa; phylum Chordata; class Actinopteri; order Atheriniformes; family Atherinopsidae; genus Leuresthes; species Leuresthes tenuis. The sequence goes on along the minus strand of NW_027325360.1, from coordinate 27,481,970 downwards.
AAGCAGGATCCGTGTTGTATCTGTGAACCTTTTCTGCCTGCCCTGAAATGTTGGATCAGTAGCTTTATATCTCCTGACAACACAGTCCCTCTTCTTGTTTTGAACACGAGCATCAGTATGGTACATTTGTGGGCTCTGACTTTTTCGTGGATCTGCTGATAACAGCTTTTGGATGATAACAGACATTGCTTATGAAATCGAGAATCCTTCACATATTTGTTCTCAGTGCCTGTGATTTTTTTTTTTTTTTTTTTGGTTCTTCATCCTGAACAGCTGTGATAATGTTGTCTGTCACGCTGGCTTCTCACCTTGCGTTTTAAGACATCGGATGTTGTTCGCTTCTGGTTTTGGCGTTTACTTTCTTTTCGAATTGCTTTGCGACGCCGCTGTTTATTTAATTTGGAGACGTCTCCCGTTGCCTCTGCAGTCAGACTCGGTACTCGGTCGCCAACATTTAATTCCAGATTTTCAGCAGTGCTGGTCTCTGGCACTGGGTCTTCTACAGAGCTTTGTGCTTCAATCGTCTCTGTGTGTGCTGCGGGGGTTGACTCAGCACTCTTCTGTGCAGCTGCAGCTGATGGACGTCCCCTGGAAGCATTGAGTGCTTCAAAAGAAACTGGCACAAACTCATAGCTGGGCTTACCTCCACAATCTCCGAACAGCTCGTGCATGTGGCTGACCAGGTGACTGGGGTGAGTGAAAGTCTGCATAATTGCAGTTCCACCTGGGAGAGGCAAACCTGAAGTACTTCTGGAGTAAGAATCAAAGAATCCGTATCTGCAGCACGGAACACAGCAAAGCACTCGGGTGAAACCACGAGCAAAGTGTGGCTGACATCTTCAGACAGACACTCCAGGCGTGTGGCAAGGGGCAGCCACATTTCCTTCTTTCAGGGCTGTCTTCTTCATCTGTCAGAAGTCATGTTTTACCATTATGGGCCTTTACCATTTACCATTATTTACCATTTACCCATATATATTATATATATTGTCACTTGCCTCAAAGCACCAAATGATGATGGCATACTATTCACATGATAATGCATTGAAGCCCTCACTGTGTGTCACTAAAGTATCATCTCTTCCATTGGAACTACTGATGTAGAAATACAGTAGTCCCTTAAGGAAGTTTATCCAACACAAGCCTCTGTGAATTTGACCAGTGCACTGACTCATCATGGAACTAAATATGCTGCAGGAATGGTTTGCCCTATGGATCAGCTGGTGGTTTTCCCAACTTTGTTGAAATTTTACAGATTGTTGTCTGAAGCAATGACTTCCTTTTTATTGTGAAGTTGGTCAACAGCTGGTATGATGAAGATTTTAGAGCATTTATATTGGATTCTTCTGGGAGAATGACCTTAATACATCACAGTGTACCTGGTGACACTTACCCCTTAACAGCATATTGTGTTGATGGCAAGCTAATGGTGTCACTAAAACGTCTCATTGTTTTCTAGTGTTAGGAGAAAAAACTCACAGATATCACCTGCCTTTTTCTTTTTTCTTTTGGTTGTTGTGTAGATGGACTCCATTGCCTTGAGAGTAATTATAGGACAGCAGATTGTGAAGCTTGTACTCTCTTCAGGAATACCCAGCACCGTGGAGGAGTTGCATGAGACTGTGGGGGAGACTTTTGAACTAATTGAGGATTTCACCCTGCATTATTTTGATGAGACCTTTGGTGGTTTCTTTACATTTCACTCTCCCAACCAAATCAAAGATAAGGGTACCGTCCAAGTTGTGAACATTCCATCAGTAGTGCTTACATTGATTCCTCAGAGTGAAAATCAAACAAGTGTACCGTAAGCAGCATCAATGACAGTTCAGGTTCTTCTGCTTGTAGAAGCACAGATGACCAAACAGACAGAACATACTCTCCCCTCTTCAAAGTCTTCAGAGGACCTCATGGCCAGATGAAATTGTCATTCCACTTTTCTCTGTAACAACAGAGACAGTACTGAGAAATGCCAATGAAGTCTTTGCTAAAAATTGCAATGTTCTGAACAATACTCATGTAAAGTCAGAAACCATGGGAAAATTAGCTGATTACATGTACAGCTGCACAGCCCCCCCATTGGCCTTCAGATCAGTGAGGTGGCAGAGGCTTTAGTCAAAAAGCACCCATATCTGACAGAGCCAGGCAGTCGTAATGGCTGGATTGGATGGATGGATGGTGTCTTAAGTACAAGATGGGAAATTAGAGGTCAAAGTTACGAACTCTTGGAGTTCCAGAGGTTACTTGCAACTCACTGAAAAACAAGCACCTGATGACAAGGCTCTAGCAAAGAATATAAAGAAAGAACGGAAAGGAGAAGTGCTGTTTCTGCCACACTATTCAGCAGAAGATGGTAAAAACAACAAGAGCTGGATCGACAACAACTGAATGATGAGTGTGAGAAGAAAAACAGCACAGCCATCAAGGATTTAATCAAAGACATGACATCATCAACCAACAGCTGAGTGTTAGAGACATCAAGGACAGATGGCCTGCTTTGTTTGATATCTCCAAAGTAAGTTTGACCCTTTTTAGGAAAAACTGCATGTATCACACTTGAATGCCTTTTAAAGTTGTGGAACAATCTTGTAATATTTTCATTGATATATTGCTAAAGATTTTGCTGAATTGAAATGATCTGATTTTTAGCATTTTGTCCTTGCTTTTTGTCCTCTCTTGTCCAGGGGTTTCATAGGATCACAGCACTGAACCGTGAGCCAAAATTCATGTCAACGTTGGACTTGTATTCCTCCAAACTGCTGTCCTTGTTCCAAGCCAAGAAGGGTGCTGCTGGACAACGCCATACGGCACAGTTACATGTTCTGCTTCAGGTAATAAAGATTTCATCCCCAACACAGCCTTCACATTTTTCATTCAAGGTCTCTGATTACTTCAGGCACTTTTATATTGTTGTCAGACAATTTTGATACAATTTGACTCTCTCGCAATTTTTCTAAGTGTTTAATTTATGCACTGTTTATTCAAATGCCACAGTTATGTTTAAGCTCATACAGACAAGCAAAATTCTGTTTTAAGTTTTGTAGATTTATGTTTTGCCTACAGTTGATACTTTCTGCTTTCTAGAGTAGAGTTTCCATTGAGAAAAAAGAGTAAAAAAAGAGACCAAGAGTTAAAAGTAATCCTCTGATGTCTCATTGACCATCTGGGAGAGGATGCAAGTACCTTTATGAAAACCTTTGGGGTTAGCGCAATAAATCACTTTTCGGAATTTCAGTAGTTTGATATTTTTGCTTGTGAGATCATATAAAAGTTTTAAGATACTGAGATCATTTGTCCAGAAAAACTAGCCATATCTAGAACCCAAGAAAACACCATTTTCTCAAAAAGTTTGGAGAATCCAAATGTTTTGAGTGTCTGTGATTTTATTTTATTATTTTTTTTATGTCCATGTCTTGAAATATGTGGGATAAGTGTGAGCCTAAATGAGTTACTTCTCTTTTTGAAGGAGGATGCTGATGCTGTCTGTGTTCAAGAGGCTTTGGCTGAGGAGGTGATGAAGATTCACCTGCTGCAGAACAAAGATGGGTCAGTCGAACCTACTGATGTGGGCATTGTTATTGAGGGCATCACTGTTCTCAGCAAACTCGGGAATTTCAACAGAGCCTGTTGCTGTCTGTTGGGACTGGCCTATGCTCTGGATCTGAAATACCCCAAGAATCTCAAATACACTTTTGAGGTATTTCAAAAAGTGTTCCTGGAGCTGGATCCAGGAAACCTTTCGGTTAAAATTCAGACTGAAAAATGACCTCTGTGCGTTGTAGATGACAACATTTCGCAAAGCTGTTCTTAAAGCATTGTGACAGGCCATATTCATCAAAAGCTTTAGCTAATGTATTACCATATGTGTTGACCTTTCCATCGTTAAAAAAAAAAGCAAAGGTAACTTAAATTGTTTCCATACAGGTCATTAGCCTGAGGGAAGGCTCAAGCCAGTTCTTGTATAACTTAGCAGGTATAGACAAAACACCATGTGCCTTTTTCATTATTTTACTATTTTGGTTTATAATTCTAGCTGTATTTATATCTTTGTATTCACTCTCCTGGTTGACTATTATTCATTACGGTGGAAAAGGTTTGTCAGTAAATGGGAGATGGTCATCTTTTTTTTTTTATAAAATCTTATTTTTTTTATAAAAAAATGAATGCTCCTTTTAAAAAACAAATCTGTTGGTAGAAGTTGTTGCCATGTCTTGATTTCCCATTGATGTTTGCTGTTATGTCACTTTGAATGATAGGAAGTGTCACTGTTCATTGTGTTCCTGCTAGATACATATTTTAATTTGTTCCAGGCTCTGTCGTAATGATGTCAGTAAACTACATCAGAAAAAAGCTTATTTCAAATTGGCAATTAAGACAGCATTACCAGGACTTTGATTATACTCACACAAGAACATGCAAAATGAATAATTACCCTGCAAAAACATTATGCAACAACACAACAAATCATTAACCACAGAAGTTTAGTTACAAGGTGGGAACATGTCACATCCTGGTCTTTTTTTTTTTTTAAAGTTGTACATGCTCTCAGAATTTTATTTATTTATTTTTTTTAACAAGGTAACAGTGCAGATGTTTCTTTGCAGGATTTATATTTCTTGGGTGTTTTTTTCCTTTGCTTCTTTTGTCAGTTGGCCCCTTTTCTGAAACAGTAAAGCCACTGAGTTCCCTTGAGTCCCTTATATTCTTCATATAGCACATTTTTCATCTGGCCCTTAGCAACAATTAACCAGTTTAACCAGTTTTAACATGCAAGCAAGTTTAGATACTAATTCATATTAAAAAGCTGTTGTGATGGGATGTTTCACCCATGTTTGATCTACTGAATACAGAGTACAATTTAGCTCACTGTTTTTAGAGAATAAATGTGCTCAAGGTGTAATTCACAAAGTTTGGTTTAGTCTTAAGTTTAGTTTAAAATATAAAGTAATTGCTGTAAATGAAATCTGCCAAGCATTTAGTAGTACCTACTAAATTTTTTGTGGTTTTGACTGGCTTACCGTTGTTTTCACTTACAATTTCAATTGCATTTACTCAATTTTGTATGTTACTGTAACAGTTATAATTGTTCATGTCAACTTATTGTATACAAGTTTGAATTACTCAATTCATAGGGTAAATGAATGAGATTTAACTGGTTTTACGTTTGCGCATTATTTATATATAAGTAAAAATGGCATAAGTGTAAAAATGTTGCACCCAAAAAATGTAAGTAAATATCAGTTATACCTTTTAGAGTGTACATGCTGATAAACCATTTACCCTATCTATAAATAACCAACCTTTTATTAGAGAAAATGTGTAACAACACATTTTTGAGAACTGTTCTCACCAAAGAATATTTCCCATGTTCTCTCAAAGGAAAACATATTTTAAAGGATTACTCCTCATTAGATACGAAGAGAATTAGGTGTAAATTTCTTAGTTTTCCTATCTCTCCTAAAGCGAAAGAGGTTCACTTTAAAACAATGAATGACATTTCCCCCTGTGGTGAATTCTTAAGACTCAAATTCAATTTGAACTGTAACGAATGTGCTTTCTGTAAAACAGAAGTGGAAACACTTGAATATTTAATGTTCTTTTGTAGTTTGTCTGTTTTGTTTTGGAAAGATTTTAAAAACTGAATAACCTATAATAATAAATGTTACAATGATGTGAAATTTGGCTTCATAATGGAGGACAGAAAACTAGAATATAACAAATAATTTGATCATACTCGCCAAGTATGTCATGTTGAGTGTCATACACTGCTTGTTTTATCTTTTCTGTTATGTGCCTTGTGTATTTGGTTTAAGTTGCATGTTTATTTATATTTTGTGTTTTGGATTTTTTTAGGTACAATTGTGTGTGTTTTTATAATGTAGTTTCTTTTAGTTATTGCATGTATTATGTTGAAACGGCAATTGGTAATTGCAAGCAGCGACTGCACCTGTTGGCTAACCGCTACAGCCAATCAGCTTTGGTCTGAATGGACGCGGACCAACAAGAGGCAGCGGCGGGAGGAGGGACTCGAGGGCTGACCAGAGACGCCAGAGTAGGAGTTTCTGCATAAAAGCTGTGAGTCCCTGATGTACGTGCACTGTTATCTGTAGACTCAGACCCACTCAGAGAGAGAGAGACAGTGACCCTCCTGTCCGCATAGTAGACTGCCGGCCATGTTCTGTATTTTTAGGTCCGCGGCGTTGCTGGGACCAGTTCGGGAGCACCGGAGGCCGGATGAGGGGAAACGGCACGAGGAATGGTGCGTGGACGACGGCTCGCGGTGGCTATCTGGCGTGGCAGAAGGTGTAGCGCGGACCGGAGAGAAGGCTGAAACATGGTCGTGGACTGTAAATTTTTAGTAAAGCTTTTAATTGTGCTTTTAAAGAGGGCTCCCACTCCATTTTAAAGAACGGACATTGCTATTTTTCCAATAAATGTCTTTTATTTGTGATTCTGGTTTGGCTCGTTGAGTACTGCTCACCATCGTAGTAGCAAAGAACTGCAATGTGCAATATGACGGTTTGTCAACCTTTACTTTTGATTGATCCCCTTATATTATTATTTTCATTGCGTTACTTTTATATTATTCTGAAAGTAACACATTTTGTAACTTGAATTTGAATATGCTTTTTCGTAATTTGCAATAATAAAGGAAAATATGTGTACATATATAAACGAACCGCATCTGCCTATGGGAACAGGATGAGTCTGTGCCAAAATAACGGATCTCAAGCCCAATAATAGGTTCCTTCACTTTTTATGCACACCAGCCTCATCGGTGCCATGTGAACGGCTCTTTTCAAAAGCTGGAGAAGTTGCTTGAATTTTTTTTTTTTTAAAGCCCTCCATGCCTCAAAGACAGGTAAGCATAATCACTTTTTCACATGTTATGACACATGTTCATATTATTTATTGACGGTATAAATATCCTTCCTTTTTTTTATATACCCGCTAAATCCAACTGGCGTGTCGCGGGGGGACTGGAGTCTATCCCCGAGAGGCGGGATACAGGTCATATTTTAAAAATACCAAAGACATTTCAAACTTAAATTAAAATATAAAACACAATAACTTAATTATTGTATACTCATTAAGTCAGTTGAGTCTCTCGACTAGGTTGTCTGCAATGATGTTTAAGATCCAGCAGGTGTCAGTACTGAGCAACACATCAATACACTGCCGCAAAGTTTCACGAGGCCTCATCTACCCATCACTACTTTAAAATCTTCCAATTTGCCTCCGTCTGTGACAGAAGCTGTCTTCAGCAGGCGCTGGAGAATGACCAATCATAAGAGGGCCGGGGGTCAGCCTTGGTTTCCGCCCCCAGTCAAAAGTCCTTGCTTGGAGCGAGCAGAACTCCACCGCGAGCGAGCACAGGGGAGAGCGGGAGAGGAAGATCAAACAAGTGCGCGCGGCAGCTGAAATCCGCGCGCGTGCAGAGCTGTTTACACTCGCCCGACTTCTGACTCAAATATAACGCCAAACACGGCTCAATAACTAACTTTCGTGACATGCAAGTGGGAGCACCTCTTTCGAAAGCTCTGCTTATGTAACGTCGTGAAACAGATAAAAACGTAGGAACAGACAGTAAGAAGAAGCGACTGAGTTGTGCTGCTGCTGTTGGGGGAGCTCCAAGCCCAAAGAACCCGAAAAAAACATGTCTGCATGTGAGTTTGAATCGCTGGAGAAATCTCTGGAGTCTCACCTGCCAGAGGCCGAGTTGGCGGAAGTGAAACGTTTATTATTCGGGAGGGACACGCAGTGAGTTGACGCGTTTTTGTCTCATTAATCAGTGTGTGGTGAACAAGGCCAATGTAAACTCACTTTGTGCTGCTTTTTCTTTTCCAATTGTTAAATTATTACTCTGCTGAGCGGACTTTGGCCAGCTGCCTCCGTGCTGCTCGGTGCAACGCGCAACCTTTCACCTGTCCAATGAAAGGATGACTAATTAAAAGCCTGAAGAACTCATGCATCCAGTTTGTGTCCGGACAGGACTCACAGTTCTGAGCAACACTTATTAACCGATTATGCCATAGTGTGAACATTTTTGCAAGTAATAGCACATCAAGAACTGAAATTTGACATTCAGGAGCATTTACATGTAAAATAAAGGTCAGTTTCAGTGCAATAAAAGATATGATTTGTCCCTACCAGGTCTTAAGATTAGGTAAATAATGTTCAGATGCACAACAACAGGTGACATATTACAACCTGTTGTTACAACCATAATGCAGAGCCAGTGTGTAAAAAGAACATCACTGGAATAAAGAGGATAAGTAGCAGCATGTTAAAGGTTAAAGTTCATGACAGCACAATTAGAAAAAGACAGAAAAGGTATGGATTGTTTGGCAGGGTTGCAGGAGAAAGCCTCTTCTCTCTAAAAAGAACATGGCAGCACAGCTTAGGTTTGTAAAGTTACATCTGAACAAACTACAAGACTTCTGGAACAATGTCCTTTGGACAGAGCAGACCAAAGTGGAGATGTTTGGTCATAATGCACAGCAGCACGTTTGGAGGAAACCAAACACAGCAGATCAGCACAAACACCTCATACCAACTGTCAAGCACGGTGGTGGAGGGCTGACTGAAATGCTGTGCATAAACGAGTGCTGCAGACCTCAATGAACTGCAGCAACGTTGGAAAGAAGAGGGGGCCAAAGTTCCTCCACAGCCATGTGAGAGACTGATAACGTCATACAGAAACCATTACTTCGACTTATTGCTGCTAAAGGTGCTTCTGCCAGCTGTTGGATCTTTTTGGGGACTCAGTTTTTCATTGCTTCTACATTTCAGTTCAGTTTTAATTGAGCTAATAATGACACGTTGTGACAGGTCATGTTTTGGTTGTCTTAGGACGTATTCAAGACCTGGTAAGGACCAGATTATTCTATTTATTTTGAAACCCCAAACTTGAAATAAAAGGTATACCATCCAGATAATGTTGAGGAGTAGTTTTAGTTTAGGTTAGTTTTAGCAGACCCACACAGTTCTGGTACAACATTGTGGGCAGTCTCTTGGTAGAAATGCTATAATATTCATAATCCTGTTTTCATTAGAGTAGAATCATTTGAAGAAATGTGATTACGTTACTGTGAGCCGTAAGACATATGTTGTTCTTTCAGTCCGTCATATTCTATTGCAAAGAATGTTTGGCCCAAATATGGCCCTCATTTATGGCTTTCATAGGGCCTACATTTAGCCTTGAATGATGGAGTTGACTCAGGGTGAGTGGGGATTCCTAACTGCATGATGAAGGGTCTGTTTTCTCACAGGAAGTTGGACCTCCCGTCCTGTGCTGTGGAGGCTGCATCCAAGCAAGACTTTGAGCTGAGAGGACACAAGTTTGATGCAGTTCAGGAGCAACTGAGACCGACCAGAAGGATCCGGGTGGGACTCGTCCAGCACCGCATCGTTCTGCCAACCGACGCTCCCATCCTGGACCAGGTCAGAACTCACTCATATTACCTCTCAGAGCATCACGTGTACATGAACTTGTTGCAGTATGGAAAGAGAGAGTTAGAAACCAATGTGAGGAAGCTAATAGAATTAATTTGTTTCTGTTTTTTCTTTTAAAGGTGACGTATTATGGAAAAAACACATATTTTCTGTTCTTGGGAGCTTATAATAGGATGTCTGAAGTCACCGGCAAGTGAAAAACGCCCCAAAAACAAAATCCTGGCATTTTTTAAGTTCCCCCTTTGCTCGATAGTTCTTCATTTAATGAGCCATTCCAATATTCATTTCAAAATGACTTCTCAAGTTCACTCCACCTCCTCTGCTAAACCTCGACCTCTAAACCCCTCCTGTTTGCATCCACCTTGCTAGACGGATGAAGGCAGCCTGTAGTACAAATGTTCTGTTGTCAGCTGTACTGAGCATGCATCTTCCATCTACCAGCAGCCTCAGAGGCTGTAAGAGCCCAATGGATAAACCAGATTTGGGGGTAATGTTCCAGCAGAGTTAGCCAAAGACTGTATGTGCAGCAACTAACTGTTTTAACAACTTGGTCCAGTTCAACGTTGGACTGAAGAAACTGAGCCACAAAGACGGATCAGTTCCAACTCTCAGAGCTTGAACTTCAGAGCAGGGAAATGGAAGTCTCTGAGAAATAATTCCTCATGCTTTATCCATTTATTTATTTTTTCCTTTAGCAGTCGCTAACGCTAACAGCTTCGCTAATGAAGATGAAGCACACCAACTTCTGAGGAGTTATTGCTGTTACTTACTGAAAGATGAACATTATTGTTCCCACATTACTTTGAAGCTTTCTAGTTGAACGGTTCCGTTCTGTTGTTAGACAACGTAACATTCTGTTACTATTGCTTGGTCCATTACTGTTGATGAGAGAGGATATTTTACTAGCATCTGCTGCTAACTTACAGATACACTGCTAAACTATTTCCCTGTATTGGGCTGCCGGCCTCACCGAATGGGTGGGGTTTAGCACTTGCTCACTCTCCACCCCTCTAAGCAGAGTGCTGCAGCAAAGCTGGGGTCAGACAAGGGCACCATGGGTATTTTGACCAAAGCCTATGTCATACAGCTCAACAAGACCTCAGAAAAGTGTGAAAAATGATTAAAAAACGGGGCAGAATACATCGCATTTAAAGGTCTCAAGAAATACTAAGAAAGTTTTGCATGTCAAATGACCTCCCCTTACAGATCAATGCCATGCATAGCCGTGTCGGTGAAATCGTCGAGGTCGCAGCCATGTGTGGTGTTAACATCATCTGCTTTCAGGAGACCTGGAGTGAGTGCTTTCACGTCTCTGAGCCACAGAATTTCATATGTATCACACGTTACATATGCGGTTGGTACATGTTGGTTTTTGTGTTCACAGCCATGCCCTTTGCGTTCTGCACTCGTGAAAAAGAACCGTGGACAGAGTTTGCAGAGTGTGCTGAAGGAGGAAACACCACCCGATTCTGCCAAGAGGTGAGACAGTTCAGGTGTGCTTCTGTGCAGTTGAACAGGGGAAAACATTGTCTGATCGTTGTCTATTTCTGCCTTTAGCTTGCCAAAAAGTACAACATGGTAGTTGTTTCTCCGATTCTTGAAAGAGATGAGCGACACGATACTCTGTGGAACACAGCGGTGGTGATCTCCAACTCTGGAAATGTGCTGGGAAAAAGCAGGAAGAACCACATTCCCAGAGTGGGAGACTTTAATGAGGTTAGAAGGTGAACTAAAAGATCCATTGCAGCTGTGTGGATTTTGTCCATCTGCGCTGATGTATATGTCTTTACGCTCAGTCCACATATTATATGGAGGGTGACACAGGCCACACAGTGTTCCAGACACAGTTTGGGAAGATTGCTGTGAACATCTGCTATGGTCGTCATCATCCCCTCAACTGGTTCATGTACAGTATGAATGGAGCTGAGATCATCTTCAACCCATCCGCCACTGTTGGAGCTCTCAGGTACGAAACAGATCAAAGCTACCAATCAAAGCCCTTCTTTAAGTAGTTCAGCCTCACAGAGTATTCTTACTGTCCATGACCTGTTTCGCTGTTATTATACACTGTTATGGGGTCATGCTAAAGAAATTCTAACCACCCTGGTTAGAATTCTGCTTTCACCCGATCTGTGTCCAATCTCCCTCTGAAAGGTTCCCGTGGGCAAAAATCTAAGACTAATCTGGACATGTGGTGGAATTGGGTTTGATTGGTGTGTTTCTCTCTGGAGTTGTGGCTCTAGCAAGCTGCATATCTGCAGCAGCACAGTCCTTGGCAATCTAAATCGCGATGTCAGCCATCCGTCTGTCTCCGCAAGGATATCTACACGCTCTCGGAACACACGCTCTCTTCCAGGAGCCTGACGCTCTAAGGCATCCAAAAGTAGCAAGTCAGCCGCTGGTTACACCCCACATTGACTTTGTTATATCCAGAGTCAAATTAACCTTCAATTAGCACATAATTTAAGTCAAACAGAATAATGTCAGCATAATTATGGGGTACAATGTATATATTTATTTCTGATTGCTTCAAAGTAATGAAATGTACATTAGTCAAGCAAACTTGATTCGAATAACAGCGGACTATTTTACGTGACTCCTACAGGTCTGATCACTCGTAAATTCTGTTTGTACCTGAAAGAAAACTCAAAATGTGAAAAATTGATGAATGCGGCAAGTTCTCTTAAATCATTTGTACGCACCACTTAAGAGCAAATTTGTTCGTACGAGTGGCTCTTGCATGAGGGACATTGTTCCAGAAGTCTTGTGGTTTGTTCAGATGTAACTTTACAAACCTAAGTTGTGCTGCCATGTTCTTTTTAGAGAGAAGAGGCTTTCTCCTGCAACCCTTCCAAACAAGCCATACTTGTCTTTTTCTAATTGTCATGAACTTTAATATTTAACATGCTAACTGAGGCCTGTAGAGTCTGACATGTAGCTCTTGGCTTTTTGACCTTGAGGTGAACTTGCTGGGACGTCCACTCCTGGGAAGATTGACAGCTGTATCCAAGTGCACTTTATCAGCTGCACCTGGCTGCTACCATCTCAATTCTTATGGAAGCAGAATGAGCTTTCCACACAGTGCTTTTGGATTTTATTAAAAGAAGAATGGAATATGTCATGTGTTGGTGTTCATCTGAGGTCGTGTTTAATCTGATCTGAAGAGCTGGCACAGGCTATATGTTTTATTTTATGTCCTGATTCTTAAAACCTGAGAACTGAATTACAGTGTCCTTTCTTGTTTCTTAATCACATTTTATTCTTCTTTCCCTGCACAGCAGCAACACAAAACAAAGGCTTTACAACAGCTAAAGAGGTGTTGTTTTAATTAAATTAAGTTTTTTTCATTCTCCAAACCTACCTTTGCTCATTAAGTTCCATAGTATCTTAATCTCTCCTTTGGGCTCGTTTCCAAAATGTATCTCCTGATGCTGATTCTTTTCTTGAGGATGCAGGAAAGATCCACTCTATGGGAATTCTATTTATGGATGCGGCTGCACAGTTGAACAGTGTCGCACCACTCCAGAGTCTGCTAAAGAGTCTCTTTCTGGGTTTTTTTCGGTCTTTTAGGAAGTTTTCCTGGTCTAAACTCACTAAATCACTGTTGTTATTTACAGAAGAAATGGCTCGTATACGTGTAACTTTTTAAAATGTTCTTTTTCGTACAATGGGAATCGAATGAGAGTCACGTCATTACGTGTGCACTGTACGTATACATAAACAATGATGTTATTTCTTCTCCACAGTGAGCCTATGTGGCCCATAGAGGCCAGGAACGCCGCAATAGCTAACCACTGCTTTACCTGCGCCATCAACCGCGTTGGGACGGTAAATCTGCTGCCATCACACTCATAAACGCAGCATCATCTGATTTTAATTCCATTTGTAAAACTCTGTTTTTGTACGCAGGAACATTTCAAAAGTGAATTTACTTCAGGTGATGGGAAAAAAGGTAGGGATTCAGAGTTCCATCATTTCTGTTGTTGTTGTACAGTTAAAGCAAAGGAATGGGATGTGGCTGAATCTAAATCTGCGTTTAGAGTTTACTTTAAAAAGAACTTGCTGCAGTAAACTGTAGCCGACCGGGCCTTTAAACCAGAATGAGTCTTCCATCTTGTACCATATTGTAGCCGTAACTGACGGTTCTCCCGGCTTTTGCAGCTCACCACGACTTTGGACATTTCTACGGGTCCAGTTATGTTGCTGCACCTGATGGCAGCCGCACCCCAGGGCTCTCTAGGACCCGGGATGGACTGCTGGTGGTAGAACTGGACCTCAACCTGAACAGACAAGTCAGCGATAAATGGAGCTTTAAGGTAAATACAGAAAATTCTTATTATATATCCTGTTTTATCTAGAATAAAGTTGTAAGAAAGTACTATCTCTCCCGCTCTGTTGTAATATAGTAAGAATATGAATTCCTTTTATACACAACAAGGCTGTGCTTACTTACTTTTACTCCTGCTATCACAAGCATGAATGTCACACATCTTAAATATTCTGTATTTGCTCTTGCAATGACTGGTTGGTTTATTTTGGTCATTTAAATGTAATTATTCCAAATGCTAATTTAATCTGTTAACTGTATCTTCTTGTGCAGATGACTGGGCGGTATGCAGAGTACGCAGAGGAACTTACCGAGGCCGTAAGACATGACTTCAAACCCAAAATGGTGAAGGAGTAGAACATACTCACATGCAGCGTATTGTACATTTATTATAGTGCATTTCTGCAAATAAATCCCACCTTCCCAGTCACACCAAAGACTGTGTGATTCTTTCACCATTTTAAGTGAGTAGAGTCCAGCCGGGGCCCCACTATTTATAAAGGGATAACTGAAGTGTCTTCATAATTTCATAATTTGACTGAAATCAAGCATCTTCCACCACCACTGATGACAAGTATGAGATGTTAAATTCAAAATCGGGTAGCATGCAGTTCTGTGTCCCTATTCGCCCCTATTTTCTATACATTTATGTTTATGCACTTAGCCGAGGCTTTTATCCAAAACGACTAACAATTGAAGATATAAGAAGCTATATAAAAAGCTAACAATAAACTACATAGAAGGAACCCACTGGTCAGACTATCTCGACTCTGTCACCTCTGACAGAGTGCAGGCATAGAGGAAGGTACAGAAAGATAAAGTGCAGAGATACAGGGGGTAGGCAAGTACAAGGTTTACTTTCCAAACTAACTATACTTTCTTCTAATCTTTTAAAGTGGTCATGAGCAATAGTTCTTCAGGCTTTCTGAAAGTATTTCAAAGTTTTTTTTTGGACATTGGCTGCTTTTAATGTACCTGACCTTTAATCAGAGTAATGTATTTGTTTTATTGATTAATTTAACACAGACTTATGCATAATTCAAGCATAAAAAAAAGGCCCCAAATTCAAGGGATGCACCTGTTGTGTCGACACATCACGCAACTTAGCAAGAGACCAGTTTTCATTTGGATCTTTAGGCATTTGTTATTAGCAGCCTGTCACAAAGACAGATAATGGCCACGAATCTGGGAGACGCGGCCAATGTCTGTAGCTGCATCTATGACAAAGCCAAAGAAAGCTCATTTGAACACAAAACAGTGTTTTTGCAGCAACAAGGTGATTCCCAAAGAGCTATTAGCTGAAAACTTGGCATATATCTGCATGGTTGCAGCATGTCCTTAAAACATTTGAGGAAACTGGACAAGTGGAGGACAAAAGATGAAGTGTCAGGCCTAAAAAACTATCTACAGTAGATGAACAGGAGCTGAAAGTGATGTCCTTAAGAAAGAGGAAAAATCCAGCAAAGACCTGACAGGACCTGAGAGATGCATCTGGACCTTCAGCTATCCATCTACTGTTGGCCCAAGCCTCATCAGAAATGGTCTCCATGGAAGGGTGGCTGTCAAGAAGCCATTCTTAAGGAAGGGAAACAGGGAGAAAAGGCTGAGCTATGCCAAATGACACAAGAAGTGGACTGAAAATCAGTGGCAACAGGTCTTACGGAGGGATGAATTCTCCCCAGAGCCCGGACCTCAACATTATTGAAGCAGTGTGGGATCATCTGACAGAGAACCGAACAAAAGGCAGCCAACATCCAAAGAAAAGCTTTGGGATGTCCTTCAAGAAGCCTGGAGAACTATTCCTGAAGACTACTTAAAGAAATGACTGAAAGCTTGTTTAAAAGAGGGCTGTGATGGAGAATAAAGGAGCTCAGACCAAATATTCCATTTCAAGGTGGTTAGAACTGTACAAACTCTGTTTTTAGCTTATTGACTGTATATCCATTTATGTTTGCACATTTTTCAATAACCAATAATAATAAAAGAAATGTAGTAAATAATAATTATAATAAAAATAATAATGATAAAAGAAACGTACACACAGTTCTGTAATAATAATAACATTTAGTTTAGTGACCTGTGACGTCTGTTTCACAGCAGTGTCTTTGGTAAATTTGCTCTGTGGTTAAAAACCTGTCAAAGTTGCGATTCACAGAGTCAGCTGCGTGAAGACTTCTCAAACATGATGAATGAATAAAAGCATTCAAGCTTTTTGGGAAAATTCTTGTAAATATTTTGGGTTTGACCAGGTAGAATCTCATGAAACCTCATGAAAAAAGACAAAAATAAAGATGCAGCGTATGTTCAAATCTTTTAATCATACCATAATAAATGCAACTCTATCTTTATAAAAAATAAGCATTGCAGTTTAAAATGTGCCTTTTTTTCCCCACCAGAAAGCACATTCAGAGGGAGGTGACTTTTTGTGGATCAGGAAAAGCATTTTCATTTAAATTACACAGCTGTGTGTGGTATGAAAAATGTAGTGCAAAAAACATACATAAGAGCAACTTTAAAAATAAAAACAGAGAAACCGAGGGATAGTGAAGACATTACCCAATGTACAGAACACGACCCGTCCGACCTGACCGGGGATGCAGCCTTCCGCCCGACACGTTTCCATGGCGCACGAATCGTTTCTCCAGTGACGTGAATCAAAGCGTCGCTTCATCGCGTCTCTGTTCACGTTCTTCTGCTAACTACGGCACTGAACTAGCACAGTCACACCTCAGAGCTGTGACCACCTGAGATTCCCATTGCGCCACTCCGTCCTGTATTCCCTGTTCACTGAATCATCCCAATAAAAAGGTGAGTTAAAAAGGTGGGTGAGGGCTAAAGATGAGCACCTTTGCACCAACACTGAACACAACAAACCGTTTGAATGCCCAGTACTGTATGTTAGCAACACCAGCCCTGAATCATGTGCACAGTAGTTTCTGATGAGTCATATTCTAGTTTGTAAAGGTCAGATGAGCCGATCCAGTCTGCGTGTTCTGACAGTCATCAAAATTCAATAAAACAGTAAAATTCACTTGATCTGCTCATCTCAAAAAAGGAAATAGAAAAATAGTCCATCTTAGATTTCTATATCTTCCTGCAGTCAAAGGTCGAGTAGCCTTGGCGTACGTATATTTATACATGTGTGGATGGGCTATTGGGCCCCGGAAAAGGTATCCTGGGGAGACGACAGGAGGCGCCATTAACCGGCGGCCTGCAACATCATGATGTATCTACAGTGATGAAATCCAAATTCATCGTCACGGAGCATCAACTTTCTTTGAAGATAAAGAGGATATCCTCATCTGTACCGTAGCTCCGTCGGGCCTCTTCGAAGTTACTGATGCTGGTACAGCACACTCCTGGATAACACGCACGCACGCGCGCACACACACACACACACACACACACACACACACACACACACACACACACACACACACACACACACACACACACACACACACACACACACACACACACACACACACACACACACACACACACACACACACACACACACACACACACACACGGGTCAGCTCCAGACAGAACGCATTAACAGAAACCTTAAAAGTTACAGCCAAACCTGGAAAACCTGGAACTGCAGTGCTTTCTTTCCCTGACATAGATTTTACTATATTAAAAAAAGAATCATTTCACAAGATGTTTTGAATCAGATCATCTAGAAAGAATTCACTTTTCTATAATTAGTGGTGTTATTTGGAGATTTTGGGAGCATGAATGCATAGAATGAAAGTTTTATTTATTTTATTCAAACATTAAAGCTTTCATTGGTTTCAAACACCAAACAACAGGGCAGAAGCCTGCTGTGTCTCTGACTGAGGGAGCGTTATTACCAATCAATCAATCTTAATTTATGTATAGCACTTTCACTTTAAAAACAAAAAAAATGAACATCAGCAGGGAATAAAACAACATATATTAGAGAAATCAGGGGATGACAACACTTATAAAGTCAAATAACAGCAAATGTTAGTAATAACATCCATAAAACACTACATGAAGGTGAAAAAGACCTAAAAATACACGCTGACTAAAAGCTGCTTTCAATGTTACTGAAAGGTGGAGAACTTTTCAGCAGGGCTGACAAGTCTCTCACCAACAACAAACTTCAGATTTTGTAAATAAATGTCAATGTTCTGACAACATGTCTCAATCTGATCAAGTTTGAGTGAAAAATACCAACAACTTCTGGGTTGTTCAGCATTAATCTGAATCCTCGGGGTAATTCCTTAACTTTACACCCGATGTCATTGTCAGGTCAAATTCTGCAGACATCAGGTATTTCAGTTTGTTACTCAACACTTGCAAAACGATTCCCCTCTTGTGTGTTTGGTGGTAATTCTAAAGTTAGTGAGCAAACACACTTATTTATGCACTATATTAATGATAGCAGCTAAAAATGAGCATGTTACTGTCATGAAGAGTTCAGAAGTG
Source organism: Leuresthes tenuis (assembly GCF_036924035.1). Classification (NCBI taxonomy): domain Eukaryota; kingdom Metazoa; phylum Chordata; class Actinopteri; order Atheriniformes; family Atherinopsidae; genus Leuresthes; species Leuresthes tenuis. The sequence continues at coordinate 27,463,732 of NW_027325360.1, read as the reverse complement.
AGTTTAAACGCAGTTTTAGAGCCACCAGCATGACCTTTAAAAGGATTTTACCCAAACAGGGCTCATCTTTAAAGTGAATTTGCTCAATATTTGGTTATTCCACCATTTTGTTGTCAAGTAGAAGCTAGCAATCACCAACAGCATCGTCATCTTTTCAACACGCATGCAAAGCAGCTGACTACAACCACTTTATTCTCAACAACTGGAGGTCTGATTGAGTCTGAAAGCAGGCATGACGGCAGCCAGTTCTGCCTTGGCAGGGAACTTCATAATCACATTTTGATGCCTAAGTTCTTGAATTTATTGGATAAAAACTGTATATGAGCAAAGATGTAAAAAAAATTAAATAATAATAACGAGCACCATCTTGACGGAATCTCCTGTTGCCATGTCAACAAAGATTAATTGTGACACCAGAACAATGAGATAGCAGCAAACTTATGTTGCAAACTAAAAAGTCTGATTTTCCAGTCATCGTGTCAACATTCCAGTCAGAGTCTACGTTTGCTTGTGGCTGACTGGGCGCAAACCGGTAATCAAAATACCTGTGTTCATGTGTACAAGGTGCAACTGTGGAAGATAACAAGTGAGAGATAAAGAGAACAGCAATGGATCAAGTGATGCTTCTGGAAAATCCTCAATTAAAAATATGATCCACTCTGACGTTAACATGTTTCAGATGAACCGAGTTGCATGAATTGCAGTAGTTTGACTATAAAGTCAATAAACTTCAATGTGTCACAGATCTGATATGAGAGAGAAGCAAAAAAGGAGCTTGAAATGTTAGATTAGGGAGGTAAAGAGGAGAGTCTGGTGAGTAGATGGACACTCCAGGACAAAGTGCAGGCAGTATTTTCCACAGATAATGTTCACACAGGTGTTTTATAGGGGGGGCTTTCTGCTAGAGACACGTTCTCACAGCTGGAGAAGTGACAGATGGGGTCAAAGGGGAACATCTGTTTATCACGGGCAGGACCTTTTTGTGTTGCTGCATTTGGATGGATGTCAGGGCTCGAGTGTGAGTGTGAAAAACAGGTTACTTTGGATTTGGTCACACCAAATCCAAATGTGGTCTTAGTAAAACTTAAAGACCTGCTGCCAACATGCGTCTGTACTGATCCGATTAGAAGTGGACAATACAGTGGTCCTGCCCTGAATAAACACAGCTAAGCTGTGCATGTTTCTGTTCCTTAGAACTGAGGGGTGTAGTCACTCTTTTACTGATGATATTCCAGACAGTAACAGCAGGTTGATACCAAACTTAACCACAATACAATGCTGACATCTTCGCACCATTTCTATTAAAAAGTTGATCCTGGATGGCTTTAACTCTACAAATAATTAACACTTTTGTCCAGAGCTCAGTGATGAATTCCCATCATATATATCTAAATGACGTTATGCAAAGACGTTAAATATCCAAACAAGTTGAGCTTGACATTAAGACACAGAAGCTTTGCAGGAATAATAAAACAAACTGTAAGCTATGCATCACACTGCCGTGGGAACCGTGCATTCATTTAGTGGTGCTCAACAGGTCTGTTACACACTGTTTGTTTAGTTTAGATATCAGAGAATGAGCAATTCAGTCAATAACACTAACTCAAATAAGCTACAGGCACATATTCAGCATCAAGTTTACAGTTGAGCCACATTGTTGCTTTTTTCTGTATTGATTTTTAGATTTTAACCCCACTTCATTCAAACAGCCTGCTCACCTGATGAATTAAGTGTCAGTTTGTCTTGAATAAAAGGATAAAATGGCGTCTTAAATGCTTCGTTTTATGTGAGCTTCGGGGACGCTACAGGCACCCACAGACAGTACAGCTGCTGTTTATTTTTCTTAACAGACGGGTGAAAAAAGAAAGCTGCGGAGAATTCAAAAGCTTTAGTTTGTGCATTTTCTACAAGCCAAGTTGGGCTGACATTGACCTATATGAGATTACTAATCAGACGGGCCTATTTCATGCTCCTTTCACCAGTTTCATATCACATCTGTTACATAATCGAGTGTAAACAGAACCTTTGAGAGTGGACGTCACTGCTGTCGCCCACTGACACAAACTTTGTAAAATTCAAATGCAGCCACACTACATAAAGCAAGTCCTTTGGAACAACAAGATTACTCACGGTCGGAATATGCAGGGTTGTTGTAAAAGATGCAGCCGGTGGTCCTGTTGAAGCCACACACAACCACAAAATGACCCTGGTACTCCGGTTTCCTGCAGAAACACTTCTGGCCCACAGGCAGGAAGCAGCAGTATTTGACAGGTGACGAGCACAGTTCACATGTGAGGACTACAGCGTTGACCAGCACTATGGCGACATGGCCCTGCTCCAGATGAGACTGGATCTCCTGAACGGTCACCGAACTGTGAAAAGATAACCACACGGACACATTTTAGACCTCACAATTGATCGTCTACACTAAAAAAGCTGGAAAATGAATTTTTGCGAGCAGAAAACTCACCTTTTCCTCACTATCACACCTTTGCTTTCTGCATTTAGGAAGAGCTTGTTCACTCTGTCTTCCTCTGTGTCAAAATGCTTCTTATAGAAGGACTGCAAAGCATATCAAAATACCACATACTATATCAAACACAGAGCTAAAGCAACCCACATCTTAATAGGAGACTAGTATCAGCTTGGACTAATGCAAGTACCTGATTTTTAAAGCCTTTATCTACACCTAGAGTCTGCGTGCAAAAGCAGTGTTTGACTCCTAGATGGCACATGAGGTAGGCCAGGTCAATGGTCCACACGCTTTCTGTCAGTTTCAGCTCCCAGCATGCTCTCTGAAACTCCTCATCACTCACTGGATGGACGTACCTAAGAGTTTAGACAGACTGAATACCTCGCATGTATCTGCACTGTTACAGGAAGTATGATGTCAACTAAGTTTAGGGTGTACGCCTGCTCAGCAAAGGGGGACACTTGAGTTTAGTTACAGAAGTCATCAACTTCAACAGAAACTTACTTCAGGACCATCCTGGAGCAGGCTAAACCACAGTCCCAGTGGTACAGCTGCCGAATGACAGGCACATTCAACAGGACGGCATCTTCTGAGAAAACCCATCAAGATACAGTTTGACTTTTTTTAACTACTTAAACGCTTTTAGAAACATAATAAACAATGCTGGTATCCCGGCGAGCTAATCAACGAGTTACTTACCTGTCATTCTGTTGTATTCTGCCTTTGACAAGTGGCTAGCTAACTCGGGACGAGCTGGGCAGTCTTGTTTATCACTCTGAAGGCGGGGTTGGGTTTCCTCATCGATGCTAACAAGTTAGAAGAAATGGCTCTGCCCAACTGATAGCTTAGCTTCAAGGCTAACAGTATGCACTCTTAACAGGTCAGCTGGTTACACAGCGAGGTCAGCTCCGTGATGGACACCCCTGATAAACATACAACTGTCAACTAACTATTCAAATAACCTAATGGGGTTAGGAAACTCAAGTTCATTTAGGTTTTGTGCCGGCAGCCCTGTCTTCTGCCTTACTTCTCAGCTGTTTGCTAGCATAGAGCGGAACTTCGTGTGTTTGGGTGTGTCGTCGCTTAAACATATGCTGCCCCCTAGAGGCGAGGGGGAGATTCATTCAACCGGTGCAGCACAATTCCTGTATTACAGCATGACTCATATTTTTTACACTGACACGTGTACAAAGTTTTATTGAATTATTCAAACTTATTTTTGTGACATTTTTAGAACAGGTTCACACTCTTTTGTAGGAAAAGGTTCTCATGTTGACTTGTTACTGGGTTCCATAGGTGGTGCCCACTGACGTCTGTATTAAAGGGAAAGAGGAAAGAAAGAGAATAAATGAGATGTTAAGACTGACAAATCCACACAACAGTATATAAGTAATAAATGGTGTGAAAATACTCATGTCAATATTTAAATAAAGTACAAAAAATGATCTTAAATGATAGTAGTTGAGTACTGAAGGTGAGTGGGAGCCACTTACCGATTCAGTGTCAGCATCCTCGATCAGGTATGATACTTTCTGTCTGCTGTAAATATCTCTCTTCCTCATGCATGTTAACATAAACCAGTCTGCAACCATAGGCACCTGAGGAGAAACATGTGTAACACTTAAATTCTTTATATTGTTGTTTTCTGGGTGCAACACTGAAAACTTCTACATACCAAACTCAGGAATGACAAAGCTGCACCCAAGTTCACGATGGTTGGTACAATTCCAAATTTCCCAGCCTGCAAGAACCCCCCCAAAAAATCCCAAATCAGTGCAGAGTGAACACACATTTTATTGATGAAATCATTACATTTTCAAGATCTATTCAGGCCTCACAGTTCCAAAGACAATGACATCGAAGCGGATCCCATATGCTTTAAATAATGTTCTTTCTTCTTCTCCATCTGGTGTCTTGTAGTATTTTGCAAATCTAAAGAAAGGGATTTCATGAGTATTCTTTCACTAGACTTGTCCATCTCTAGAAAAACTATAAATGAAAAATAGGCTCACCTGAAGTTGTAACCAGGCGCCACATTATTGACAGGGTGCTTGTTGTCCAGTCGGTGGAAGGTGTATTTTGGGTAACACTTCCCTGCCCACATGTCCAGGTCACAGCTCCAGTCAATGAGAATACCAATAATGCCCCCCTTTAAATCACAGAATAATGAAATTTCAGAAATTTACTCATTATCCAACTGTGTAACACTATGTCCACTCTCTTTACCTTTACAGCCATGTCTTGAAAGGTCTCCCCAGCCTCTTTCACTATATGTTTGAGGCGAAATATGGGGCAGTCAGGGTCTGTTTCACGACTGAATTCACATCTCTTCAAGTATGAAGAGTTAATATGAGGCAGTATGTTTCTTCTGTTGGAGCAAAGACAAGCATTTTGTATAATGGCACCCACTAATGTATTGCATCGATAAATCTCTCACGTGTTCATCTTACATGCAGATATTGTATACTGACCTGTGAAAGTTGAACTTTGGGTATGTAATGCTGTTTTTGATCAACACTGTAAAGTTTTCTGCTGCCGCCAGTAGTGGTCGTCTGTGGAACACAAAAACAATATGTCAAGCCTCACATGAACTATATTACTCTATGACAAATACTACGATGTTGCATTAAGTCTTACGCAGGCAGCTTAGTGTCTATTTCAAGAGGGCACCATGAGAGCACTTCACAGGTCTTGACCGTGGTGGAGTAGTTCTCACACAGCCCTGTTCGTATACCTGAGAGGACATTTTTTTGTCGTGCTTTATGGTCATAACATTTACAGCTGGTATTTTAGCACATTAACACAGAGAGGAACGCCTACCATTTCCCCGAGGATTGTTGTGTCCCTCAATACAGTCACAGTCGTCCATACAAGTAGCTGTCGGGCTGGGAAGCTGCAGGATGAATCAATTAATGTGTTATTTCATATGTTATTCAGAGTGTCAATCTAAAGGGAAGTTTTATTTGCTCACCATGTATTCCAAACAGGTAAGATAATTACAATAATCAGCTGTGAAGCCGTAGCTTGTGGTAACACATTCTGTGAGCTCCTGGCTCCCTACTGCAAGGCATGATGGTCTATTTTGACCTGGTGTACCAGGTGATGTGTTTGTGCTCTTTAAAGTGCATGAAGTTTCAACTATAAAATGGCCTGTGCTTTAAACAGTTGCATATATGTACCGGTAGTGTTTGCACGTTGTTCTCTTAATTTCTGCTGCTTGACCTCAAGGATCATTATGTATTTAAAACCCCACTAGAGAAGTTTGTGAACCTTAAAACTATGAGCTTCTAACTCATTTTTAAGTGCAATAACTTTTATTATCCACATTCTTGCTTGTTTTTTCTGCCCCTCACAGCATCGTTTTGCTTTACAGTCGCTTGACATTTCTCTGGCGCCGATTCGACGTGACAATAAATTCATGTATATGACTGTACATGTGCAGAGTTCACACAAATATTTGTTTTTATGACTGGTGTTAAATCCCGCAACTGTAGGGAGAGCCAAAGAAAAAAAAAACCTGCCAAACTTTTTGGTTTTCCTTTGCAATCAAGACGAATGAACAGGCTTTAAAATGAGACAGATATGCATTTGTTCTTTTTGGTGGACTAGTTTTTATTTCTTATACCATACATTTGAAAAATGGACAGCTAATCTCACCTTGCAAGTCTTTGGGCCAGTTGTCTGTTTTGAAAATTGTAAATTAGGATGGTTGGAATCCTGCTTAAGCCTTGTGGGGTCATTTGTAACAGCTTTTTGGTGGTGATTTGCCTCATCCTTTCTATTAATTTAATTAATAAAGTCATGCTTTTACCCTAATTCTAACCAATCATCATGCCTAAACCTTTCCAGCAAATTCAATCAAGTCAACGAGAATGGGATAGTCACGAAATACAGCCATTGTAACACCAGTCACCTACCTCAGGACATCGTGACTGTGTTTGTTTGGGGGTGACAACCAAATTCGTCAGCACGAAGAATGAACGATCACCCTGTAAGACAGAGTCGCAAGAAAGTTACTAAAACATACACTAAAACAGAGTCCAGAAATGTAAAATTAAAGATGGGTACATGTGTTTTTTCAGTACCTGGGGGGGCATAACGTAATCAGCCACATCCCAAAAACGAGGGTCCATGTCAGATGTGTTGGTATAGACAAAACCTTTCACTTTGGTGGTGACCGTACTGATGACAGAGTCCGTGTCCTGGTAGGCCTTCTGGATTACACACACGTATCTACAGGAGGTTTACAGCATTCTTACACTGTGCACCGTTTAAACTTTGGATCTGCATTTTACCACATTCCAAACCAGTGCAGCAAGCAATGAATTATTATTTTACATGACTTACCCGACCACATATAGGACCACCAGGAGTTGGGTGAACCTGAAGACAAATCCTACCCTTAAACTGGGAATAACCAGCGTCTTTGGGGTTTCATAATCAAACACATAGTGTAGAAAGTTCTGACAGCAGTCTGTAGTCTTGCTCATCGCTGCACCACGAAGGACTAAGCAGTAATGATGAGTGCACAGTGCTGCCTGTATTCAAATCGTTGTATTCAAATCACACTCGCTTTGGACACATGTCATTCTAATGTGGCGTTTCAAGTATGTTTAAACAAAACCTGTAGCCTACTGTAAAGACTTTCTAGTAGCAATCACTGACTCTATTGTTTTAGTTCATCCAGAACTTGACTTTCAATCTGCTTTGGCTTTGAAATACTGTGCATGATTTGACAATCACCCCCAAAAAAAGAAAGAGCTCATTTTTGAAAAAATACCTATAAAATGACTTTAGTGTAAGCAAACTCATGCCCTTTTAACCCCCGATTTCTGCATCAGGACTATTACAAACATCCAAATAATCAAATACTTTAATCTAAACAAAATAGAGAAACTAATACGTCCTGCTAAAAGCTAACTTTCCTAGCTTAAATGGCTTGTCCTACGAGTGTAGAAACACATTTTACCAGACAATTACTTATTTTCTTTATCATTAAAGTAATTAAATACAGTATTTATATCATTTGCACTTATTGGTTAAGGTGCTTGAATACTTCAAATCATGTTGCATCATCTGTAGATAATTGTCAAATTTGGCTAATTTTAGCACATTTATGAAGCTTTTCTCCACCTAACTGCAGGTTATTGTTTACCAATGTGTGCTTGTGTCGTACAAATTTAAAATGTCTGTATTTGTTAGCCTATAAAACTACTCTGGCTCATATACTTATCTCAGATAACAACCACATGTTGTGTGCCAGTGCCAACAAGCATGACAACGGAGAGTGAAGCTGTCAATGCAAAAAGTGCAGTGCTTCCATAAGTGACTACACTCTGGGAACTAACTGGAGCATACACAATGAAACGTTTGTTGAAACAAGTCCCCACACATTTACATGCTACCTTCAGATATGCAAACTCGGATTAAAACACCAGTTAAACCCAGCCTGCACACTGAGAGGGCGTCTGCTCAGACGTCTTTTTTGTCTCCCCACTTTCAGAAGTGTAATGTACTTTTCTGCTGTACAATAACTGAGACATAACTTGTGTGACAGTTAGAGCAACACCTGTTAAGAATGGCATAATTTTTATTTCAATAAACACACCGACTTTCATGAACACGGAACAGATACAATGTCACTTTGGTCCAGTTGTACCTCTGATATAAAGTCTATATAAAACAACCATTTTAGGTCACACAGACACTTTGGCATCCCATTTGTTCCAACATCAAAATGCCTCCGGTAAAATACTTTGTACTCATACTCTTTCAAGTTTCTTTTTCTTTTAAAGTCCATGTTACCAGAGCTACACTGGCATAAAAGAAAGGCTACAGCAGGTTGTATACACAATATACAAATGGATACTTTCCATTTTGCAATGTTATTTTTTTTCATATAACAGCACACACAAAGACAGGATTATTCATTAATTAAACTAATCATGTTTAATCACTATGTTTTGTGTTTCAGTGTTGAATTTTCAAGTATGACATGAAGACATCCACACTGTAATTTATTAAAAATAAGACATAAGTCCACAGTAATGAGGCTACAATGAAGTGCTGACCTGGAAAACTAAATGTTCTCCAGTTAAAGCGAACATCGTCACTCAACTGGAACGTTCAGTACTTTCAGGGTAACACAAAGAATATCCTAAAAGAAAAAAAAAGTTTCAGGGATTTTATATTCGTCCGAAATCAAACTCCACGCCCCCCTCGTGCAGGCTGCGTTCATTGGCATTGTCAAAGCTGTTCTTGCCGTGGATCTGTTTGAGGTGTTTGCGCAGTACCGGCTTGTGAGCGAACACCATGTCGCAGTAGTTACAGCGGTGCGGCTTATCCCCGCTGTGCAGGTTCAAGTGATCCAACAACGAGCATTTCTGGGTGAAGGTCTTGCCGCAGATTTTACACTGGAAGGGTTTGATGCCGGCGTGCACACGCATGTGCCGGTGCAGGTTGCCTTTCTGTGTGAAGGTCTTGCCGCACAGCAGGCACATGAACAGCTTGTGCATCTTGAGGTGGTTGGCGTAGTTCTCCAGCTGGCGGAAGACCCGGGCACACTTGGGGCACTGGTGGTACCACTGCAGGGGTTTGTCATAGTTCCTCTGGTGCCCGCTGTGTTTCTCTGCTGGAGGGGATGGGGGAGGGGGGCTGAGCGGGTATCCGGGCATGCCAGGTGGAGCCGCCATCTCACTGCCACGGCTGTCCACGGTGGAGTTGATAAGCGAGTGCTGGGGTTCAGGGGAGTGGAGCGCAGCAGGAGGGCTGGCAGAGAAGTGACCGGTGATGGAGTTTTCTGCTACATCCGACACAGACTCCACCTTTACAATGGTGATGTCATTTTCCATGATGCACTGCCTTGGCCGCCTGCTCAAAATCTGTACAGGGCTCTTGGGCTCTATAATCACATCGTCATCGTCACTGTCATCATTATTGTCTCCCTCAACCTGGCCCACAACCACCTCCTCCTCCTCCTCATCATCATCATCCTCGTCCTCCTCCTCCTCCTGAGGGACAGTCCGAACCTGAGAGTGCTCAGTCTCTCTCTGCACATGCGAGGATAAACCCTCCGCCTTCTTCTCCCTCCTCATGTCCACATCCACCTCCAGCTGGCGTGAAGCCTGAGGTTTGATGAACTTGCTAAGGGCTTGAGTGCACTGCTCCACAATGTGGCCCATTTGGAGGAAGCTGGCCACCGTCAGGTAATGCACCAGCTCCAGCTCAGGAAACTCCAGCTGGCCGGTGTAGCAGGACAGCAACAATTGCCGACCCACTTCTGCTTCCTGAATCATGGAGATCTGGACCTCTTTAGAGTCTTGCTGAAGGATGAACTGGTCTCTCAAGAAAGACGAGCCAGCAGCAAACACCACCTTGTGACCGGGAACCTCCAGCTGATTGATGCGCACTGTGACATCACAGAAGCGTCTCTGATGTCGAAGAAGGTTCATCTTCTGCAGCATGGAGTCCCCAAACGTGGTGAAGCGGAACTGCAAGATTACCTGGTTCTGAGCCATCGTGAACAGCAGGACGGCAGCTGCACTGCACCTTATGGGACAAATTCAGACACTGGATTATCTGGATTATTACTGAGCCGCAACACCATATTAATTTAGTGATTTTTGACATTTTGACATTCAGCAGGGTATTTCAAATGGCAGGAGGCCACACCTACATGTAAAAACTCAAAGGATTTCACCAAAGACTAGAGAGGCGTGGTGTATTGTAAAATTAAACTATACCTGTCCTATCATTCAATAAGAGAAAAAAAATAGAATTATTTAATTCAATCTGACTAGCACCACCTGTGGCAGTAACATTTGCAAACCTTATCTCACTCTTAAACTTGGCTTCAGCCGTTAATCATGAATGGTGAAACCATGGAGCCTGATGGTCGGTAGGAAAACCTGCCAATTTTGGGTTTGATTGTTTCAAAAGCTTCTTTTGCAGATTTTTCACCAATATTTTAAACTACATTAAACAAAAACACTCTCCAATTTTCAAAACGGCAATCAGCAAATAAACACCTTTCTTTTCTTTTCTTCGTTTTATAAAAAAATAATAGTTGCAAGTATACATTTCTTGGTGGTAGTCGTTAAGGATCATCAAGACACCTAACCTTACCAAGCCTTATTTTATTATACTGTGAAAGACTTTTACATTGTTTTTATACCGTTATGGCCTGGCTATAGTTTCCAGATAACCATGATGCTTATGTGAAGGTGTCGGTCATTTTCAAGCAGATGCTGGCTGTTGGTATTTGCTGTCCATGTTGACTAGACCCTTGGTAGCATTATAATTAGCTTAGCATGCCAGCTAACGTAACCCTGCCATTAGCTCCACCCCGAAGAAAACAGGTACCCTAAACGTTACTGTTGGGTTACAGTAAGAGAAAAAAATGAGCCTGTTTTCAGCAGCCGAGTCTGACATGAGGTGCAGAAGCAAAACATTGACCACAAATCACATCCATACGTCGCTTTGGCCTACTCCTTAACTGTCAGGCTAACGGCACAGGTTATCTGACAATGTGTACAACTGATGCTTATTACCTATATCATATCATGTTTTTTTAAATCGATTCAGCGCAGTGTTGAGGTGTTGCATACCCGTTAACTCCTTGTTAACAAGCCCTTAACGGATGGGTTGTTGTCGGTGGGACTGTCTCTGTCTGAGGATATGAAGGAGCTGCTCCGGATGCAAAACAATTAAAGGCCTAGGACATGTCTACATTTGTTGCTGTTTTCTTCACTATTTCGTTCATTCAAACACGCAAAAAAAAAGCAATTAAGAAAAACCCACCAAGTTTTGCTTTAATGAAACACAAGGTGTTAAAAATAATGTGAAAACAATGCACCGAGCACTGTTATTTCCACTCATTAATTACTGATAAAAACCTTTTGCAAAGGACAAATTAGTCTTTTGTGAAATTGTTTATACACAACACTTACGAAAGCCTTTATATATTTGTTTGTTGAGCAGTTTAATGGTTGTAAACTGATGGCGGTTTTTGTTCATAACTGTCAACGTGAATGAGCCAGAGGTGTTCGTGGGCCCTACAATCCCTTATAAACACTCAGAAAGTGCTTTGAACAAGTAAACAACTGGATGATCCAGAATTTCCTTCAGTTAAACAAAGACAAAACAGCGGTAATTGTCTTGAGAGCGACTGCAGCCAGTAATGTTAAAAAAAACAAAAACAAGGCAGAAATCTGGAAGTCATTATGTACCTGAACTTCAACAGCCACATTAAGTCAGTTATGAAGTCAGCCAACAATCACGTGAAGAATACTTTAAGAATTAAAAGTCTAATGTGTCAGAGTGATTTAGAAAAGCTGCTCCGTGCATTTATCTTAGACTTGATTACTGGAACAGTATATTTACTGATCAATCAGATAGTTGTAGCTGATTCAAAAGGCTGCAGCTTGAGTTCTCACGAAGACCAGAAAAGTGGATAACATCACTCCAAGTCCGAGGTCTTTACACTGGTTTCCTGTCCATCATGGGGGATTTTAAATGACTGCCTTTGGCTTTAAATGCGGTGGAGAAATTTTGTGCATTTCCCCTGTACGTGACAATAAATTATTGTTACCAACCAACCAATTATTGTTATGAACCTTCATGACATCTCAGGTCAATAGGTACAGTTTTTGCTTTGTATTCCCAAAAGTTAGAAGTAAACATTGGAAAGCTGCTTTCAGTTTTTATGCACCATATACGTGCAACAAACTCCCAGAGAACTGCAGATCTGCGTCAACTTTTGCTTCTTTCAAATCAAAGTGTCAGACTTTCCTGTTTACCACTGCTTTAAAGTAACTGATTTAACAGAATTTTGTGAGGTTGAACAATAACTTTCACTACGCTTTATCTTTTTTTCTGTTTGTTTTTGATGCTTTTGTGTTGCATTAAGTGAAGCACTTTGAATCACTTCTTGTTGAACGTGTATATATATTTGCCTTGCTTCGCCTTGACAGCCTTCTGGCTGTGGGCAGGTGGTCTGAAAGGTCACGCTGAGACTGATACAAGCTGGGAGTGACTGGGTGAGAGATACTGCTTTTGGAACTGTAAATTTGGAGCTAAATTTGGAGCTAAATTTAATACGAATTTAAACACGTAGGATTCAAAACTGTGTCCTAAAAAGGTTGAAATCGGATCTGCGTGTCAACCATGTCACAGAGGAGCCTGGAAAATGTCACAAGAGTAAAAATAAGTACTCATTCAGTGGATATGGAATAAAGTTTATTATAATTTGTCTTTTGTATTTAAAAATAATTGAATAAGTGTTTACAAACTGTACAGTAGGTAAGTAAAGGTAACTTATTTTATTTGTTGCAATGGATTAAAAAAATTTAAAAAACACTGAGGACAGCTAAGCCTTCTTGACACACCTGTAAAATAAGGCAGGAGATTACTGGTTAAATGCATGCATCAGCTTGTACAGAACACTTTTGTGCATAAAATTAACCTCGGACCATTATCCTAAGAGCTTGAAAAAGGGTAACTGGACTTCTTTTTCTTGAAGACGTTTGACCTCTCATCTGAAACTGAAGCAGAACTGAAGAAGTTTTTCAGATGAGAAGTGAAACATCTTTAAGAATCAAGAAAAATTAGTCCAGTCACCCTTATTCAGGCTCTTAGGATCACCATGACCCGAATGACTGAGAATCTACGCCCACACTTAGATTTTTCATACCATATGAAACTGTATCCCCACAATAGAACCAAAGCAGCTACTCCCACTATCGCAGCAGCAGACAGAGATGAAACCCTCAGGACATATGATGTACCTGCAAAGAGTACACGTGTACTGTTAGTAACACTTGTTTCTGTCGCACTCTGCTGTAATATGAGAGTTTTGCAACTGTGGATTGTGTCCTCAGGATCACACACCAGGATAATTACCTGAGACTTTAGCCCACAGGACACAGCAACTTTTTGAGGCCTTGGAGAGAAAACATTCAGATAAAGTCTGCTGCAGCTTCAAGAGAAAACAATTCTAGTTGTGCACCACACAACAGTCTCAACCCACCGTTTTCCACTGATTGACAGCTCGTAAGATGATAAAATAGTTCTTGCCATTCTGCAGAGGCAGATTATAGAAGCCCCCATAGAAGAGTCCATCCCCTACAGTAAAATTAACTTCTGTCCCAACATTTCGAACATTAAGCTGGGCTGTGATGTACTCTGCTGGTGACTTTATTTTGCTTGATGAGTCCAAGCTCGCAGGAGAGGAGCAGTCAAACATCATGAGCTCGTCTACTGGAAGCACAAAGACTTGGTACAAACTGCCAAATGAAGAATGAGAATGCAACATTTTAAATTTTATTTAATTATCTCTGCAACACCCCTCTGCAAGACCAGGATTCATAAGAGAATTGGTCTTTTTCAGTTCACGTCCCCTGTGAGATACAGTCATGTAAAAAAGAAACAACACCCTTGACAGCTGTCTTGAATGTTTTCCACTTGTAAATAATCTTTCTCTCTGTAGAATGATGGACTCCAAATAGTTTGGAAATGGCCTTATAACAATTCCAAAATTGAGTTGCTAAAAGCTGGACCAGATAGGTTTCAATAATGACTCGATACATAAAACCTTAGACTTAAAAAGGGGTGTACTTTCTTTATCATGTCTGTATCTCATCCTTTACCATTATAGTTATTACCTCAGTGGATCCAGTGTGTTGGGCGATCTGTGTAACCTCAAAGTTGGAATTGGAGTTTCAAATTCTTTGTAGTAGACAAGAGGTGCCAGAGGTACTATTAAACATAAAGGTACTCAGTTATTATACTTCATGTTCACAATCTAACGTGGTTGGCTGAGTATAAAGATATTTCCAGACAGAAAGCGTACTGTTGCACATTAATGTACAAAACGTTTCATTAGGCCACAGTGCAAATGATACCTGTTAAAGTGGTGTTGGTGGTGATGGTAGCTGTGAATCTGACTGACTTTGCAGTGATGGAGACGCTGTAGTTTGTTAAAGGAAGCAGATTGAGGCAGAGTTCCAGCTGATCGGCCTTGGAGCACAGAAAGTGCCTCCCTCTGTCATTAAAGGAGCTCTGGTAGTCTCTGGATCCAACGTAAGTCACCTGTATCATAAATCCCAGTGTGTCCGTCAGGGTTCCAGAGTCCCTCCAACCACAGTAAGGGATGCCAGAAAACACTTTAGCTTACCTTATAAACTTCTGCATCTTCCTCATACTTTTCTGCTTTCCACCGCAGACAGTTTTCATTATAGATGAATAAGTGATTGATAGGCGGTTTGATTTCTGTATGAGATTAAATAAGATAAGATTTTATGGCTGCAAAAGATCAAAAAGTTATCAACAGATGACCAGAAGCCTGTCAGCTCCAGCAAGACACTTGCAACATTACAACCTACAGATATTCTTATATTTTTACCTGCTATGTTCATACTCACCTACACATCTCAGAGAAGCTCTCTGCCACTCTCCAGAGCTGCCACACACGGACACATTGCTGCCCCTCCAGCTGTGATATCCTGCCACGCATCGGTGGACCACAACACTTCTGTTATGCCAGACTACCTCTGATTTTGGGAGGAAAGGGACCGGGCCACATTTAGCTGGAATAATAGAATGACTGATTGACTCAAAAAATACCACAGTTCAATCTACACACAAGATTAGTCTCGGCATGCACCCAGGGGAGACCAAAAGCCTAAAACTAAAAAGCAACACGCTATGAGAAAACGACAGAAAACCCTTTAATTGGTGTTGATGCCTGGTGATCTATGCAAACAGTTGTGGTGGACAGTGAAATCGCATGCAGCTTCTTAAGTTGCCACAAAGTAGACATTTTCTTCACAGAAACATGCCAGCATCATGCTTACTGTGACAAATAATCACACTCTTGCACATATACAGAAACTGTTACTCTACCTTTGCACATTACAGTTACTTCCCCCCACTCTCCTGAGAGTGAACATGTTGAAATATTTTTGCCACTCTCCTGGTAAAATCCGTCCATACATTCATACAACACAACAGTGCCTGGAGTGTGGTCACCATCCCACAAGAGGTCAGTATTGGGGAGAATTAGTGGGGGACCACATCTTATTTCTGCGTACAAATATGAATTAGCACAGACAAAAGATGTGCAACAACACAGGAACACAACCAAGTAATCGATAATGGGAGCAGCTTAACAGAATGAAAGACAAAGGGAACAACTGGCAGGCTTTCGTTACACTATATGTGCAATAAATGATTTCTTACAACAGTAACAGTCTCAACTAAACAAAACTCCTTCAGTTACGGTCTGATAGATTTATACAATCAAAACGTTGCACCTTCACACCACAGATCAACATCCTCCCACAGTCCATTTTCTCCACATTTTGAGTAGTTTCTCATGCCTCTGGTGTAATATCCTTCCTCACATTGGTAATACACCACGCTACCAACGTGTGATGTGCCGTTCCAAAACATTATAGCGTGCTGTTTAAAAAGAGGCTCCCCACAATTGATTTCTACAACAAGAAGACAGCAAGTCATTGTAAAGCACTGGTAGCTGGATGTAAAACAAACTGTGGGTCCTGGATCAAGACTTCTTATGGCTTCAGTGGTGCAAGAGTACTTTGAGTTGGAAGGTAATTCAATACAGGAACTCATTACACTTACATATAGATGAATATGATTATCACCTTGACAGGAAAGAGAGACTCCATCCCATTGTCCACTGGCAGTACAAACTGATACATTCCCTTTTCCAACATTGGCATATCCATGGGCACACTTATAAGTAACCTTAGAGCCTACAGTGGAGACTTGGTCCCACAGCACAAATGAATTGGAGATGGGTAAAGGTTCACCACAGTCAACTTCTATACATTCACAAAATGGAGAAAAAAATATTCATTTGTGGGGAATATGAGAAAAAAAAGACAATCTTCTGAAGAATATGTTACCTTTGCATAAAATATCAGACTTTATCCAGTAACCATTATTTGTGCACACTGATGCATTGTTTCCCCCACTGTGAAAAAAGCCTGTTTCACAAAAGTAAATCACTGTGCTTCCAGGCGTGGAGCTGCCACTCCCCAGCTGTGCAGTGTGGGGCAGTATAGGAGGTTCTCCACACAGTATCTCTAAGACAGGAAATGATGCACATGGGAGGTTAAGCAGTTTTTAAAAAAAATACCAAAAAACATAACACATTTTGTGAATATAACAAACAAATTCTTAGAAATAAATGTTACATGTGAAAATTGTCTTCTTTAAATATTTTGATTTGTCATAGCAGGAAAACCACCGCTATGATCACACTTAAACAACGATGACTTGAAATAAAATGAATTGACAGTAAAATAATCGACCCTAACCCTCTTAGTGGTTCCCATTCAAAAGTAAATCACGTTTTACCTTTTAGCTGACATGAAACGGAATCTGTGCTGTTCATATCAAGGCTCAATTAATGCCAAAATATGCCCATAAACTCAATTCAAAGACATACATCTTTAAAATCTTTCCCTTTTGTGCCATTCTTTCTGGCATAATTTTTGTCCTGTAACGTTGAGCCTATCACTGTCTTTGATGCTACTGGCTGAAACCACGACTCCAGATCACTCCAGGCCATTCTGAAACTCTTTAGTAGTCTTTGATGACATTTTTTTTATATAGAGTAGAGTTCCTTTTTTGCCTCACATCCTTGTTTAGTCACTTCTGATGCTTTTTAGAGAGCCCAGTTTTCAGTTCTCTTTTAGAAACAAATCTAAATAGGCCATTAGCTGTTTCCAACATATGCTAATGTTTTTTTTTCTCTATATAGATTTTTCTTTCAGTAATATGACTCTTCAAAGAAAATATTCAGCCTTAGTAAAATTGTTTAATTTGCTAATATTTGCAGAGCTGTTTTAAATTCTACTGAACTGTAAAGGGTGACAATAATTCTGACCAGGACTTCGTACATAGTCTACTTTAAGAGCTTTAAGATCAACATCATTGCTTGCTGAGACGCTTGGTGGTAGCGAACCCCGCTTAGGGAAAGCTGATTGATTGCGTTTTAACTGCAAGAGCAAGTCAAAATCTCTGCTGTGAAAAAAGCCAGTTCCACCTTACTGCCAAACAGGTGGTATCACTTAAATTTCACTGGTTCGTCTAAGGACAGTGTGAGCATGCAGCAACTAATCAGCCTGAATAAGTGAAAACACTTGCATCTGCCATGTGAATCAAATGAAAGTCTTAACGGTAAGCATGATAAATCATTTCCCACCTTTTAACCTTTGTATATACAACCACTTTAATGAATTCAGTGTGTAAATTACCTTGGCACGACAAAGATGGGGGTGTCCATTGACCGTTTTCATTACAGATGGAAGCATTATGTCCTCCTTTGTTATAAAAGCCCTCTTTACAGTTATAGAGCACTGAGCTGCCAAGGGTTGTGCTATTGTTCCACACCTGCTCAGTTAATTCAATTAAAGGAGGATTTCCACACAAGATCTCTACAAGGAATAACATGCACCAAAAAAACGTGATATGGATGAATGCATTAAGTATTCAGTATGAAACTAGATGAGCTGAAACTGTGACACATTGCATAAAACCATTTTGTCTTGATTGAGACAATGCTTTGATAATACCTGTCCCCCTGAAACTGGTTGAAGAATTAAATTATATGTTGAGAAAACATGCAGAGGTATACATCAGTCCATATTATGGCCCATCAACAGGATAAAAAAAACTTGTTTTTCTTGAACTTTGCTTATTTTTTTAAATCAATCAAATGTAATTGTGACTCTGAAGCCGACTGCTGTTCTCTTTTTACCAAGAGGAAATTATAAAAAGTGATAAAATCTTGTTCAGCAGAGTTTATCGAAAGAAACAAGGTTGAACAAAAGGAAGGATATAGCATTTTTACATGCTCCTGTAGTTTATTCATTGAAAAACTTTGATAATGATGCATTTTGTGTGCGAGTTCCTAGTGTGGCTGTGAGACTGGCTGCGTATAAACTATTAAAAACAGTGATTAGAAACATATTTTTTAAATGTATTATTTGAGCACTATGAATATCATGAGCATCAAAGACTGTTACCTTCACAAACCAGGGTGGCTCCTCTCCACCATCCATCAGCTCCACACACAGAGCTGTTGTCTCCCCTCCTCCACACAAAGCCTTTGTCACAGACAAACGTGGCCACACTTCTGTATGTGGTTCCTGTGACTGACTGTAGTACCGTGTCCTCCACTGAGGCAGGCTGGCCACAGTCAACCACTGGGTGGGACAGGAGCACACAAACTTTAGATCCACTGACCATAAATCTAACAGACAAGAGGGACATTTCATTCAGGCAGGACCACACTGAAGAACGTAAATTACATTAAAGTAGGTCTTAATTAGCCCTTACTTGTAAGTAACTCCAGGTATTTCCTTTTTGAGGGTAACGTGTAGAGTTGGCAACAGAAATTATACATACTGTAGGAATACTTTAGCTTTCACAGTAAAAACTACCTAACTAATGTATTTATCATATCCAAATCCCAATAATTTACTTTTACCTTTGCAGAAAGCGCTGTCTCTCCTTGGGTGAAAGGGCTCAGATCCATTGTGGACTTGGTATCCTACCTGGCAGCTGCAGTCAAAGCTGCCCTCAAGATTCCTACACTGACCTCCTTCTCCACACAACCCAATGATCGTGCACTCATCAATGTCTGCAAATGTAAGTAAAGATATGACACAGCAAGAATGTCGCTGACATTCTTTTGCTTGTTACACAGGTGAGAGTTCATTCTTTCAATCTTCAAACTCTTATTTACTATAACTGAAACCAGTGTATAGGAATTAAATATGACAATATACTCTCTAGACTCCAGAGCTAGAAAGTCTACAATGAGTATTATGTCATTTGAAAATGACAAAATGACTTTAAAAAGCCCAGGAGTGTCTAAACTCACCCTGGCAGTGGGTTCCATCGTTTGGGATGAAGACGGCCATGTTATTAGAAGGGCTGTATCCAGCCAAGCATGTACAGTAGTAGCTGCCGTACGTGTTGTGGCACCTGGTGTGCTGCCCACAGATCTTAATGGCTCCAATCTGGCACTCATCTTTGTCTGGAGGAAAATATGCAAGATCATTAAATGCTCTCTTTCTGCTTAACGAAAGTTAGAATGCCCTCTGTGAAAAAGGTCTTCTGGAAAGACATCCATGTTCCCCAGCGGATGAGTCCTGATTGATTTAAGCCTTAGATTTTTTTTCTAACACCAACAACAGGTTATTCTCTTCTGATTTTCTGCTAATAAATGCTCCACGGTGTTACCTAACAAGTCGTTAACTTTGTCCGCCTGCTGTTTGGTGCTGAGCAGGTGGCATATTGTGTATATCCTTTTGAAATGTACTAGTAAAAGAGGTCTGCGGTGCAAAACAAAAAAAACTGCAGGTGTGGAAACCAGAAAATAAGATCTGTACAACTGTATCTCTATGAGGGATCTTTCTTGATACACAGGTAATGTAAAAATGGTAATTAGCGTAGCTGTAAAGATACAATGGATCTACAATGAATGGTCTCCAGAGTGAAAATTGATCGATGTACAAAAACTTTAAACACTGAGTTTAATTGTCATTGCAAAACACTTTCTCAGCATTATAATTCTCAGACAAATAATAACAAAACTCATAAAATACTTTGTCTACCTTGGCAGAAGGTTCTTCCGTTGCCAACAAAGCCGTACTTGCAGTTACAAACTTTGCCAGAGCCATCTGACTTGTCCTCACAAGTGGCGTTAGTGTGGCAGGTTGCACACACATCCAGCACAGTCTGGCCCTCTGCTTGCATACCTGAGGGATCGGAGGATCCATCCATCAGTGTATTTGTTCCACTGTTCTCTAACAGTCAGTGACACATGAAAATGTTCAAGATACTTATTATATTTAGTAATCACCTCACCTGAAAGTACAAAGAGCAGAAAAAACATAGTAATTGTCCTGTTTTTGTCATCCATCCTCCCTGAGAGTCACGCAGAAGCTGTCTTCACTTCATCAGACACTTCACCTTCTCCTTTTTATTTTTGTACTTCCTTCTCGTGGACAGCTGTGACGCCGAGCGTGTTTGATAACCCTCACTCAGAGGGAGCTGAGAGTGGGTGAGCTGAGGTCACCCTGAGAATGGCTTGTTTTCTCAATGGTCTTCCTGCAGCTGGTGCATTTGCGGCTTCATCTGTCACTCTGGCACATTCAGTTACTACTGCTGATGACGGCTCCAGTGCTCACTCTGGTAAACTGCACACTCACGCTGTGGTAGCTGATAACGGCTATATTTGGCCAAACGAACCTGCTGGATGTTTGCTAATAAAGATAGCTATAGGTAAGGATGTATTTTTGGTAGTAGTGTAGTTTTGTAAAACTTTGTTTTATTGTACTTTCCTTATCTTTAAAAAAACAACAACTTTGTAACTATATAATTTTGTGTAATGACTGTTGTTTGGCTCTTTGTCTGTGAACAGGCCTGTAGGAATTAAATTTGGTTGCTTTTGGAGAACTTGACATCAATAAATTGCATAACTATTGTGGTCCAGACGTCCAGGACAATAGTACAGTTTACCATATGTTTGGTGACAGCTCTATTAATCCTACTTTTTAATCCACAGTTTCACCAACATCCTTCCTTTTCTACAACTGGGTCTGCAGTGGGCACTGGGGGGGGGGGGGGGGGGGGGGGGGGAGCTGGCCAGCAGTGGGAGGGGGAGATAAGTCTGGTGAGCTCCTATCTCTCAGTCCAGCAGGGTCCTCACTGGGGTTTTGTTGTCACTCAAACAAGTACGATAGCATCTCATCACAGTTGCTGCACGACTGGACTGATCAAATGTCCCTTCAGAGAGCCGAGTCCCCGTCCTTAGACCTCTATGTCCAAACCTCTCTCTGAACTGTGAGTCTTGGGACAAGACCACATCTGGAACTGCATCCGATCAAGTGAAAATAAACGTTTTAGATCAAGTTAGCTTTATTCATCTGGGTTAAATCTTTAATAATCTTTAATAGCTGTGATGTGTCTCTATTGGGGCTTTTATTATTATTTTGTTATTTTGTTTACTGATTAACCAGATGTTCTTCAACAGTAAAACAAAAAGGGCAAAACATTTAATTAAATGAACAATCAACTGGTCAGTAAAGTAAAGTAGCTTTTTCTTTTTTAGGAAAATTGATTCTGAGGTGGGCTGCACGGTGGTGTGGTGGTTAGCAGCCCCACTTCTGTGTGGAGTTTGCATGTTCTCCCCATGTATGCGAGGGTTCTTCCTGGGTACTCTGGCTTCCTCCCACAGTCCAAAAACATGCATGTTAGGTCAATTGGTGTCTCTAAATTGTCCTTAGGAGTGAGTGTGAGTAGTTGTTTGTCTCTGTGTGTACTCAAATGTGATGTGATCCAAACCCACTCAAACTTCAAACCAAACCAAAAACTCTAATTTCCTCTGAAAGTTTTCGAACAAGAAACATGGAATACAAACCAGTTGAGTTCAAACTTTCAGCGCTTCTTAAAAAAGATTGACTTTTTATCAGACAGATGTTTGTTTTGAAGTATGAAGCATAATTTTTGGCTTGAATGGAAATGCGCCAGGCGTGAATGAATGAAGAGTAAAAGGTTGTACACCTGTATGAAAGTGATCCTGTTATCATACAGCTGGTGTTATGAAAGAATGAAAGAAACAACTCTGAATGTAAACACAATAACAACGCCCCACCTCAGTGGTACTTAACAGACTTAACACTGGTTATGAACCAGGGACTTTATCTTGGTAGAATGTGTCATATAATGAATGATTGAAGCTATAGACCTGAACACAAAATCATCAGGTGAGAGGTGGATGAATCAGTCTGCTGTTGGGTGGTAATCAATATCTACTGAGGTCCAATGACAAGAGAAATCCGCATCTGTTTTCACCAGTTGGTGTAAAGCTTCATGATTCTGGGCACATAAATAAACACTCAAGACTAAATTTTTTAAAATTTTATTTGATGTTAGCACCAGATATTTCAACACCTTCGGTGTGGTCATCACAAAGTCTTTCATTACGGTCAGCAAGATTGCTTAGCTCGAGACTGATTATACGAATCACATTCTGTAAATGTAAATCAAACTGAAAGCACTACACCCCTCAGCATGCACACGGTGGTGTGCAAGAGTTTGTGCACCCCAGGTCAAAATGTGTGTTACTGTGACTAACACAAATTGTCACAAATTGACTGCAGTGATGGTGAACTGTTGTGCTGTGCAGCCACAGGCTATGTTTCAAGAAAAACTGGTATAGCAGACACTGCAGTAGTACGCCAAACAGCATTAAAATTCTTTCTGTTATGATATGAAGGATCTGTATCATCCTCTTTTGCATGATGAGTAATTACTGGTGAGGGAAATCTTCAGCAGCAGTACCTAAACTCGTGTGAAAAAGAAAGATCAGCCATATTCAGTCCATGGTTTTAATGATCAGGACATGATTGATAATCATTTGGTGTTAAAGTAGATCAATACAACCTCAGATTAACAACAACACAGGTCATATGATACCTAACATGAATAATTTAACAAATCGGAGCTAAAAGTACTCCAATGATCTAACAGCTTGTTTAGCAGTAAGTAATCATTTCCTCTACGATGTCATGTGCAATGCGCATTTCAGTCAGGTTGAGGTCTGGACTTTAACTGGATCATTGCAACACCTTGATTCTTTTCTTTTTCAGACATTCTGTTTTAGATTCGCTGCTGTGTTTGGGATCATTGTTCTGTTGATGGCACAGTTTCAGAGATGTTTTGAGATGTAGCTCTTGGGTTTTTGACCTTGGGGTGAACTTGCTGGGACGTCCACTCCTGGGAAGATTGACAGCTGTCCTGAATGTTTTCCACTTGTGAATAATCTTTCTCTCTGTAGAATGATGGACTCCAAATAGTTTGGAAATGGCTGTATAACCCTTCACTGACTGATGGGCAGCAACATTTGCTTCTCTGAGATCATAGCTGTGTCTTTCCTCCTTGGCATTGTGTTAACTCACTCCTGAATGCTCCAGAGCAGCAAACTGACAAAAATTCTGCTTCTATAGAGGTGGTGATACTTACTAATTATCAGTTAATCAAGTGTAATTCATCATGGGCACCTGGCACTCTTAATTCCCATGGACGCTGTGACTTTGGCTTAGTTTTTATTCAGTAAAAAATTACATGTTGTAATTGGTTATCTGCAGATGTTCACCTGATCTGAGGTTTTATTTACCAAAGAATATGACCTAGTGACCTAGGGACCAGGTGATTTTCAATACATAAAACCTTGGAACTTATAGCTATTGTACTTTCTTTTTCATTTGACTGTACATTTAATATTGATTATGAACTGGCAGATACCGAGACACATATAGCTCGTTCTTAACTTTTTTTTTTTCTTCTCATGAACATGTTCAAACATTCTACAAAATCCTTTCCAGAAAATCTTTCTTCTGTCACTTCATGTAGCAAGAATTCAGCAGAGAGCACACAGTTCTCCCGGAAAACCCCACGGTCCACAAGTTGGACAAACTAATCTTTGCAGGTTTCAAACCGTCAGCCTCCTGTTAGGTCATAAAAGGGTGCAGAAACAGCAGCGTTTCTTTTGGCGAGCAGGGTCGGCCTCCTCAGGGGGATGTGGTTCACGAGCTGAAGATTCTTCCTTATACTCTGACAGCGAGCCGCTGGAGGTGGACAACAGCCTCCCACACACCAAGTCAGCAGCTTTTCCATCCACAACTGACAAGTCTGTCACTGTTTTCTCTCTCAGCGACATGTCCCCATCTTCATCATCATCTATCAACACAAAGTCCTTGAGGTAAATCATCCCCAACCCGTGGAGACTGTGGTTCTCCACTAATTCCTGTGTGGTGTGGGCGTCCACAAAGGTCAGAGTGGAAGTCTCTGTCAGGGTCTCAGGTGGGTCTGTTGAGTCGTCCTCTGGTCCTGAGCAGGCCTGGCAGCTCGAATTCATCATCCCCGTGGAGTTCGTGTGACCTATCTCATCTCTCATGTCGTACTTTTGTTCCTCTTTGCTGGGGGTGTTGTGTGGAACAGAAGAAAACTTGCCCATAGCATCTCGACTGGTAAGTTGGTCTCTGTTCTTATGACCATTACCAGGATACATCTTGAAAGCCACCTTCTGACAGTCATGGCAGACCTGCACACTGGTGCTCCCCTTTGTAGTGTCGTTTCTTCCTTGCTTCTTCATGTATTTTTCCTGTTGGCGCTGAAACTAAACAGGAAAGTAGAGGTTTGGTCATGAACGTGCTATGCTATCGATACAGAAAACTATATTGTTAGAAAACATGTCAAAAGTTGTAGAACTGCTCTGTTATGACACATCAGTTCCTTCATTTGGACCAAAAGCGATCCTTTCTGTAACATTACTGCATGAAGAAGAGTCTCATGCTGTAAAGTTTCCTAAAAGCCTCACAGGATCTGAATGATGATAATAATAAAAAAACAGAATCTAATGGAAATAATTGCAGATTTACAGTAATGTGCACAAATCAGGAACCACCTGTCACCTTATATTTTGACAATAAACAGCCAGAATTTCTTGTAATCTTTTGAAATGGTCTCGAACAATAGTTGTCCAGGCTTTCTGAAGTTTTCTTTTGGACATTGGCAGTCCTTGTACCTCACCTGGGTGATTCAGTCGGGGATAACCTGAGGTCACCTCCCGCTGTTTGAAGTTGTTTTTTCCTGTTCAACATGATGTGAAGCACCACCATGCAGCCAACACTTAATTTAAGACTTAAAAATGCTTTATGAACCCCTCAATTTTTAGACAGTGCATGTGACAAGAACTCTGTTTACTTTTATCAATCTCTCCTTAGATAATTCATATTTTAGAAAACAGAGCTGAAGCAATAATCTAGAAGCACAATTTTTTTCTATATCTTTTAAAAATGCATATGAATCCTGTTTGAAGCGTTCCATTCTTTTAATGCTTTCCAATATCTTATTCAAATGATCTTTGATGTTTGTACATTTGTCCTTTTAGAGCACTATTCCAAATAACAAACAATCTTATCCATATCTCTCTATATTTCTTTATACATGGTATTATAGATCCAGATGCAATATTAATATGTTTTTATAATGCAGTAACTGGGGCAGATGAAAGTTAGAGTGGTTGAGTTGTTTTATGAACAAAAAGTGTACCAGGGAGAGAACACGAGCTGTCATTTAGTATTGGCCTCTGTGAATAAATAAATTAAACTGCTACTTTCAAAAGAAGCAGAAAATAACTTGCATTCCCAGAGGACTAGTTCTTTAAACATAGAGACAGATGAATTCCTCTAAAGTGCTCTAACCAAGGAAAGGAAGTGTGTGTTTCATCTCTGTAAAACACACCCTCCCCCACTCAGAAACATTGAAGAATGCTTCCCTCTTCAGAGGCTGAAAATGAGGCATGTTAATATACATACTCTCTCCCACGACTTTTCCAGTGGAAAGTCGATGTATTTCTGAAAAGTTTAATTTGATTGTAAACATTTTCAAAGGTAGAATAAGTGACAGAGAAATTACATTACAACTAAACTGATATTTACACAGGAGTGTTTCCAGTTTATGGCCTTGCCTGCTTAACGTGCTGCACGCCTCACCAACTGACCCTGTTACACTTGACTGACTCGTATGTCTGACAGAATCGGGACTCTATAAATGAATCATATCACTGTGAACGTAAACATGCTCCACTCCAGCTTGTGATGGTTACTGAGCGCCAACAAATGAAAAATAGATAAGTTATTTAAAAAACATGCATTTCATTATTGGATTAATTTGAACGAGGCCAGAGACTCTTTGTTTCAGCAGTGAGCACAAGCAGCCTATCAGAAGTTTTAACTCAATGGCATGGCAAATAAAAATATCTGTTAAGTACTTTTCTTCACTTATTTAGGACAAAAAAAATCAATTAAAATAAAAATGAAAAACACTGCTGCACACATTACTAATGCATGTTACACTTGCTACACTATTAAGTTTGCTTTCTGGTGCACAAATGGAGTAACAGGAATATTTAAGGATTCAAAAATAATCACAAAAATACACTTTAAATTAAGTATTTTTAAAAAAATACCTTTACCTGAAGTCTTCACAGTTGAGCAGAAATGGAAATCACATGGCAGAGATTAGATGACTAAAGCAGCGTGCTTCCCTCTGATCTGCTGCACAGCTGCTGTAAATTGGCTTTTCTACCGACTGGAAGTCTACAAACAAAGATTCCTCTCACACGCCCTCCCCACATCACAGCTGCTCGTGGGATGTGCCAGGAGGCACACAGAGAATGATCCTCTGGCTGATCGAACCGGCAGTGACCCTTGGTTTTATTTCCGTGGCTTTCCCTGAACTCGTTTGGTTTCCATTTACAGCTGAATATATTCAGAACAGAAGAAGACATACAGGTTTCAAACAGAAGGTATTGGGTTTGACATGACAGCTGCAGCCAAAAGGCAAGCTAGTGGCATGCCAACCTTGTCTAAAATGCATCTGCAAGCCTATTGTTTTCTCTCAGAGAGCCAGAATAAACAGTAACTTCTGTGATTTCTTCCCTTCATGCTGGAGACAATACCCCCGTTTTCTTTATGAAATGGCCACGGTGCAGAGATGCATGAAAAACCACTTCTCTCAGTGGCATGCACTGCATATGTTCCAATAAATAATACAGGAGGACAGACCTTCATGCATGTCAGCTACAAACAGGCACATTGGAGGGATCAAATATTGAAAAGTCTTTATTTACTGTAGGGTCGATGTTTGCATTAGCCCTTTAAATTCAACTGGTAGACATACTGCATCTGACAAAGTTCTCATGTACAGTAGATCGACAAAACAAAACCTCAAGTCAAAGTCGTGATGATGAAGATTTCATAGCATTTATGTAGCAAAAAGAGACTTACAAGCAACACAAACATTGAGGGGCAAAAGTGGGGTTCAGCATCTAAAGAGTTTAGCACAGAAGCCGGGGAATCGATCCAGCAACTTATCGACTGACCTGAGGTACACCTGCCCCATCCAAGATGAAACCTGCTAATAAACCTGATCCGAAATATTTACATTCAAACTCTACCGCGTGGATGATTCACCACTTTAAATGTGGTGCAGCTGCTGAGAGGACAACATACACATGACATTAACAACAAGATGTTTATGGAACACAGTCATAAGTTAAGGCCAATCACTTGCTTGTTGATGGCTATTCAGATCAACAGGCCTTTTTTTTAATTTTTTTTTTTTTACAGCAGATCATTTAGCCAGGAATGAGTGAAGGAGACACTTGTGAAAGTGAACCACCATTTTTTCTACTAAATGTCTATTCAACCCTTATATGAACACTTCCAAGAGCTGCCAGGGTGCGTTATGTCATTTAAGTCATCATTTACCTGCCTGATAAACATGTTCTGCAGCCCACACACTCCTCACCTTGGTGGGTCAGTCAGTAATAAGCTGAGGCCACCTCCTACTGTTTGAAGTTGTTTTTTCCTGTTCACCATATATGCCCTCTGTCCAAAAAGTGTACACTTCAGTACTTTAGATAAAACTTAAGAAGCTTTTCAGAATAGAGCCAAGAAAAGGGGTCCAGCTGCCTTCTATTCACTGAGTTTTCTTAACCTTCTGCTTTTGGAGATCGCTCAGCTGTCAGGTTGATCCACTTGGGAGGCAGACACCCTGCTCACTTCTTGTAGTACTTTTAAACTTAAGTCTTTCCTTTTTTATAAAGCTGGTAGTTAGTGCTGCCTCAGGCAACCCTGAACCATCTCTCAGCCATGCCGCTGTGGGCTCAGGCTGCTGCATGACCTCCCACGACACACTCATAGATTTGTAAATCTAAAGTTGGAAGTCCAACATGTTCCAGTTATTCTTTTCAGAAATCATTCCCAACAATTCTTGACTGTACAGCACACCAAGTCAGAGTGTGTAAATGTATTTAATTGAGATTAAACCAGAGTACAGTAACTGGGATTGTACAATTACAGTATTCAGACTACATGTAAAAATAAATGGATGTATTTTATATTCAGCTCAGTGTTACTGTTCATACAAGAATCAGCAGTGTCTAAACATAAATTCCCTCAAACACTAAAAAGGTGACCGAGAGGTGTTATTCTGTGCTTGGATTGGATGCTAACACTTTTGTACATCATGTTGTATAAATTAAAACAACTAAAACAGACAAAGCAAAACATTTCGTAGTATTTGGAAAGAACGATAAATACCAGCCTTCTGTGATGATTAAGACCTAGAAATCAGTCCA
This sequence comes from Leuresthes tenuis, assembly GCF_036924035.1. Lineage (NCBI taxonomy): Eukaryota > Metazoa > Chordata > Actinopteri > Atheriniformes > Atherinopsidae > Leuresthes > Leuresthes tenuis. Next base: position 27,435,011 of record NW_027325360.1, on the reverse strand, counting down.
ACCATGTGAGAGATGCTGCATCCTCGCTGCTCCATGTGGAAGGCCAGCTGTTTGGCAAAAGACTGACCCACATCTTCGGTTTTTTCCCAAAACCTGACCACTACTTCTCCTGGCACCAGCAGAGGTTCCTTAAAGTGGGCAGTGACGTTGACAGGAGCTGTGATGACTTCGACCCCTGGTGGTAACAGAACTATGTGAAGGCCTGACCAGTAAAGCTGAACACACTCAAGATTTCACATGTATGATAGGCTGCTGAAAGTTACGTTCACCAATCAAGTGTTTTCCTACCATTATGTTTTTCTATTTCTGCCAAGCAAACAGACAACATCCAGAGACTTGGTGTGGTCCGAGATCTGAAGCTGAAGAACCTGGCTGGCAGTAAGAGGAGCCGGTGGGGGGAGTAGTCAGAGAAGGACCATACACACTGCACACTAATAGTCCTGGGAACTCTGAGCTTTACCTGCTTCACAGTTTCTGGCGCTGGCTCATCTTGTTGGCCTGTATGAACAAAGAAATCCCTGTGTGATGAACCTAATTTCCAATTAGGACTGCAATCCCAACAGAAAGGCACACGTTGGGTTTTTTTGGATTAAAATGGTTACAAACTTTCTGAGCAGAAATCACCACAACACTGCTTGCTCTTGCTTTCATTGTTGGGTAAGCATCCGCTGGTTTTGTGGAGCTTGTTTTCGGACAGTAGTGTCAGGATGCTCTCCCAGACTGGGCATCCGGAACGGGAAGTGGCAGACAGATGGATGTCCACCTCCACCCCTGAAGCAATCTGCTGGTACCCCAAGACTCTGACCTGCAGCATGAACGGCCCCTTCTTCAGCTCATCAACTGGCTGAAGGCTGTTCAAACTCTGACGCACACGTACTAGCCCTGAAAACAGCGGGTCACAATCACTGCCACATCACCAGCATTTTATTTTATTTTTCTTAAACTTATATAGCATAAAAGAAACCACCTCCCCTCATTTATTTATATATTGCAGGAAAATGGGAAATAGGTGCAGCTATTTCTTGAAACGTGTAAACATCAATGTAAATACAGTATAGAAGGCAAAAACCGAAGGAGCTTGAAAGTCAACATTTGGTCTGAGCTCCTTTATTCTCCAAACACAGCCTGAACCTTCTTTTAAACAAGCTTTCTGTCATTTCTTTAAGTAGTCGTCAGGAATAGTTCTCCAGGCTTCCTGAATGACATCCCAAAGCTCTTCTTTGGATGTTGGCTGCCTTTTATTCTGTTCTCTGTCAGGATGATCCCACACTGCTTCAATAATGTTGAGGTCCGGGCTAATTTTGCTAATTTGTCCGATTAATTGTGACCCCTGCAAAAGAGAGTCCAACACAAGTAAGAGCTGTAACTCCTAATCTGTGACTCTCTGCATTTCAAACCAGTAGTCATTTTAGATGTGTGCTTGTAAACTATTAAAATACAAAACTTGTGAGAGCGTAAAATATTTCAGCTAAATGGTGAACAGAGATGTCACCTGTGGGTTCTCACGGATCGTATTTTGATTGTTGGACCTTTCAAAGTGAGCATTTTTCTTTGTAAGCTTTAGTAGTTTGTCTGCTTGATACCAGGATTTGTAATAGTTATTGACATTTGGGCTTAATTTATGGGATCAACAGGACTTTTTGTTTGGGTTTGTCAGAGGAATGGAGTCTTGATAGGTTTGTCAGCAATTTATTTTATTCAGTTAATTGAATTAATCAAATTGTAGTATTTAAAAGATTTTCTAATAAAATACCAGAGTTAGGTCTTATCTATGGATTTAGAGCAAACATCTTAAAATAATCCGTCCCGTTTGGCAGACACTTTCAGTGACACTTATTTCCTACCTGCTGGGCTGAGTCTAAAGTTTTCATCAGTTAACAACATAAGCAGCAGTCTGCAACAGAGAAACTCTGGGAAGCACAGCGGGATGTCTCTGAATTCAGTGTCTGGGTAATCCCAACCATAACCCGCAGCACTGCAGAACCTCCGCAACATGGACACTTCTAGCCTTGAGAGAAAAAAAAAGGAAAGAAAAGACAAATTCACTGACTCAGACTGTGGATGACCAGCACCTAAGAGAGCTGCATGAACTTTTCAAACTATGCGGAAGTGGACGGTACTCACCTGCAGTTATGGACAGTGTAAACAGCTACGCGCGCATTTGACGCAGGTGTTGTGTACAGGTAACCCGATCTCCTTGTGATAGCTCTGAGCAGGTATTTAACGTAAAGATACATAAAACTTGGAAGTCTGTCGCTACTCAGCACGTTTGCGTTCAGCAGCTGATGAGAAGAGTAAATGTAAAAATAAAGTAAATACATGGAGCACAAAGACAGCGACGCCTCAATACAACTCTGTGTGTTCCCCATTATTGCTCAAAACATGCATTTACAACAGTGAAAGTTGACCTAAGTCACACAACGCTTGACCATGATAGGTTCTACGGTGACCGCGCAAGGACAAACAACACGTCTTCGAGTATTTCAGGGAATGACACTCGTGAGCGCAGCGTTTCCCAACTTTTTTTTCTGGGAGCCCACTTTTTAAAGTCGATAAATCCTCGTGACTTAATTTACATTAAGCCTAATTTCTCGAAAACAGAATTTGCGCATTAACAAACATTTCGGACTATTTTTATTGCCAGTTAAGCATCGTCTTAAAGTAGCCATTTGAAAGTGATGGACATTTGATAAATCAAAAACTTTTTGACAAACCATTCTTGACAACATACACACTGCCAAAGTATTCGCTAATTTGCCTTTACACGCATATGACCTTAAATGACATTCCATTCTTAATTCATAGGGTTTAATATGATACCCTATGACCCACCCTTTGCAGCTATAACAGCTTCAACTCTTCTGGACAAGCTTTCCACAAGGGTTAGGAGTGTGTTTATGGGAATTTTTGTCCATTCTTCCAGAAGCGCATTTATGTGGTCAGACACAGATGTAGAAGCGTGATTCGTCTCTCCGGAGAACGCGTTTCCACTGCTCTAGAGTCCAGTGGCAGAGTGCTTTGCACCGCTGCAGCTGACGCTTTGCATTGCACTTGGTGATGTATGGCTTGGATGCGGCTGCTCGGCCATGGAAACCCATTCCATGAAGCTCTCTACACACTGTTCTTGGGGTAATTTGAAGGCGACATGAAGTTTCGGAGGTCTGTAGCGATTGACTCTGCATTAAGTTAGCGACCTCTGCGCACTATGCGCCTCAGCTGACCCCGCTCATTTTACGTTAACTACCACTTTGTGACAGGTGGCATCCGATCACGTGGTAAACGGCTGGAATTCACGGAGCTCCTACTGAGAGCGACCCATTCTTTCAGTCTGCCTGCCTTGATGCTTGAATTTATATACCTGTGGCCATGGAAGTGATTGGAACACCTGGATTTAATTACTTGGATGGGTGAGGTAATACTTTTAGTATTATAGTGTATACTGTGTAAAATGCAGCAAAGTGAAATAAATGCATCTCAGAAGAGTTGTCAACTCATTCATCTCATTGTTTTTATATTCTCATCAGTACAGTTTACACAATTTATACTTAAAGAAACAAAGTCAATTCAAGTTCAAAAACTGAAAAAAAAAACAACACTTCATTTGGTGACTCAAACTTTGGGAATGGATGTGTTAGCACACAGTCGGGTCTTTGAAAACCATTTATTCTCAAACATTTCAACACCACATATTCAGAAATCTGTTTACATCTCGAAGAAGTATAAATCACAAACATTTCCAGCAGGTCAATCTTGACAGAGACAGTCATGAGTTAGAAATGTGTAAAAAGTGTTTATTTTTTAAATTTTTTAAACTAAGCACTTTAGTTAGTCACAGAACAAGGTAGAAGTTAACTCATTCCACATAGCTTCAGGTTGTTAAAAAAAAAACAGGCCTTCAGCAAATAAGCCTTGTATGGTGTGAAATATAAATGGCCGACATTCATATATTCAGGCTGACTGGACAGTTTCTTCACTGAGGTTCCTGAGGTGACGAACATCTTCTCCTGCCAGCAGAGCAGGTTGTCCTAACTTCACTCGCTCGTCTTCATCCGAACAGAAGCAGCATCACAATGCAGACCGAATTCACTGCTATAAGAGGTACTGCAAGGCAACAAAAAATATATGATCAGAGCCATACACAGCTAAAATCTATATGTGCACTTGTTTTTCCTACATGATGTGGATGAAAATCTGACAAAAAAAAAACCTATAGGGACCAGAATTTTATCCCCACAGGTATTAAGGGATTTTTAAGAATTAAGACTAGGGTTTTTGGTCAAATAGCAAAACATTTTTTAAAAACACCTCTTATTGTCTATTCAGAAGCTCTTTTCCTGATCTTGATGAAAAAGTTCTTAAGAACTTTGGAAAAGACAAAGCTGTGACGTTGGTCTAACACTGAAACAAAAAATGTTCAATAGATGTTTTGTCTAATGCAATCTCATCATGCTGTTACACAAAGGTTATCTCCTGTATTAGTGATAATTTAGAATATTACTTTATTTTCAACAAAAGGTCACAGGTTGCTCATTTTCACCTTCCGTTGTCATTTTTATCCGCTTGGATCACAGTTAGCATGTTTAGATATAAATAATCAAGCTTCGGACAGAATTATCTACTTTGTTAAAATAAGGATGCTCCAGTGTATCCTACGCTAAAGGAGATCCTTTTGAACAGTTCTTATTATGGCTAATGCAAAGATACTTCCTGGTCATTTCACCCAGTTAGGATAGTTCTGAGGCAAAACTGATTATTTGATACCAGACCTTTGGATTTAGGGTCAGGGTTAAGGTTGCGCATTCAATTGGGATGAGAAATTTTAGGGGTCGGGGAATGCTTTGTGTCAATGGTTAAGTGTAGGAGCGGACATATACCTCTCATTACTGTCCTCACAGAGCGGATGAGGTTCATCAGCTGCACTTTGATGCCTGGTTCATCGCCAAATCCTCCAACACTTTGGTCCACTCCCCAGCCAACTAAACACAGTAAAACAAAGTTAAACATTGATTTTCTGTTACATCCTTTTAGCTTTCGTAACCCCAATAATAACATTCATAAGCCTGCGATATCTGTTCCGTGGTACAAATAATAAGATGTCTTTAAACTCTTATTCATATAGCTTTACTTTAAAAACGCTTTAAAAAAAGATTAACGCAAAGAGCCAAACTTAAATCTAAACAAGCACTGATCTCGAAATTAGTTTAATTTAAAAGTTGTGATCTCTCTGTAAAACATAAAATATAAAACGGAGTTTAGACGCTGGTAGAGCCATTTTAAATCATTTAAAAATTGTTCAACAGCTGTGCGGTTACTAGCCAGTTAGCATTAGCTAACATGGTAGCTAACTCAGTTTTTCATCGTAAAAAACTGTAAAAGTACAAAGCGCGGGAAGTTTTGAACCTACTTTTACTTAGAAATCTTTCTTCGTGTAATACAGCCACAGCGTTGACACACAGGATGGCAGCTTGGATAAGAGAATACAAAGTAAATGCCATGTTGCCTCTCAACAAGGAGCTAGTTTCAGATTAGCATAAGCTAACACTATTTACTCGTGACGTAGACTACGGCAACAGAGGAAGGAAAATTGTGTAGAACTTGTCAAAGTAAGTGCTTCTCTTAAAATCGAAGGAGACCGTTAGTTCATTAATAATTGTGAAGAGGCACCCACACCTTTTAATAGGATAAAACTAAATTAAAGTTACTAAAGTAAACTTTACATCAAACCAACAAGAACTGTGTGCAATTTAGTCCTAAAATATTTATATTGTGCAAAATATTCTCTTATAATCACCCATAAGATTGGAAATACTGATGCAATAGGATAACTGCCATTGGTGGGTAATTGATGTACATAAATGTGGCTATCTATATTTGCATTATATTTGCATTATATTTCATGAGATGATTGCAAACTATGATTTAACATAAAGTTAGACAGTCATGTCTCAAAGAAAATACAGCCTGTTTCTATTCCAAGGTCTTACATAACAGGGAATGATGTGTAAAATTCCTACCAAGTCTTAAGATGAGGCAAAGACAACCTTAGATGAACTTGGCCAAGGCCGCTGCTGAAACAACTCTCCCTGAGATCGCTGCTGCGAGACGCCCCCTCCCTTTCTTCACGGACACCTGGTGATTGCTGACTCCGACTGGGACCCAATCAAAGACTTATCCATGACAACCTGCTGTGGTATCACGATGACATCCTGTGAAGTGAGACACTTGTTGAGAGCCAGACATAGCAACTCTCTGGGTTTACCCCCATCCCACGCCTTCAAGTTGCTTTGCGTTTTTATGTGTGAAGCGAGCAAATGTTTGCTTATGTTTTGAATTCTATGTTGGATGGTGAGCTAATGTTTGCTGTTCTTGATGTTGCTGAGGTTTTTTTTCCCGAAAACGAAAAAAAATCTGTTAATCCGGCCCGAACCTCAACTCGCAACCCACGCAATGCATACATCAATACGTGCGTCTCGACGATGCCTCGATGGGCATTACTTTTATTGTTCAAAAGTGTTACAGTGGCAACGTTAGTGCCGAAAACCGGAAAAAAGGTCGAAAATTTGCGCGCTTATCGCTTGGCTATACTTTATCGTAGATACATCATTCAAACTTTCAAAAACTCAGGCTGATGGGTACTAAGCGCCGTACAACCTCATTATGCGAATTATTACGCTTTTTGAGATTTTGAACTTTGTATTTTTAAAAAACGTCATTTTGACTTCGGACGCTTGTTGTAATATATTCCACGACACGCCCCACTGTGGACTACAACATATTTAAATCTCATGAAGCTGTGGTTACATTTTTTTTCTCTCGAGCCATCCCAATGAATTTCTATAAGGATTCTGAACATTTTGTTACCACGAAAACGAAAAAAAATGAATCTGTTAATTCGGCCCGAACCGCAATTTGCAACCCACGCAATGCATACATTAGTCCGTGCGTCTCCGTCGTGTCTCGATGGGCCTTACCTTTCTCAATCAAAAGCGTTACCATGGTAACGGTAGATGCCAGGAAGCGAAGAAATTTGGACGCTTATTGCCTGGCCGAACTTTATCGTAGAGACATCATTCATGCGTTCAAACACTTGGGTCGCTTCGTACTAAATTGTTAAGCCTCATTAGGTAGCTAACTTAAAAAAAAAAAAAAGTGTAAATTTGATTTTGGATGCTTGTTGTTAGGCAACAGGTCATTTTAGAAAAATCATTAAAATGTTCCCCAACCCGGGATGCGTTGTACAACATATTTCAGTCTCATTATGCTGGCTATTACGGTTTTTGAGAAATTTAACGTTAAATTTGCCCAACCATTAACATGAGGATTGTTACCATGCCAACACAAATCCTGTGCATTCCTAAGGGGGAGCCTGAATGCAATATAACCAGAGCCACCTCAAACATAACCAGAACCAACTTAGACAGAACCAGCAGATGCTAACATCATGCTAAAATGCTAACATACTTGCATCATTAGCATTTTGCAGGGAAGCCTAGAATGCTAATGTTGCATCGCGGAGACATGAACTCACTATGTTTTTGTGCTCTATTCGCTGATGCTATGAGGTCATTATGCCGATTTTTGGAGGACTTTTGCTCGGCTGCACTGTAACGTAGCTGTAACTGTAACTGGCTACTACGGTGTTTGAGATATGACACTTTAAATCTTAATGCTAATGATTGACATGCTGATTTTGGAGAGGTTTTGCTCGGTCAAACTTTATCGTACAGACATCGTTCAAACATTTAAAGACTCGGGACTATTTGGATTACAGCATACTTAAGTCTCATTAGGGTGGCATTTACCATTTTTGAGAATTTTCAACGTTAATTCTATCGTAATTTTAATGCTAATGAATACACATGTTGATTTCGGAAGCCTTTTGCTCGGCCATAGTTTATCGTACACACATTGTTCAAACATTTAAAGACTCGGGACGATTTGGACTACAACATATTGTAACCTCATTAAACTGGGATTTACAGTTTCTGAGAAATTGAACTTTAACTTGATATTTTAATGCTAATCTAGTGACACACTGATTTTGGAAGCTTGTTGCTCGGCAACAATTTATTGTAGAGACATTCAAACGTTCAAAGATTCGGGAAGCTTTGGACCGCAACATATTGTAGCCTCATTATGCTGGGATTTAAAGTCTTTGAGAAAGTAAACTTGAACTTTATGCTAATTTTGAAGCTAATTGATTGATATGCTGATTTTGAAGGCTTGTTGCTTGGCAACATTTCATCGTGGAGACATCATTCAAACGTTCAAAGACCCGAGGTGCTCTGGAAGCAGGGAGTGTGGTTCATTAACAGCACCCCAAACACAACCAGAACCACTTTAAAACGAACACAACACAAGCACTACCACCCCAAAGCTCTTGGATTTTTGACCTTAGGGTGAACTTGCTAGAATGTCCACTCCTGGGAAGATTGACAGCTGTCTTGAATATTTGCCACTTGTAAATAATCTTTCTCTCTGTAGAATGATGGACTCCAAACAGTTTGGAAATGGCCGTATAACCCTTCCCAGATTGATGGGCAGCAACAGTTGCTTCTGAGATCATTGCAGATGTCTTTCCTCCATGGCAATGTGTTAACACACACCTGAATGCTCCAGATTAGCAAACTGACAAAACGTTGGCTTTTATAGAGATGCTCACACTTACTGATGACTAATTAATGAGTGTATATGATCAGCAGCACCTGGCTGCTAATTAACCTCTTAATTCTTATGGAAGCACCCCCCCCCCAAAATTGTATTTATCTAATTTTAGGACAATATGGTTTTCAACTATGTCTTGATAAGTGAAAGCTTAGACTTTAGTGTTTTGCTTTTAGTCAACAGAACCCAACAAGACCGCAACAATAAGTTGTATATGACAAACGTACAAAGGAATCCATGAATCTGTTCTGCTTTAGAGGTGATGTGTCTATCTAACATCCCACAGGGATACAAATAAATACACATAACAGCAGACAGAGTCATGAGAATAAAAAAATCTTTATTAGTGTTTTTATGAAGTCTGCATAATATGCCACACGCCTGAGAAGCTTATGGTCAGAACAAAAAAATAGAAGAAAGAGAAAGAACTGCTCTATCAATACCGCCCTCTACTGGTAAAACAACTGCGACATCTACTGTACTGACTGCTTTGCAAAAGAATTACTGTTAAATACACACATACTGTACTACCGTTATGTATATGCATGTCTGGTCCACGTCAGTTTTTGTATTTTTCTTTTTTCACATTCATATGTTGTAGGCCAAAGATAATAAAAAAAAAATAAAATAAAACAATGTAACACTGGACCCTTAACAAATGGTTCTGTTCCCCAAATCCAAATGTCACTAGATGCACTTAAAGTACAGACTAGTGCCATATCGTAAACGCATTTACATCAATAAGCGGAGGGGTGAGGGGGGAGGGGGTTGTTAAACTTGCAACAGCCATATAAGTTGAGTTTAAGGTAGTAGGTTTGTTGTACATACTGTACTTTATAGACTGAACAAATACATTACACACATTAACACAGAATGTCCCATTGTACAGGCACAGTCACTCTCCTCCCTTGTTGATGTAACATTTTGAAAACCAATTACTTCTGGTTGACTTTAACTTGCATGACTAAGCACCAAAAGCTACACGAGGTCACATGTGTTTTAAAAAAAGTAAAAGAAGTAGAGCTGAATGAATGGGCGTTATAAAGTTTTATATATCTCTGGAATCATCAGGGAAGTAGATTTGAGGTTTCAGTCAAGTCTGTTGTTTCGTGTACTTTAAATGCACCAGATTTCTTTGGAAAATAATGAAGGCTTACATACATACCTACACACACATATACATATATATAGATATCTATATATATATATATATATATATACATATATAGGCTACACATCATGTAGGGCAGTGATAAATATATATTTTTCAATTTTTATTATTATTATTTTTTAAACAGACAGATATGCTGTTGGATATTTGGGGTAAAAACTTAGGAATGATTCGTGCCCTCTGTGTCACTTTAGGAAACAACCGTGATCTTGGAAATATTTTAATAAAAAGTGAATGACAAATTTTGAAGTATATTTATATATAAAAATACATGAGAATACAAAAAAGTAGCAAAACAATGGGGATATAGGCTAAGAACACAATTAATTCACTTATACCTTCAGTATTCTCCTGGTGAGATGTCTGATGCATCACCTTGGAGAGCCCCAGGACTCCCAGTGTTGTGTTAAAAAACAAAAAAAGCGCTTTTTGATAACCGCTGATATTCTCTGGTCCCTGCCCAGCGCACCCTGCCAAGCATGGCCAGTGTCTTTATAACCAGGCTGTTCAGTGGGGATGCAAATCAACTACACCAAGAACAAGGAGTGACATATAATGACAAATAAGAATAAAAATAAGAAGCTATAGCCAGACCGAGACTGCGGTTTGTTTAGAGTTGCGGAAATATTTCTTTTACCAACATTCCTATATGCCCATTTAGAGATATGTCTTAGAACGACACACCTCACGAGGTCAAAAAGGGCTATTATTGTGGCAGGGCCAATTCAATCAAATTTTATGAACATATTGTGGCATTTCCTTCAGAGAAAAAACAGCCACTAAGGCCATCGTTTCGTCACCAAGCCTCCTTTTCCCTCCTCCCGACAAAAGTTGGGGCCAAGTTTCCCGAAGAAAACTAAACTATGGTTCAGAACAATGGTTGTGGTGGGCAGGAACAAAAGTCCTTTTAGCATTCAAGCTCATGTCACTTATACAAGCCATCTTCAACACTGAGAAACAATTCACAGATATTTTTGGTATTTCCCCTACTTCCCAGACTAAAAACCAATATACATTTTATTTGTACCACAAATAGATCTAATATTAAGGATTTGGGGCAAAGCAATTTAAGAAGGTGCATGACATAGATGGGTAACAAAGTGCCAATTTTTCCTTTTTCACTGAGAAGTCTGTATGTTTATCTATGCGAGTGCAAGAATGTGGGTGCATTTGATCTTCTGTGTGTGTGTGTGTGTGTACACATATATACATGGGTGTGGTGTGTGTGTGTGTGTATGTATGTATGTATATAAAGTTAAAAGAGGGATGTGGAACTGGGCCACAAATACTATGAAGTAAAAACCGATTGAGTTGGGTTTCCTTTTTTTTTTTTTTTTTTAACTCCATTTACGGACACATAACTTTAGAGTTTAATGATCTTTGTAATGGGCTTTTTTTGGGCGTTTCATTAGCTGTTTAGGACATACTGGAGCAGCGTGCAGACGGAGAACCCATCTGGGTCAGGACCTTGTCCAGCCACTGCAGGGGACCGTTCAAATGCAGCTCGATCCAGCAAGGAGTGCTTGTGACAGTTTGCCGCCTGGAAAATAAAGACGCTGTTTTCAGTCCTTACAACATATGATTCATGGTGAACAAGACGCTTTGTTGGGTGAAATATGTAATTTGGCAGCCGGGGAGAAAGGGAAAATAAGTTCTTCAGGCTAACCTGTACTCGGCTCCCCAGCCTTTGACAAAGCTCATTCGGATGGTGCACATCCTGGTGAGCTGGTAGACAGCCTCAAAGCCCTGGTTGACTGACTGAGCCAGCAGGGCAGCAAATTCCTGGTTGTTGAAGATTTTTAGATTACAACCTAAAAAGAGGAAGGGAAATGGGTTTTACCAGCAATTCTTAAAAATTACCATGACACACTCTTTAGGTCTGGGCTTTGTATGGACTTGTTAATCTATATAGATAAAGTCAGAGAATACAGTTTATTTGACACAATTTGTGTACCCTGAAAAGCTGTTGCAGTATTTCTCCCTTCACTCAGACCTACATATATACAGTTTGAGCTGTGGACTTATTTACAATTCCTGTCCATCGTTGTTCCCAGATTTACTTTAATGCATTTACCATTAAGTGCAGCAACATCTTGGACAATTTGTGTTCTTAGAACAGAGCAAGCACCCGATTTTCTTCCTTCACCTCTGCAGAGGAGCTGCAGGAGTGAACTGCACATATAAACTAGCTTTATTCGATTCATTTCACAGGTAAACACAATCATAATTATCACGAGACAAGGCTGAATGTAAAAAAAACTGAGGATCTACATAAACTTTGAAAAGTCCCAGCTGTAACTTTAACTAAAAATAAGGGATTACATGGCGTTTTTATTCATGATGCATTCAAACACCTCATAAACGTAGGAATCTGTACTGTTCACATTATCATGTTTTTTTTTTAAATAAATATGTCAGTTCTTCCTTGTTCCTTCACCCACAGACCTCCCCATATCAAGGAGCGTATAATGTGATTGGACTATTTTTAATAACTAAAATTACCTTTTAGTGCACAAAAAAACAATAAAATGATACCAATAAGATTAAGTTTGAGATTTAGAAAAAGATTTACAAATCTACAGCGTGCATTGACATTCTAAAATTAGAGATGTACCATTCCATCTCAAGTATCAGATCAGGGTATAAATCAAGACGTTTTCACGATAACACTGTTCCTTTTAGAAATACAAAGGTATGATTTTTCTTTCACACAGCTGTAACACCAAGCCAACAGTTAATCTTTTGCTGCCTGAATCTCTCTTTTTAAATCAGACATATTGTAAATAAAAGTGGTTTGAGGAGTCTCTGTAGGAGCTACAAACATGTCAATGACTTCACATCCACTGTATACAAGATTAGTGAAACTCTTGATTTCTTGCAACCTCTACCTTAAAAAAAAAAAAATCTAAAAACAAACAATTACCCAGTCTACACTTCAATCAGCATCATCAGCGTGTAACAGAGTGGCATCTTCAGCCTCTTACCTGGAGGAATTTTACACACCGTCGCTGGATGCCAGCCATACCTCTGATTGCAGTTTGGACTCTGGACAAAGATAGCGCTATCACTCAAGCACTCTGCAAACACCTCTCCACCAATATAGTAGAGTCTAACTCCTCTTCCTGTGAACGGACAAACAATATTACAACAGCTTTAAGGAAATCTGGGACCACTACGAGACCTTTAATGCCTTTTGAAGGCTAAAACAGAGTGCAACAAGTTGTTTACACATAATTTATTAGGGTGAAGCTACCAGCAGCTGACACCATACCTATATGCCTTCGGGTCATCTCCACAGTGGCGTTCCTGTTAACGTTAGAGAGCAGGCCCAGACAAAACCGCTCAGAGTTTGATGGATCTGTGAATCCATCTACTGTCAGCGAGGGCTGAGAAGCGTGGAACGTCTCCCCCACACGCTGGTTCAGCTCGTAGTAGGCTATAGAGCACCAGAAGGCTGGCTCTGAGTAAGTCACCGGCTGCAGGTCTACAGAACGGGATCACATCAGTGAGGTTTACCCCGTCAAACATATTCAGCATCATTCCAAACGATCAAACCCACTACCACAGTTGGTAAATTACTGCAAACACCTGCAACTGCCTCGCTCTTTGTGTGTTATTTGTTTGCAAGCTAAACTTGATTTATTACCAAGATTAGTGAAGCGTTAATAAAAACACATACCCATGCTGTGATTGACAGGGGACAAAGTGCTAGGGGAGAGCTCTGCTGGAGAACCTGGAAAAGAGACAAGAAGTCATGGATGTGACAAAAACTGATCAGTTTGGAAAAGGAATGATGAAGAGAAACATTTTATAATGGTCATAAACACCTACAACGTGCTTAATGACGCTTTACTGAGATTATACAGTCTGCCTATAAACTGTTTGGCTATCCAAGAAGTGAAATGAATTCCATTTAAAACAATAAGTGACATGTTGCTGTTATGATTATCATGAACTGTATATAGCTGAGAGTTTGAAGCAGCCAGGAGTGTTAAAACAGGATGTGCCTCTCCTGAAGTATTTTACCGCTCTGGTGTTGACCCCTCTCTGATAACCTGACTGTGATTTAATCTTTTATCCAAATACAGCAACAATTCTGCCAAATCCCACCTTGTGACATTTGTTTATGACTTTCAACTTACAACAATGAATGAATGCAGCCAGAATGGTGGTCAGACTTATCGAGATTACATATTGGATGTAAAAGAGCTGTCCAGAGCTTTTCTGATCATTCATGAACCTCATCTCAAATATCATTCAGAGCTAATGCTCACCTTCTAGTAATTCAATTCTGCTCTCATACATTATAAATAGACCCTATGCTGTCTGGTCTTGTGTGTCAAATACTTGATGAAGCCAATCTTTTTTCCCCCTAACAAACCGGAAATTATGGATTGATTGATAAAGAGAGGTGCAACTTCTTTTGATCAGGTCAGCACTAATTAAGAACATCTGTATGTGAAACGACATCTAAAAAAATCTCAAACAAACAACAACAAGCAACAGGTAAAAAGACAAAGAAGTATCTTATCTAGGGTACCTGTGTCCATACTTTGATTCATCTGTTGATCGCTGGCTTCCCCATCTTCACTGATGTATCCTGGCGGAGGCGTTTCTGATTAAATAATGAAAGATGAAAACAAATATACTGACTTAATGTCATGATATAATAACTAAATAAATTGTTAAACCTACACACACACAGCCAGAGGATTTCATTGCAGGGTGCATACAGCAACTTAGTAAAACTGTTTCTTTACTTCACACTCGTGTGACTCCAGTCAAATCCTGACATTCCTACCTGGTATATAGTTGTTTGGAGGTTCAATTCCTGCAGGAAAGTTTGTGTTCTCAGGTATGGAATGAGTGTAGTCGTCCAGAGGCGGCAGCTCTGGCAGGATTTCTGAGTGTCTTGGCACAAGAACAGGAGGCAGCACTACAGAGTTGGGTGTCAAAAGAGATTAATTAGATCCTTATCAGTTCAAAACTTTTCTCCTGACAGTTGTTTTATTCATGGATGACAATTAGGAAAATAATTGAGTGCTCTGAAACAAGCTTCTATATTGTAGAAAAAAAGAATATATACGCATCTTTTTTAGCAGCCATAAAACAATGACAAAAGATTGAAAGCCTCCAGGAAAAATGAAGCTGAATAACTGAACTGATTAATGGCTTCACAAGGCAGAAAGACTGAGTTGTAATGGCAGATGGTAACAATTCCATACGGTCTAACAGAAAGAGAAACACTTTTCTTTCACGCTAAAATATTTGCTAATGGACAGGTTTTAAAATGTTTACATGCTTTCTGAACAGTTTTTTTTTTTAGATAAAAAGGTTCATCTCACCTGGGGTTTCCACCCTCTGGTAGTGGTAGGGGTTGATGCAGACCTCATCCTTCTTGAGGTGGAAGGCATACTCACAGGCCTCAATGGCACGCAGCTCATGGTGGCTGTGAAGGTCCGGCCATCGCCACAAGCGGCAGTAGATAACATGAGGAAGTCCCTTCCTGTGGGACACTTGAAGGCGGCCATCCAGGGATCTGATTGAAGAGCATACAGGAGAAGGTTGAGAGACGGGCGGCTGATACACAGGGGAGGGGGACACATAATAAATGACCAGGACGGGGAGGTAATGGAGATGGATTTGGCTGAGTGGATCAATGTCCGTCACCTCCAACAAAGTAATGACAACTCTCCCACATCAAAGTTGTATGCAACACCATACAGTAGTTGAGGATAGTCACCTGGTTTGGTCAGGGTAGCTGTATAGGCTTGATGTATCCCACTGTTCTATCGTATTTGGTGTACTCAGTCCCCATATTTCAGAGCAATTGCTGTGCACAGAGAAAACAACAAAACAAAAACAAAAAACAAATGATAAACATGGGACATGGCTCATTCAGAAATATCAGTGTGGGTGTGTGAACATTAAAAGGCCTCTTTTATTAGAGTCTTATGGCAAAATAAAGACATCAAATTGACTCTGCTGTGGAAATGATGGATGGGAACTTCAAATAAGAGAAGCCTTTTTAACTGAACAAATAAAAGAATACAACATGGAACCTGCCAACACAGTGAACACAGAGTGAGACAAAGGCCATCAAAAAATGAAAATAACTCAAAACTTTTCACTCCAGCCGTTTATGTCAGAACTTATCTGGAGACATTCAAACAAAACACTGAAGACACACAATGGCACAAAGGAGAGAGAGAGAGGGGGGGGGGGGGGTAACCTTGGCAAAACAAAAAAACCCAACACTTCCAGACATTCTCAAAACATTTACAAGAAAATGCACAAAAAGACAAAAAAAAAAGAAAATGTGGAGTGGAGACAGGTGAGGGTCATTGCTTCTGAGTAACAGGGCAGTGACAAATTCTACACGTTAAAGGCAACAAACACACAACAGCATGTACTAGACATGATGATTATAGTGGGACCTCAACTGCCTACTGAAGCTGCAATTGCCTGGTTCATTACAGGGCAGGAAACCAACTTTTATCCTCAAGCCATTTCATATTTTAGACACTAAAATTCAACGATCAACAATTTTTTTTAACAGCAGGAAACAGTGCAATTACCGTAAAATCATCTGAAACGCTAAATAACTACCTTTGTAAATGGCAGGTGGGATGAATAAGAACACTGGTCATTATCAGACTGTAGCAGTTTAAGTATGGCAGGTAGTAATGCCCCTTGGAGTCATGTATACATCTTATACTTCCCAAATCTTTTGTGAATACATAAATAAATAAGTCACATCAAGCCAGCCACTCCATCTCTGCAAGCATAATTGTGTGGTCTACAACATTTCTCAAGCGATAACAACCAGCCCACTATCTATAGACACACAAACATCTGACAAGGTACTTGGCAGCACATCAGTGAGTAATGAATCTGCTTACACAACGTTCCCACTGAGCATGAGGATCATCAAGGCTGGCTGACTGACTGATAAAGAGAACATCTTCTCTTGACCTTAATATGTTTCCTTTCCCATGAAAAAGCTAGACTGTCAGTAAAATTGCCTATTACAAAAACATATTAAGCTCATCCTAAATGGGCGAATAATGTTGTATCAAACTTGTTCACATTTTCAAAACGTTGTCATCTTTAGGATTTGGTGCAGGAAACTATTTAAAAAAAACAAAAACAGTAAATAAAAGTGAGATCAGCATTCAGTAACAGCCCAAGCTTTCACGGTTTGAAATTGGACAGAAATGTAAGATCAGCATCTCTTTCTGACACAGCTTTGAACAGAACCAAGAGATGTCCAGTATACCTGGGTATGGTGACACACTTTGTGTTGCAGTTCTGTGTGGTGATAGCTTTCTCCAGTTCATCGAGCTGGCCTGTTTTCTTAAGCTTCTTCACTAAACTCTTCACAGCCTTCTCGCACCATTTCTCCTCCTGGCCGTTCTGCTCTCCGCTGCCAGCTACGCCCGGTCCACTCGTTGACTTTTTCCAGCCCAAAAGCCTCTTCACCACTGGAGGGGTGAACGGCAAGATGGATGACATCTTGACCAGACAAGCCGGTAGTCTCCAGAGGACTCAACTTGAGCTCTCTCACGCACGGACAGAGGGGACCTGGAGCTATAGTTTTGGCCCTTACTCTGAGGAGCCCCTCCGGTGACCAATGAGTCACAGGGCGGAGGCCAGCGCTAGCAGAGTACACTCAAAAGATATGGACACCTTGAAAGAGAGTCACACACAAAGCACTTAATTAGAAACAACAAAATGGTACCAGAAAAACAATCCTATATTAATACAAAACAAAAAAAAGTGTAACAGTAAGTATGTTTGTCATGAACAGTCCCAGTCTGAATGAAGACAAATACAGTTTGAAGATCGATGTACCAAATTCAACAAGCCTGAATTCCACGCTGAACATTTGGACCAATTCTGGATGCAAACCGATCATTCACAACTGAACTTTTTAGGTAGAAACAAATGAAAATAGCCAGATAACAAGTCAGACAGTACATATAGCTTTGTTCAGGACATGCAAAATTTCACTGTTAGAACATGCTGATCTGATAACCTGCCTTTTTGTCAGCTAACTATCGTGTGTAAGGGAAATTAGATTTAAGCTTGACAAACACCCCCACTGTGAAAATGTAGACTAGCAAATTAAAACAATCTATAGGATTTATTCAATAATACTGACAACATACCAGGACAAGATTAATGGCAACAAACAGAATGTTAGTGCTTGATGCTAGCACTTACAAAGGCAATCAAAAGTGACCCCAACACTCAGACACATGCAGCAAAGTGAACTTTGCGACCAATTACACCCCAATAAATAACATGCATTTATCGGTTACAGTACAGAAAAATGAAATATTAGGGCTGCTTTGTCACTAGCATATTGTGCTAAACTGAAGATTTTGTAGTAAGCAGGGATGTCCACTTGATATTAGCTTGTCATAAACACTCCTTTAACATCCGACAAGCCAGCCTGCAAACTTGTAAAATTAACTTGCTGTTGAATTTTGTACATTGAAGCAATCACAACGAGCAATTTACAAGTTCACTTAATAACCTAAAGAACGCTACCAAATTTATGTGAACGGAGTATTTTGTGACAGACCCCCCCTCCCGTCCCGGTGCTACCACAAACTGGCTTGAGAAGGCCGGCTGTTGGCTACCTGGCGAGGGAGCCTGCTGGACTCAAATCACAACATAATACTCTCTGGTGTTTGCTTTCAAGATGCTGAAATAATGTTGGTTGCAATCCATATGTGGAAACCTGTAACTAACGCATCCCACTAAATTAAAGCCTATTCGCTGGGAAGTATCAACATAGCTAAGGTAGCTAACGTTAGCTTAACTAAGCTAGCTACCAGCTTGTTATCAAAAATCCTTTTGTTGTGATCCGCGAAAAAACCTCCTGTGCGCAACAGTCAAGTCGCGCGACTTTCTGATCTAATTTCAGCTTGTCAGAAACACCCGGAATGAGGTTAACCCAACAATACAAAATGTTGATTTGTGTTCTTAAACGCTGCGATGTTTAATTTCAGCGTAGCAAATTGACTGTATGTATTTTACCAAAAAAAAACAAAAAAAAAAACGAGTTAGCATCTTGCACGAACTCTTCCAAACTGAGCCCTGGCTCCCGCTGGCTAACGAGGCTACATCATCTCTGCCTCAAAACAACATGTTTCAAAGTCGAGAAAGCAGCTAAAAGCACTTCCATAGTTACCCCAGTTTTAATGTCCAAAATTCCACTTCTGGAAATAAAAGATGTGCGCAGTCCTCTGAATACTTTGTTCACATTAAAACACCTGAACGTTATTTTACAGCAGCTAATTTTGACAAGGCTTGTAAGCTCCTCTCAAGTTGCTACCAGTGCTACTGTGCTAGCTAGCTAGGTTAGCTAGACCGGAACAGCAAAACAAACGTGATAGCTACGCAAGAGCTCTTAATCCCTCCTATTCAAAAACTGATTGGAAGATTGTACGGACCTACTCTGAATACTGTTTGATGTCCTTGGCGATTTGTATCATTTAATTGCTGACATTTATTTATGTCCCATTATTCAAATAAACACTTAGAATAAATCAGTTCGTTTGGTGTGCTTTCATATGAAAGAGAACATTTTTTCCATGAATTAATAAATTATCTGAATATATAAGAGTACACGAATAGTTAAAAAACAAACAAAAACAACAACAAACTAAACATTTTGAAGAAGCTGCTATTTTAATAAGTTTTTATTCTGTTAATTGTTTAAAACAATTTTTAATGATGGCGTTCAAGCTCCTCCCCTCACTCAGAGGTGCAATTAGGTTGAATTAACGTCACCTGGCACCTTTATAAAATGCCACACAACAGCGCTTGGTGGAATCTGGTCCGTTTTATTTTTTATCTATAGCGATGGGAGGATGGTTATTACGCTGTGTGGCGTTATGGGCATGGTCCTTGCAAGGTGAGGGGCGGTCTACTAAAACTTCTGTTTTTTTGTGTTTTTTTTAATCCCGCTTTTGCAATCAAGTCATTATGCACTTTGTTTCACTTTATCCATCTAGTTGTTTCAGCTGGAGGCAGTCAAAAGAAGTGCAACCTGGGCTCTAAACTATGCAAGGATGGTTCAGAATGTATCTCCTATAGCCATGTGTGTGATGGAGAGATTGACTGTAAGGATGGCTCAGATGAGGACTGTGAATCTGGATGCAGTGAAAGTAAGATTTTAATTTTTTTTCCACACTAAAAATATCAAATGTGGAAATTATTTTGAGCAAAGGGACAAATTAGATCTATGCATTTCTTTAAAACTGGGTAGTTATCTTAAAAGTCTTACACAAAACACCAAAACTTTTTCGCAAGCAAACACCCTTGAACTGCTCAATTGCTAATAAGCCACACTGTTTCAGTTTATCTTTATCAATATCTGCATCCAATTAGCTCAGTTCCAGTGTGCCCATGGGAAGCTGTGTATTGACAAGGACCAGGTGTGTGATGGTGTATCTCAGTGTCAGGACCACTCTGACGAACAGCAGTGCATTAAGAAAACTGAAGGCTGTGTTCACCAGTGTGACGGTTACAGCCGCTGCCTGCCTGCAAGCTTTGTCTGTGATGGTGAGAGGGACTGTTTGGATGGCACTGACGAGGCCAAATGTGGTATGTTCAGTCAAATGGTTCAGTCTGTTGCAAGATACCTGTATAGTATTAAACTTTGAGTAATATTTATCCATCTTTTTAATACTTTAGATGACCAAGAGGAAGAAGAGCCCATTACAGCTCCTGTGTCAACTGTCTCTAGCCAGTTTGTTTCCATCAGGTGTCCTTTAGGTTCCAAACCCTGCAAGGATAACTCTGATTGTGTCCACTACAACCACGTCTGTGATGGGGAAGCAGACTGCAGAGATGACTCAGATGAGGAAGACTGCCTATCAGAATGTGAAACTGGTAACTAATTTGTGCAGCTTTGTCTTTCTTGGAGGCAAAGTTAGCACAGTGTTTAGACTTAAGCATATACTCCATGACTGACTTTTGAGGAAACATGTTCATACAAATCATTGTGCTTTCCAAGATGGAAGAGTTTGCATGGATCACTATAGCTGGTAAATGTATGACTATAGGGATTACTTTTTTTTCCTTCTATGCTATACAGCCTTTATGGTCCCAGTTGTCTTATCTGCTTGTCAACATGACTGTTTCATGTGTCTGCTGCAGGCCAGTTCCAGTGTGCCCATGGAAAGAAGTGTATAGACAAGAGCGAGGTGTGTGATGGTGTTCCTCAGTGTCAGGACCGTTCTGATGAACTTGAATGTGCCAAATACATGGAAGGTTGCACTCACCAATGTGATGACAAGAGCCGCTGCATTCCCAGTAACTTCCTATGCGATGGAGAGAGGGACTGTGTAGATGGCAGTGACGAGGCCACCTGTGGTATGTTGGCTGTGACTGTGCAGTACCTGGAAGATCTACATTTTCTTCCATGTCTGTAATGGTTGCCTTTACCCTCACTCCTATAGCTGACGAGGAGTGCAGTGCAACAGAGTTGAGGTGTACCAGTGGCCAGTGTGTGTCTGCCACTATGCATTGTGATGGTCACCCAGACTGCTGGGACCACTCGGATGAAGAAGACTGCACTAAAGTGCCAGACTGTGCCACCAAACACCACTGCCCTCAGAGTAAAGAGTGTCTGGTGCAGGAGTGGATCTGTGATGGAGACCAGGACTGCAAAGATGGCACTGATGAGAAGGTGAATGCTACATATGGGGTTTGTTGGGCTTGTTCCTCTGGAACTTCTGTATTACTCTATAAGGAAAGATGCCAGTCCTGAGACATCATTAAGTCTGGATTGTTTGTAGGTGGAAAAAGTAAAAATGGCGACTCCTCCTTACCCTGAGTTGCCCCTGTAAGATGAAGGTTGAGGATCAGAAAACCTTTTATATAAGTAGAAGGCTTGTGTTCCTGAAAAGTACTTTATCTTCAAGGTGAAACAGTTGTTGCCTTGATTCTCAAACCAGATCAAATCCTAGTGGCAGACTAAATTAAATTAACTATCTGGTCCTCTTTAGGATTGTCCTGTGGATTCACTGAATTGTGGAGACTTCCAGTGGTTGTGCAAGTCAAAGACTAAGTGTATCCCTGCACCATGGAGGTGTGATGGCATGAAGGATTGTGATGATGGTAGTGATGAAACTGACTGTGAGTAGATGCATTGTATGATTAAAGGTATCTTAGAATTCAAGTGGAACTGGTAATGGCAGTTTAACTGAGTTTTAGTTCGTAACTAAGCACACATAACAATATATTTGTAAATTGCCACAATGAAAGCTGTACCCTATTGGTGTACACGTGTTCCCTTTCTGCATGAAACTTGAATGTGTTCTCCTCAGGTGGCATGGTGACATGCCTACCTCATGAGTTCCAGTGTGGGAGTCAGGAGTGCTTGGATCAAGTTCTAGTATGCAACGGCATTACAAACTGTGCAGATGGATCAGATGAGGGAGGCAGCTGCCAAATAACCTGTGCAGAGGCCGATAACGAGCGCTGCACCCAAGGCTGCTACAGCACACCTCAGGGAATGGTGAGGAGATTCTGTGGGGGGACTAAACCTGTTGGGATGATATGAAACCATCTGGGGGGGGTGCGCACGTGCCTTCTACATGATTACATCTGTTTTACTTTTCTGTGGTTTGTGTAGCGTTGTCACTGTGCAGCAGGGTACAAACTCCTGGAGGACGGGCTGACATGTGGTGATGTTGATGAGTGTGAAGGCCAGACATCTGGTGTGTGCAGTCATCTGTGCATCAATACTCCTGGCTCATACCAGTGTGACTGCCATCCAGGCTTTATAATGGAAGCAGGTGGACACCAATGCAAGATCACGGGTAAACTTCTCTCCATAATGTTGTTCCTACTTCAAAACCCATGCCAAAGTCTAGTTTAAGTAGATGTGTTGGAACATGAAGATATGGTTTGCTTTTTGGGATATGAATGATCAGAGGATCTAGTCATGTCTGAAACAGCAGATGCCAAAGTCTGGAATGTAGGTAAATCAGTCCTTCAGCTGTCCAAAGATAAAAAAAAAAGCCACTTAAATCTTTTTTTTTTCTCCATTCCCATCTCTCTGAAGGACCTGTCAACAGCCTAAAATATCCATAAAAGCATTTCTAGAAATGTCAACCACTCCTTTTGATATTCAGACTGATTCTGTTATTTTGCCTTTAAAAGGCCTCCATAAGGGGAAAATGAAGTACACTAATGACTTACTGATGGTTCTGTTTCTCAGGTGAACCCTTCCTGTTGTCATCCGTTCAAACAGACCTCTACTTGTATGGCTTGCGTAGTGGAAGCCTAGATATCTTGTCTTCCTCAGCTAAGAAGTCCATTCTGTCACTGGACTATGACTGGAAAGATCAGAAGGTCTTTTGGGTCAGTGTGGACACTGACACAATCAAATGGTCTTCACTGGATCAGAAATCCACAGGAACTGTGGTTAAAGGTTGGCACAACCCAATAATTTTTCACATGTTTCAAGGACTAGAGGATACAAACTTAGGGTATTTGTTTCATCAGGTGTTAGAGCTGATTCTGTAGCTGTGGACTGGCTTGGGAGGAACCTGTACTGGATTGATGGGGTCGATAATCAGATTGTTGCCATCAAACTAGCAAAGACCTCAGTGAAGTCACTGGATAGAAGCATAATACTGGATGAAGACTTGGATCAGCCCCGTTCTCTGGTGCTGCTGCCACCAAAAGGGTTGGCATCTGTAATTTTAATTATGTTTTTTTGTCAATATTCTGGAAGACCTGTATTCAAAGTCTAATTTTTCTTCCAGACTGATGTTCTGGACAGAAATTGGCAGTATAGTGAAGATCGAGCGTGCCGGGATGGATGGGTCCGACAGGAAGGCAGTAGTAAACTCCAGTTTAGGCTGGCCAGGTGGCATAGCAGTGGACACCATTTCTGACAGAATCTACTGGACAGATGAGAGACTGAGGGTGATCGGATCTGCCACACTAGATGGTGACAACCTTCAGGTAAATGATTTCAGGGTCTGGCTTATATCAATTTAAACATGAATGTAAAAGTTATAAATGGAATGGTTAAATGCATCATAAGTGGCTCTACAATGGACTCTCCCCCCTCAGTGGACCAGAGATGACCCTGTTTTTGAAGGGTATACAGACTTGACCTACTTAACCCCTACTTCATTCTGTAGTGTGACAATATTTTTGTGATCTGAACTCATCTCTTTGGCAAGGCTGCTTAAAAATGGACAAATTAAATGTACTCCTTCAGTGCTGCCCAAGAACAAATGAATTTATCTACTTTAAAGGGTTTTGTCATAGTGGCATTGACTTTAAAGACTGTACCATGTATAACATTTATTTTCCAGATTCTTCAGATGAAAGAAACCACCAATCCATTCTCTGTGGCAGTGTTCAATGATATGCTGTACTGGTCAGATGCTAAGAGGCGACTCGTGCAGGCTGCTAAACTGTCTGGTAAAAACCATCAAGTTATCCTGAAAAGACTCAGACAACCTTTTGCTGTGAAGGTGAGCAAAGATGTTTACTCATTGGTAGGAACAGGATTGATTTTCTTAAATGGACACTATGCACTTTTTACAAAAGTGCATAAAGCAGTTGCTAAATTGCCAGTAGTCATGACAAGTCTTTGACATGGTTGAAAATTAAACTTCTTAGGTAACTTGTATTGGGTGAATGGTAAACCAATTTGCTGTTGCACTGTTTCAGATCATCCACCCAACACTCCAGATGGATACCGGGAGCCCCTGCAAAAAGACAGCCTGTTCCCACATGTGTGTGTTGGCCCCTGGACGCAAGGCTGTGTGCAAGTGTCCCTCTGGTCTCTTATTGGCTGAGGATGGCCTCACCTGCTCCACCCTTATCACATCAACATTTCTGCTGTTGCTGTCTCCATCTACAGTCACACAGGTTTTTGCTTTACTGCAGAATTTCACTCACTAGGATTACAAATGGATCATGTTGGGGAGGAAGACTCCTGTCAACTTATTGCAACAAGTTGTAAATTGATTCTGTCACTGACCAGAGCTGGGTTAACAGTTTAAACATCTTGGCTTTGTTTAAATCTAATATTCCTTTTTAGGGAACAAACTCCCTGGAGGACAGACTTTGTCTTAATACTAGACTAATTGACTGCTGGCCACATTTTTACTTGTGGTACAATACAAATGCATTTCTGCAGATGTGATCTCACTAGATCTTCTCTGTAGATCTACTTGCAGTCCCAAGCAGCAGAGCTGAAGGGCTGGCCTGAACACTTGGCTCTGCAGGTCCCCAGTGTCAACGAAGCAACCATTCTGGACTACAGTCTGCGTGAGCACACTCTCATTTTGATTGATGGTGGCTCAAGTTCACTCAACTCCTTCAAGCTGAAGGACAATACACTGACCTCTGAAGGCCATCTCCTCAAACTGCTGGATGACTCAATCACCGCCATGGCGCTCGACTGGATAACCCTTAACATGTTCTGGAGCAGCAACAAACAGCCCCGCCTGCAGGTCACATCAAAAACTGGGACACACACAGCTGTTCTCATAAAGGATAGAATTGGCAGAGTTGAGGGTATTGCCCTCCACCCTCCCACTGGGAGAGTTTGCTTCACAAATCTGAACCTGCAGGATACAAATGAAAAGTCTGCAGTAGAATGCGCCCACATGGACGGCGCAGAGAGACGAGTTGTGTGCCAGGATGCAGTTCAGCCCAAATCTTTGGTCTTCTCTAAAAACGGGGATATGATTTACTGGGCTAACACTAGTAAGAGCTTCTTCAAAAGAGAAATTGTACTGCAGTTTGCAAAACGGGCTCTGATTGGTATGAATTTTCTCAGGAACGGGGACAATCGGCTCTGTTAATTTTGATGGCTCTGGATACAGAGAGCTAGAGGCTGGTGATGGCTTGACTGCTGTGGCTCTGGGTGACAACAAACTGCTCTGGATGACTGTTGGTGGTAATGGATCATTTTCTGTTTACTTCACAACCCCTCAGTCACTAGATAACTTTAATATCAAATAATTCAGAAAACTTGACTTGTGTGTAGAGTTTAATGGTGCATCAATATCCTTCAGACATGACCAGGCTGTGGTACAGAGATGATGAGCAACAAAAGAAATTGTGGTTTGAGGTTGGCGCTCAAGTGGTCAGCTTGAAGGCTTTTAGCAAGTCCAGGCAGACGGGTAAGAACCTCACAACTGGACACCTGGGTCATACAGTACTGTCAAAATGACCTGCACTAGTGTCTCAGTTTCTAAACATTGCTCTTTTCATTAGGTTCCAACCAGTGTGCAGAAAATAACGGTGGCTGTCAGCACCTGTGCCTGGCCACCCCAGCAGGTCGGAAATGCATGTGTGCCCATGACTACGTCAGTGTAAAAGATACCAACTGCAACCCTGAGCGAAGCTGCCCAGCTGGAAGCAGGCCTTGTTTGGATCAAATCTCATGTCAACCTGTTGAGAAATTCTGTGATGGGCATGTTGACTGCTCAGACCACTCGGATGAAAACTGTGAGTCTCTGCACTTAAAAGGAAGGCATAAAATTGATGAAACGTCTGACACTTTGGCTAAAACCTCTTTTACAGGTGTCAGTCTTAAGCAATGGTCAGGCACAAAGGTCTCTGCTCCCACCAAGCCTCACAGCCCCTCCCTTTCCTCCACACACCCTCCCACCTCTGCAGTGACTGACCTTGACACCTTCCTGAATGTCAGCATTCAGCTCTTGAACCTGGAAGACCAGTGCAGCCAGAGGAGCTGCAGTGGCAACGGGCATTGTGTGGACATTCAGGGAGTTGTTTCTTGCGTGTGTTCTGAGGGCTACAGTGGCGACTCTTGTCAGGAGCTTCTCCCAAAGGCCACCAAGGGTCCCATGATCTACAGCGTGGTGGGCCTCTGCACAGGGGTTGTGCTCATAGCAGTGATTGCAGTGGTGGTTAAAAGGAAAAGTGCTGCATCAAGGTTAACTTTTTTTTTAAGAAAAAAAAACACAATAGTTTTCTGTAGCTTAAAAACAATACTGATAAGTACTTATATTGAGCAGGTATAAAAGTGTTGCATCTCTCTGAATAGTAGGGTAATAGGTTTCAGTGCAATTGGTTTTTCTTAACCGTTTTTGAATTGGCTCTGTATGAATGAATTTAACTCGAATATAAGTGCCTTGATAATATTTGGCACTATATAAATAAAACTAAGTTGAATTAAGGCCAAGATACAAAATATTAAGATTAACAAATGTCTTTGTTTCTAGTTTAAAACTCAAATGTTAATATTTTCTAGTAGTGGACTTCAGGAGTTGCAAAATTAGATTTCTGTAATTCTCTTCTGCAGGAGGGCAAGCCCAGAGGCATCAAAAGCAATGAGCATGACTGACCTGGAGAATAAAGCAGGGACCACCCCAGCGGATGCAAACAAACTAGAGGTGGATCTCTAAATTTAAACTGTTTTTGTCTTTTGCTGCACCTCTGGGATTCTGACTTCTGTTCCTCTTCACAGGAAGCAGCATCTTCTGTGGATTGAAGCTGATATATGGACAGTGACATTTTAAATAAACGGTCTTCATTTTCAATTGTCTGAAGTTATTTCAGTGTAGTTTACTGTCGGTTGCACATTGCCTGTAAATGTAGATCCCTCTTTAGCAGTGGTACAGCTTGGCTCTAGGCATCACATCAGGCTTTTTTTTTTTTTTTTTTTTTTGGGGGGGGGGGGGCGTGTAGTTATTTATATTTTTATATATATCCCCTCTCATGTGTTGACATAGGCCTACTTTTCCTGTAGGGAAATGCTTAACCCATAGACACTGCAATATCTAATCCATATTATCCTGTTAAAAGCATTCCCTAAACTAATCTTTCTGCATTGAATCATGGTTTAGACCTAAAACAATCTTGATAAGCTTGACTGCATTTTTTGCAGTTTAAAATGCAAGCACACAACTTTTATGTGGACTGTCCTGCTTGATGCAACAACTTTCAAAAATGCAGACTAAAACTGACCACCCCAGCAGGTCAAACACTGCATGTCTAATGCAGTAAATTAAAATAAAATGCATTTAGCCAGAAAGATCAGCTTGTTGCTGGAATGGGCTACTTTAAGTACAAATGGGGATAACAATCCAAGGAGCTAAAATGGTAAATGTAATCTGTTGGCTGAGCTTTGCATCTAAAAGTATTTGTAGTTTACAAGCTGCTTTTCTGGCTGGAAATTTAACTTTGTAAATTATTTGGAGAAAAATGACTATTGTGCAGAAATAGCTTGAAAGGCAGCTGAAGCAGATTTCAGTCTAAATATTGGCACACTGTGTGGAGATGTTAAAATGTAATGCTGACTGTGTCTTGCCATATTATGAGTGGTCAACACTAGAAAAGCTATGAATGTAGGGATCAATCTATGATTTTAAGAGTAAGTCAAGTGTGAGATGGATTCTGCTACAAGAAATGTTGTGGAACTACTCTTTTCTGTAATTTATGTAGCCCATAATGACCAAGAATTTGTCAACTTATTTAAAGTCTAAACCAGCGTGTTCTTGTTTACATCAAAACCACAAAACACATGTTTACTTTAGTTATGAAGCCACTTCTGGTGGACTTACTCTTTCATTATCCTCTAAGAGTTCTTAGCACTCTAATTTCAGTCTATCTGTGGGTGTTTAAAATATTCATTTTTAATGGTTGGTGAAATGGAGCTGGAGTGTCTTTTGTACATTACATTGATGTCATAGCATCCACAGCCATATAAAAACATGTCCAGCTCAGATATCCTATCATTCGCTCAAAACGGAAAGGAGTTTTTGCCAGAGTTGGCACTTTTTTTGGTTAATCAGGAGGGAGAAGATACTGTAGAGGTAGGTCTGAAAGCAAATTTGATACATTATTGTGGCTCAATAATAACCAATATTCAGCAATGCACTTTTATGTCAAGCGTAGTTTTTCTTTAGGTGGCCTTTGACTGCTTTTAAATGCTCAGTAATGAAAGTCCTTTATTCAAAATAGAGCTAAAGTTCAAATTGCTGATCGCTGTGTAAACATGCTGATTTGATTCTGTATCACTTTGAGAGCAAAACATCCAAACAACACCTTGCTTTTGATGTTGACTGGCAACAGTTTGGTTTATGAATGTCATGTAAACATATCTGAAATCATTTGAACTCTTGTAATAGTGAAATTTGACATTTTTACATGTAGAACCGACACCTTGGCTGAAAAAACAAAGACAATGTGATTACTTGTTTTTTTCCCCCCCTTCAATAAAATTGTTCAGAACAGATTTAAAGAATGCTCTTGTTTAATGGAGGGCTCGCATTACAGTCACTGACACCTGCCGATGGCACATACTCCAAATGACGAATGATCCTGGAATTCAGGAACAGCTTAAACAGGCGTTGATGACCTTCTGAAAGAGCAGGTGCTGAGGTTCTGGGGATCCCTGCTGCTCTCTGCTGGTTCTGGTTAAGTAGTAGAAAATGGATTGGATGGATACATTTTTGAATGTAAATCAGCTTGTTTATGAAGTGGCTGGCTCTTGACAGATGAGAGCAGACTTGCAGCTGTATGCGGGATGTTTTTATGCATCTTTCTTTTTCTGATAATACCTGAACATAATACAAAACAGCGCTTATACTACTTCTGTTTCTGTAAATGTAGAAAAGACCACGATGGCAGTTCTGGGGCCAACACTTTGGGCCTTCTTCATGGTGACTGTAGTAGCATCTAAACCAGTGAGTGACTTTATCTATCTGCTACTTCATTTTAAAATTGTAAATAAATGTAAATGGAATTGTGACATTTTGTGTTTTCTTTAAAACAGATCTGTCTCGGTGTGAGCGAGGATTCATCCAAATCTTCAGAGTCCAGCGAGTCCAGGTCATCAGAGGAGAGGGCGTCTCACTTTGCACCCACGCAGGTGGCAGTCACAGAGACGGACAAACCAAATGCTGTGGGGGAGACTGATCCACTGAACACCGCTCTCCTCCCCTCTTCAGCAACAACGGATACGTCGAGCGCACCCCATTCTGAAGACCCACAAACCTCCACCGACGCTTTACAACTCATACCGGATGATCCTTCTCAAGCTGACCTGGGTGGGGACTTTTATGCCGACACAGTGCATGTTGCACCAGAAGCCTCACTGCATCCCGATATAATCGTAAGCAGGACAAAAACCAACATCACCAACACACACCACGTGAATGCTACTCCACCCCCAACACCTCTATCATTCTCCACGGCCACACCTTTGAAAATCCCCATTGGTAACACTGAGGCACCCGTTTCTTTTACAATCCAGTTCACAACCCCTGAGGCAGCTCCACCCAGAGGAGACAGCATCTGACCCCAACACAAGCTGCCTGTTATTCCCTGTTGCCAGCTGATCGCTGTGTAAACATGCTGATTTGATTCTGTATCACTTTGAGAGCAAAACATCCAAACAACACCTTGCTTTTGATGTTGACTGGCAACAGTTTGGTTTATTAATGTAATGTAAACATATCTGAAATCATTTTAACTCTTGTAATAGTGAAATTTGACATTTTTACATGTAGAACCGACACCTTGGCTGAAAAAACAAAGACAATGTGATTACTTGCCCCCCCCCCTTCAATAAAATTGTTCAGAACAGATTTAAAGAATGCTCTTGTTTAATGGAGGGCTCGCATTACTGTCACTGACACCTGCCGATGGCACATACTCCAAATGACGAATGATCCTGGAATTCAGGAACATTTGTCTCAGAGTTGGGTTAATGAGCAGTAAAGAATCAGCATACACTGTAGATGGAACTATCTCACTGAGCATCTCCCTGAAATGTATTGTTTCATTTCAGTTTCACCAAAAATTAATGTTAGGATCTGTTTTAAGAAAGCATAGACAAACTAAGCTAAGTACTTAGATACTTTCAAGTTCTGTTTGTTATTTTTCAATCAAGAACATTTAAATCAAACATTAAGGCCTTAGATGAGGCTTTTACATTAAATTAAAAATTAGGTTGTATTTGAACAACTGTATATTAAACTTACAGTGAAATAAGCATTCAGCAAAAGAATACAAGCTTCAAATGTTAGGAGTCACACTTGTGAACTGTGCAGAGCACATTTCCAAAAAGAGTATCGATGACAGAAAATACTTTTTTTTTTTTTGTGACAGTAGTTGACAACATATGCCACACTCCCTAAACCCATCAGATACGCTTCAAATTGTCCCAAGTGGTCACAGCTGCCACACAGTCGACGGTCACAGGACCTTCCTGGGTTAGACTCAGGTGTTCAGGATTGTGGTGTTTCCTTACTGTTGGTTTCCTGTCGTAGTCTAAAGGCATGCAGGTCCAAACTGTCAGTGTGGAGAGTCCTGCGACTGACTGGCAGCCTCTCCACTGTGTGTCCTTCATCTCACTCGCTGCATGATGGGATAGATGGCAGCGCTGAGGAGCCAAAGCAGGTGCACAAAATAGATGGATTTTCCTTTTTTTCCCTGATCTGTACAAATTCAAAACACTGGCTCAGTCTATTGTTACACTGGATCGAAGTTTGAATTTAAGAGTACCAGTCAAATGTCAGAGACATACAGTAAATGCCATCCCCACTTGCTGGGAAGGTACTATTGATGTGGTAGAGGTGACTCGTGTTGATCTTGCTGCTCTGGCTCCGGGTCTATTTCAGCTTCATTCTCGTTATCCTGCTGCTGCTGCTCCTGCTGCTGCTGCTGCTGGATCAGTCCTCCGTCCTGTGCTGTGTTGTAGGAGCCGCAGCCAGTGCACTTCATCCCCAACACGTGGAAAGGCACCGTGCAGTGGGCTTGACAATCGTTACATATGACCTATAGCGAGAAAGAATGAAAACAATGCTTACAAAAACTTTCTAAACTAACTAAACTAACTTTTCTAAAACTAAATCAAATACAAATATAGCTGCAAGCAGCGATGGCGGGGTCTAGCAGAACAGCAGGTAAGCCTGCGGCTGCTCAGGAAGGCATCATGAGTCCATAGACCAAGTTTCTTCATCCAGGGATTCCAACGGTACCTCATTTGTCCAATTTGAACCAACGGCTCCAAAGCTATGAGCAAAATGCAGTTTTTCTACTTATAGCGCCCCCACTGGGTGGACGTTCACCAGACTTCTTGGGCCTCTTAAAGACTTGGTCATGAGTCTGTGTTATAAGTTTGATGTCAAAAGATTAAATGGTTGCTGAGATATGGCCTCACGTCCTGTTTGGCGCGTCATCGCTGAGTTTGATTGGCTGCTACGGGCAAACGGTAGCGAATTAAAAAATACCACTTGAAAGCTCATGTGAGGCTCAGTCTGAAGATTCTATATGTCAAGTCCCGTGGAAATCAGACAATCTGGGTGACCTGTAATGCGTTTTGAAGGTTTTTGATATAATTCAAAATGGCGGACAATTAAAGATGGCGCGCATGACGTCATAGGGTTGGTTGACCTCGGATATATCAAGGGATTACAATGGTACCTCATATGTGAAATTTGGACAAACGGGTCCAAAGATATGCTCAAAAATGCATTTTTGCTAAATATAGCGCCCCCTATAGGTCAAAGATCACTACAATTCTTGGGCCTGTTTGAGAACAAGTTATGAGTCTGTAATAGAAGTTTGATGTCAAAAGACCAACCGGTTGCTGAGATATGGCCTCACGTCCTTTTTGGCGTCGTCGCCGCCAACTTTGATTGGTTATAATGGGTGAACAAAGTCGAAATTGAAAAATTCGCTTCCTAACTTTTGTGTGGATTCGTCCTAAGATACTCTGTGCTAATTTTCATGAGAATCGGTCAAATTATGTGAACGAAGAATCCTTTTGAAGGTTTTCAAGAAAATCCAAGATGGCGGAAAATCTAGTCAGACGTCATAGGGTGCGTTGGAATCGTCGTGATCCAAGGATTCCAACGATACCTTGTTTTTGAAATTTGGACCAACGAGTCAAAAGTTATTTAGCTGAATGGGCTTCAAACTTTGACATGTTGGTGGCGCTAGAGAGTTTAGAATTTGGGCACAAAATTTGTTGAATTTGCTAATGGCATGGTCCTAAAAATATGGGCTAAATTTCACAACATTTTACCATTGCGTTAATGGGGCTGCCATAGACTTCAATTGCAGCGGAAAGTAGAAGAATAATAAGAAAAGCTACTGAAACAATAGGGTTCTGCAGCTTCGCTGCTAGACCCCTAAATATTGAGAATGTCCTACAATTTATTGGCTCACTGAGGTCTTACTTTGACAGTAACACCCTGGTATTCAGGGGGCATTGGTGACTGAGCAACCTCTTTGTCTATCTGATCCCAGTGGTCCTTCATGTCCCAAGCAGAATGCATACACAGAGGGCAGCGATATGCTCTGAAAAAAAAACAGGAAAAAAAGGGTGGCAGGAATCATTTGGTGCCCTTAACACGGCAGTAACCTGGTCCCTGTAAATCCAAACATACAGCAGGTCAGTAACCATATCTATTTCAACTCTAGTTCAAACATTAGGCCTGTTTTATTCCATCTATTCTATCATGTGTGTGACAACAAAGACTCGACAACAGGCCGCAGAGTTACTGATTCAGCAAATGGTGGCTTACGATTCATCTTCTGTTCCTAAACCGTACAAAAACCGTTTCAATGTGCTTTACAATCTGACACAAAGTCAATTTTATTATTTAAATTGTTCAGAAAGAAATTGAAAAAGCAGACGTGTTAAAACATTTGGCTGTTGTTTCGTTTCGGATTCCAAACTAAAAACTGACTCGCTTTTCATTTAGAAAGTTAATTCGTAAACGTATCCATGACCTTCCTCCAGAGCTGGTTGGATGTAAATACTCTGCAGAGCAGCTAAAATGTGCACAATCTTCTCTTTCATTAAAACATCCACAGATTTGGAACATTTTACCAACCGAAATACAAACTAAGACAAACCTGACAGCTCTCATGTTATCAAGCGAAACAATGGCTTAAACAGACATCTGTGAACACTGAGGAACAATATTCTATAAAAACACACAATAATACATCTGTTTTTGTTCACTTTTCTCTGTCTTCTGCCGTTGTTTGTATCTCTGTTGATAATATAAGATGCCGTTATTATTTATTGATACTTTTTTCCTGTTTGTTTGAAGAATACTTCCCTTAAAAACCTAAAAAAGTGACAAGGACTGTAAATTTGCCACAGTCAGAAGGCCCATTTACACAGCAATGGCTGCATTTTTAATAGAACTTTGTTTTTATGTATTGTTACATAAACTTTAAACAAGTAAATCAATGTTTAGATTAAATCTTTAACCTACCCCGAACCCTCTTCGAACACGTGTTCGACTAAAAAGCAAATGAACATGGTATAATTTTTCTGCAGGAAACTCAACTCCAAATTTCACAAAAACATTTTTTTATTTACTTTAATCTTAACAACAGCTAAATGGAGAAAAACGGACTACGTAAATAGACTTACCCTGTTCTGATCATGTCATCAAAGCAGGTCCTGTGGAGAACATGATGATCAAGCAACTTAAGTTAAAGCACAAACATAAGACTTGATTATTTTTATTCATATTTTACAGATAAAACTCAGCAGACAGTGAACCTGTCAAAAAAGATCTGTTTTAATGTATTTTACATGGAGTCGAGTTAAAACTGGGATACATACAGCTCAGTTATAAAATGTAGAGTAAAACAGAAATAAAGGCAAAATGCAACATTTAAACCATAAATTTGACAAAAAGTAGCACAAAGACAACATATAAAATGTTGAAATTAAGATGTTTTGTTTGATTTATTCATCATCTGTAATTTGGAATACATTTTTTAAAAAGTTGAGATAAGGGTACGTTTCCAAAGGTGCTGCTTCACTTTTTTCTCCATCAACTGCTGTCCTTCTGATAAAAATAAAAAAATCTGGACTTCCCATTCAGCATTTCTGGTGCCTTCAACTTATTCATGCTACATGCCCTAATGCATCCCCCAGACCATCGCAGACGCTGGCTTCAGAAGCATGGCTGCGTCTTAGTATGACATCTGGGTGAATAAGGCCAGGGAGCTCATCTCTATAGAATGACCCTTTTTAAAAACCCAATTATGTTATTGACAATTACGGTAACTTAATTAGCTGCAGAATGTTCCACTTAAAGGTTTTTCTTTTTTTAAAATGAAGAATACAACCTTTCCAGTCAAATATAGCTCCTGTTTCAATCTTTCCAAAGTGTTATGATGGCATCAGAAAACAAGTTTTTTTCTTTGTTGCAAGAAATAAATAAGAATTCTCAGCTGCAACATTTGAGATTTTGTCTTTGTACCTTATCAAACGTAGGGTTTAAATGATTTGCAAATCCATGCTTTGTTCTTACTCACAAACCCAAACCACAGACCACAAGTGTTCCTGACCGATGAGAAAAGTGAGTCATACTTGTGTAAAAGATGGCCACATGGTAGAACATGGGCGCCGATTCTGGACGTGTGAATATCCTTAATGGAAAAACAGAAAGAAATTAATGGCACCAAATGGATTACGTTAAAATCCAGCCTCCCTCTCCCCACATGCGCTTTGTGTGTCATTACCTCCATACACACTGGGCAGTTCTGCCTCGATACATTTTCAACACACTGAAACATAAAAGAATAACCGTGAATAAAAGCAGTGAAGGCAGTTTGCTCATTAAAATGTGCCCATGTGCTGCATGTGAGTCTGGAACAGGTGCACAGTCGGAATCACCTTGTGGTTTCCTTGCAGATCCTGGGCTAAACACAAATTGCACTTCTCACAATGAAAGTACTTCTCCCTTGGTCCAATCCTGCAGATGAAAAAAACTAAAACCTTTTAACTGAGACTTTATCTTCAGTTACTCCTTACAAAATATTCTAGTGCAACTTTAATTAGGCACTCACCTTCAGAACATTCCCCCAAGTTCAATATCATTGCTTCTACCAAGGTTATAAGGTGATTACATGTGTACTGTAGAAAGCTATCAATGTATGTTTATGGTACGTAACCTCGTTTCTCACCTGCATATTCCACAAGGCTGACAGTGGTACTGCTTCTTATCCTTGTCAAACAAGTGGCAAATATCACAGTAATACTCCCCAAACTGCCTGTGGCACTGCTTACATGCCTGCTGTGCCTAGAGGAAAAACACCCAATATTTGTATTTTTTTTTTTCCCCATTTATGAGAGACAATCATGACTTACTGGCACACAAGACAAAGACAAAAGGGCAAAAGGCTACATTTATGACTGCTGAATAGTGTTGCTTCATCTGAGCTGCAACCTGTCCGCCACAGCTGTCTCTTCATTTACCTGCTGCAGGGTTTGACACTCAGAGCACTGCACCTCTTTGACTTTGAAGCGATCCATCTGGTGATTCTCCTCTGCATCGTGGCACAGCCGACACATATACAATTTACCACAGCAAGGGGCCTGGAGCACATACAAACAGTCAATCATTTACATATCATGATTTTTGTTTTTGGCAGACTTAAATATTGACAGAAATCGGTCATCAGATTGGAGAAAGAGTAACTTCATTGGTTAGTTGAATATTCTCACAAAAACAAGGTAACAATAAACAAACTGTGAGCATTCTTAGGGGAGGAATGTGTATCACCAGTACAAATATACTGGTTCTCTAAATATGGTGACTTGAATTGGAAAAAAAAACAGAATTTTTCACAAATACTAAATCTTTAATTGTCAAAAAAATAAAAGAAAGCTCTTTGTACACTGAAGATACTTTTCAATGCATATTCTAAGAATATTTAAATGGAACATTGGGTGTGATTTCTGTGGATTAAACAAGGAAACAAGCTCGCTCACTTATTCAGCACATGTATGTTATCTAAACTATTTTGCATTGACTTACAAAACTTTCCTTTTTGAAGAAAAACATGCCAAATGGTGGCAATTAATGAAAGAGACCATTTATTCCGTTCAAAGAAGAGTTAAACTGATTCTTTTTGACAAATTGGAAAAACCACTATTATCAAAAACCCAAATTATAGCAGAATAACCTAAATTCATAGACCTCCTCACTATATCCACATAAGAAGCTGCTGATTGTCCCCGGGACAATGATATGAGAAATTTGAATTAAAAAGATATTAATACAAATCGCAGGTGATGCTTACACCTCCCTGTAGTCCCAGACATACTTTTTTGTTCTGATATAATCGCGTAATAGATGTGTCAGATGTAAAATTATTCTTTTAGTTGCTTTTTCATCGCATTGCTGTTTTTTAAACGGCTAGCCGCCAAGGGTTGTTTACCGACATGGTGGGTAGTAAGCTAAATTAGCAAACAATTAAATACAGACACCTTTAAAGCTCTGCAACATCTTTCAATTGCTGTGAAGCAAATGTATATAAAACACAACACCAAGACACTTATAGGTCATTATAATGTTATGTCACATACTCGGGTCCAACAGCATTTCAGTAACTAACTAGCTAGCTGCGGGTGGTTGCTGCTAATGCTAATCGCTGCAGCAGTACAGCTAAGACCTATATAAAGCTACAAATTCAACATAGTTAACACATTTTACTCACTTTCAATAAACAGCTGCGAACATAATGCTCACAGCCAATTGGTACTGCCATGCTTCCTCTAACATTAGGATCTCCATACGCAAGAGACGTGTTCATCTGACCCTCCCCACTTGATTTTTCCTTTCTTCTTCTTTGGTGGTGGGCAAAGAGCTTGAAAAACTCATTACCGACACCCTCTGTAGTCGAGTGTGAAGCGAAATGCGTATGCGCAATTTATGACAAGAAATTAAATAGAAAAAATACATTACTTATATTGTTTCATTGTAGTATTTTTTTTATCTTTGAACAAGAATTATAAGCTATCTTGCGTGGTTATAGCTGGTGGCAGAAATAACTATCGTTTTGTGTTACAGCGGAGCTACAGAAGCGTCTGACTTTGACACACTCCATTGTTTCAACACTATGTTATGTAGAGACTGTTTTTCCAGGTAAACTCTCAGGAACTCCTCAACTACCTCCACGCCTTTTCTCATGATGTAACTGTCTTATTCCTTATTTAAGTTCGTTTGCTTACTTGTGGTTCACTACCTTCTTTCGTGTCACTGAAATCTGCTATCCCTGGATCCACGGATATTGTAACTGCGCCGCTGGTGTAGTGGTATCATGCAAGATTCCCATTCTTGCGACCCGGGTTCGATTCCCGGGCGGCGCACGCCTTTTATAATCGTGATCGGTGAAATTGTTTAGTTCTTTCTGTAATAATCTTCAAATAATAAACTGAGCAAATACAAAATATAATCCTCAAACTGCTAATTTGGTTTTAAAAACTATGTGAACACCTGTCCAGTAGAGTTTCCATTTTATTCAGTTTAGCAAAGAGCACATACTGTAATGTAAAATGTGTTTTTAAAGCGTTGTAACGTTTTATGTGTGAAGCTTTTGCCAAGCAGATGTGGAAGCACATATTTGAGTGAGAGAAGGAGCGCTATATTTTTGCTATATTTTAACACGCACCCAGGTTGACGCTGCTGACGCCGCTTCTCCGCCATCTTCAACTTCCTATTGTTTGCATCAGACTCAGGCTGTCCGTGGTGTGAGTGAGAACAGAATCTGCCACGGACTTAATACTGAATAGTAGATATAGTCTACGTTCACGGTCGCTCAAGTTCAGTACAAACCATTTGTATGTCATTGGACTAAAGACCTGTCTGGACGTGACCACTAAATCTTGACGATGGAGGACGATCAACCCAGAACCTTGTGAGTAACGTTGGGCCTGTCTATGTCCAGGAATGCGTTGGCTTCGTCTAGTTTCTGCGCGTCCGTTACGTTTCCACGTTGTTGTTTCAATTAAACGCTATAAACCCTTTTCGTGTAGACTTAAGAGGCCTCTTAATTTTAATCACAATTTGATGTAGACGATTATAACATCTCCGAGTGTCATAACAACTAAAACTTTCGACGTGAACATGCAATTTGTTTGCTTTAGCTGTATAAATAGACTGAACCGTAACTCGCTTGAAAATGAAACTGAGTAGCTAGCTTGTGCCAGCTATCACTAGCTACAAATGCAGACCCTACCACGTTACTTTATTTAATTTTACTGAAATCTTAACTATATTAATATTAGATGTGGTCTATTATTAACAACGGGCAAGCATCGTTTGACCTTAAATGTGTCTTCTTCATTTTGTAATGTGTCGTTTGCTACCAGCACTTAGCTAGAGGCCCGTTTGAACCGGCTAGCTAAATTTTACGCTAGCTAGCAGATGAGCCACGTCAACGCTCGGAGTGAGTGCTCGGGACACCTCTAGTAAACGGGGGACTGTCTTCTAGCTCTTTTTGTATAACACAAAATATCCCCAAGTTGTGATAAGTAACCTGTCGTTGTTAGTTTTATGTTCATATCATGAATTGTTGTGGTTCTTGCTAGCCCGGCGTACTAGCCTTTGTTTGCACGCTACTTCCTGTTTCACAAAGACTCAATTCACCTATCTCGCCTTTTGCTTGCAGGTATGTGGGGAATCTGTCCAGGGATGTCACCGAGCCTCTCATTCTGCAGGTCTTCACGCAGATAGGACCTTGCAAGAGCTGTAAAATGATAGTTGATGTGAGTGTTGTTCTTTCATGTATGTATATGGATATATAAACTGTAAGAACTGACGTTTAGCAATTTATTGAAAGGTTATGATGCTGGGTTTAATACTCCTAAAAGTCAAAGTATGTGAATGTATTTTCTTAGTATAGATTAATCATCAGTATGTGGCTCTGGTCATTTTGGAGTGGTTTAACTGTTGTCTTGATATTAATCTTGTTTTCCCATTGACAGACGGCTGGAAATGATCCATACTGCTTTGTGGAGTTTTATGACCACAGGCATGCTGCTGCCTCATTGGCAGCCATGAATGGAAGGAAAATAATGGGTAAGGTAAGCTATCGTATCTACAGGGTGAGTGGGGATGGGTGGGCTTTGGATTGGAAATTTAGGCTGTGTGCTTTCTATAAGCAAACAGAAAACTACTGTTCTGCTTACATGGAGGTTGTATTACTTAGAGAGGATATGCTCAATGGCTAGGAAAAGCTACTGGATCCAGGGACAAAATCACTTTATTTTTTGGTGAAGCTGTTTCTTTTATGACCTCTTAAAATGAAAGGTCTGGAGATGTATTCATGTGTCATAGGCTTCAATTGTATGACTGTGTTTTTGTGGCTTGAATGTTTTAAGCAAAGTAAGGCTTGAGAAGAGAAATGGAGGACCTAATTGTAGTTCCAAAGAGGTCTAAACATAGCCTGAGAAGAAGGTTATAAAGCCAGGTTATTTAGAACAGTGCAGCTCACCATTAACATTTTAATCTAAAACATTAAAAGACCACAGAGCCGTATAAAAGGATATGAAAGTGTCTCACTTTTTGGACATAAAACAAGAACTCGGATGGTTTTGGCATTCATCTGTGAAACTACTCTGTTTAGGACAACTGTATCTTTCTTGTTATTGGCTTATGCCGTTGAATACAGTGCAACTATATTGCATTGATACCCCCTTTGTATCATATCCAAGTTATACTTGTTTGTTAAAACATTTAAGAGGTTAAGATGTTAATTGCAAAGGTCTTTTTTCCCTATTTTAAAATGCATAGCAACAAGTTAGTTTTAAAGATTATTTACTTTTAGAAGGACATTTTAAAGTTGCCTTTAGATTATTCACCTTTTCCAGTAGAGGCTTGACTTAATGATGTAAACATACCCCACCTGCCCTGTTCTTTCTCTGCCCGTGTCTGCAGGAGGTTAAAGTCAACTGGGCCACAACGCCAACCAGCCAGAAAAAAGACACGAGTAGTAAGTTCAAGTGCCTTGTCACTGGGGATGCGTACACTCACACTAGAAAGTCTGAAGTTCGGAAATATTGAATAAATGGGAAGGCTGACGATACATCGCAGCAAAAGTTTATTTAAAAAAACTTGCTTTAATGGTGTGATTTTTGTTTTTTCTATTTTTCAAGACATGAAATAATATTCTTTGAACCCGATTGTGTCTAATAACAAATGATGGATCTAAACATTTTTTCTATCTACAGATCACTTTCATGTCTTTGTGGGAGACCTCAGTCCAGAAATAACCACAGAAGATGTCAAAGCAGCCTTTGGTCCATTTGGCAGGATATCGTAAGTTTCAAGCTAACATTTATTGACCTTTTTTTTTTTTTTTAAATGATTCAATTAAGCACAGACTGTGCTCTGATACCTAGAAGCAATGCGACCCACATGGCAGCCACACGACAGCAGATTTCATTAACAATGAAAGAAGGTGTGAGCACAAAGTGCAATTAAAGAAGACTAGTTGGGAAATGTAAAATTTCAAATAAAGCTGAATAACATGAGTTATTTTAATGGGATTTATGTGGTCTGTGTGGGTCTTTGTTCAGAGCCGTTTTTAGGGGAGAAAAATATACACGCACAGGGGTACATACATCTCAGTGACCACGAATAAAACATTAGGCAAGGCTAGATACATTTGGTTCTAGACGAGTGTAAAGTCTGAAAAATGACAAGCCTATCCCAAGCAAGATGAGGAATAGTAGCCTGCTGCTCTCTAACATTTTGGATGTTACACAGCAGTGTTAAACGTGTGCAGCCTCATAGTTTTATTCGTAAGCCACATTGTTGTGATATCAGAATTGACACTGTTTGAATCTGTCAGAAAAGTATCGGGAACTTACACAGCTATAGAAACAATAGTGTTCTTCTAAATTTTAGAGGTACTCAACCATGAATTTCTGCTACAGAAAGATGAATTTTTATTGTTTTTATACATCCCCACGAGCCACTCAACTTGCAGTCGCACTGGTTGGCAGGGGTTGTAAAATGTCTCTGGCTCCAACAGACCTTCCATTTTGAACATTCTTCCCTTAAGTCACTATGTTGTCATTATCATGAACTGCTCTTTCTGATCGGTGTGCCTGATTTCCATCTGACTATAATTTAGTAATCAAACAGATATAGGATATCTGAGAGGTATTCTGGTGCCACACCTTTTTCAGTGAGATACCCCAGCTCTATGGCTGCTTCGATATATGCAAAATTACAAAGATGGCCACAGCCAAATTTGGGACTCAAAGCTTCATAAAAGCAGTCCCTAAGCCATTAGGCAATGTCACAGTGGCTGCATAAAGGCCTTGTGTGTGTGTGTGTGTCTATAGTCCATTTTCAACATATCAACCTGGGCTAAAGGCAACAGTCATTTTTCTTACCTTATGTTTATCTAAAAAAAAACATTAATAAAGTAACTAATCATCTGATATGTTGATAATTGTAAATAAATGTCAGTTGGAGCACCAATTTAATGTAAAACCCTAAGCTGCTGTCACTGTACATTTCATATGAAAGAGTCATCAAGTTGTTTTGTGTTTGTGATGAGCTGAAGTTGGTGTTTTTGGTCCACAGAGATGCTCGTGTTGTGAAAGATATGGCTACAGGCAAATCTAAAGGCTATGGTTTTGTGTCTTTCTTCAACAAATGGGTGAGTAAGCATCGTCCAGTTTTTGCTGCCGTTAATGGCTTGGATCCTCAAAGAAATATAATCCTGTTTAATGAAACATGCTCCATAGTCTGTTGGTTTATGAAGTGTTTTTTGGCTTGTGTGCTGCTTCTAAAAGGCTGCATTTTAGACTCAATGTTGTTGGGCTCCAGCTTGATGGCGTTAACAAGTTTCTTTCTTTTTTTCCCAGGATGCAGAGAACGCCATTCAGCACATGGGAGGTCAGTGGTTAGGAGGCAGACAGATTCGAACCAACTGGGCTACAAGAAAGCCTCCTGCCCCAAAGACCACCTATGAAAGTGGGTTGTCACAATGTGCAGATTTTCTTTGCCGAGCATATTGAATTGACACTTTAACAGTAGAATTTGTCTGTTTTTCCTGCCAGATAACTCCAAGCACCTATCCTTTGATGAGGTGATGAGTCAGTCCAGCCCCAGTAACTGCACCGTGTATTGTGGTGGAGTCAGCACAGGACTCACAGGTAGATAAGTCTACAAGAGTCACTGTTATTTTAGC
Organism: Leuresthes tenuis; assembly: GCF_036924035.1. NCBI lineage: Eukaryota > Metazoa > Chordata > Actinopteri > Atheriniformes > Atherinopsidae > Leuresthes > Leuresthes tenuis. Next base: position 27,392,182 of record NW_027325360.1, on the reverse strand, counting down.
TATTATGTTTAAACTGTGTTTCTCCAAAATTCAGTTTGATATACTTCTCAGTCTCTTTACATTTAATCAATTGTCCTCTCACATTCATTATGTGTTGTGAAGTAAATCTGAGTTGGCTTCAAATGCAGTTAGACAACTCATCTTATAGGTCATGGAACATTACAGCAACTCTTTGCAGAAAAATAAGGGTCAATCAGAGAATGTGTGTAGCCCTAAACTCGTGGCTGTGAGCTTGTCAAACTAACAAAACCATGTGAAAATGTTTGATAAATCCATACAAATACGGAGTGCTTTTTGTTTCCTGCCAAAAAGTATATTTTGAACCAAGGGACCAAGAATATTGATCCAGGATTGTTTAATAAAAACCTTAACAGATTGACGCCTGGGACCTCGCTTAACAAGTGCTTTGATGACTAAGAACTACAGTCAGATGTCTGTCCCACATGACTGAAAGTCCCAAAATATCTGTATCTGGTAACAGTTTTTATTATACCAAAAGTGTAAGCTCTGGTGCTTTTGACAGAGATGCTTTATTCCAGTCGCAGCATGAGCAGTTGTTCTGCTCTGATCATTACAGCTGCGTACAAAACAAATTTCAAAGAATGGAAAATGGACAACAGGGAAAAGTGCCTGTATTGGCTGTAGGCTGCACACTGTAAGGGGAAAGCAAGAGAGCTGCAAATCTATGGGAGACCCTGCACATAACTGATACTGCTACTTATTTTTGGTACTAAATCAGTTGAGTTTCCAAGCGAGCAAAGTTGAAACACTGCTGATTGGCCAGAGAGAACCATCATCTGTGGGCATAAAACTGTCTGCAGTAGCACACACCAACACACTTCCTTGTTTAAACTCTGACAGATAATTTACATAATAAGTCACTCACATCTCTTTTGTTGCACAGATCATGAACACGTTATATTAACCAAGAGTTTTGACTTTCAAATTGACGTTTTTCTCTGTCGTGCTCAGCTGTTAACTTCACCTCTAAAGAGATGTTCAAACCCTTCTATGCTTGCAGTCTGTCACCGCCTTATTCCAACTCCAGATAGGATACGCCCAGCATGCATGTCTTGCAGCTCTAATGTGTTAACGCAAGAGCTGAAATGAAAATAATGAGCCTTGTGCAACACACACTTTACTGTGAAGTCGGCCTTAGTCATTGTTTTAGTTGAGGTTAAACTGCCCTGTGAGGTCATTTGAAAGCTGTAAGGTTGGCAACAAAATCATGTTGGGCCTGTTAATTTTAATGTGTTTAATATTAACCACCAAGAGACCTGTACCCAGGACTGTTTCTTACCCAGCGGGGTTTTCTCATGCCAGACACTGTGTCCTTTATCCTCTCTGCAGAGCAACTGATGAGACAGACCTTTTCCCCATTTGGACAAATCATGGAAGTCAGAGTTTTTCCCGACAAAGGCTATTCATTTGTGAGGTATGTGGAAGTTTCTGTTTTCTTAAAGGCAAGGTCAGTGTTGCGCCTGCACAAGACTCATCTAAATGTCTTTAGATGACTCGTTGCACCTGGGTTGAAAGTTGTCTTCATACTCTTGGTTGTTGCATGAGTCATGTCCACAAACTGGTTTTTCTGCTCACTGCTGCAGTTCCTTGTTGTACCTGTTTTGGTCTTTCTTCTGTATGATGCAGTACTTAAGTTTTTCTTGGGAAAATGTTCAGCTTTCCTAATAGCCATAATTCCACTTGTCGCGGTTTGCTAACAGATCTCAGGTGTTTCCTTAGTCTCATTCCATCTCCGTTTGTGTCCAGGTTTAACTCCCATGAGTCAGCAGCCCATGCCATTGTCTCTGTGAATGGCTCTTCAATAGAGGGCCACATAGTGAAATGCTACTGGGGTAAAGAGACCCCGGACATGATGAACTCCATGCAGCAGATGTCCTTGCCCCAGGTAAGGCTACTTGATAAAGATAAAAGCATTGACAGTGGTAATTGTCTTCCAAGTTCCCAGCAGGAAACGACAACCAAATGTATTCATGATTTTCCTGTGTGGTTTTGTGTTGTTAGTTCGCACTCTTGTTTATATAACACAATTCCAAATCAATGTTGCGGGTTTGCGTGAGATTTAAGCCGTACTTTTTCTTTAAAAAACTTAGCAGCAGAACAAGATCGGCTTTGCTGCGGCTCAGCCCTACGGCCAGTGGGGCCAGTGGTACGGCAACGGGCCCCAGATCAGCCAGTATGTCCCAAATGGGTGGCAGGTCCCCACCTATGGTGTCTACAGCCAGGCTTGGAACCAGCAGGGCTTCAAGTAAGTAGCGCACTGTGCACAGGGCTCCCCTTCACCACCACCACCTCCTACTCCTGCACCACCAGAGTCCCCTCCTTCAAGACCGGGGCAGCAAGAGCCAGTTCTGGCCATGAGATGGAGCTATAGCCTCACACCCTCCCCCAGCCCGACCTCCTTCCTCCGCTCCTTGCCTCGTCTGAGGAAGAAACAAACATACACACAGCGATTTGAACTGAAATTTTGTTGTTAATCGATTTTCAGCACATCCTAACAGCTGAAGGAGTTTGTTACAAAATGTTCTTGTTTGTTGAATCACAGCCCCGACGCAAACTTCTTTAAACTAAAAAAAAACATGATTGACTGATCAAATGAATAATATTCGGTGTAGTTTCCTCTTTCTGTCCACACCCAGGGATAACTTGATGATGAACAATGATTTCCTGTAGTGTAACATTGCTCACTGTGAGTCAGGACTGTGTGCTTTAAGGCTGTTCTGTTGTTTTGTTTGTTCATGTCATTGCATTTTTACATTCTTCTTTTGATTTACTTTGTAATTTTATTTGCATATATGTCAGTAAGATCTGTTAAGTATCACTTCATGGCTCAGATTTAGTTTTTAAGATGGCCAGTGTGCAGAGATGTGTGCACTCATGAGTAATAAAGGAAAAGCCTCATGTTGCTGGCGGTCTAACATCACTGGTGAACAATTGTACAAATAGTTTCCACACAAAGGTGTGAGTTAACTGAAGGCAGTGGTTGATTTTATTTAATTCACAGTACAGGACGATGGTCTGTTTTTGAGTTCAAACTTTATCCTCAATAAGCTGTCGAATCTTCACGCTAAAACCTGGAATTTAGTCCTTATTTCCTGAATGATAAAAGCTTTAAAATGCATCCTTTAATTTCCCCACTGTGGAGTGGTGGTCTAAGAAATGAAGATGTCTACATATACTGTTTGGCTTGTCTGTCTATCCTGGTTACAGCTGCTCAATGTTAATGAGGGGGATAGGAAGTAATATTTAGCTCGCTGTGCTTAGCCTGTATGCCTTTTGTCTGCTTGTGCACCCATTTATAACCAAATGACACCTCCTTTGGTCACTTCATAGAACCCTCAACTTTCTGTTTTCACTTTTTTTTTTGCTTTATTTTTTAACCCAACCTTCCTCATCCTCACAACCTGAGATGACTGTTTGCCTTCTTGTTCTCGCTCCTGCCTGTCCATATTCTTGTAACTCTAATACAAAGCATCTTTTTGGCTCCCTTTCTATTCTAACCTGCTGGCATTTTGTCTTTCTGTCTCTCTCCCTCTCTTTACCTCATCTTTTGCAGTCACTTACCGGCCAGTGCTGGGTGGACTGGCATGGGCGCCATCAGTAACGGTGGGGTTATGGAGCCTACACAGGGATTGAATGGGAGTATGCTAGCCAACCAGCCGGGTATGGGAGCCGCAGGATACCCCACACACTGATAAGTGGGCAGGGTGGGAGATTTGTCAACAGTCTCTTATTGGCTGCGCGGTGCCCCACTGGGCTGTTTAACACCGCCTCCATTTGTGGCAGGACTAAGACTTTTTACAAGATGTGGAACCTAATGAGAAGGTTGACATCTGTGAAATGTAAATGGAATTTCATGGGGAGTTGAGGTAACGGGAGCCAGGGAGCAGTGATTTGACCCACACGGGTATCGACACACCTTTGTGGTTGGCAAGACTGGCCATGAACCAGGGCTCTTACCATTTTTAAGTTAACTGTAAATGAGTATAAAACTGTAAAGGAGAAACTTTTGGATTTTTTTTTTTTTGTCTCTGGGTTTTACAGTTTGCTTCCATTTTCACATATTTCCTCTCTGACAGCCACCGAGAGGGGGTTTCGTTTTCTTTTTCTTTAGAGAAACCGTTGTGAACTCAACTTATTATTTGAGGAATGGAAAATCTGTTAAATATTTTTCTAATTTTCTCTTGGATTAAGATCAATTGCAGGGATCGTTGCCACTGCTTTTTCTCTGTAAGGGCAGATAAATATTGCACAGTTTTTTTCCTCTCTTGTACTTACTAGACAAACTTGACTACCAAGAGTGTTTCCTTTTTGCATTCCATTTCTCCTTCATATCTTTCTGACAGCCTCAAATCTTTTTGCCACATGTAAATAACCATCCATTCATTCATTTGAAACGATGTAAGTAAAATGCTACTGTTTACTGTGGGTGCTTGCTTTCAGTTTTTGTTTTGATAATTTGACAGCTGACTCCAACATTGTAGTAGCAGAGTGGCACTATCAAATGTGACACTGGCACAGAATTCTTCCTTGCAGGGATAAAACGGCATTGCCATGCAGTGCATACTTAAATTTAACACCGTTTAGATGTTAAAGGGTGAACGTGTATGTTTGAAATTGATGTTTTTTTTAAATATCTATTGAAACGCCAGTATTTTATAACAAAATCTGAGTGGGTTCAACCTTTACACTTGCTCTTTTTGCCAGAGAAATGCGGAGGCCTACATTGTAACTGTTGCCTTACAGAGCTGGTTTCTTTTAGCTGACAAGATCCTCTTTTTAATTAGGCAGTGCCTACTGACATTTTCAACCCCTTTTGTTTAGAAAGGTGTTAGCCCTGAGAACTGATGACTCTGCTACTGTAATCAATGTTTTCTTGCTTTGTCCAATTAAAATGCTAATGCACATATACCATGCTGTGTTGGCTTCTTTTCTTTTTTTAAAATTGTAAACTATGAGCTTTAAATCTAAAAATGAGTTTGAAAACTGATCGTATCTTGATTTATTTGTTAGTTTGTCACCCTTAAACTCTGAAGTGTGGAATAGTTTAAAAATGTGTTTATATTGTTCAAGCAACAAGTTCATTTATAAACATTTATTTCTTAAGACAGGCTTTTTCTAATAAATTTTTTTAAACAAAGCTGAGGAGGAAAGACATCAGCAGTGATCTCAGAGAAGCAACTGTTTCTGCCTATCAATCTGAGAAGGGTTATACGGCCATGTCCAAACTGTCTGGAGTCTATCATTCTACAGAGAGAAAGATTATTCACAAGTGGAAAACATTCAAGACAGCTGTCAATCTTCCCAGGAGTGGACGTCCCAGCAAGTTCACCCCAAGGTCAAATACTCAAGAGCTACATCTCAGACTCTACAGGCCTCAGTTAGCATGTTAAAGGTTAAAGTTCATGACAGCACAATACGTAAATGTGGTATTTTAGAGTCGCGTAAGACTCAGACTCATCTGTCTGACAGCAAAAATACAGCATGTACACTGTAGTGCACATTGTGTGATTAAATAGTAAAAGTTGCCTCAAAGTTCAGGGTTGTATCATGAATTAAAAACGCCTTAAAAAGTGTTGCTAATAATATTAAGGATGGCCACAGCTGAGCCAGCATGTATGACACAAATATAAAAAAAATCAGTGCACTTAATTGCATTTTAAACACAGGGAAAGTGCTCATCTTGAGTTGCTTCATTATAGACCTGCAATTTAAGGTTTTTTCGTCTTGAATTAAAGAGTTTTTTGAAACTTTTGTTTGAAATAAATCATAATTGCGTTTCCACCACAGAAAGCAAAAACCCAATTTGTTGACATACCACTTGTTTTGATGCTATTAGTTATGCTACTTACATTTTCAAAGACATAGCTACCAAACAACAGCACTCATCTTAATTGTTTGAGCTAATTGTTGAATTTTTATTCCTGAAACAAAATTTAACTTAGTGGTTTGATTCAGTCACTCTTCTTTATTTACATGATTTACCCAACGTACCGTCATTTACCATGGCAGTATTCCCATGTCACCTGGGCCTTTTAAGCTTGTTGTAATCTCCTCTCTACAGTACTGTGTCATAGTAATCTTTAAAGAGCTGGCTTTTATTAACCCATAACGATCACCTGGTGCACACCCACCTACAACTACACATTCTGCTCTCTCCTATGGTTTTATATGTTCCCAAAGTTCTCTCTGTACCTTTAGCACTAGTTTAAAATAGTAAAACTCACAACTCTATAATCTGTGGTTTTGTTATCAGAACGTTAATATTCTTTTATATCTGACAGTGTCAAAACTTATTGAGAACCTACTTAAGATGTTTTTAATTCACTCATCTCCAGAATTTACCCAGTCTCAGTTGTGTTTTCCAGGTAAATTGTGGTAAAAATGGTCAAATCTCCACTCCTTTATTGTATTCAGAAAAGGTACACTGGTTTGCACAGAAATCTGGTTGCAGTTTAAAACCAAAGTAAAGTTAAAAATGCAAACTTCCAGTTCTTTATCAAAGCAGAAATATGGAGAAGATCTTGACTTTTGTGCTGCTAATGCAATACAAGTTTCTACTGAATGAGCACAGAGTCATCACTCATCCTTTGCGCTGTGTTTCTTGACCTTTTTGATTGATGATTTAACGTGTATGCTACCACAACTGTGCAAAAAAGGAGCCTCCTGTATAATCCAGACCTGCAGACGGCTCTGATTTATGATCCTTTTGATTTCAGCAGTACATGAAACAGCATGATATATTTTACACATGACCGGTAACCGGTACAGAATATAGGTGGATGTTTGAATATTTCCTGAAATCCTGCAGGATACACAGAGCAAACCAATTCTGTAGATGCGGGGTTGTGCACCAGATGGCGCTCTCAGTCCATACTTCCTACATGTTGTGGAGAAACTAAGCGGCTTTGCTGTAATTCATCAAGCTATTACTCAAAGCATCAATCATTCTGTCAGCATGTGAAAACTGAGTTTTCAAGGCAAACACAAGGCAAAATGTACCTCTTTTTGGGTCTCTGAACTGGTCTCTTCTTTGAAAGTCTTTCAGTTAACAGTAAAACTTTCTGTGATGAGTATTTTTGTTTTATGTCAGGGCAAAGTGCCAGCTCCCCTCAGTGTAAATTAATCTTAGGTTTAGTTGTCAAAAAACAAATAAACAACGTCAACAATACAATAAACAAACAGGCGGCAAGAGCTGACAGGCTGATAAATGGGTTGTCCCTACCCAGCTGCTCGGCCAGGACCCGACTGGGCTTTAACGGACAGAAGGGTTTGGTAGAAATGGAGAAAGAGAGAGATGTCAGGAGATGCCTTATTGAGATTACTGCTGAAATCTATCAAATGAGTAATACTTGCTTTCTCATTACCATTTTCTGTTTACTTTCAGAGCTGGAACAAAAATGGAAAAAAAAGGATATCGGTCTTTTCTCCAAATGTATTAATATGATTATTGAAAAAGGCAGGGTCTTAAAATGATGTCAAATTATGTTAATGTCAGTCTCTCACACGGTTGTGGAGGAATTTTGGTCCACTCTTCTTTCCAGCGTTGCTTCAGTTCATTGATGTTTGCAGCATTGATTTATGCACAGCTCTCTTAAGGTCCCACCACAGCATTTCAGTCAGGTTGAGGTCTGGACCTTGACTGGAACACTGCAACACCTTGATTCTTTTCTTTTTCAGACATTCTGTTGTAGATTTGCTGCTGTGTTTGGGATCATCCTGTTGATGAGCCAGTTTCAGTCAAGCTTCAGCTGTGGGACAGATGGCCTCACATTTGACTCTAAAATACTTTGTTATACAGAGGAGTTCATGGTGGACTCAATGACTGCAAGGTGCCCAGGTCCTGTGGCTGCAGAACAAGCCCAAATCATCAGCCCTCCACCACCGTGCTTGACAGCTGGTATGAGGTGTTTGTGCTGATATGCTGTGTTTGGTTTCCTCCAAACGTGCTGCTGTACATTACAACCAAACATCTCCACTTTGGTCCGGTCTGTCCAAAGGACATTGTTCCAGAAGTCTTGTGGTTTGTTCAGATGCACCTTTACAAATCTAAGCTGTGATGCCATGTTCTTTTTAGAGAGAAGAGGCTTTCTCCTGCAACCCTTCCAAACAATCCATACTTGTTCAGTCTTTTTCTAATTGTGCTGTCACGAACTTTCACCTTTAACATGCTAACTGAGGCCTGTAGAGTCTGAGATGTAGCTCTTGAGTATTTGACCTTGGGGTGAACTTGCTGGGACGTCCACTCCTGGGAAGATTGACAGCTGTCTTGAATGTTTTCCACTTGTGAATAATCTTTCTCTCTGTAGAATGATGGACTCCAAATAGTTTGGAAATGGCTGTATAACCCTTCACTGATTGATAGGGAGCAACAATTGCTTCTCTAAGATCATCGCTGATGTCTTTCTCCTTGGCATTGTGTTAACTCACTCCTGAATGCTCCAGATCAGCAACTGATAAAATCTATTTTTTATGGAGGTGATTGTACTTACTGATTATGTATTAAGCAAGTTCATTTGATTTGATTCTTTGACAGATATCGTGTCCTTTTTGTGATATCCTTTCTCATTTTCAATTTGGGCGAAGGCCCTTTTTAGCTTCTTGATTTTTAAAATGTTTTTAACAGACATGTCAGCTGTGAATTATGTACCTCTGTGTGTAGCAAGGTGCCGACCTTTGGACTGTTTCTCTTGCTGTCATAAATGTTAGCTCTGGGCCATCTGATGAACTTATTTATAGATGTCTCCAAATATTGCAAACGTTGATGACATGCAGCTTTCTTTTCAGTCAAAACTGATAACCTCGATTACTACCACCTTTTAACACCGTCCAGCATCCATTAGAAGATGGATGTCTCAACATTTCCTCCGTCTCAGTTCTAAAGAAATCGCAATCTCCTTACAAAGCAATCACTTAATGGTATGTATCCTACTATTACTGTTGGTCATTATTTGATTTTCCACCCTGCTATAACAAAATGCACTCAGTTGTGTTACTGTTCCAACCTTACTTAGTTTTGTAACAACAATGCTGGCTAGTGTAAACAGACTTTACATCCCCAATTCCAAAGAAGTTGGGAAGCTTTGGAAGATGTAAATAAAAACAGAATGCAATGATTTGCAGGTATAGTAGAACCAATGTTTTATGCACAATTGAACATAAAAAGGTGACATTTCTTTAGAAGTATTTGCTCAGCTTGAGTTTGATGGTAGCAACAAATCTAAAAAATAGTTGAGAAAGGAGCAACAAAAAGCTGGAAAAGTAAGTTGTACTGAAAAGAAACAGCTGGAGGAAAATGTTGTAACCATTAGGTTAATTGGCAACAGGTTAGTAACATGACTGGGTATAAAAATAACACCTTAGAGAAGCAGAGATTCTCCAAAATAAATATAGGGAGAGGTTCAGCAATCTGTAAAGCACCATGTCTGAAAATTGTGGAGCAATTTCTGAACAAGGTTCCTTAATGTGAAATTGTGAAGGCTATACTTGTGAGCTATGCATCCATCACATGTGAATATGACCCAGAAATGCTGCCGTGTTCTATGGACCAAAGTTAATATCAAATGAACTGTGGTGAATCAGAAAACCGTTCTCTGGTTCAACTTAACAAAATGTGAAATTCTTTTTGGAAAAAACTACTTTTTTCGACAACTTGTACATCTGGAAAGGCTCCATCAATGTTGAATATTATATACAGGTTTTAGTGGAAAATGTGCTCCCTTCCAGAGGACATTTTTTTCAGGGAAGTCCTTGCATATTTCATCAAGACAATGTTAAAACCACATACTACATCTATTCCAACAGTATGCTGGACTGACCTGCCTGCAGTCCAAACCTTTCACCAACTGAAAACATTCAGAGGAAGCATAGGAAATTAAAAAGAAGACCCAGGGGCGTTGAGCATCAAGAATCCAAAATCCGACGAGAATGGGACAACATTCCTCTCCCAAAGGTCCAGCAGCTGGTCTCCTCAGTTCCCAGATGTTTACAGATGTTGTTAAAAGCAGAGGGGATGCTACATCGTGGAAAACATGGACCTGCCCCTACTTATTTGATACGTGCTGCTGTCATCAAGTTCAAGATGAGCTGATATCTTTCATGAGTTGTTGTGAAATATCTCACTTTTAACATTTGATATGTTTTCTCTGTTCTATTGTGAATAAAATATTTGTTTTCGTAATTTGCAAACCACCTCATCCTTTAAAAAAAAAAAAAGTACACCTCATACAACGTCCCAACTTTTTTGGAATTGGGGTTGTATAACTGACGGTGCAGTTCGAACTGAGTATTCATGTAACTGCTGCCGTGCAGCAAAGCTTAGATCAAGACTTCACAGCTCAATCCATAACACACACTTTCACTTCATCTAAAGTAACTTTAAGGATGTTAAAACTATCTTATTGTCTCCTAACTCATTCATTAAATGTACATAGTGATCACATGTAGAGACACATTCAAAGGGACAGCTTTTTATTTGAGCGCAACCATTTTCTCCTTTTATAACTGATTCATATTTTTGCCCTCAAGCCCTTCTTTTTCCACCTGGAACTAATTTCTGTCTTTATTGTTTGGGTTCAGACCCAAAAGTAGCAATAGAAGTTGTGATTATTATGATAAAAGTCTGAATTTAGTATCTGGAAATTCTGTGATCTGTGTGAAAATGTACTTTCAAACGTTCAGCCTGAGCAACTACATAGATAGTTTATTTGATTTCTAAGTCATTCAGAATAATTTCTTTTACTCATTTAGAGATATAAAACTGCTTTGGTCCAACTACATTGTACGGAGTGAGGGAACAAATAAGTACCTTTATTATTAGGGACACTTAATACCTTTGTTATTATCTCTGCAGCCAGTTGCAGCTGCACTGCCTGTTTTCCACCTCTGGTGACTTGTCTTTCTCTTGGTTGGAGGAAGATGCTGTATTCCAGCTGGCTGATGGAGTACTGTTCAAAGTGTGCCAAAGCAGAGAGAAAAGGAGCTGAGGAAAAGCTGTTGACGACTTGAGGGACACAAGGTACCCTGTGAATTGTTTGAGTGAACAGCATCTGTGTTTTTGTCTGTGTTTCCATGCAAGTGACAGCTTGCTGCAGTGGCTGACAGCAAATATACATGTTCCAGTAATTAACCTTGACAGGCCCAATGTGGTGCCAACAGCAGAAACCTGCTAATGACACAATTAATCCATAATTAAGGCATTCTGTCACAGTGCACTCACACACAAACTCTGTCAGTGAACACTGTATGTGTGTTTGAAACATTCAGCACATATCTGTGCAGCAAAATTCAGTTTGTGTGAACACAGAAGCACGTTTTCTTAAAAGGCTCATTGACCAAAAAGATGGAACAACATGTATGTTACCAAAGTGGCAAGAATGGTAATCAATGGCACCTAAACACAAATGCAGTCTTTGCAGAGAGTACAGGAGTTTTTGCTGAAGATGATAAACTCAGGCAGGCTAATGTGTAAAGTTGAAAGAATCTGCTTTAATACAGAGCAATAAAGGCAAATAAGTAAAGTAATTATAAGAGATGATTGTGCTAATGAAGTTAATATCTCTGATGTCCTGATGCAAGTTCTTAAACTTAGGTGATCATTATAGGGGCTTTCTGACACTAACGTGCCCATTGATGGCACTTTTATTGGTGGAAAAGAGTCAGCATTATCACACAAGTCATTTCAATGACCAGACTGCAGCTATACAGCTGTGTACTGCTACCTTTCTATCACAGCCAGCATTCAGGTTTTCAGTTATTTGTGCAACCGTGCAGAGGTCATCCTTTGCTCCCCATGTGCATCACTGAGAGATGGACAAACACAACCCAGATAGGTGGCAGGGTGAATTGGAGCTACTAACAACAGCATTGTCCAAAACATCCCATGTGAACTGGAGATGCTTACAGCTGGTGTTACATGTTAGGTGTCCAATATTTTCAACACTCCACACAAGTCTACCACAATAGATTCATCATAAATATGGCAGATTAACCGAGGTATCTGCTACTAACTTTAAATTAATTAAACAACATGTGTGTTATATATTGAACTTAATGCTGAGAACTGAATCAGTACTTTCTCTGAGTAGAAGTAATGAGTTTGCAAGTAGCACAGAGACACACATTTCCAGTGACAAATAGTTCCAGCTTCATTTGTTGAGCATTAAATAGCAATAATTCAAAATGCCAAAAACAAAGTTTTTGATTTTAAGTGAACAAACACCTCCAAAGTCAAAATTGTGACACAGAAAATCAGCAGAACCCCCAATGACTTGGATGCCATGTCTGTGAACTCATTGATTTATTGTTTGTAAGTTAAAAACCCGTCAAAATGTGTTATCATCTTGTATCAGAGACTAACCAGGTCGGAGATCAAACCTCAATGGTTTTCCAGGTGTGATGCCATTTTCAACTCCAACCTCCAACTTCCAAAGTAAATAGAACGAACCAGTAGTGGCGCTGTTTTTTGAAAATTGTCTTTAAAGGGTCAATTCACCCACATATTTAAACTGGCACCTCATCAGGCTGATATGTAACATTAATAGATTAATCAATCTGTTTGTTTTCCATCTATTATTTCTCATGTTTCATTCAGAAAAGCTATAAAAGTGACCTATATTTCCTATATTTTATACGGTGTATTGTCATAATAATTCATACAATAGAATACCAAGCGTTCAATGAGTGTGAAGCGTATCCACCGTGAATGGAAACAGGTAGAAAATGTCCTTTCTACGTGTTTAATTGATCTAACCAGTGTCAAACTTGGGGTGTTTGATGCACTACTGTGAAAGTCTAACATTAATCAACTTGAGGAAAAAATACATTACGTTTACTTCATCTTATTCACAATGTCAGAAGAGAAGCTGCATCTCCACACCAAGAGTTAGATTTTTTATTTATCCCTCAAGAGCTACACTTCTGTAATAACAGCATGTTGTTCTGAAAATATTGATTGATCATCAGACATATAGCAGAAGCTTCAGTTACTATTCAACAGAGATTCTGAGAAAAAGAAAACCCTCTGTGCTGCAGCTGATCATCATAAGCTGTGACAAGAACATTGTTGTTTTTTAAATGGACTTAAAAACAATATCTGTCATCATCATATAGAATTCAAACATGATGATGAGAGATCGGCCTGTTATGTCAGACATGTTGGAAATTATACGTAAATGCTACTCGGTCAAGGGGGTAATTAACATATGACACCAACACGCTCAGTGGCCACTCGCTTAACAGAGAGCAGTGCTTGTTATCAGGTTTCTGTCTTTAAACAGAAACAGCAGAGGTGAACTGGATTTCATCTGAGATCTTGCTGCTGAATATTTTGAATAAATAGTTGTTAGTGCAAAATGAAATAGTGTAAAATGAATAGATCTCTATGTGCCTGCTTTTTTTTTTTTACTAGATATTAAGCAGAAGGTTGAAAATATATTCCTTGTACTTTGGTTGAACCGACCCTTTAAATATGGCCTATTTGCACTAGGACAGAAAGACATTTACTATATCAGACTGCACGCTGATACCCCTTGTTCATAAAATGCCGACACTGGCTTGACATTTGAGCTAACCATTACATCAACAACTGACGCTACACGAACGTTATCGTGCCAAGTCTCTTTCAGAGCTCTGTTAGCCTGTTTGTAACTTTGACAGCTTTATTACACACTTTGTATACAGCTGCAGCAGTAAGTCACATTCCTGGCATTTGTAAATAGACGCACAGGTTATTTTGTGGCTGTCAGAGTGTTCGCTATATGGTCGTGACTGATTTATAGTCAAAGCACCAAACACAACCTGAAAAATCCAGTACACCAATAAAGATGAAACTGTCTCCAGTGTAAACACACATACACCCAGACACTCTCACACATACAACCACTTATAGAAAAACCGTAAAAAACATACAATTGTGAGTTTAAAACCTGGTTCTTATGTGTATATATTTAAACAAACTGTATTTATATATGGGTCAGGGTTAGTAACTCGTGTTTGTGTGTCTGTCAGGGTGTGTCAGGCTCAGTGCTGACAGGTGTGTGTCACCTCATCATTCAAGCTGTCAGCGCCGTCAACATGCAGGAGGTGACGAGACGCCATGAAGGACACCGGTTGACTGTGGTTCAGAATGAGCCGCTTCCTGTGTACACATAGCTTAGTGAAAGTCTTGGCGTAGTCCTATGTAGGACAACAGCAGCTTGCGGCTAACTCCCCCTCCCCGTTACCACTGTCTAAAATGCTCCAAGTAAAAAAAACAAAAATAAAGAAAAAAAATCCCCCATCTGACTTGACTCATCGCTCATCACCAGCACAGAAAGTACCAAAGAGCTCCATGGATCAAAGACTGGGTGTCAGATCCCCCTCCCCTCCCTTAAAAAAGCCATAGAAAGGGCTGCATGAATGTATGTGTGAGTGTGTGTGTCTTTATGTGTGTTTGAGGAGAGAGGCTTGCCAAGCCGCTCAACTTGAAGCGTGTGTTTATGTACTTTGTCACTCAGGAAAATGAGAAGTGTAAATCCAAATGTCAGTGAAGAAGAGGAGATTTCTGACAGTGTGAGCGTCATTTTCCAGATTTTTTTCTTTCTTCTCTACACTTTTGGCCTGCTGGATGCACTGCTGACAGCCTCATGGAGGAAAGATCTGAGTGGAGATAAAAAGAAAAAGGAGGGAGAGGGGATGGTGGAAGGGGACATCTCTTGAATGTACCTCAACACACACTCCAACAGGGACCTCGCAACAGCCAACATCAGTTATGCCTGTGAATATATGTGTGTGTGTGAGTGTACGGATGTTTTCAGGGCACAAATTGGAATGAGGCCTCAGCAGTATTTGGGTGACAGAGTAATAGAGAGTGGGATACGTGTGTGGATTGTGTGTCCACGTGTGTTTGTCTGCTCCTGTCGCCAGTGTTCAGCAGCCCTGCCACTCAGCAGAACATACACAGGGTTGACAGCGCCCGCTTAAATGTGTCACTCGACATTACCCATAAAGCACCACCATAGAGAGAGGGGGAGGGTGGCGTTGCGAATATGTGTGTGAGGTGTAACAAGGAAACACACTGATAGGATGGTTTGTCTTTTTCTTTTCATCTTTACTTTAATCTGTATTCTCAGTCTTTAATCAAAGCTGTGGCTCAGCTCTAGGTCACACAGTGCACTGGGTCTCAGCTTTAGGCCCAGAGGCACCCAAGGACCTCTGTTGTGTCATCAAGCTAAAAACATCCCTTAATGATCACTTTAATATCTCTAAGAAAGTAAACTTTGTTGGAAAATCACCACAGAAAGTATTGAAGCAGAAATACTGTCTTTACTGTATTGACAGTAATTCTAGACCAAAGCAGTGCCTCTAATAACTACAGTAGCCATCTAAATAAATCAAAAACAGGGTCACTGACAGGCCAGCTTTGCATCAATATTTCAAGTGTCTGCTCAGACAAATTTGGATGACCGGCAGTTGGAATAAATCAGCGGTTATGTTCGGTTGGTATCCTAACTCCAAGGCTCTTGCATCTGACTGTCATGTGAAACTGGATGCATGTGTACTACATACCTTTTTTGCATGGATCATTTGCATTGGATCAGCAACAGAAAATATTTGTGAGACTGCTCAGGAAATTAGATTAAGACACTCAACTCCGAAATGGAAGCTATTGCTGTATGTTTGTGGATGACATTTAGCTCTGGAGGATGCCTAATATTTGTCCAACCAAGTAAAGCAGCTAGCTTTTGTTGTTTAATGGTAATTACATAAATTTCCTTATGAATGATGCAGTGAATGATTTGCCAATGTTTGAGTTATGGTAAAGTAATATTAAAATCAACAGAGCCTGATTTCACAGTCATGATGTGCTGCTGCTCGGTCAATAGCCCTCTGTATTGGGTTTTAACACACAGGGCTCCCCTTTAGCGTCACTGTCTCATACATTGGGAGCAGCTCTTTATATTTGCAGTGACCCTCCTGCGGCGGTAAATGATGCACCGGCTGTTGCAACTGTCAATGACAACAAGAAAATGTTATTATTATATTAGCTTATCAACATCTTATATAAGTTGGATAAAAAGGTTGGGGGGGAAATAGGGGATAGATGCACAACCTCACTCCCTTATTTTCCAGTGTTTCTTCAACTCTTTATTTTCAAGATGATTTTATCATGCATTAAAAGTACTTGGTTGGTAAAACATCATTGCCATGGCGACACATCCCACAACTGGATGTTACAAACTTATTTAAACTGCTCATCTAAAATGATGCTTTTAGGGAATACAGTATAAGTGAGAAGCTGGGAATAAATGACAAATATACAGAATAACCACAAATAAGTGAACAACAACAAACTACTGAGAGGATGACTGAGAGGATCGGAGAGCAACTAATACTGGGAGGGTTGAAGTATAGGTGTGAATAACAGAAAACAGGTGTGCAGGAGACCAAGCAACAAGCCCAAGACTGCAGAGGACATCTACAGATAATGACAGAAATAGAGGGAATCTGAACTAAACCAAGAACTGAAAGTAACTAAACGGAACACACATGAAATACAAACTCAAGAGAAACATGTTCAGGAACACAAACAGAATCAAATATATGATGACACTAAACAAATAAACAAAGGTAAAAACTAGAGAACACAAATTTACATAATAAAGACTGAGGACTATACGGAATATAGAAAGAATATAGTTGAAACAAAATAACAGAACTCAAACAGTGTCACGGTTTGGTGGTGGAGGTGAGGAAGATGGACCCAAATGCAGACACGGAGCAAGCAGAAGGTAACGAAAACTAAACTCAGTTTATTGGGAGAGTAACAAAAAAATTGCAGCAAAGCTGGAACACCAGAAATGAAACTTGTAAAAACAACAAACACTTAAGAAAGTACAGAAGCCGAGAACGGCCGTGGATTTTTTATTTTTATCTTATGCACTGTTATCTAAAGATAACAAAATGATTAATTTGTTATCACGAGAAAACAATCATTGTTATATTGAGATAATAAGTTGTTATCAAAAGTTGTTATTAAAAAAAATCTACGGCCGCTCTCGTCTTCCGTAAGAAAGAACAAACCAGAATGTAACAAGACGCAGGAGCAGGAACAAGAACTGATGAGGAAAACCATGGATGAACTGACGAGGAAAACCATGGATGAACTGACGAGGAAAACCATGGATGAACTGGCGAGGAAAACCATGGATGAACAATGACGAAGATCTGACAAAGACTGACGAAAACCGGGAGTTTGATTATAGACGAGGGTGAAGGGTGACTGAGTGCAGCTGAGAATAACTGAACACAAGTGAAGGGAGAGCAGCTGATGACCAGGCGGGAGGGAAATTAGGAAAAAGGTCAGTGGCAAACTGAAACCAGACAGAAAAACACAAAAATACATAGACTGTAACAAACTGTGACAAACAGGGACCGAATCAAATCACATGACAGAGTCCAAACCAAAGTACTAAGGATAACTAAACCAGAACATAGAACAAATTAGACTGAAAGGCAAATAATAAATTATAACACAAAAACCATTAAACTAAAACCCTGGGAATGTAACAAACCCACAAACCAGATACTTTTTGTCATAATCCATCTGTTTTCCTATCTTCTGGCTTACCTTTTGGTCTTCGGTTTACTTCTTACTCCATAGTTACTTTGCATCATGTTTTATTCTGAAAATTAAAATGGTTTAGTTAACTTCCTGTTTTATTTTATAGTACCCCCTTATGTTTGCTGTAGTAATGACTTCCTGTGTTGCACTTGGTTTCTGTTGCTAATTGCCCAACCTGTTGTTCATTTCCTACATCACTCCTCTTGTATATATTCTCCTCGTTTTTCCTTTGATCTCTTGCCTCTTCATTGCATTGCATTGTGTTGTGGAGCTGTAATCCTGTGTCCCTCCATGAGTCTCCGGTAGTTTCTGTCAGCCTGTCAGTGGTTTCTTTCTTTTGTTTTTTGTACTTTCAGTTCATAGTTTTGCTAGTGTTGCTCCAGCAGCGGTTTAGCTTAGTTGACAAACCAATTGTTCACTTCATCGCCTGTCTTAGCCTCCTTAGTCCTGCATTTGAGTCCTCAACCTCCCGCTCCTCCACAATCCCTGACACTTTTATTGTTGAAGTAGAAGTGAAAATAAGCAGTCTCAAATATGGAGCTGAACACAAGTCACTCGCTTAGGACACAGATTTCTAACTCCTCCACCCATCTGATTTCTTTATAGGGACTACTGCACCATAGAATGATGTTTTCCTATCACTGTTTACTATTGTTGCATCTAAAGGAATACTAGCAACGTGCAGCTGTAAAGGAGTACCCTGTGCATTGAAAAATTATGGTAAAGAAGTGCCCTTTCTTTTGAAAGTTGTACTCCACTAGCAATATAGTTTTTAAAGAAGACTGGTAAACTTGATAACCTGTGTTATTATATTTATTAAAAAGGTTTCAAGCTGTGTTTATCCTTTTCATGATTAGCCAACAGTTACAGGTGAAACTGTTAGATCAAGCTGCATTATGGGAGTTAAGGGCCACATGTCAAAACATGTCTTTCATTTTGCCTTCGGGCGCCATAACAACAACCCCCATCTCTAGAAAATCCTGTGTGTCTTTCAGTCCCTATCTGACTATCTGAAGGCACAATCAACTCTCTCAGCTCAATTTCCTGCCAGTGCACACTGTCATGACAAACACACAGAAATACCTGCACGTACATCTATGCACACTCACAGGCAACAAAAGGTAATGTCAGCAAAGAGCAAAGCCTGCATGCACTCATAAAGTAGGAAATGTTACAACTCTATGTGACATCTGTTTGTGTGTGTCAGTCAACATGAGGACAGTGCAGAGAATCAGTTAAGATAATCAGTCTTGTCTGAAGTGTCTTGTGTTTGGAGACATCCCTGAGTGCATGTGTCGGTTTGTTTGGACTATGCAAAGCAGTTTTTGAGATGAATTAGACATTTTTTCTTGGTTGTTTATGCTTCGCTAAGTAAATTTAATTGTCTTTTGAATTAATTTTATATAAGTTCACTTATTGGGCTGCCATTTCTACAATCTAATTTCAGTGCATTATGCGTCAGACATATACTATCCTTTCTTCTTTCCTTCACTCATGTTGCATACGATATTACATTTCCTTATAAATTCTTCTGTTTTGCTTCCTCAACCTTATGTCTTGCACTCTTTTCTGGACACAACAAATTAGCTTAATACGGCAGACTTATTATAACCCTAAGCAGATCCAAGAAATAATGGAGTCACGAGACACAAAACTTATGCATTCATTTGTGCATTTTTGTAAGTTGGATCAATACTGACATTATTTGTTTTAGATCTGATCATATGGAAATGTCGGAATACCAGTATTGAATTATGGGCATGGTTCGACATGTCTGTATATGATGAATGAAAAGACATGCATTTGCAGTAAACTCATACCCCCCCATTTCTTCCCCGTGCTACAGTCCATGTTTAATTTTCTGCACTGATATACCAGCAGGTATTCACTGACAGGCGCTTAGAGAAGAGTGTAGAGAGGTGATTTTATGACAGTGATTTGTTTTTCATATTCTCTCAGTTTGGTCTTTGGTGTACTCTCTCACGGTATAGCTTGGCAACACACTTTGGCCCTCCAGGCGAAAACACTGCAGATGCCACCAGACGCCAGATTTCCTCCTCTCCAGAGGAAGGATGAGGCTATTTTGCATATTCCTCATACCTTGCAGATCTTCTGTTCTATTTTTTTTAGCAGTCATTATACAAATCAGTATTCTATCCAAGGCTGCTGGCTGCTGGGCCTGTAGTGAAGTTTTGATCTGTCATCTTATAAATCACAAAGACTGACTGTTGTAGCACCAGTTAGAGGAAATCTGTAAGCTGGCTTGTATTTTTGGGTGTCTTAAGAAAGGGGGAAAATGTCCAATTACTTGTGTAACAAACACACCAAAGAGATCAGCTGTCACTATGGCTGCTCTAATGAAACATGCATGCATTAATAGCTCATGGAAGCCATGAACAGAAACAACATTTCAATCTAGCTTTTTTGACTTCAAAAAGAAAAAAGTGATACTTTAAAGCAATGCTTCAACTTCCAAAACGACAGATACAGACAGAGAGGACTAGCTGAAGGAGATAAAGGTGATGGACGGCATCTTAAGTGGATATATTACTCTAGTGTAACTGTGTCATGACAGGGAGGATTATAATATGACACAGAGCTGCTTGGTAGGCCTCAAACCACTGACTGACACACGTCTGTGATATTTATTAATGGCCTTACCAATGGAAGACGGATAAGTCAATCAGGCTGAGTGAAAGCATGTACTGCATTGACAACTATAAATTCTACATAAGCTTTTCGCTGCAGTGCAGCAGATGTCTGGGGACAGCATAGTTTTTGGGGGTGGTGGGAGAGCACATCTGGAGCACCACCTGAAATTGGTATCAGACTGGTCACCACTGTTGGAGCTGAAATGAAGTGACCTGAAGTAGTCTTTCGCACATCCATTGCGCTTTTAGAAAAAAAAAAGACTTCCTTGTTAACCTGCCGCTGTTCCTTGCTGTAATTCACACATGCCAAACATTGGAGGATCAGCCCATGATCACTGTGTCTTTACACATGTTAAGTCAGCGTGGAGGATTCAGCTAATAGAACAAAAAATCACTGGTTTTAATCACCTTTGTGATTTCACATAACATGATGCAAACAAAGGCAAACAAAGGCGCGTCAGTCCTGGCTTGTGAAAGAGGGTTTGTTGGAAGAGGCCAGTAAACAAATACAGTACATCATCATTACTATTATCAATAATAATAATAACCTTTATTTATACACGTAATCTCATTAAGACAGAGTCTCATTCTCAGGAGATACCTGTTTCAAACTATTTCGAACAATTCAACCAACTGGTTACAAACAAACATAATCATCAATACAATACATACAATGTTTGAATAAAAAGTACCAAATTAAAAGCACCAGAAAGTACTAAAAACAATTATGCTTTTTCTATTTTCTTTAGAAAAAATTTCTTAATGGGATCAAACTTGATGGCTTCAGATCCAGTTATAGCATGTTATAAGTCAAAAGGGAAGAATGAGAAATCCCTTTTGGCAAAGTTTAGTTCACACTGAGAGAACACTGAAGGTAACAAAGGACTGTAAGCGAAGGCTTTAGCTGCTCGGTCTGTGTGACATGTGGGAAGATGGTGGTGGCAGACCAAGGATGGATTTGTAAATGAAATTTTAGCAATGCAAACGCCTGCGAATGGATACTGATGACCAGCTAACCAGAGAGTACAAAGAGCAGCTGTAATTGAAGGGTTTACAGCCTGTTAGCAACCTTAGCGCTATATGCATCCAGTGTCCAATATCTGTAGAAAACTGGCAGAGGTGTTCATGTAGTTAATGTCACCATAATAAATAAGGTGAGAGGAGCCAGAGAAAAACCCTAGTTTTAGTTTCTTTAAATATTTACAGTTCACATGACTATGAACTGTATTTGCAGCGCCATAAAGGGTGAACTTTAATTGGCTTTAATTATGGCTAACTGACCTAATATAATTGATCATGGCTGTCAAAATGAAAATTTCAAGTCTATAAAAAATGAATCTATAAAAAAGTACCCGCTTTTTTAAGAAAGACTCAATGTTTCAAACTGACAATCATGGTGCTGCTGATCTGCATCTGATCTGTCGTTTGACGTCTGGTCCACCAAAACCAAAAGTCGCAGGAGTTTAAATCTCGGCTACGTCCCAAACTAGACCTGCTTCAAACTTATTTCCAGTTTGATTTGATTAAGTGTATCCATGTCTTTAGGAATATGCCATCTTTCATCCTCCGTACAGTGAATGCTCTGTCATTAAGTCCATTGTCAGGACTGTTTAGTAGCTTTATCTTTGCGTGCATGTGGGTATAAGTGTGTGTGTGTTATATCAAAGCAGAAACAACAGATATATCAGGTTGTTTGTATTTTAGGATGGTGGTTGGATCTCTGGCATGCTGTATTTGGGTATAAAGTACAGTCAAGTGTTTGATCTCATCTGACCCAGACACAACACCACACTCACCACACACACAGATACACAACTGCTAAAGACCACTGGGCTGATAGTCTTGGGTGGTGTATGAAGTCTACAGCATACGTGTGGTCTCTCATAAGCGCACACAAACTCAGTTTGACCACATGATGTACGTGCATCATTTTCTACTTGCTTTCTCTCCCGTTTGTGTCTTCTTCTCTGCCTTTTTTTCCTTCCCAATCTTTCTTTCTCTTCCTCCCCGTCATCATCTCTGCCTGGCGTTAATGTGGGAGTGATTGAGGAGGGCTGTATGAGCAGGCTGACAGAGCTCATCTCTGGCACATGATGCATGGCTTCCCTGGGCCTCCCCGCTGCCCCATTACACCCTGATTAATTGGCCCTGCTTAAGTCAATAACTCATCCGTTAAAAAACAAAAAGCACCAGTGGAGAGGAGGAGGAGTAGATGGAGAGAGATAATGAAGGACACAAAAGTAAGCAAGAAAAAGTGAGCAGAAGCAAGAAAAAGGGGGAAGGAAGGAAGGCTATGGAGGAGATAAATAAATTGGCTGAAAATGCTTCAAATGCACTCATTCATAAGCTTGCAAAAGCAAATACTCATGCCTCTTTCAAGAAAAACTAATACATTTGTTTGTTATAGTAGCACACTACTGAAAATGCATTTCTTTAAGTATCAAAGGATCAGTGGAAGTTGAGAGGTGGCTCATTTTGCTGGTAATACAAATGTGAAAAGTATTGTCTCATTGCTAACTTACCTACAATTTCCAGCCATGTCAGTAGGAATGGTGTCAAACTGTTGTCAGTCATTAGCGTGAGCGACAAAATTTGATCGCTCCTTGATTTGTTTAGTTGATTCCTATTTGATGGTTACAATGCTACAGTAATGTTTATGTTTATGCATTTAGCAGACGCTTCTATCCAAAGCGACTTACAGGTAGGCATGTAGGCTAAGGACCCCTACTGGAGGTAGTACCTTTCATGCAGGGGATTTGAACCTGGGTCTCCCACATGGAAGGTGGCAATCATACTACTATACCATACCACTACACTATCCAGCCCCTGCCCCTGTTGCCACTGTTGATGGAGCCAGGTGACTTGTGCTTATCTCAGATGACAGCAAGTTAGAGGAAATAAAAATCAGTGTCAAAGCATGTTCTCTTTGTGTTGATGTAAACACTGCATGATTGTGGGTATATGGGATATACAGCAAAGCACAATCTGAATATGTATCATTCTGCTTGGTAGCACTCTTTGCCATGTTTTGGCCAACAGTGTGACACACTCCTTCACAAATTCAAGAGTTGTCCCCAGAAAACTCTAGAAATGCCTGACAACAGTTTAAATAATTTCAAATCATTGCTGACCATTGCTGCCGTTATTGTATGACTAATAATCCAATGCATACGTAAAAGTAAGACCTACTTTTTTTCAGCCAACAGTTTATTTACTATTTTTTCTTGGTATTCTCCATCAGCAGCCTTTCTTAGTTTTAAAGAAGTTTAAAGTCTGAGTAAAGCAAATTCAGCGGTTTGCATTGGAAGTGTCTTAGATACCAATTCTATGATGTAGGGGAGTAGATATTTAAGGAAACTAAATATCTTCAGAACTGAATCAAGCTGTGGTCATAGCTTAACTGGGCCATCTAAATAAACCACTATTCACATAACCGTTTACATGCATGGGAATGGTATTTGTTATAATTGGCTTTGATCTTAGACATTATAAATTCATATTCTGTATTTTCCTAAATAACCTATGTTCCTAGCTGGTACTTTTCCACTCTGCTCATACTGCACAACAGATGACCTTAAATGGTCCAAGACCTTAGAAGGACATAAACAACTGGGTCAGACAAAACATCTCTATTAGGGCAGATAGGTCTGGTCCATTAGATCCACGCCTAAAACAGCACTCACACACACACACATTGTTTATCACATCCAAAGAACACAACAAGGACAGCAGCTGGCCTGAGCTTGTCACCCAAAACTGGCCAATTATACTCTGACAAGTGTGAATACAACTTCTGTGAGATAAAGCTGAATATAAATATAACATGTTTCCGGATAACGGGGCTCGGCCTGACGGATTTCCTGCGGGAGCTCTGGCACTCCGAGTCCAGCGCTGCAATATACTCTACTTGTGACCACTAATAAATACTTTTTTAATAAACGATTTCTCCAGCTTGTTCTCGGGCTTCCAATGAAAAAACCGGGCTAACAGTATTGAAATATCGACCAACGTCCATCTAACACCGCAATGCTGTGGACTTACAGTTTCTGTAGCCAAATTTACACAAACATTTCTTTTAAGTTATTTTAAAGCTAAGAAAGGCAAGGGCAACCTGGTGGTCCTGTGGGTGGACCTCGCCAATGCTTATGGGTCCATACCACATAAACTGGTTGAGGAGACTCTTCACACGCACCATGTCGGCAACAAGATCAACAACCTCATCTTGGATTACTACAACAATTTCCAGATGAGGTTGACCTCTGGCTCCGTTACATCTGAGTGGCATAGGCTTGAGAGGGGAAGTATAACCGGTTGCACCATTTCTGTAACCCTTTTTGCCCTTGCCATGAACATAGTGGTGAAATCTACGGAGGTGGAGTGTCGCGGGCCATTGACCAAGTCTGGAGTGCGGCAGCCACCGAGCCATGTATGACCTGACCGTGATGACATCATCAGTCCCTGGTAGCAGGTGGATCTTACAAGGGCTTCAGAGACTCATCTCTTGGGAAAGGATGAATTTCAAACCAGCTAAATCAAGCTCATTGGTCTTGAAGAAGGGAAAAGTCGTGGACAAGTTCCACTTTAAGATTTCTAAGATCACCATTCCAACTCTGTTGGAAAAGCCGGTCAAGAGCTTGGGGAAACTATTTGACTGCAGCTTGAAGTGGATACAGCCTCCATCCACAGAACCTGTGGTGATCTAGGAGTCTGGCGTACCAAGTTTAACAAATCTGGGTTGCGTGGTCGTTTCAAGGCGTGGATCCACCAGCATCCCATTCTTCCCAGGGTTTTGGACACTGCTACTATATGATGTCCCAATGTCAACTGTGGAAGTTCTGGAGTCAAAGATCAGTTATCTGCGAAGGTGGCTTGGTTTGCAGAGGAGCCTGAGCAGCGCTGCCTAGTACGGGTCTACTAACATCCTTCAGATCCCCTTCAGTGGCCTCTCCAAAGAGTTTGTGGTGACACCGACGAGAGCGGCCATGCAGTACAGAGACTCTAGGGACCCCAAGGTGGCAGCAGCCAGCATTGAGGTCAGTACAGGCAGGAAGTGGAGTGCTGCCAGAGAGCTACAGGTGGCAGAGGCACGGCTGAGACAGAAGGCCCTTATCGGGATGGTGGCTAGAGGGCGATCAGGCCTGGGCTTCTTTCCAAACAGTCAGGTGGGCACAGCCATAGGAAAAGAGCGACAGGGGGAAGTGCGTGCAGGTGTACTCAGACAGCAGGGAGCCTGGAAAAGGTGGGAGAATATGCAGCAGCGGAAGATCTCATGGCCAGATTTGTGGCTGGCTGATAGCTACCGTATCAGTTTCCTGGTCCAGGCTGTCTATGACCCTTGCCAAGCCCAAGAAACCTTCACACCTGGGGCAAGAGTAAGATACCTGCCTGCCCCCTGTGTGCTGGAAGAGGATCTCCTCAGACACTGCCCCAGGTGTATTCTGTGTATTCTGTTGTGTTTACTTCCTGTGTCATACCTGGATTGCCTCACCTGCTGTTCATTTGTAATTTACTCCTCAATATATTTACTCCTGATTTTCTGTTGTTCCCTATTGGATCATTGCATTTTGTTCTGTTTCCCTGTGAATTCTCTGTTGTTGTTACATGTCTCAGTTTTATTGATCAAAGCCTCGAAGTCCGTCAGCTTGTCGCTGAGTTCCTCTTAGCCCTGCATTTTGGCCAACCTCTGCAAAATCCATGACGCTCAGTAGATTGATTGCAAAGCCATAGTTAAAGAGAGGTGAGGACCACCGCCAACATCAGCCTAATTTTTTTAAAATGTCACCAGTAACAGCTCTCTGCCTCTTCTGTTAAGAGTACACATGCCTTATTAGCTGAACAAACTCGCCAATAAAATCTAAGCTGCAAAATTTATCAAGATATCTATCTATCTTATTTATCAAACACTGCAGGTGTTTGTTTTTTATCTAACATCTACGCAGTTCTATTTAAAACTTCAGCTATGTTTGAACCATTAGTGTGCTTACTTTAAGCTGTTCTGACATCTGTCTATTAACAACTTCACAGGACACGCCTCCAGTGTCTCAGAGCATAGAGAACTGTTTTTTTGTGATTTTTAAACCTAACTTTAGATATTTGGTAAATGTTTTGTTCCCTTATGTTTGGCTGAGTCATCAATAACATGTTTCGCTAAAGTGACACACTTTACTTACTTTACTTTTACATATTTACATATCAGTGCAACTGAAATAGCTGTGCCCTACCAAGAGACACCACTTTTTAGTTCAGTGTTATTAGCTACAGTTTCTATAGGCAACTGACCTTTGGCAAAATAGAGATTGGTATTGCTTTGGTTTCTATTTGGTACTAAACTTAGACCGTGACGACAATGTGATGATAAGGCAAGTACACTGTTACTTTGCTCACATGCTGTAAATTTAAGGTTAGTCAGCTAAATGCCTGCTAAGAAATGGAGAATAATAGGTCATTCTCTGTGCCGACATTTTGGCTTGTTACTGCAGGAAAAGCACACGTGGAGTTCTAAATGTGAAAAACAACCATGTTTCATTTAGTAAATCCCACTATCTCTGTGCTTTGCATGCTGACTCACATGTCATGCAACACTAGATCTGAATCATTGTTAACACAATTTATTTCACATGTGTTTTCTCTACAATAACAAGTCACAATGCCTGATGTTCAAACACTGGGGCTATGGCTGAATCACTCCCTGGATACTAGCTTACGCAGCTATTCAGCTGCAGACCATAGATCACAGCCCTGGAAAGCAGATTACACCTAATCACCACAGACACTTAGATCACTGTTCTGATCAAATAACAGCTCAGCTGTAATGTCAACACGTACACGCTCAGATATCCTCTTGCTGAGCGATGGATTTGAAAGCAGAGCCTCTGTTATCTTTGTTATGGTTTAGAGAGTTGACATGTTTGACAGCAGTGAACGTAAGTAGCAGTGTTATGACATGTCTGAGCGACCATGAAAAAGGCCAAATACTGTAGGGCCCGGGCCTGAACTGCTCTTCACACTAGCCCTGACATGACGGAGATAAGAATGAAAAAAACACGATGAACTGAACTGATCTCCTCCATTGTCTGTGCACTGAAGAAGCTTTTATTTCAGATCATCCTTGGATTTACATGCTTGATGAATGTGTTTGCTTTAGTGTGTTTAGGAGACAGACACGAGGAAGACTGAGCAAGCTAGTTGGTCATCATTCTATCGCATCTCCATCTCCCACTGTACAGTCATGGCCATCTTTTAATCTTCACCCTCCAACAGATAAAGCAGCCAGCCTGGCTCCTTCCTGCACAGCACACAGATATGGCCTATATCACACACTAGTTCTCTGTCTCTGTCACACACACACACACGCACAGGCAGCGCAAAGCTGTCACAGCACATATATGAGCCTCGCCTGGCCTCTGAGGAAACACGGCCGAGCTCCAGTCATAAATAATAATGGGATTGGCTACATGACATGTTGAGTGATGGGGCCCCTCTCAGAACTCATTTACATGGCTTTGTGTAGCAATCATTGGGCCCCTAATGTAGCGCTAAGCAAATGAGCCTTTCGGAATATTGTGCAATTTATCGCAAGTCAACTGGCACCAGGCGGGTGCTCTATAAATCACACTCGAACACATGCCCCCAGTGACAGCTAAATCAACATGGAGTAATTGCTTTGAAACGTGGAGGAAGCAAGTAGGCAGGCTGGACAAAGCAGTGGGGTTGGATTTGGTGGTGGTGAGGTGCTGTGTTGCTAACCTTACTGTGACTCTGGAAATGTATCAAACAGATGTTTTGGAGAATTGTAGGAACCTTGAGGGAGAATGAATTAAAGCAGACCAGAAGAAGAGTAGACTCCCCTGATTGACCAGCAGAGGGAGTGACAGCTGATTGGAGAACACTTAACACACGCAAGCACTAGTAGAAAGATGGTAAGCTTGGAGACGACTCAGTGAATGGTCATCAGCTGCTGTGAATGAGTAACTGAATTTGGGGTGTATGTGTGCGTGTGTGTGTGAGCGTGTGTGGAAGAGTCTGTTTAAAGCTGTCAGCACTGGTTTGTGAACGTGTGTGTGTGAGAGTGAGTGAGCAAACACAGTCCTGTCCATCAGTGTCCATTACCCTGACAGCAAGTGAGATTAATGACCACAGGGTCAAAGAGAGACACACCACCCCGCCCCATGCCAAAGCGCACACACACACTCAGACACACACAATCACATACAAAGATAATGAAAATAGGTATGTGATCCCAAATACACAACACTGAAATGCAAATCCACACACACACACACACAAGTCAGTACAAGCAGAAATGGCAATGAAAAAACACATGGCGTCAAAATGAAACAGATTTCATTGCTTTTTGTTTTTAAAGCTCAAGAGTTTAAAACAACACCTACTACTTTTTATGATGTAATTCACCAAGAGGGAAACAAAACTGCACTATTTTTGTATCTATCAATTGTTTGTTAAATGAAGCTTTTTTTAATAGCTATTTTTGGCCTGATTGGAAGAACACTCAGTGGCTTAAGAAACCATTTCATCACCTTCATCTGTTCAGTTGGCAGTCATCCAGTCAGCACTGACCTACAACAGCATTAAAGTTCCTGTCTTTAAAATTTTGGGTGATTTATCAGCAGAAATTCAGTTGTCAGAGCAGTGGTTCTCAACCTGGGGTCCCTGACTGCCAATATTAAATTTGCACTTTTACAGAACCACTGACCTTCAGATTGGCAGATGACCACTCTGACCAAAACAAAACCAAAGAATGGCTGCAGGTTCCTAAATCAAATATGCAAAGATGCTGTTCTTGTACAAACCAGAGAACAGAATTAGAAACATGTGAAATAGGGAGCAACAAACATTTCTACTACAAATGAAAGACGTTGCAGACTATGTGCATGCATCTGATTCCCTGAAGTCCTCATAAATAAGAAAAGGCATGGATGGGGGAGGTTGGATGGAGCAGCAAAGTGCTGTGCTTTCACCCATGGCTTCAATCAAGCTCAATATATATATTCTGTCAGTAACACAACAACACTTTTCTATGACCGTTTTCTTACTTCTTGGTTGGGTTTAAGCATTAATGTCACTTGGTTAAGATTAGAAAATGATCACGGTAAGGTTTATAAACCATCTTTTTAACAATCAGACCATCATGGATGCAGTTTTTACCTGTCACAGGGAGTTGCTCCCAAGACCTTAAGACCATCAATATACTGCTTTTTCACCACATGTAAGCAACTTGCTCCGTTGCGAGTGTAGATGTTAACATACTTGCCTTATTACTATGCCTGCTTCAGATTAATGAATCATTAGCAGGTTTGTGCAGAACTTTACAACCTTTTAAAGGGATCCTTTTAATCTGAATCTAGTGTGTTGAAGCAGGGAAGCATCTAAATCCTGCAGGACAGCGGCTCTCGAGGACCGGATGTGGACATCCCTGCTTTAAGGCTTGAGAACTTAGAATTTGAGGAACCTGCACGAATGACACAGCAAACAATACGTGAGGCAGCCATGATAAATGCTGGTATCTGTCACTAAAAGCAAGTATATTCCAGGCTAGAGGTTTCAGAGATTTCACACATATTCACAATCACTTTTTTACTTACCATCAGTTTTGTCAACCGACATATGAGCACGTATTGGGGGAAAGTGGTGATGGTTCAAACACAATGATTATTACCTGAAAGAAACAAGTCGGAGCACTGTAAGAAACTTTTCTTCTCTTGATTTATCTTTGCTATCACTGATTCCTTGTGCAGCCATTTTCTTCCTTTTCTTTAGCTGTGTGCCCGTATCAAAACCTATCAAAAGTCCTGGTTAAAGTTCGGAAGCTGGTCAGGCTTAGGGAAGATGACATGTTTTAGTACTCACTATTTTTCATTACCTGGTAAGGTACAGTATGGTTTAACTCAGCATGTCTCTTCCCTACTTTATTTTTCCTCTGCAGGAAAAATAACTATGTCCACCAAATGTGGACGGGATCAGCTGTTTGTCATTGCAGCATGTGTGAAGCTGTCACAACAAAAAGACAAGACCCAAATTCAGGTGGTTGTAATTTCCAATTTAAGCAGTTAGTTTTCACTACATCGTACACAGTGAGCTTTTGATTTATTTATCTTTTTTTGGCCACAGAATGAATCAAAGACTATTATACAAAGACTCCTTTAAGCTCTGTTTTGATGTTATTCATTTTCTAATACACATGTTTATTCAGCTCTCGCGTGTCTCATTAAGTACAGCTACTTGCAAACTTTCCTGTTTGCTTCTCGGCCAGCCTTTGTCAAAGGAAGTCACTTTCAACAAAACACCTCAACGTCTCCGTTATTAATGATGCAGGCCACTCAGTGATCTTAATTCCATTTGCATAATGAGCCAGAGCTGATAAGCTACTCATCAGAGCTAATGGAGTGGTTTTCATTAATTAAAACATCTCATTCCCACTGCAGCCTTCATTACTGCGCCAGATGGTTGCCATTACACTGCTGTTTGTCAGTCAAAGACTTGACACCACACCATAAAGGGCTTGTTAATATTACTAACAGAGCGGTGATGGTGGCCGTGGGAGGGTGGGTAGTACATGTGTGAATTAGTTTTGGAACATATTTTCCCCTCCAGCAAAGCTTGATTAGATCAAATGGGAAGTTTGCTGGATGTCCGACTGGCTCAGACCACCCGCAGCACCATTTGCATGCAGATTGTCATGCTGATACACATTTATCCAATTTTTGAGTCTTGACTATAATATTTTAAGCATAATCATATAACCTTTACCAGTCCTATGAACCACCAGTACCATACCATTAAAACATGAATCCAAAGAGGTGTTGTTGCTTGGAGATAATGAACTTTGGCACCATGCATGGTTGATTTTTGTCCCTGCTGTGAACTCATGAACTTCACCTTGGTCAGCTTAAGCTAATTTAGACCTTTCACTCTCATCTATTTTCAAATTACCCAGTAAAAGGGGTGACAGGAGTATTACATTTAACTAGGAGCACAGAAATGCCTAAGTCAACTTTATCTGGGTACTGTTTTAAATCCAGTGTTGCCCTTTGTCAAGCAATACACACTTATCGGAATCAAGATTCAATTTTGGTATAGTATTAGAAGAAGTTCAGAGTGGTTTTACATGTATGAATTGCAACTAGCTATTTTTCTTCTCATGGAATTTGATTAAATTTTAAGCCTGTGGTGTCCAGGTTCAACTAAGGTGTAGTGAGACTGTATCACGTGATTGTGACATTTTGAGTTTGAGTTCAGACTACTTCACATTTCCTCTTTGTCTGTCATTGACATTAAAGTCATCCCTCAGTGTGTTAAAACTGAGGGAGAATTGCAACAGCACAACTTCAGTCTGAAGCGTGTTGTGGGGCCGATTCTTTCATTGGAAGCCCAAGAACAAACCGGAGAAATCTTAAAGCAAACAAAAGTATGGCAGCGCTGGACTCCGAGTGACAGAGCTCTTGCAGGAAACCCGGCAGTTCGAGCCCCGATATCCGGAAACAGTTCATATTTATCTTCTTCACATTTATCTTACAGAGGTAGTACTTACACGCAACCAAGTATTATTGGCCAGTTACTAGTGACATGAACAGGCCAACCACCATCCTCGTCGTGGTCTTTGGATGTGATAAACAACGTGTGTGCGTTGTTTTTAGGCGTGTATCTAATGTAACAGACCTATCTGACAAGACAGAGGAGCTTCATCTGACCCAGTTATTTAGTCTAGTTATGCTATCTTAAAGTCTTGGACCATTCAAGGACATACATTGTGTCGTATGAGCAGAGTGGAAAAGTACAAAATAGGAACATAGATTATTTAGAAAAATACATAATATGAATACCTAATGTCTAAGAACAAAGCCAATTATAACAGTGTGTTCACAGAAAGACTGAAGCACAGTTAGGTCTTCATTTTATTACACAGAGGATCTTTGATGCAGTTTAATCTGAAGGCGAGTTATTTCATCATGGAAAAAAGGTAAAATCTTTCTACAGCTGAATTCACATTTATGAGAGATTGCTATTTCTATAAGAAAATGTAGCAACGGTAGCTGCTTCTATTATACCTACATTATTGCAAGAATAAAAAGTATTTCCCCAAATTTTCCAGTTTGGGTGGTAGTCTTAATTAGGTGGTGC
The DNA here is from genome assembly GCF_036924035.1 of Leuresthes tenuis. Lineage (NCBI taxonomy): Eukaryota > Metazoa > Chordata > Actinopteri > Atheriniformes > Atherinopsidae > Leuresthes > Leuresthes tenuis. The sequence goes on along the minus strand of NW_027325360.1, from coordinate 27,359,773 downwards.
TGTTACTATTGCTTTCCACCAGCAGCGTGGCTCCAGGGATGGTTGATCAACTTTTGGATTGAATTTTATTGACACTCAACAAAGGTTGGATTGAAAAATCTTGTTCAGATACTCTTCTAGCCAGAACCTTCTCAAATAAAATGGTCATTGCTTCCTACCTCACGTTCCATCTTTTCGCAAAACTAATAAGATCCCTGCCACTCTTAGCTGTACATTGTGGTTAGTGCACATTAGAAAACTTTAGTATGTCCTCACAGTAAGCTAGGACTATACACTCAAACAACAAACTTGCTAATGCACTTTTATAGGTTTGCTACCTATAAAAGTGCGTTAGCAAGTTAGTTTATCTAAGTAGAGCCTCAAAAGCTGTTATAATAGCATTCAAAGAAGTCCAGCTTTAAAACAAGGTCATCATACGTAGAGAAAAACTGAGGTTGAAAGATCAAATGCAGAGGGCTGTGAAAGTCAACAAGAAAACGTATTAAAGTAATCTCACTTTAACAATTTTCAGACCATTTGTGCAGTTAATAAAATAATTCCTGAATTGATTCCTAATTCAGTCAGTTCTAGTTAGTAATGGTACTGTGATGCAGCACAGTATTGTTTGCCAGTCCCCAATGCAAAGCAGGAAAAATAAGTCACTTTAAACGACTTCTAAGTGTTTATTACATAGACTAACAAAAATTATTGCAAAAGACGAACAATGTCAGAGGAAAATAACTGATGCATCAGTCCTAACCAAATGATAATACAGTTTGATTTACCTGAAGATGTTAAACACTGTAGTCTCAGTTAAAATCTGCAGCCTCTAACCATATCAGGTAAACCTCTGCTACAGGGGCCACGTTATATCAGTGCAAAAAAGATGCACTGTTTTTTATGTTGCTTATGCTTGCCTTTGCCTTTTTTGTTGAGGAAATTGAGGTGTCTAAGTCTTGCATCACCATGTGCTTTCAAATAACATGCTGACATTGCAGCATCAGCTTAGTGACAAATTGGTGGTGTCAACTTCTCTGGGCTTGGAGGCATCTGGGATGGACTATAGACAGATTAGTATTTAGGTTCTCTTTTGCAATTGTATTCTTCTTTGGAACCAAAGATGAAAATGATTGACTCTTTCTGTCCAAAAGCCAGGCTCCGTGATGGTCAGTGCCTTTGAAAAGCTCATTTACACTTCTGTGATGGCAACATTGATGCAGAAAAGTGCAGAGATTTTAGAGCAACATATGTTGCATTATCACCAACATTTTGAATGGGTTGTGGCCCTGAATTGCGAAAATTCATTAGTATTAACAAATTAAATTAAGTTTTAAGAGGGACTTTTTCTGATGCTGGATTGCAAGCCTGCAATTAATCACAGAAGGTCATGCATTTAATTGTGAGTAAAACTGAGCTTGCTTGACAGCTCAAGTTTTCTAAAAAACAATCGTAAGATAAATGAAAATGGTACAACATTCACTTATCTGCCAATGATTTGCATCTTCATGTATGTGATTGGTCAGTGTAGCATTTTGTCAGATCACCATGCTGATGTTCCCTCACAGCAAAACTTTAACCCAAGAAGCTCTCTCACACAGCACTCAAGTCAGTCTGAATGCAGCTTCGGCCTCTCTCTTCAGGGTCTCTTGGACAGGACAGATGAAACATTGAATATGCCGTTGACAAGCAGAGTTTCAGGGATCAAACCATGAGATTCTGTTTAACTATCAGGCCTGAAAGCAGACTTCTCCCAGGATGCAGAAGGAGAAAGACAGCTGTTAAAGGCTGGGTGGTCTCCACCTGCAGGCTGTTCACCCTGAGACTTTTCAGCGGTTTTTCATTTCTATCCTATAGGACACAGAGACATGTAGATGGGGAGGTGAAAAAGAAGAACATGCAGATTAGTGCATGTGTGTGAGACTGAGAGAAAATGGGTTGAGGGGAGAGTTAGACTGGGACAACATTATCTTCTCAGCGTCACCTGGTAATTGTGCCTCGTTCTGTTCAATCTAACTGTCCATTCCACTTAGTCTATCTCTGGCCACACACACATACATGCACGCACACACACACCAATAGACTTAGCAAATACAGTATGTAAAACACCACAGGACGACTGTCTGAATGGATGTGTGTCATAAACAGGCAAACGCACAGATGCTATAATACACACAACCTAAGCAGACATTTGGATGCACACGCATTGCATTCATGCTGAATAGAGTGGATGTGACTCCATAGCCTATCCTCCAAACGCACACACACACACTCACACACACACATCACCATGCCCCGGACCGATGGAACTGCTCGCTAGCTCTCTGCTCCGAGGTCGAGGGGCTCCAATTAGCTGGCACTGGCTCTCTGCTCACACTCCCCCATCTCCCTCCCTCTGATTGCCTGGCTCTGCTGTCAGGGCTAATCGAGCCTCCACCACCTCCCGCCGCTGCAGACAGGCCTTGTCACTGCTGCTCGGCAAAGGTCAGAGCCTGGCAATTAAAGCAACCCACTGGGGGGTTGTGGATTGGGAGGGGTGGAGTACAGGGACAGGAGCAGCGCTGTACTAACCTCTCATCATGATAACCAACAAGATTAGCTGTGGGGTGCTGAGAGCCTGACGCGCACTCACGTGCATGCAGATGAAGAGCCGCACTGGTTGCTGCCAAATGATACACATGGGGGTAACATTTTACAGGCACGCACCCCTGAGGTCAAAGGTCAGCAAAATAACACACCAAGACGCACACATTTCTTGTCGTCTCCACTATGTGATGTTAACTTCCTCATCTACGAGAATGTGACAGAGCAGACTCCATCTCATTTATCTGTTTAACAGTCAGTCAGCCTCTGTCCTTGTGCCCCCCCCGCCCCCCACCCCACCATCCCTTTACCGCTCCTTCACTTCAAGCCAGACTAATCTGTGCCATCGGCCCCTCCTCTGCCATCCGTCAGAGCCCTCACATTGTTTTGACGTCTAGTTAATTCTGGCCCCGATGATTTATCAAACTCTTATTACGGCCTGCTGAAAGCCTCATTTATTGTCCTGATGTATGGTAATGATAGCCCCGCGCTACCGCCTGCCCTGAATCTTAACCAACGCACTTTTGTCCTCTTGTCTTGTCTCTTCCCTTCTCTCCAGATCCTGCGTGCATATCTCTCTACTGTGCTGTCGTCCTCTCCTCTGCGGCTTTGTTTCATTGTCTCTGTGGCTCTTAACGCACCCTTTTGTGCGTCTGTCTTTCTATTTTTTCTCTATCTTTAGTCTATCTTTGGCTATTGCTTGCACTTCTGAGCCATTCCATCAATGCCTCCCCTAATCCCTTGTGATACTGAGAAGTCGGTCATCTCCTGTTCCGTCTCATTCCACCTGTCTGTCCTGTTTTGAAATGAAAAGCCTTGATGCAGCCTGAGACAATGTTGGAATGCAGCCAGACACTAAATATCGCTGTCACAGGCCTTTTCTCAATTTGATATGGATGCCCTGCATGAGTTGATAGGCACACATTAGATCCTATAGCTGCTGAAAAAAAAAAGTCAATAGACATTTTACTCCTGCAGCAGATCATCAAACATCGGCGATCTAGAATTACCCCTGCGGCTCTGACAGAAAAACAAAACACTCCTGCTGAATAATTCAGACAGTGTCAGGATCTTAAGGGCATTAGCCATCGATAGAGTGCAATAAAAGCTGGTGAGAAATCAATGGAGCGAGACTATACCTATTGTCCACAAAGCAAGATCCATTCCTAATGTGTATGCTGTCGTTTAAGTTGAAAGCTGGGGTTTTGCTGTGCTGATGGTTGATGTTTCTCTCTGTGATGCTCCAGCTACAGGTTTATATGTGGAAGAAGAACAAGAGAAAACTATGAAGGTTTCTCATCCAAAATAGGCTGGTATTTAAATTTTTTTTTATCCTCATTGTTTCTTGTCTTTATACGTGAGTCCCAGAAAATGTCAGAGCACACAGGTGCCGACTTTGTCAACACTTGCTCTTTTTACACTTGTACTTGTCTCTGCAACAGATGCATTTCACAAATGGAAATACTCCAGAGTGGTACTTGTGTCAATTCACAGAATGAGGGGACTGATGTGAGACATATGCTATAGAGATGTGTTTTGTTTACAGCACAGTAGATTGTAATTGGGAAGGTTTTGTTTTTTGTTTTGAATTATTTTTTTCTATCCATTCATCCATTTTCTATTCCTGCTAAATCAAATTTAGGGCCCAGTTCAGCCTATCCTAGCTGCCAATGGCTGAAGGGCAGAGTACACCATGGACAGGTCGACATAGAGATAAAAAAAGATGGCAACCATGCATGCTTATGCACACTCTTAGGGACAGTTTAGAACCACAAATGAACTGAACATCTTCTGAGAGTTTGTCAGCTTAAGAACAAGAAAAGCACTCTTCCTGTCAAATAACAGAACATAGAAAGTTAAAAACAAACAATGGAAACAGTGGAAAGCAATATACAGGAAAAACAGAAAGGAGCTGTCACAAACTGCATTTTTGATCATGTTTTAGGTTTCTGTCGAGTCTTTAGTTTTTGCCATGATTTCCTCAGTCACTCTTGCCCTACCATCAGCTTCCCTCACGTCACCTGTGTTTTCCCCCTCAGTTTCCTTGACTCACCAATCACCCTCCTCATTATTTTGTCTCCAGGTTTTTTTCTTGCCCATTGGCAGATCCTCACCGTCACTGATGCCATGTCACAGCAATCCATGTCAAGTCAGGTTTGTCCTTGTGTTTTTCACAGTCATAGTCAGGTTTTGTTTTGTCAACTTTTTTCATTAGTTTTCAGTTGAAAATTATTCATCTTCTACTTAATAATGGTAATGATGGCTGTTCTCATGAGTAGAAACAACTTCAGCCCTAAAAGATATAAATGGTTTATTCTATGGTAATGAAACCATAACAAATAATTTTGCAGAGCGATTGGACATTAAGAGAAACAAAATTTCCAGTCATCAATCCTTGTGTCTTAGATCTTTGTTATTGTTACAGAGTGTAACTTTAGTACCAGGGAACTGACTGGATACAGTTTGGACAAAGTTAGGCGCTTCTGATACAGCTCGTCTGGAAACTATCAGGAAAATGTCACAGTGAATGTGGTCTAGCTGACTTGAGATTCTGAGGAAATGAAGAGATATTCAGTCTGCCTTTATCCTGTAAATGATACAGCAGAAAACAGAACACACACGTCAGAGTAGAGACTCATTACATTTGAGTATTGGGAAAACCTGGGTGGAAATGATCTATTTGTCAGAAAGTGAGATTGTAACATTATGTCATCTTGATATAATGGATCCCAGTATGGTATAATTACTGCCTTTAAGAATAAAGATGATGTTATTCAAGCTCTTGTCACATGACTGTTGCACTGACATGAATCTTACATGATCTAAATCTTACATTACTCACTTGGATTCATCATGAATATATGATAAACACTCTTTTCTGAATGCAATGCCAGACTGCTCTGAGTGAAACTGGTTTTCCAGGGTACTGACAGGTACGGTGGCTATATTGATCAATGGATGATGATTTCTCATGCAGGACTACCTCAGGGCTTTAAGGTCACAAACATCCAACAGTGGTTTTCATCCTTGACCTCACACTGACCCAGACTTACTAAATTATTTCACAACATTATGCTCTGTAGAGGCTGAAAGACAAAGTTCTTTGCAGTGTTACATTAAGAAGTAGTTTTTGGAACTTATTGATGATTCTTTGACAAAGTTTGGTACACAGTCTGAGCAAAGACACCGTAGACATTTAGACTTTGGTGGATGCTCCTTTTATACCCAATCCTGACACCCTCATCTCTCACCAATTAACCTGCTCATTGAGGAATCCTCTATCAAGATTTCTGTCTCTCATAGATTCTGGCATCAAATGTTTTAATTTGATGATCAAAGAAGACTGAAAATAATTTATTTGTACCTATGTCTGTTAAATAAAGATAAGAAAACACACGTTAGAGTCAAATTTTTATTGGACTTTTAAGAAATTCCCAACTTTTTTGAAAATTTGATTCTTCAAAGGCTCTAAATAGGTGTGGGACCTTTACCATTTCACTGGCGCTCTTTGCAAATGTTGCTCAAACATGAGCAAATTGGAGGAAAACTACTTTCAGCTGTGGATAAATATGTTGGGCTGTAGTGAGTTTTAACTGGACAGTGAATGTTGGATTAATCTTGTCAGCTGTATTGTAAAAGCAAGCTATGGTGCAACAATCTGGCTCACCGATGTGTTGTGATAATTTTTGCACAACAACTGAACTATTTGACTCAAAGGAGTAAACTTTAGAAGGCTTTGGAAAAAATATTGCTTAATAACATTAGGAATGCATTAGTGAGAATCGTGATTCCCAGGAAGCCATCATTACATCAGTCATGTGATTATAATCAGAAAGCTGGGCAATGCAGCTTCCACGTGTTATTCATTTATGATGATAATGTCCTCTGACATATTTGTGTCCCATTGGCTTCTTGATGGTGATTGGTAACTTTTCTGAAGCTGCAATCATCTCCATTTCTTAAAAAAAAAGAAAAGCATCCAACCATGATTGTTAATGTTTTTGTCAGGACTGTGTAGAAATCAAGCATGAGATTTACAAATAATGACAAAAAGAGGAAAATATGTCAAAGTGCGTCCTCTCATCCAGGCCTTTCCACCACCTCCTCCTCTGTGGGGCCCCCCTATGTCCTCACCCCATCCTGCCGCCCCCTGCACCGGCACCCGGGGGGCTTTAAATAGTTTATAGGCTTGTAACATTACCTTAATGTCTCCAAGCATCTCATTCAAACAGAGACTAATGAAGAGTGAAGGCGGACCGTGTACTGTGGCCCACACCAACGCAAAACACATGTGGCTTCAGTGGCCGATGCAGGTGTGTTGGTGTGTGTGCGTGTGTCCGTGTGCAAAACTACGAGTCGCACTTGATCATACTTGTGCAGGCATTAATGCAATTGCGTGTATGTTTTTATGTGTGCGTCTGTGTGATTGTGTGTCTCGGAAGTTGGGAACCGCGGTGATGTTAATGGCTCCTGACAGACTGAGGAGAGGAACTAACGAGGAAATTGAGTTCATATCGGCAGACATGTAGACACGCCAAAGAACCACAATGCACAATAACCTCTCGCAAGAACCCTCACACAATGTTGTTTTTTTGTTTTTTTCCTCCTCTTTCTCGGGTGCAGATGAAGGATGTGCTTTGAGTGAGGTCAGGCATTTGTATTGTTATCTGATGACCATGTGTTTGTGTGTGTGTGTGTAGTGGTCAGGCCCTCTATCAGCCAGTTGTCTGCTAGGACTCTCCATTAGGCCTTGGACCTGAGTGATGGCTGTGCTGGTCCTCCACTCACCGTGCCACATGTCCATACATCACCCATGCACACACACACACACACACACACACACAAAAACACACATATCTAGTGGCTGCAGATTATTAGCGCACATGCTTTGCTTTGCTTTTCTCACAAAGTCCGTCTCAGCACACTTGCACACACACTCGGTGATGTCTCCACTCAGCACACAGCAGCTGTAGTTAGATGTGACTGCACTTTCCTGGTGACTTCATTAAAGAACACATACAGTGCCATTAGGAAACAGGGGGTCACCTTTAGTGTCTCGAGTAGCCTAACACACATTTCCTTTTCACACATAAAATCCAACCATCTCTCTTTCGGTCTTTTTCTGTCTCTACGTCCTGTACTTCTCTAATTCATCCATCAGCCTGTCGCTCTGCTCTCCTTGACCTAATTAAAGAAAGGACACCTGATCTTTTACCCTTCAAACGATGCCTCTCGCAGACTACTTCATCAACATCACCTCCCTCATTGTCTCTGTCTTTTCCCTACTATTTCTTTTACTTTCACAGACCTAACTTTTATTCTATCTTTCCCTCAACCTATCTTTTCCTCTCTTCTCTCCATATCTCATCCCCTCTTTCCCTCACCTTGCTACCCCCCTCCTCCCCGGCTACTCAACTTCTCATCTCTCTTCTCCTCAGCTCCTTATTGCTCTATCAATCTCTCTGACAGAAGATCAATATCAGCTCCACGGCTGCTTTTCTTCCCTCCCTTTTCCGCCCCTCTCCTCTCACTTTCAAGCTCATCTCCTAGTCTGCAGAAGGATCCTTTTATAGTGAGAAATGTGGCTCTCCATTAGCCTCCCCATTCACTCTCTGTGGCCGTTGACCGCTTCCATCATGGTTTTACTGCCTGTCCTCTCTGTCAAAGAAAAACTCTTTGTTGGACATCATACTGTACATGTCAAGACATTTCCTAACTAATTATAGGCAGCTAATATCTACAGACTTGTGTATTGGATTGAGACAATACACAAGGCCCTGTTTGAGCAAACCCTTAGCTCACATTTCTCCACTTTAATTTCAGACCAATTGAACACATCTTAAACATAGGTCTTGAACAGAAAATCCTTTCTTGTAATCTTTTAAAGTGGTCTTGAGCAAAAGTTCTCTAGACTTTCTGTAGGTCTTTCAAAGATTTTCTTTGAACATTGACTGCTCTTTCACTAATTTTCTGTCCAATCTTTTTACCCAAGCATGTTCAGAAGTATGTGTTTTTTTGTTTAAGCCACTTAAAACAATGACTGATGAATCATTTGAACATAAAAAAAGGGACCTAAATCAGGGGATGAACCAGTGTTATGTCTACACATAACAGACAACTTAACAAAGAGCCAATTCTAGATTGTATATTTAGGTACTTTGTTACTATCATATGTTTCATAGTATTTAGTTGCAGCCGTGAAAAATGCCAAAGATAACACAGTCTGGAAGAACATGAAATAGTATTTCCGCACTAACATGATGTCATATAGAAGGCAGTGTCACCTGAGGACTCGAAAGTAACACGCATCCAACAGTGGTTTCCAACTTCAGACTTTACACACTAAACTTTTCCCAGTCTCCCCACATTTTTTTTTTTTTACAATATTCTGCTCTGTAGACGCTGAAATAATGCTCCTTTCGTACCCAATCCTGACACCCTCACCTGTCACCAGTTAATCTGCTGATCCTGAAAAGTTCAGAGATTTTCAATTTACGCTGTTGCAGCTGTTTTTCATGTGACCTCAACTGCTCTTTTCTCTTTGGGTGCACTTGAAACCAAACACTGACCCTCAGAGAACACAGCTACAGTATATGGATACAAGTCCTGTCAACCAACATTTACTCAGAAACCCAGACATTTAACCAGGTTCTCATATATTTAAACCAATCCTGGGTCCTGCATATAGATGGTATCACATCTTTAATGGTAAAACTGGGTTACAGTGTCATAGTCTGTGTTTTTGATTCTGTATTTCTTTATTCTGATTTCTGTATCATTTGTCTTGCTTCCTGCTTTATTTTTTGGAGCCAAGTCTCTAGTGTCCTTTGCTAAGCTTACTTCCTGTTCTTGTTTTGCACCTAGATTTATTTAGCAAATCATCATCACCTGCCTTTTGTTAGTCATCCGCTCCTTCTGTATAAACTCTAGATCACACTAGATGTGTACTAGATTCTTGTCAGGATTTTCTTTTTATCTCCCCATTGCCAGCCAGTCCTGCATCTTTGTTTCAAATTTGTTTCATTTTTTAAGTGTGTTGTTTGGTATTGCAGCTCTTTGTGTTTGTTTTGAGATAAATCCTTTATTGACCTAATCTTTCTGCTCTTTGCAGATAAATCTGTACTGGGTCCTACGTCTTCACCACCTTGTGACGTGCAATTAGTTTCCATGAGCCTGAACACCTCTCGCTGCCAACTTTAGTTTAACTTCAGCTCTCCAAGTTTTTGTTTGTGGTTGGTTACATTATTTGTATGTAACAAAGCATCCATATGTGCTCTTACATAGTGATGTCCATTTTCCATCTCTCGCAAGTGTTAATTTGGACTCAAACACCTCTAAGGTTAGGGGGTGAAAGGGATGGCAGACGATCCTAATCCATTAATCCCACAAGATATTGTATCAGTCGTTGCACTACTTATACTACTTCTCTCGTGATTTCTTACTCTCCTGTGCTCTCACTCACAGATAGTTAGAGTTATTGTACATGGCTAGATGTACATATTATATAACACATGCTCAGAAATTCAGCCCACCCGCTACCCGATTAACGGACTGTCGGTATAGAAAATGGATGGATGCTCAGAAATTCACTAAAATCTCTATGGCTACAGCTTATATATTTGACCTCAAATGCAGTATGACTCCTGTCAAGTCCGTGTGAACACTGCCCAACAGCGAGAAACACCAGATATTGTACCATCTGACAAACTACAGCCATGGTTTGACAGGTGCACTTATGAGCTTCTAACATGTTTTATAATGAGCGTAGGCTGTGTTTATTAGTTCTCTAATTGTGCCATCTGTCAAGGTAGTGAGATCCTATGCTTAGCTATAAAACAAAAGCAATGTTTCTGCTATGCACAGAGGGGCTGTCATTATCCCTTTTTGAAAATGTAAATCATTCTAGTGCATTTTGGTACACTTATATAACAATGAAAATTTATTATAGAAATCAGATTACGGAAATTCATTCAACATACCATCCATTTGTACTTTAAAGGCTCCAAAGATTTGATGGGAAGCTTGTTTTAAATATCTATGGATATGATAATATGTTAGGTGGCCTCAGTGGCTTTTGCATTGCATCCTGAACCTCTGAGATGGGTCACACATGACATTCATGCCAAGGCAACAGTCAGTCAGGCAGGCTGCACTGCCAGCCATTCCAATTACAGAGACATTAGCAGGCAGCGAGCAGCAGCTGATTTGACAAGCTGAGATGATGCCCATTCATATCCATCCTGCCTCAGTGGCCCAGGGTAAATATTTCCCCAAGCTCAGTATAAATAGAAAGACAATATTTAAACAGCTGAGAGGAGAGACAGAACGGGTGAGGAAGGGAAGGAGATGGAGAGGAACTGAAGGAAGGTCTTAATCCTTTTCTGTTTACATGCAATACATATTCATAAAGTCCTTAAGGTGAAACTGGAGACTTGCTGCAAAGGACTGAACTGTTATCTGATACAACATAATCTTTAGAGTAAAGGATGACTGTTGTGGAACCTGGATTTCTGGTGTTTTGATTAAAGGACTTTGGGGATATTGGATTTAATAAATAGGCAAAGAGAGTTGAGCTGAAACTGAACAAGAGTTTTATCTTTTATTATTACTGGATTTCTTCTACAACCACATTTAGATCCCATCTCTCCGGAATCTGGAAAGATTTTGCAATAAATTACAGGTTATTTCTGGAGACTCCATTGAGAAATGTCAGTATGTAACTGAAATGCCCAAAAAACAAGAGCCCAATGCGATCTAATAAAAACAACCGCACAACGTATCCCGTCTTCACTGCCCACTGCATCTCCGACGAAAATGTTTGCTCTTTTTGCCTTCATCAACATCCTTTTCTGGAGGAAACTGGCTGCCAGCTCTCAGGTCATTGCCAGGAGTATGCTGTATTTAGTGTTTGAACTGCAACTCACGTAACAATAATCTAGGTCTATGCTACTAATATTGTTTGACTGAGGTTAGAAAACAGACTTTGGTCTTGAGTAAATAAAGAAAAAGTCTGCACAATCTTTGTTGTGCTTCAAGTAAGTGTTGACAGGTCTAGTCTTTTACCAACCCCACAGTTATATTTAACCGGCCACAAACAAGATAAACTTCAACAAGACTTCTGTGAACTTGCAGACTCTCATTGTACCTATAGACTTACTTCAATTGGAAGTTTTCTTTAGATGACACGTCGTCTTTTTGGGCTAAAAGTGGCCATAAATGTTCAAGCATAGTACATTAAAACTGAATGGGCAAAAAAAACCTCTCTTTAAGCCCAATAATCTACTTAATTATGTATTTTTCTACTTTTCGGACCATTAGAACACTGCTCAGAAGAAGGTAATTTAACTACTGACATAATGACTTGTGGACAAAATATATTAATGTTCTACTTGATTTGAAGGCAGCTCCTAGTGAATGTCAGATGTTTTGTACTTTGAGACACTGCCTCATTGGCTTAAGTTTTCACACTATAGGAGTGCATCATTAAAGGGGACTACAGTGATGTCATTGTTATGTCAAGTCATTCTCACTCCTGACTCATTACTCAAAACAACTAGTATTAGTTATTAGCTTATTAATAGCTTTGTAAAGTTGGGATGATATATTTGAAAATATGGTTAAGGGTCAGGTATAGAAACTCACAGACATATTTAACTGAAATTGATGGATTACTGAAAGGTTTGAGCAGAACTTTAGCATAACTATAACTTTAGGACAAACTGTTGAATAGAGCCATTTCATTTGAATCAGGTGTGTTTGAGCAGGGAAATGTCTAAAAAAGTACTCCCTGAGGGTTGGTGTCGAGGAACACTGCCATAGACTGTAACAAGTTTCATTTAACAGTAATCAACAACAGCCACCATTCAGAGGTCTATTTCTCTCTGAACTATAAACACAGTAGAGTTAAAGCAAACTGAGGATCTGATGACATGGGCATGTTAAAAAACAAAAAATCTTAACCTTATGATGGCACTAAATAAAAATGGGAATAAATCAATATAAGAATTATGCAAAACAAAAGCTTATCTGTAACAAAAGGAACTCCTGAGGTAGATGATCAGCTCCAGGACAGGGAGTGTAATCCAGCCTTTGACTGTCCTCACAATGTGAGGTGCCAAGTTTTGTGCTGTGCTGTTGCATTGTCCTGTCATATGGATGAATGAGGCAGAACACAAGAGCAAAGAATGGATCCAGCACTATTATGCTTGTGCACTTACTCAACCCAGATACACTCTGTCTCTGTGAATACCCAAACCTTCTGTCTCTAAAGATGGACACATGGATCAACCAACAAGGAGCTGAAAATGCTCATTGTTCCCTTGGGGTCCTCATTGATCTTGCCAATCACTTAATTCGCTGCCTTATCAATGATGACTCCCACCTCTTTCCCTGTCAGTACAGACCTATCGATCCATGTTTGGCTGATTGCATGTTCGACAGAAAGCTCACGAACGCGAGAAAACATACACTTAATCACGCAAAGATGCACACACATCCACATTGAGGAAGAGGTGATAATCTTTGTGAAAGACAGGTGTCATTGGAAGAGTATCAGGGATAAAGGAGAGCAGAAAAAGAAGAAACAGTGAAAGAGATGTCAGACAGTTGGGTGAAGGCTGTGCGCTGCTTTAACACTATTATGAGTCAGTGACCCACAAACTAACACAAACCTACAGGCCCACACACACATTGCTGAGATTTCTACTGTCAGTACCAAATAACAATAATGAAGAGGATCAAAAACTGACATTCATGACAAAAGGAGTTCTATCTAATTTAAAAAAAAAGATTAGATCTTAAATGTATACACTTTAAAGACTTTACTTTACAGTCCATGCCCGCACTCCTTAAGAAGGAGGATAGAGTGGGTGAAATAAATGCCTGAAACAAAAGGGTGAAAAAAATGGAAAGGATGTATGTGGGATGGTAAGAGTGAAACAGGATAATGTGTTTTTGTGGAGCTGAGGATTTACCTGTTCCAGGTAAATCTTTCCCATGGTATTGTGCAGCCATAGAGTATAGTGTATTGAGACCTTTATTACGGGACTTTCAGAACTTCTATGAGAGCTTGGCTCACATTACTGGCAGTATGTCAGACTCTGGTGTATGTTGGACTCCAACAGGGCTGCCTTTTGTCACTGACTGCTTTCATAACTTTTATGGACAGAATTTCAAGCCTTAGCCAAAGGCCCTAGGGGTTCAAGTTCTGTCAGCTTAAGAATGCATCTTTGCTTTTTATGGATGATGTTGTCCAGTTGGTTTAATTGAGTGGAGAACTCCAGCAGGAACTGAAGCAGTTAAACGTGAGGTCAGCCGGGATGAGAATTAGTACCTCCATTCTCAGTCAGAGAAGGATGGGAGAGAGTTGCTGCCTCAAACAGAGCAGTTTAACTATCTTGGCAATGAATATTGGTAGGGCAGAGGGGGAACTTGACAGGCAATACTGAGGCAGCGTCTACAGTGAAGTCGAAAAACTGTCGATTTACCATTTAATCTACATTCTAACTCATCTATGGTCATGAACTGTAGTTAGTGACTGATGATACAATACAAGTGGGAAAATTAACTTCTTTGGAAGGGTGGGCTTCTTTGGGCTCTTCATTAGGATCAGGATGTGTAGCTCGGTCATCAGGGAGGGGCTCAGAGAAGAGTCTCTGCTCATCCGCTCTGAAAAGAGCCAGTTAGGGTGGATAAGACATTTGGATAGAATGGCCTCTGGACCTCTTCCAGGGGAGGTTTTTCAGACTTGTCTAACAAGTAGAAGACCTAGGACAGTAACTGCCATATTTTCTCCTTGAAAATTCAAACATGCCAAACAAAGAAAGCTCAGCTCTGTATCGCTGTGTCCTAACATACTAAATAAAAAAATGGATGCTGTGTAAAACAGTTATTACAGACTGTTAGAAAAAGTACAGAACAAGTATGGCTTGTTTGGCAGGGTTGCAGGAGAAAGCCTCTTCTCTCTAAAAACAACATGCCAGCACAGCTTAGGTTTGTAATGTTACATCTGAACAAACCACAAGACTTCTGGAACAATGTCCTTTGGCCAGACCAGACCAAAGTGGAGATGTTTGGTCTTAATGCACAGCAGCACGTTTGGAGGAAACCAAACACAGCCTATCAGCACAAACACCTCATACCAGCTGTCAAGCACGGTGGTGGAGGGCTGATGATTTAGGCTTGTTCTGCAGTCACAGGACCTGGGCACCTTGCAGTCATTGAGTCCACCATGAACTCCTCTGGATACCAAAGTATTCTAGAGTCAAATGTGAGGCCATCTGTTCGACAGCTAAAGCTTGACTGAAACTGGCTCATCAATAGGACAATGATCCCAAACACAGCAGCAGATCTTTAACAGAATGTCTTAGAAAGAAAAGAATTAAGGTGTTGCAATGGTCCAGTCAAAGTCCAGACCTCAACCTGACTGAAATGCTGTGGTGGGACCTTAAGAGAGATTTGCAAAACCCAGTCCTGCAAACATCAATAAACTGAAGCAACGCTGGATAGAAGACTGGGCCAAATTTTTTCCACAAAGATGTAAGAGACTAATAATGTCATGTTTCTACGGTGGTTCTAGAAGCTGTTGAATCATGGGGTATACTTAATTTTTCACACACTGCTTCTGCATTTTGGCTCTGTTTTTGTTGTATAAAAAATGATATGATGAGTAACATCATGATGCTGGTGATTGACAGTGTCCTGAAAACCATTACATACATAAAAAAAAAAATAGTCATTCTAACTGCCACAGATTTTCTCAAACAACATTTGAGTAAAAATAATCATGCAAGGTCTTTAGCTGAGGACAAAAAGAAGGACAGAAGTCTAGAAGAATGATAAAAAACATGCAGACCTAATGTCGTGGAGTCAGAGAATACCAGAGGGTCATTATGTCTGAGGAGTAAGGAAACCCCCTTTCTCTGTTAGCATCTCCATATAGTTCTTGAACTTATTTCCAGCTCGTATGAAAGTCCTCTAAGTGCTGTCGAGGAAGGTAGCACCTGCAACATGTGGTATCCTCAAAGCTTCTTGACTGTTACACCGCCAGTCCCCCGAGAATAAACCATCTGTCACAGATGTTACCCATGATGGCTCAAGAGGAGGCACAAGCCCGGATTACCCCGACAGCATGGCCATGCAACAGAAACTAAGCAAAGGAATCACAACATGCAAAGTTTACATTGTAATTTAGAAATAAAGACAAAACAACAGATATTGATAAACAATATGTCTGTGGCGCTCTTCTTAAAGTTTGCTAAAAAGTAACAGAAGACTGGTCATGTTGAGCAGGATCTGAAGGAGTTATGTACCGTTTGATGAAGCTGTTAAATTGTCAGAATAAACACTCTGCAAAAGCAACTCTTAGCTTTGTCCTAATTCTGTGGCTGCACAATAAATGGATGCATACAGATGCATCTCCATGCTACACACTGGCAAGCCTGTGGCAACATATACTTGCTGGGAAATGTTTGCGTTGCTAGATAACAGTCTAGTCCCAATCCAGCAACAATCTGTTTTCACTTACTACTGTTAATCAATAAGTAGCAATTATCACAGTCATCCTGTACTAGCATTAGCCTGCCTGGGATTCAGTCACATCCACTGGCCAGTTGTAAGATATTGCTCATGCAATAGACGGCCACAACACAACCCTCCCGTCTTACATTGTATAAAAAGAGATAAATTCAGTGTGTTACCATGTAGCTACAATATTATTATTATGATAATATTATGCTTAAACAAGCATATAACTGATTTAAACATCTACTTAATGGAAGTTGTCCTGTTTGTTTATAAAAACATAAAGGGACGGACACAGAAGAAGCAATGTTCATGTGTAACATGTTGGTGTTTACCCTGACTTTCACTTAAATTTACTCCAAAAAAGCCTCAACATCACATTGGCATGAACATGTTATTAAAACTTTTAACACAATTCAGTCAGAACACAAATAAAAAATTTAACTTAAAACATTGAAAACTTTTTTTAAACTGATATAACTGCTTGCATATTTCTTTAGTGTGAGTCATGAATGCCTTCATCATGAATTCTGGAAGAGATTGTTTCAGTAATTATATTTGAGTTCTTCCGTTTATATCTTTTTACCTCTCATGACTTCTCTCCTTTGTACTGCTCGTAATTATCTTCATCTCCTGCCAAGTTAATACTTCCAGGGTTAATAAATCACAACTGACATGTGATTGGTGACTTGGATCAACATGGCCCTGCATGGCCTCTAATGAAAATCATTTGTTTAAATCTTCAGTTTCCTGAATGTTAGTAATTTTCTGACATTTCACAAAAGTGCAAAATTGTGAGGCTGACGTGTGGTTAAATGAATCTGTTCCTTTTTCTCCTTGAGTGGGTGGCTTTTGAGAACAGATACCATCTGGACGTTCTGTGTCATTTTAATAAATGCTGATTCACAGCTACGAATTAGGATTTTCTTCATAGTTTTTCATTAAATGCATTTTTCGATGTGCTGTAAGATTTTACTGCACAGATCTGAATTCGTCCGTCTGAGTGTAAGGACATAAACTACTATATGCTGCACAACTACTGAAACATTACTTTAGTTTGAATTGAAAACTGTTGTTCTCTGGCAATAAGAACAAACAAAAAATATTTATCAAAGATATAATTAAGGAACTTAAGTGTTTGTAGGAGTAGTTTTAAACTAATGTTGTGCTTAGCTAACAAATGTTGAGTCAAGCTAACTGCTAATTCGTCCCTAGAAGGTCACCTTAGATATGTCATATCTTGCCATATGTTCCTGTGTAGGGTCCCTTTTTTTCAACAGGAACGTTTTTTGCAAGATTTTCAAAGTCGAAATGTTAAAAGATGGTGTTGCTTAAACCCACTGAGGATTTGAGCACAGCTAAAGATCAAACTGTCTTTCAGTTTGATCAACAAACAAACAAACAAAAAATCTACTGAAAAATGCAATTTTATGCAAATACATGTGAATACACACACACACCAGATATATGTCTAATGAAACCTGTAGTAGTCCTCGGGTTCCCCTATATGGTTGGTGAAATAAGGAAATGTTGTATGGGTAACCGGTTACATGCTGCCATTCCAACATTGGCCTCCAATTGTCGGAATGGCGACACTTAATTTTTTATTAAACGTCCCGCCATTCCGACACTTTTTTCCTCCTATGGTCGGAATGGCGGTATGTTTTTTTTTTTTTAACATACCGCCATTCCGACAGTTCCTTTTAATAGCCTATGTTTTACCCAAAACATTTTACACTAATGAAAACAAACTTTAATAATCTATTATCAAAATCCCCTGAAATGTCAAATATAAAAATACAGATATTAATGTAACTCTGGCGAGACTGAAACTGATTAAGCAGAAATACAGTGTCAGTGAGCTGTCACAGCAGCCAGCTGGAGCGGAGCTCTCCACAGAGCCCATGCGTCTTTTGCACGCTGTCATCATATGCAAAAGTAATAATTGCAATTATAGATATCACGGCTACTGCACAGGATACAGTTGCGAGCACTCTGCCTTGCCTTGCCAATAGGAGAGGAGAGAAATGACAGCATAGAACGTATAAAACACAACAAAATGCAGTAAAAACGTTTATTCATGTTATTCACGTGATTTATGAGTACTCGCTCCAATTTTGGGAAGCGCAGATGGGCTTTGCGCATTTGGCACAAACACACAGCCGTTGCGCAAGTCTTTATACAGCCTGTTGATATCTTAAGGACCTAACTGGTCACACCTGGGAGTAAATGTCATGTAGAGATTGTTTTTACATGACATTACAGCTGAACATATAGCTTTCATCCACAAACCAACGTGGGAGAGCCCGAAGACGCATGTGCCAGACGCACATAGGCATGCGTAAAACCAATGTTGACCACTTCATGCTGTTTATTTGCTTTCTTTTAGTTAACTTTCATTTCTTTTGGATTCTTGTGCGTGTTATGGAGCCGTTTCGGTCCATATTTGTAAGCCTTTTTTTCCTGGATTAAATTTTCGGAAGTTGAAACAAGTGGCATTGGAGTGTGTGATTGAAAACCACCGCGGTCTGCTTCTCCTCCTCCAGTTGCCGAGACTTTGTGTCTTTAATAACGCTTATCTGTAAACATGTGTTAAACATATAAATTGCATGAACAGAAAGAAGGGACTCGCCTGTTGAGTAACGCACATTTCCTTATACCGAAAGCCTTGTCGGAATGGTGGGACGTTTGAATGTCGGAATAGCGGGATGTCGGAATAGCGGGATGTCGGAATGGCGGTTTTCGGAATGGGTGTTGCCACCCGACACGACTCTCTGCTCATTCAGAACATCGCACCAAGACCAAACAATAACTTGTTTCAGATGTCAGTGAAGTTCCAAAAACTTACTGGTGAGAACATGCCTGAAAAAAGCAGCCCTCTAATTAATTTTAACAGTTTTGAGTTGCGACACAGTGGAAATAAAAACAAATCCATACAACAGGGCTAATGATTGTGCAGTGATAGTCATCACTGTGTAAGTATGCTAGCTTTGATGCTAACCACTTAATATGTTAACGCACTCACACAGTCTTCTTTGCGTTGTTAACTTTATCTTCATATCTGTTATATCAAGGGATCGTCATATCTGTTAACTTTACAACAAATCCTCTAAGCAAAATGACCAAATAGGTCATTTGTTCATGTTCTTAAAAGCAACCCAATAGGGGTTGTCCTTTAAAATCAAGCTTTGACAAAAGGTAGATCTGATACATTTAATTCAGTCTTTCCTGCCACTTGGGGTTTTCCAAAGAAGTTAGTGACAGAGAAGCACCCTGCCACTTACTTCTTTCACACCCTGTTAAACCTTTCACTTTAATTATGATGTCACTGCTTTGGTCCAATGGTCTTCCTGCTTCTTTTCTCACCTGGCCAATCAGTCTCTTTCCTATCTTAAAATCTTTCTTCTGCTTGTATTCTCTGTGTAGACATGTGTCCCACCTCCTCCAAAAGTCCACCTTCTCCTCTGGCTCAAGAACAGAAGCCACCACCAGCATCTATCATCTAGGGCAGGGGTCGGGAACCTATGGCTCGCGCGCCAGGTGTGGCTCTTTTGATGATTGCATCTGGCTCGCAGATAAAACAAAATATTCTCACTTGTTTTAATACATCCATCGATTTTTCTCTGCTCATGACCTGTTCAGGGCTGCAGGAGCGATTGTCCATTATTTTAATTGGATGATACTGGACTACGTTGGCCGTTGCAGCGTAAAACAGGTAAACGCCCCCTTTTGAATCAGTCTGCTCGGTCATTAGCTCAAAGCTAACCCTTCGACGAAGAAGATGGCGAAAAGAAAAAAAGACTATCGTACATTTCAGGCCGAATGGACTGAAGAATTCGCCTTTGTGGAGAGAGCAAATTCTGCGGTGTGTCTAATTTGCAATGACAAAATTACATCGATGAAACGGTCGAATGTAAAGCGGCACTTCGACACGCGCCATGCTACCTTTGCATCAAAATACCCGGCAGGAGACAGCAGAAAGAAAGCGTGCCAAGAGCTACTGAGCAGGGTACAACTTAGCCAGCAGCAACTCCGTGTATGGACCCGGCAAGGTGACTATAATTCCGCTAGCTTTGCTGGATCTTTAGCAATAGTGAGGAACGGAAAACCATTCACAGATGGCGAGTATGCTAATAAATAATATGCTAATATATGCTAATGTAATATGCTAATAAAGTCAGAGGCTTATTATACTGACATTTAGTTGAATTCACTTTTAAAATATATTATATGGCTCTCGTTGAAATAAATTTCCAAATTTTTTGCTTTCATGGCTCTCTTAGTCAAAAAGGTTCCCGACCCCTGATCTAGGGTCTTCCCTATCATCCATCATGTCACTTTCTATTTGAATGGCAAACTTTATTCCAATTCTTTGTACAACAAACCTTATTTTGATTATTTTTACACAACAAATTTGTGTCTGCCTCTCATTTGATCTTTCCTTATTGAACGGTTGAGCCAACAGGAGGGAAATATCTCTCACATGAGTGAATCCACATCGAGAGCGAATGTCATATTTTTTTTAACAATCTACAAAGACCTCACAAGGAGGAAGGAGAGTGGGTGGATCACCTGATTACGTCCAAGTTTCAACCAGTTTTCAGCTAGTTTCAGTACTTAGATATAACAACTGTTTTTCTACTTCCTTGTTCAGTTTAAATGATAGCATCACTTACATTAAATCACATTAAAGAATGCTATTTTTACTCACTCTGGGCAGTTTTTCCTCATGATCTTGAGTCCTTTGAAGCAGGAACTATTAAAAAACAGTGCAATTCTTTTTCACATTACTAAGTGTATTCATTCTTTTTTGGTAGAAACAAAAAGTTAAACATTTGTTCAATATTTTTTTTAGGATATTTTCAGTTCCAAACACGTCCAATAGAGTGGACAAAATGGATTTAAGTTTTCAATTCCAAAAAATCCTTGAAATTATAATTATTTTCAGTGCTGTATAAAAATATCAAATACTTGTAAATTTCAAAGATACCAGATAACCAAAAATGTGTGTTTTTCCTCTAAACTTTTTATTCCTAAACTTTTGGATGCAATAAAACTGAACTAACCCGAATCTACACTTTCAAGAGTTGAAATGATAGAAACTTCCACAACAACATAGCTCCAGACGGATTAATCACGTTTCCAGTTTAGCTGAAAATAAACATTATTTTCTTTGCTTCATTTGTCAGTTTCATGTGTGTTGTTTAATTCCTGTGCGGTCCACCCTGGTTCGATGCCTGGCAGCCCGTGCAGCTCCATCATGCTGCCAGTGCAGCCAAAACCCAGACCCAAACCGAGGGCCCCCGTCGGCCTCTGCAATGGAAAGCAGATGGCTGTTCTTCTGATGGCAGCCGGCTGTCCAAGAGAGGAAACTTCTTATTCGATGTCATCCATCATCGGGACAGGCAGTAGGGTGGAGGGGAGCGAGAAGGAAAGGGAGGAAAGACAGAGTAATGCCTGACACCGGGCGTCTGGCCTCTTTCAAATGCCTTCACATGGCACATTTAGGGCTCGCACTCATACTCACATGTAAAAACACACACATACCCACGAAGAAGGATTTTTTTCTCACAGCCATGCACAGCCCACACATACAAACGCACGCACACACACGCTCACACAGACCAGCAAATATATTCAGGCTCATGCTCCTGTTACTTGCCTTTCATTAGTGGTATTATTCTTTTCAGCTCAGGGTCAGTTGAGAGAGGCCTTTTCTGGTCGACCTCCCCTCCTGAGGCAGAAAGAAATGAAGAGACAAAGGGGGTTAGAGTTAGTGTTTGACTGTTTCTGGTCATCTTTCACATTTGTCTATGCTGTCTTCTCACGGGCGTCTAAGGGGGTAAGTATAAAGAGAGGTAAAAGAAGAAGATGAGGTAGGATGAGAGGAAAAAAGAAAGAGGGATGGAGCCTTGTGAGTAATGTACCTGACAGCTGAGGATCATTAATCACTGTCAGACTAGAAAGGAAAGGAGGGAGGACGAAGAAGAGGAGGGCGGGGGTGGCATTTGACGTGGCGACATGCACACAAAAACCCGTGCCCTCTATCCTACACACTCTCAGCTTCACACATTCTTTCACAGACCTCCTGCTTCCTCATCCCTAATTTCTGCTCAACTGTTCCACACAAGAGGAGAGTTTTCTCAAAATGTCAAAACGGGACTGAAGGATTAATGACAGAAAAAGAAGAGAAACAAGCAAAAGAATAAACACACACTCTTGTGTGCACGCACTGGAGTCCTGTCATGTCTGTGCGTGGCTCATACTAATAAGGGCTACCGAGGGTTTGACTCCACGCGGCAGGCCACCATTGCTCAGCAGGGATGTCCATTCACAGCCTGTCAACCCACCCTGCTGCATGAGGCATGGACAAAGAGCTGCAGAATGTGGGGTTCTCACAAAGAGATGAAGACGACACAGTGACTTCAAGTCTCAAACATGCATAAAAAGAAAAACAGTCCACCCCCCCACATAGGCACATCCTTGTCTCCCACTCCCATCCCGTCCTCCTTCCTTCATGCAGCGGGACAGCAGCTGGCCTGTCCAATTGTCAGTCACACTGATGAATGTACTCAACTGTGTCCAAATACTGTCCTCCCACCTTCCCGTCTTTCTCTTCTCATTTGAGTCAAGTACTTTGCAGACATCTGATGTTTTCCTCGTAACACCACAGCACCGTTGGAATGCAACAACACAGAGCGACATTAAAAATAATTAAAAAAATGTTTCTAAGAAAAAAGAAACTGTTTAACTCACAGTAGCTGTGATTGGAATCAGTAAACCAGTTGTTTACTATTACTAAATTGTTCATATTCAGTTCAGTGAATTGCTTCCCAAACATACAACTCTCCCTCAGGTCCTCTGAGCTCCTAGGAGTTATTAGCTGGATTTCCATTCACTAGCAAAGTTGAAATGATCCAATTGGGACAACAACAAGTCCACAAGTTAGGTCAACAAGTAGTTGTCCTAACCAGCCACAGTAGGTTTTTTAACCCCCCAGATGCACACAGAGGCTACGTTCAGACTGCATGTCAAATTGGGCCCAAATCTGATTTTCTTTTTATATGCAATTTGGATCAGATTTTGTTTTCATGGTAATGTGAATAGCACAAGTCACATCAGATTTTTTAAAAATACTGGGCCACTTCAGTATGTGGCCATAAATCGGATTTTTTGCAATGCAACCTCAGTCTGAATGGTCAATCGCAATTCATATCACCTCTATTTATCGTTACAATTCCGCGCAGGCGGAAGTCATAACATGCCTGTGTTTTCTAAACACGATAGACAAGAGCACAAACGTAAGCCAATAGGAGACCTATGAGTTGCTGGACTTAAAAAGCATTTGGGCGGATAATTCTCTTCATGCAAAACTGGGAGGTTAATTCCGTGTAAACAGACAATGATGTTTTGCTGTAACTTTGGGGCAGTCTCAGAAATATTTGAGGTACAGCATATGCTGCCTTTGGTTGTGTTAGTGCTGCTGTTGGTAATTTGTTTTTTTATTTAAAATACTTATCAAAGTGGACAAAGATTACTTGGGTTGAAGTGTCTCTTAATGTACAGAAAACAAGGAGCAGCTGACCACTCTTTCCTGATCATCAGTGGCTCTGAGGAAGAAGCATCAAGTTTCTTGGTGTGCACTCCTGTCTACTTCATCTGGTCCATTAACTCAAGCGTGGAGCTTTCTTTGAAGGCACAGCATCAGCTTTACTTCGGGAAGAGACAGAGGACAGCCACCCTTCCACTTCTGTTCCTCACTACTGTCTACAGAGAAAATGTTGAGAGCATCTTACCCAGCTACAACCCTGTGTGGTTCTGAAACTGTACAATACACAATTACAAGATCCCGCATTGCAGAGTTAGGGCTGCTGAGAGGATCATAGGGGTCTCTCTCCTATTCAACCATTACATCTTACAGGCATGCTGCTTTTGCAAAGCCTCTGCCATTGTCAAGAACCCTCCTCACCCCTCCCATAGACTGGGTCATCTTCTAGCATCATAGAGGAGGTTCTGCAACAGCTCCCTTCCAAACCATCTGTGAACCATCACTTCACAAAAGACAATAGATATATTCAGCACACCTTTGCTTCAAGTCACATTGACTCTGCATTGACACTTTATTCTCTACCTTATCTAAACTATTTACAGTTCTGCTCTTGGTTATAAGTAATGTGCATATGAATATTTTACTTTATACAATTTCATATTTTTTCTCTACACATATACTACATATGTGGAGGAATGACAGCAAAGTTGATTTGAGTCAAGTTAAGTTAAACTAAGCCTTAAATAATGATTATCCAGTGCAGCTGCTGTCTACACTTTTTCACCTGTGCTTCTCTGACATTCATGGTTTTATGTGCATTGTCCTCTCTGTTATTAATTCAGTTGTCGTTGTGCCCTCCTGGCTCCAGCTGATTGGTTCAAAGCTAACTTCGAACCACTCGACATTCGATCTACGTGTAGCATCATCCACGGAGGCTATGCGCAGATAGATTTTTGCAAGGACTGCAAGTCTGTGAGGGCTGAGAGCTCTGCAAACAATAACCTCAATAAAAATATCAAAGGGCTTCGAGCCTGTGCTGTAAAATGGCTTTGTGGGCGAGAAAAGGTGGGTAAACAGTACTGGCACATAATTGAGAGTATTGTTGTTTTTGGAGGGGTCGGAGATCATTCAGCTGCCTGTTTTCTGATTAGAGGACAAAATGCTGCCACCGATCCACGGGTGCCTCAGAAAATGATCCCAATACATAAAATTCAAAAAGCTAAAACAGAATCAGAGACAGAGTGAATCCTTATGTTATTGCAGTATATACACATCTAATAAGCAATATACAACTTAGATGCAGAACATTTTCCTGCCGTGTTAAGATCACTAACTGAAATGTGTTCATTTAATTTACTGTCACTTTTCACTGGGATCATCTATAATAAGAATCCAACACTGTCTCTGTTGGTCATGGTGGCTTTTTGCCAAAGACCACAGCTGGGCCTCTCAACCACTTCCTGGCATCCACAGCTCGCAGTGTTCTAACCTGAATGAAGCCAATCACACACAATATAAAATCACACTCTTCAGAGCGTGTGGCTGACTCAACTCTCAGTCACTACTGATTGCGCCATTTTATGGTTTGGTCAGTTTTGCTCCAAAAGGAAAGGAATGGCAGCTTTACATGGACAATAAGTTTAATTTGAGCTGTATTTCCATCAGAACCAAACCTCATTGAAACACAAGATGATGATGTTGATTATTTGACATTCAAAAACCTTTCATTGCAGTAATAGCTGTGAGGCCATTCTTTACTTGGATTGTGGGTTTTGATGGTACTATTGATAAACTTTTGTTAGGATTTCAAGAATATCCACAATAGCCAGAATATATTACCCTCCTGGTGGCATAGAGATTAAGTTTACGAGACAGCAACAAAATATTCAGGTTAGCTCAGGGCCTAATTTCCGAATGAGCATAGACACACACACACAAGCAACTTTGGTCACCACAGATCAGTGACCAGTTCCTGCTGTAAGTGCCTGCTTTAAGTACTCCCTTCGAGTATGTTGTCATCAACAGAGAGTCGAATTATGAGCTTTTTTCAAGTCAAAGAAAATTACATACCCTGAGATAATAACGTTTATATCACAGAGACAACACCGTGCACTTGTGGACGAGCAAGGTACACCACTATAAATTCTTGCCTCTTACAAATTAAATTACAAAACAATGATGTTTTGACAATTCCAAGGTGGAATGATGATCGTAAAGATTCTCAACCACTTGACCCATATTACAGAGCATAATCTTGTACTGTAATTGATTGTGGTCTCTGACCTTTGCTGAGGAATAATATTCATTATGATGAACTTATTGTGCAAAGAAATTATCATACACATCCTGATGGGAAGAGTTTGTCTTTGGCCAATTGAGAATCTAGGGCTGAAAAAGTTCATAAAGTTCATAAAGTAAGAATCATGATGTCATGTCTAATACACATGATCAGTTTGCTGGGCCTGTGATCAGTCAACCAAGAATACAAAGTGTCTGTTGAAGCACAATCATACCCTTTTAGAATTGATGATTGATGATCAATTATCCTTGATTTAAAAAACATATAAAAGCCCTTAGTTTTCAATAATTGTGAAATGCATGTGTTCAAATCTGTGACCTGTGATCTTTGGACATACATTTCTAAAACAGACAATTCCAGAAATCATTATCTGAGAACAGAAGAAGACATATGTGAACATGATCCAGAAACAAAAAGCTAATTCAAAATGGACTGAGGCAAAATAAGAAACTGTTCTGTGGTCAGATGAAGCTAAATTTTAAATTCTTTTTGCAAATCATGGATGCCACGTCCTCCAGATTAAAGAGGAGAGGGACCGCCTAGCTTGTCATCAGCACTAAATCCAAAAGCCTGCATCTCTGATGGCATGGGGGTGCATCAGTGTCTATGCAACTGGAAACCTGCACATCTGGAAAGGCATCACCAATCCTGAAAGGTATATACAGGTTTTAAAGCAACATATGCTCCTGTCCAGATAACAGCTTTTTTCAGAGTGGGTCTTGCATATTTCAGCAAGACAATCTAAACTACATGCTGCTACTTTTCACCATCTGAAAACATTTGGAGCATCATGAAACTCAATATACAACAAAGAAGACCCAGAACTTTTGAATACCTAGAGTCCTGTTTCAGATAGGAATGGGACAACACTCCTCCCCCAAAGGACCAGCAGCTCAGTTCCCTTTGATATGTTTTCTTTATTCTGTTGAGAGTAAAACATTGGTTTATGGGATTTGTAATTCAATGCATTCTGTTTTTATTTACATTTTACACAGCATCCCAACTTTTTGGGAATTGCGGCTATAAAACTGCAGCTTTAAAAAAAATCCAAAAGCACGTAAGATCCCATATACCTAGAAATGAATAAATGTGGAACCACCAACAGTGTGCCTAGATATGAATACCCTGGCAAACTTAATCATCAGGGTTGAAGATTTGACAGTGGACACTATGAATGAGATTACTCATGTAGAGTTACTTTGTAGAGATAGAGAAATCCTTACAGTAGGACATCAATTTGTGCAGCACTCCGTTGTACTGGTCTTAATGGTATAGTGGTCAGACAGAGGCCACTCCCCACTAAAATGAACAGGACAGCCTGCTGACAGCTTTGCCATAATACCTCGTCTAAGATCTTATTTATTGTTAGGAGAGACTGGATGGCAATGCTGTCTGCCATCCAGTCTGCTATATATCTGAGTAAATACAATGCATGAAGACAGAGCATGCTTAGTATATTCAGAGATGGAGGTGAAATTTACCAAAGGGGAGGTCTGCAAGAGGAGCAGCATGAAAACAGAAATAACTGGGAGAGAGCCAGGCCAGAGATTGAACACTCCTTTTCTGGGTGGCAGCGCTGATTCAACAGGAGACAAACTCGGAGCCAGATCATCTGTCTCCATTATGGTCTCCCTACAAATCATCTACATTTCCCCTCTTCTCCTCTGCTGCCCACAAGCTCATAAAGCTAGCTTTTCCATGCTGCTTTTGGCAAAAAGAGTCAGAGAGGCGTCCAAAGAAGTATATTGTGGGTGGTCGAACCAATGCATAGAGACACACACACGTACCACATGCTATTTAGTTTCGACAGTGTCTGTCATGCTATTCTTACTAGAATTATACATTTTCAGCTTTTGATTTCAGCTGAGTAAATGATGTAGAAGTAAAAAATACTCCTTCGGGATATCTGCACTTACCATGTGCTCTCCTTCTGGTTTTGGGGTCATTCGAGAATGTTTGTGCTTGTCCTGCACATTTCAGTCAATCTCTGTCATAAACTACTGGACTTACATGTCAGAAAGTTATGCTTGAGTACTTGAAGTGCTTTGATTTAGGTAACTGAGTGTGAATGGTATCAAAGAAAGGCAAGATGACCACACGGAAGTGCTTGAACTACCAGAAGGCAACATAGCAGAGGCTCAAGACAGTAGGTACAAATACCTTGGGGTTCCACAGACAAATAATGATCATAAAGAGGACTCAAGGAAGTCACCCACCAATTATTTCAACTCAATTCAGCTTTATTTATGTAGCAACTTTCAAATGCAAAGTGTAATCCATCATGCTTTACAGAGCAAAAGCTAAATTTGAACAAAAATATGAGGATGAAAAATTTAAGACCACTCATAATTATAACAACAAACAAAGAAGGTATTAAAATGGTTAAAAAATGTTAAGGCTTTTAAAACATGGGTCACCCGAGCCATCCCTACCTATAAGCTTTATCAAAAAGGAAAGTTTTAAGCCTAATCTTAAAGGTAGAGAGGGTGTCTGCTTCCTGAACTCAAACTGGCAGAGAGGGGCCTGATAACTGAAGGCTCTGCCTCCCATTCTACTTTTACAAACTCTAGGAACCACAAGTAAACCTACAGTCTGAGAGCAAAGTACTCTGTTGGGTAAATAACACACTATGACACATCTAAAATCTTCAAGATAAGGGTCCTGCATCCAACCAGGAATCTGATTCCACAGGAGAAGATAAAAAAAAAGCTCCAACTCCCATTTTAGTCCCAGCAATTTGGGTGTGTTTTTGTGGGGTAATAGGGAAAAATAAGATCTCCCAGATATGTAAGAGCTAGGTCATTAAGGTCTTTGTATGTAATGAGTAGGATTTTAAATCATATTATAAACTTGTGAACCTGTGAAGGGTTCCTAAACAGAGTAAGGCAGATCCAGAAGACCCAGCTGAATGGTAAGAACAAAATCCGAGTCAGAATATGTATGCCCTGCCAGTTTGTCACTGGTGTAATAACCTAACCAAAGTAGGAAATAGGAAATAAAGTAGAAGCATGGAGGGTTTACTTAAAATAAAGAGGTCGAAGACTGAAGGCATCAGAGCTACTGTCCAGGATAAGACATCCAAACCAGAAATGTCCAGAAATCCAAACAAAGAATGAACAGTGAGAGGAGCAGATGTGGCATGGAGGTCATTCACACCAACAAATGATAATGCACATCAGAAATCACAGAAAACAGGGAGGTTTTTACTCTGCGTGTTATGATTTGGCAGTGCCTTATGTACCCTTTACTCCTCATCTTTTCAGCTGTATATGTACCCAGGTCTGCTCTCCACTCCTCTCCACTTTGTCTGTTTACCTAACCCCAAGAATTTATTGCTTAACACTAATTGCTCTTCCCATAGCATCCACCAGTAGGGAAACTCACTTGAGGTCCATTTGATACCACAATTACTGTGTCTTACTAAGCTGGAAATCCAACCTCCTTTGCTTCAACAGTCATCTGGATCCTTTACTTAAAAAACAAAGTAACCGTTTGGATTGAACTGTTTTTCTGTCATCTTGGACCCCTGCTTTAACAGCCCCACTGTAAACTTTTCATTGTGTAATTAGCAACTGAAACCAGGTGCAAAACAAGCGCAGGAAGCAAAACTAAACATGATACACGAGGGATCAGGCACTACAAAACAACACAGGAAGTAAAATGAAGGTGTGGAATTAAACTGATACAAGATAAAACAACTAGACCACAAAACAACAAAGTCCAAAGAGTAAGATTAAAGAAGACATATAATACACTTTTATTTACAAGCTGACACACTATTTCCTGAGATCTTAATGAATTATCAGTGACATGCTTTTGTCAAATTAACACAGAGAGACACTTCAACAGCTTCTTTTTACCTCTAATTATTTGCACCTCTGATCAAGCGGATAATTTTAGGGTGTTGAATTGTCCTCCTCTATCCTGCTCAGGGTCTACTTTTTAAAAAAATCTGTAGCATTTAATATCCACTGGTGCTCGTTGTGATGGTTTGAGAGTATAGTATACAATGAATAGCCTGACAGCTCAGAGCACACACCAAACTAACCAAAAATGTATTTAAATCATATCTCAAATGCTTACATTTTCTTTGTATGTAGTTCAACCATGGATAAAAACCAGTTCAAAACCAATTTCACTGTTTATAGAGGCTATTAAACTACCAATATTTCACTCATTTTTTTAAATAGCTGTTACTGATTCTGTGCCGATGGTATATTCATAACAGCTGGGAAATCAGACCTTCTATCTTCAAAAAAGAGAAAGAAATGAAGTCAGAAAATCAGATTTCCATGACAGAGTACTGGTATAGCATATCAGCTAATATCATTTTTCAGTTGGGTGAACTACATAACTAATGATGAGATTTGTTGTTAATAGCAAAGCATTAACCAACAGTAAAAGAGTTTATATCTCCAACTTCCGAGGTACAATGAATGCAACATCATCTTTAGTAAAAAAAAGGCAGATATATAATGAGAAACTTGGCACTAACTTGTACAGGTGAATAACTTTCCCTTGCAAATCTGCATTTTCTTTCTGACTCTTTGAGTTGACAGTGACTTCACACCCATGCTCTCAAGCACAGAAAAAAGTGATTTTCCATAATATGTCTCTTTTATCACTAAAACAAGGAACATACAATCTATAAACCATGCCACTTCACACGGGAATATTTGTTCTTCAGCTCTCATACTGAATCCTTTGGTAATTCAGATGCAAAACTGTTTATTTGCCTACTGGACACAGCGTGTTTCCTGGCCTCAACATGAGTGGCGGGACTCGCACGTCACTGCAGCTTATCGCTCCGAAGGCCCCTACTTTTCAGTTGCTTTTGCACTGGTGTTGGACTGTATATTTTCAGTAAAACTAAGTGTCTTGTCAGACCTGCTCCCACAAGTTGAAAATTCAACAGCAGTTTAACATAGCCTCTGTATAAGTGCCCCTGTAAAAACAAAAACACTGGTTAGGAAATTAAAAGCTCCTTGGTTGAATTTTAATCCCTTACAAAGGAACAGCCAAAAGACTGACTGAGAGTAATTGGCACAAGACTGTGCTTCAAATACAACAAGACATGTTTTGGACAGAATGAGCTGGAGTAAAAGATACTACCAAGTTATATTTTTCTAAGATCACGGTGGATGAAAAAACCCATGGATTCCTTTTATTATAGTTGATAAGCTGTCAAATAAAAAAAAATTCCATCCCAGTAAGTCTGTATTAAAAGTTTTTCCCCTGTATTTTCCTTTTGGAACAAGTTCACATTCACTGCAAAACAGTTTAAAATATTTAACTTTGTCATATTTTATACACATTATGAACAAAAATCTAAACAATCCCGTTTTTATTTGTTAATGTAAATGTTTAGCTTAGCTTAAAACAAGACTAGAGTTGGCTGGAAGCATTAAGTACAACATTAGTATATGGAGAGAATAAATATCTGGCAATTCATCTTATAGATATTAATATATTTCAGGCTATACTGACCCTCCATTTCTAAATACCCCACATGTACATTTATAATGAGTTAAAAACTGTGGAAGTGAGAGATTTTAGGCATTAGTTCTTTAAACCTTGTTCGTGTTATTGTAGACGGTTGGGGTGATTCTTTGAATACATTTGTTAGGGTTGAACAGTTTTTGACCTGTTTGGAGGAAGACCAGTCTCAGAATAAAATGTAGTGGTGCCACAATAAATCGTTAGATGGCAACATGTAACTTTTGCCTGTTGTTTGGTTTAGGGAAGCGCTCAGACCATGTAATGCAAACCTGTAAACATGTCTTTATCAATATTAAAGCCTAACCATATGTTTGGTCCTCACTCTAATGATACTCTTATAAATATGTAAACTTCAGTGATTCTTTCTGTCATTTTCCATGCCCACTGTAGCTTTTTTGGGATGTTGAGGGGTGCGCAGGGGTGCGGTGGTTAGCGCCTGGTCACCTCAGAGCGAGAAGATTCCTGGTTTGAATCTCAGCTGGATTCTCTCCATGCAGAGTTTGCATGTTCATGCATGTGAGTTTAATTGGTTATCCTACATTGACCTTAGGGGTGATTGTGAGCATGTATGTTTTTTTTTTTGTTGCTGTGTGGCCATGTGATGAACTGGTGACCTGTCCAGGGTATACCCTGCCTTTAATAAATCGTCAAATAAATATAATATTTTTTAATGCCAAACCTAAACAACCAAAATTGACAGATAAGTAGAAAAGTGAAAATATGTCCACTGTCATTACATTTTTGAATATGTAATAGTTAAGCAAAATCATAATTGTGACACTTTCACACGATTTTCCAGCAAGTTTTCAACAGTTTGTTTTGGAACAAGCAAGTTATGCTTTTGGAGCCTTCAAAATGCAGTAATTTTACAATTTCTTAGCATGCATGACAGTTTCTATAAGAAAACATAAGTGTCTTAAGATTTTGAGAGGCAGGTCCAAGCACATATCAATTTTGAGATCCAGAAAGTGTCGTCATTTTACAAGAGAGTGCGGGTTAGAATGAGTTATGGATGGACTGTGAAGAACCAGTGTGATGAGGGTGGCTTTGTGTCTTCCAGCCTGGCTGTATAGACAGGTGGATTGAGAGGCTCCTTCAATTTCACTTTTATTGTTGGTGTTCTTGGAGACTTTGATTTCTTACAAAATTTTAAAATTGACCTTTATATTTGCAGAGGTGGAAACTAACCACTGGAAGTTATCACCTGTCCACTCATGTAATGGACAGTTTTGCGATCAAACTAAATTTAAATTGTGAATACTATTTGTCACTTCCTTGACGGGAGAAATTATTTCATTGGTCAGGATGATAGCTGCCTGGTAAAAAGCAATCCAACACAGGCCTATAAACACATACTGTTACACACTGCAGACAAGCACACTACGGCAGGCCTTTCAGTGTGGCTGTTGTTGCTGTGAGCAATTACAGCACCTTATCTAACAGTGCAGATAATAAGGTTACACAGAGAGCAAATTCTATCATGTCGACATAATGAGAATTGGGCCTGTGTCTCATGTCCTGGGGTCGAGGACAGAGACGAGGACAGACACACACACACACGCACTCACTTTTCTTATCTGCCCCACCTCGAATCTCTGCCTGACATTCAGGGGAAATTGCATTCGGGCTGAAAGTGTGATGCAGTGTGTGAACGACTCAGAGCCTCTACCCCTCTTGCTCTCTCCTTCCATCCCTCCGCCCCCTCTTCATGTTTTGTAACAAACCCCACCACCACCACTGACAGGCTGTTTGATTTATGACTCCAATTCCCCAGTGGAGACATACAGACGCAGCCCCACTCCCAACTATATGTATGTATTTTAGTTTCTCTCTACAGCCCTCCCCATGTCTTGGCTACACTTCCCTCTCCTTGTCTTTATCTGTTCCTCTGTTTTGCACTCTCTCTCTCTCTCTCTCTCTCTCTCTCTCTCTCTCTCTCTCACACACACGCACACACGCTCGCACTTATCTCAAGTGTGGTGATTGATTATCCTTGCAGGACTGTCTGGTGTATTTTTGATTCTTTTGAAATTTAATCTCTTTGAGCAGTACAAGGAGTGTCTCACCACATATACAAAACCTTGGAAAGGGGATATAAGCAAGTAGTGCAGCACTTTTTCTGGCACCAGTTTTCACAATGCATACACGAAGACCTTAATCAAAAGTTAGAGGGCAAAACTGGAACAAACAACTTCTGCTTAGTTCCTACTTAGTTAGTTTTGTGTATGATTAAAACACAAGGTGAAGTCTGAAAGAACTCAATATTTAGGACTATGACCAGAATACCAAGAACATGGCTTACATGGAAACAGAACAGAACATTTTATTACATTCCTCAGTTTAATTACTTTTAGTACCATGTAAAGTAACATCATTCTAGATTAAAGTAAATATCTAAAGGCAATAAAATTATCACACAAATATAAATATATTACAGGCTAAATAATATTACCACAACAAATAGAAAACTACACAGTCATGAAAAACAAAGTACACCCATCTCCCATTCTAAGTTTTTAATAAAATGGATACCATTTTGTTCTCATCAGGTTGTTAGAACTGCTTGTTGCTTCAGTTCATTGAGGTTTGCAGCATTGGTTTCTGCACAGCTCTCTTAAGGTCCCACCACAGCATTTCAGTCAGGTTGAGGTCTGGACTTTGACTGGACTATTGCAACACCTTGATTCTTTTCTTTTTCAGACATTCTGTTTTAGATTTGCTGCTGTGTTTGGGATTATTGTCCTGTTGATGACCCAGTTTCAGCCAAGCTTTAGCTGCCTCACATTTGACTCTAGAATACTTTGGTATCCAGAGGAGTTCTTGGTGTACTCAATGACTGCAACGTGCCCAAGTCCTGTGGCTGCAGAACAAGCCCAAATCATTCAATTCAATTAAATTCAATTTTATTTATATAGCGCCAGATTACAACAATTGTCATCTCAAGGCACTTAAGTAATATACTCCAATTCAAGCCAATTGGAATTCAATTCATTGTAATCATAATCCAATTAATTCATATAGAGCCAATTCAAAAAATTAATATCCTAGCTAAGGAAACCAACAGATTGCACCGAAACTTGTCTTCAGTCCAATCTCCCGTTCTGAGCGTGCCTGTGGCGACTGTGGAAAGGAACAACTCCCTTTTAACAGGAAGAAACCTCTGGCAGAACCAGACTCAGGAAGGGTGGCCATCCGCCTCGACCAGCTGGGGTTTGAGAAGACAGAAAAGAGGGAAAAGAGGGGGGAAAAACACCATAACGCCATTCAAAGGATATCTGTTGGAACAGGGAAACATACGTTAATAACCACAATAATGTCACATGTACATAAAATCAATTGTGAAATTAAACAGGGGGAAAAAGAGAGCAAAGTGAGGAAAGGTGTGACAGATGAGGTCCCCCAGCAGTCTAAGCCTATAGCAGCTTAACTATGGGATGTTTCAGGATTACCTGAGCCATCCCTAACTATAAGCTTTATCAAAAAGGAAAGTTTTAAGCCTAATCTTAA
This sequence comes from Leuresthes tenuis, assembly GCF_036924035.1. Classification (NCBI taxonomy): domain Eukaryota; kingdom Metazoa; phylum Chordata; class Actinopteri; order Atheriniformes; family Atherinopsidae; genus Leuresthes; species Leuresthes tenuis. The sequence goes on along the minus strand of NW_027325360.1, from coordinate 27,324,839 downwards.
AAGTGGAAAGAGTGTCTGCTTCCCGGACATTTACTGGCAGCTTATTCCACAAGAGAGGGGCCTGATAACTGAAGGCTCTACCTCCCATTCTACTTTTAGAAACTCTGGGAACAACAAGTAAACCTGCAGTTTGGGAGCGAAGTGCAGAGCAAAAATACCTTACAATTAAATCTTTAGGATATGATGGAGCTCGGTCATTAAGAACTTTATATGTGAGAAGAAGAATCTTAAATTCTATTCTGAATTTAACAGGGAGCCAATGAAGAGAAGCTAAAACTGGAGAAACATGATCTCTCCTGTTAGTTCTCATCAGAACTCTGGCTGCAGCATTTTGGATCAGCTGGAGGCTTTTCAGAGAATATGTGGGACAGCCCAATAATAAGGAATTACAGTAGTCCAATCTTGAAGTAACAAATGCATGAACTAGTTTCTCTGCATCACCCTGAGACAGGATGTTCCTGATTTTAGCAATATTACGAAGGTGAAAGAAGGCAGTCCTAGAAACCAGTTTTATATGTGCGTCAAATGATAAATTCTGGTCAAAAATAACTCCAAGGTTCCTCACTGTAGAACTAGAAGCCAAGGAAATACCATCTATAGTAACTATATAACTAGGCAATTTCTCCCTGAAGCGCTCAGGTCCAAAGAGAACAACTTCAGTTTTGTCTGAATTTAAAAGCAAACAGTTCTGAGTCATCCAGGTCTTTATGTCTTTAAGACAGGCTTGTAGTCTGACCAACCTGTTGGTTTCATCTGGTTTCATAGATAAGTACAGCTGAGTATCATCAGCATAACAATGGAAATTTATGCCATGCTGTCTGATAATGTTACCTAATGGAAGCATGTATAAAGTAAAAAGAATCGGTCCAAGCACAGAACCCTGAGGAACTCCATGACTTACTCCAACGTGTGAGGAAGATTCTTCATTTACAAGAACAAACTGGAATCTATCAGATAAATATGACTTAAACCAGCCTAATGCAGTTCCTTTAAATCATCAGCCCTCCACCACCGTGCTTGACAGTTGGTATGAGGTGCTTGTGCTGATATGCTGTGTTTGGTTTTCTCCAAACGTGCTGCTGTGCATTATGACCAAACATCTCCACTTTGGTCTGGTCTGTCCAAAGGACATTGTTCCAGAAGTCTTGTGATTTGTTCAGATGTAACTTTACAAACCTAAGCTGTGCAGCCATGTTCTTTTTAGAGAGAAGAGGCTTTCTCCTGCAACCCCAAACAAGCCATACTTGCTCATTCTTTTTCAAATTGTACGGTCATGAACTTTAACCTTTAACATGCTAACTGAGGCCTGTAGAGTCTGAGATGTAGCTCTTGAGTATTTGACCTTGGGGTGAATTTGCTGGGACATCTACTCCTGGGAAGATTGACAGCTGTCTTTAATGTGTTCCACTTGTGAATATTTTTTCTCTCTGTAGAATGATGGACTCCAAATAGTTTGAAAATGGCCTTATAACCCTTCACTGATTGACGGGCAGCAATTAAAAACTGCTTTTATAGAGGTGCTTACACTTACTAATGATCAGTTCATTATTTCCATTTGATTAGCCGCACTTGGCTGCTACTTACTCTTAATCCTATAGAAGCAGTGGGGGTGATCATGTTTACCATATGGTTAACTTACAGATGTCTGCATAATATGAAGCACACAGAGAAGATGGAAGCATGTCTGACACAACAAACTCTTGATCTTATGCAGCTGTGGTGCTATACTAACTATTAGGCTATTTCAAATTAATCAACAAAAGACTTTTGTGAGAAATCTCATGAAAGTTAATTTTATTTCTGTCAGGACATTTCAATCAAAGCCACAAATTTCCACATTAAAGCACTACCAAGAAGGATGGGATCACGGACTGTACAAATCAGTACAAGAGCGCCAAAAACTACAGCTCCTTGAAAGGTTTGACTCACCTTCAAAAGTGGCTCAAACCCCAAAGAGCTCCAAGTTAAGATAAAATATATCATAGTTCAATAGCTAGGCTTCAAAGAAACATATCAATCCAGTCAGATTTCAAGGATCTCCCTCAGCTCCTCATTTCTGGTTCCAAAAAGAACAAGATGGTGACGGCAAAAGGCTTAATCTGAGACTTCATAACTCATAACTCACAAACTAATGGGTGACTTCACAAAATTACCACCTCGTAAACACAGTCTATGACAAGAAGAAGATAAAGCACGAGTTACTAAAGGTTGACCTTGGTTAACTGAGACTTTTTTATTACTCACCAACGAGAGTGAGGCTAACAGTAATGCTAATGATGTGAGGAATTAGATCAAGTTTAGAGGCAAAGCCAGCTTTGTCTGCTCTTTTGTTGCTCCTGAGGACTTGAACCTGTCACTACTGTTGCTATCGTTTGCTTAACATAAAGGTTTAAGTGCCTCATAACTGCCTCAGGGAGTTTTTATGGCCTGTCTAAATTATGATGTTTAGAATACCCTCTGCGTGGGCTATGACAGTGCATGGGAGTAGCTCATCCTCACTGTGATGTTAACTGGGATATGAGCTGACATTAGTGGTAAAGACTTGATAAACACACTCGCCAAAAGCAGGAGGGAAAGAAAAGAAAATGACTCTAATGCCTGTCATACAGTTTGGATATGCTGCGGTCTTACTTCACTACTCAACCTGTGGTTCATTTTCCTTTATGGAAAATGAGAAACTAATTGGTAGTGGGATGAGTGTGTATGCTAGAACATGTATCAATAGCTGATCTGTGTTTAGTCCACCAGGTCATCAATCAGACTCAGACATTCATCCATAATTAACCCAATATCTGTCTCAGTGGGGGATAGGGGCCATGAAGGGACATACCTGGATCAGACACAAATGGGACCATTAAACACAACCTTCTCATGATAAACTACCTTCTTTACTTTCTTAGAGGAACTATGTGATGGCTGTCTAATTAGTAACAGCTAGATCTATAAATAGAATGTGCAGGTGGAGTCTAAAGCAGATTTTTTGTCCCCCCCAAAAAAACAAATCTTGATTTAAAGGGATATCTTAAGTTTATTTCACCAGTGGCTCTGCAACTATTTTCTTCCATTCTAGCATAGTTTTATCTGACAAAGAGATCATTCTTACAGTGGAAACAGATACATTTTTTTTCTTTACCTTTTCGGTGTGACGTTAATGTTAATTACACAATGTAATTACAATACAATAATGACATCATTGGCATTTATTGGTGAATGATTGCCAGTAATCCTTTAAGCTTTCACCAGGTGCAAAATCTCTCAGATGCATCCGATACCATATTTTTTTGTGTGTTTATTTTCAAATGAACAATAAGTTACTGTCACACTTTCTTTTACTGTGATGGCCTTGTTCTCTGTCCTTGTCAGTGTCAGTGAGGCTGTGAAATCAGCATGGGCCCTTCGAGCAATAAGCCCCAGAGGGTTAAACCCAGGTGGCTTGAGTGCAGAAACTGCTAACAGAAATTGCTAGAAATAAACGTTCCAGTTCATGGACATGCCTGCTTGTACTTGTTTACTCTCTCAGATAAACAGCTGTAGCAGCATCAGTCTTTAAAATGAGTTAAACAGCAAAACTCAGTTGGTATTTTGGTCAGCTGATGTCTACCCTTAAAAATGAAGACTGCAGACCCCTGTCCTGTTGACATGAAAACACGAAGGCTTACTGAATCTGATTTCATGTTAACACAGTCATAAACAGAGCATGTCATTTTTGTTATCTTCACAACAAGATAAAAAAACTCAAAGTACCTTCACCATCCAGTTCGTGCTAACTTCTCCTCTTGCTTGCTATCTTCTGAATCTATCGTTTATCTCACAGCCCACCCCAATAAGCCACACTGCGCCATCCTGAAAAGCAGTCAGGATGGTTCCTTTGATCTGTGTAGAAAATACCTTGCCTTTCTCAGAGTGCAAAAGGAAAAATCCTCAACCTCTTGATGGTTGATTTTGCCAATGATTTGTCTTGTAACCATTGCCTTTAATAAACAACTAGTATATCAACTACCTGGATGGTGCAGCACTAGAAAAACTTGATGAATATAAATATTTAGGCCATTGGCTAGATTCTCAGCTATCTTTTAAACCTCATAACAACCTAATCACAAAGAAAATTTATGGTCGTCTTAAGTCACTTTGCTGATCTGTTGAATGTTTTTTTTTTGCAAATCTGAAGAAGAATTGTGACAGAATTGGTGCTGCCAAACCTTGATAATGCTGATGTTATTCATAGCAACACCCCAGAAACAAATCTTCGTCCTCTAAACACTTTGTATAATAGTCGTTGTAGATTTGTTCTGAGGTGCCCATACAGGATCCACCACTGTCTAATGTGTGAGTCCTTGAATTGGCTGGCTCCTAAAGCTAGAAGGAAATTTCATTGATCAATATTTTATTTTAAGTGTATCTATTTTAATTTCCCTCAGTATCTAAAACAATATCTTATGTCTTTCTGTTCACAGTACAGCCTCAGGCATACTGATCATTTATTTTTCTATACCCCAAGAATCAGGAAAGAAATTGGTTGCCGCACATTTAAGTTTAAAGCTCCATCAGACTGGAATAAACTACCGGAATCACTCAGATCTTTCATCTCTTTTCATATTTTTAAATCATCTTTTACTCATTGTCAAACATCCTGCTCTTGTTTTCTATTTTGTTTTTCTGTTGAACTCAGTCTGTCTGGACCTACTTGCCTGTTGCTTGTGCTCGAGTACCCTATATTTAGATTTATCTACTGTGCTTTACTTTATGCTTTGATGATGTGTACACCATGTGTGTATGTACTGTATAGTATGTAATATATGTACATGTGTACATATGTACTGGTTGGTGGATGGCTCGGCTTTGGGGAGCATTACGTGTGAGTGATTGTGGGTGTGTGTAGTATGGATGTTTTTCTGTTTAAATGTCTTGTTTTGGACTTACCTTTAATTATGATTTCATACTACTGACGATTATATTTATATTTTTATAAGGACCCCCTCGAAAGTGAGATGATGCATGTCAAGGGGCTGTCCTTGAAATAAACAAATAAACTTTTTTCAAGTTACGAGTAAAGTAAGGGATTACAATTGCAAAAACAGTAATTAGATTACTTACTTTCCCGCAAGCAGGCTGCGTTACTGCATTACTAAACCGTGATTTTGTTTGTGAGAGCCTCATGATAATCATGTATGAGCGGTGGATGTCAGTGCGTGTATAGATCAACACGACATGTTTATGTTTATGTATTTAGCAGACGCTTTTATCCAAAGTGACTTACAAATGAAGACATAACAAGCTATATAAAAAGCTAACAATAAACTACATAGAAGGAACCCACTAGTCCGACTCTGTCAGAGGTGACAGAATAGAGATAAAGTGCAGGCATAGAAGGAAGTGCAGAAAGATAAAGTGCAAAGATAGAGGGGGTAGGTAAGTACAGGGTAAGTGTTAGGATAGGAGATGCTCTCTGAAGAGCTGGGTTTTCAAGATTTTCTACCCTGTTCTGGTAGTGCTCGGTAGGTCATTCCACCATCGTGGGACGACACATGAAAAGAGTTTGGATTGTCTTAGGCGTGGTGTAGGCACTGCTAGATGACAATCCTGGGACGAACGGAGGGACCGAGTTGTGACATAAGCCTTTGCAAGGGCATTCAAGTAGATGAGAGCCGTTCCATTAAGCACTTTGTAGGCTAACATCAGTGAATTGAATTTGATGCGGGCGGCTAAGGGTAGCCAGTGGAGTTCAATGAACAGAGGGATGATGTGTGTTCTTTTAGGCTGATCGAAGACCAGACATGTTACACTGCTTGTAACATATAGTAATGGACATGTTAACAAGGTTCAAAACTTCATATTTAGCTGAGATGGCTTTAAATTCTTGCCACAACAGACCAAGAAACAGCAAAACTTTGCAATAACTTCAGCAGATCCCTGCAATCAGGTTTGCTTGCCCAAGCATACAGTATATAAAGTGGCGACGACAATGGAGATTTTATTTATGTGGGAGATTTCATTGTATTCAAATCCAATGTGCTGAAGATAAGCAGAGTACAAGAGAACCACAAGCATAACAAAAATACACAGAAAAAGCAGTAGAAGTTCACATACACACAAACACAGCCACTGTTTGTTTGAACAGGAGTGTTTTGAGTGTAGTTTTCATAGTAGAAAAGTTTTAATTGACCTCAAAGCAGTAGGCGGTTTGTTCCAGAGATCTGGACCAAAGTAACTCAAAGCACCTTTGGTAGATTTGGATTTAATTGTGGAAACAGCTAAAAGAGCTGCATCTGATGACCTGAGAGACTTGATCGGGTTATACACAGTGAGCAAGTCAGAGATGTTCTGGAGGGTAAAATCGTGAGTGCTTTGTGGACTAGTAAGAGGATTTTGAACAGGTGATTCTATATTAAACAGGTAGCCAGTGGAGGGACCTTAGATCTGAGTGATATGTAAAAATTTCCTCATTCATGTTAGAACTCTGGCTGTTGCATTCTGAATGAATTGAAGTTGTTCAATTGATTGACTGGAGCAAATTAAATGTTACAGTAACCAACCTGGTCGATGTCAATGCTTCAATATTTTTTTTCTGAGTCAGTTTGAGATCTGCAGTGCTGGTGACATTGGTAATGTAATTATCAAAACTGAGGTAAGAGCCCAAAATAATACCAAGCGGTCTGACTTAATTTTATGTTTTAGAGACAGATTTTGAGGATTTGGACACACGACAGAAATATTAGTTTGGTCTCCATTCAGTTGTAAAAAAAGTTCAAATTACATGTATTATTATTCAGTTGGAAGAATGTTAAGATTTGTCAAGATCGGGGGAAGGTAGGACCCAGATGCAGTTCTCTTTTAGTTCAAAAAAAGGTTTATTCTACAAAAACAAGACCAGGGAGCAAAGGCAAAAACAAAGCGCGGCAGAGCCGGATTCAAAAATACTAAAACATGAAAACAAAACTATGACTAAACAAAGAAACAGGACTATGAATAAATACTTTGACTATGGCTATGAATACTGTGAAAAACAAGGCAAGACTATGAGGCAGGAAAACCAGACTTATCTGCGTGCAACGAAGCATGGAGGGATAGTGAGGATTCTGCAGTGACTGAAAGTAAACCAGGAAGCTAAATACTGTGAGGGGAGTAATCAGTGACATGAGGTGCAGCTGTGAACAATTAACCAGGTGACTTGAGTGAACTGAATGTGACAGGGGGAAAACATGACTAGAACAAAACATGATTAAACATAAACTGTGATATAACATAACCAGATAGAGCAGACTGTGACAAGATTAAAGAGAAGTGGGCCAAGAACTGAACCTTGTGGAACCCCTGAAATAATCTTTCTTTTTTTTTTTATTATAAACTATCTATTGAAACATGAAACCTCTTTCTTTCTTACTTTAGGTACGATGAAAACCAGTTAAGAACGTGTCCTATTTGCCCTACTAAATCATAATGCTTTTAAATCAAAATGTCATGATCTACAGAGTCAAAGGCAGCAGTGAGAGCCAGCAGAACTAATACTGAAACTTTTTGCAAGTCACTATGTTTGGCTCTGAAACCTGATAGGTGAGTACCATATATATAAGATATTCATCCATTTGTTTCGACAGTTTTTTCAAATATTCTACTCAAGTAGCTCAAGATCTGCTGAAGTCTTTTTTATTTACTTATAACAGTCCAGAGTGAAAAATTAGATGTTTGACTCAGCAAACCATCCTCTGAAAGACAAATAATGGCCATGTTTGGGAACATCATCTGCATTTGCTTCTGCCAAGTTTTGTGAAAGATGTTGGAATTTGCATCTCATTTTAGGTAAACTAAGCAACAGTACCAATATATTCACAGATTACATGTGTGTTTTGTGAATCATCACATTTGACATTATGGCTATTGTCATCTTTTTGGATGTTACATATAGGGAGTGAATTTGAGAACATGAGGATGTCATGCTTGTCTATTATGTTGCAACTTGTCTATCATAACATAGCCATTTCTGAAAGCATACCTTGCTTTAATGTCTATCTATCTTCCATCAGACTACATTGAAGAAGACTTGACAACTAGCAATTTGGACCATAAACTCATCCAAAAATTGTTCAGGGAATAAATCAAAATAGAATAAGGGTAAGTTTCTCATACACTCTCATTGACTAAAATTGGATTTTTTGCTCTTAAGGGAAACATGAATGATTTGAGTGATTTTATGCGCATTGACCAAAATCCTTTGAGTATTTCCTCAACATTCCTGATATGGAACAGTCAGCGTTGTCTAAGTTTCTATGTCCATCAGTTTCCATGATCAGCAAGACAGACAGACAGAAAGACACAGCAGTGATACAGATGATGGTCTATAGGCCACCACAGATATGTAGACTGCGTATAAATCTAAAGTCTCACATTTAGCTCGTTCACCACAAGTGGACCATGACACACACTTTCCCATATACACTTTGCTGGGAAGAAATCCTCATGGGAGGGCGAGGAGGTTTGAGGGACTAACTAAACATGTGTTTGTGTCTGCTTGAATAGAGCAGTACTCTTCAGCCTCTCTGTCACACAGTTCATCAAATAAATGATCATTTCCAACACACAATGGAATGACAATAATGAGTCTTTACTGCAAAAGATCCAGGAAGATGAAAATCTAAAATTACCCTTGACTGGAAAGGCAAATGGAAAAGAAAGAACATATATGAGGGAATATCAGTAATGTGTTAAACATATACAGTACTTTGCTCCTTTGTACTTTGCTTGATTGCATACACATTTTTCCATCAATTCCACTGGCTTGTGAAACTTAAGGGGGCATCACAAACTCATTTGATCAGTTTGAACAGCTTTGTAAAAGTGTGTTGGTGGGCTGTAAATGTAAACGGCACAACAGACTAATGAAGAAAGAGAGTTGTTGTTGCTATTGGTTAGTAATAAATGATTAACTTTCTTGTTTGGTGTTGTGTCTGGTTTGCTTGGCTCTGTCTGTAACTTTGCTGATGTGTGGGCTGCCTGTTCAGTCTCCACAATAAGTCTTATCTGCTCAACCTCTAGTCTGATCCATTCTCTGCTAAATACCTTTCATCAAAGTCTTCTGTTCCATAAACAACATCGGATGCTGTTCTGTGTCAGTATTCTGTTTAAGGCTAATTTTTTAATGCCTTTAAAACCACTTCAGTCCTAGTGATATAGATTATACTGGCAGTGGGTGTATGCGATCATTTGGAGCTGGTTAAATTTCCTTCAAATCATCTTTAAGAGACATAAATGCTAATTAGATGTGTGTAAATTCAGGGCGGGGATTGCCAACATTTTGGGATAATATAGAACATGCGTGCCGGTAAATGACAATCTACTCCATCATCAAGCAGACGAGAAAGTACAATAATAGTGTCTGTGGTGTCTGCAGCTCTGTGCAGCTGTTTGAGTGTGTGTCAACAAGGGAGAAAATTCCTGTGTGGTCTGAACACAGTTTATAAACTGAGTAAAAATAAGTTATTGAGAAAATTGTGTGGCTCAGGTGTTCAAAAACTCCAAAAATGGTTGATTTGCATCCATCTTTAGCTGTAAAACTTGCACATCATGAATTACTGCACAACAAGTAAAAGGGGTCTTATACACAATGGTACAGCTGTCCAGGTTCATATAGTCCTTAAGGTGAATACTTTTATTTAATCTTGAAAGTACAAAATCATCACTGACAAAAAGAGAATAAAATAATGTCAAAAATACGCTAAACTCTTCTTTTCATTATTATTATCATGATGACAATTATTGTTATTAACATTTGGCAGTTTTGTTGATCATGATCACCCAGCCTGATGATAAGCTTGCATATTCGCCATTGGTTCTCTCCAGGTACCTGGCGTGCTCCCACATTTTAAAACCACACAAATTAGGATAACTGGTGATTCTAAATTGACCCCGAGTGTGAGACTACATGGTTTGGTGTCTTTGTGATCGCCCCGTAATGGACTGGCGACATTCCCAGGTTTTACCCTGTCTGTTGCCAGATGGCAGGAGAAGAAGGGAACTAATCATTTTGATACGTTTTGATGAAAGAAAATCTGTTTTGATTAATGAATTTAAGGGTATGATTTTTTTGCCTTCTTTAAGCTACATTGTTGTACAAGAATGTAAAGCTACATTTTTGTCACTTGAGGTGCAGAATTGTTCATTCAAAGAGACAAAAAGATAGAAACACATACCGATACAGTTCTTGTAGAGAATCAGAATCAGTAACCTATTAAAAGGTTTGTTTTTTTTTTACCGCTGAGAGAGGATATGAAACCATTGCCTATAAATTTTGTGACTGAAGTGACACCCATTCACCCCTCAGCAAACAAAAAAAGGTTTTTCTGTTTGAGAACTGATATCCAAATTGAGTTGGCTATAGGCTGAGAGTTAACTGCAGCAAAGGCAATCTGTCATTACCTAAAATGGATTAAATAAGAGAATATTTGCACAGCATTCAAAAGAATGTGTCGAGCCTGACTGCATTGATGTTATTATAACAAAGGTTAATTATTCTTGCTAATGGATGTTAAGTTTGTTTGGAAAAGCAGTGCCAATCATATGGATCAAATACATGGCAGTCCTGGAATTTAAGCTTATGATGACAAGAAACTTGTTTCCACCAACAATAATGACAATTTTACAGACATTAAACCCAGCAACATTTCCATTTCTTCCCCTCGAGACTCGGCAGCACAGATCTGGACCTGAAAATTTGAGACTGGTCACAAGATAAAACAGGTTGTCAGTCCCTGCCATTGTAGCTTTTCCTTTTCCACGTTTTAGGTATTTTTACTCAGCGTTTATGCTTCATGACACACGTAGAAACTTCCACAGACTCTAAATCACGTCCCTCCCTTCTCATCTTCTCCAACACCTACTTTCTCATATCTGATCTCATCTGTTCCCCTTTCCTCTCTCCCCAGCACCTCCAGTCATCCATCTTCAGTTTGGGCCAGTCAGTGGCAGCTCCATTGAAAGGGTAATCCAGGACTGATTAATGACCCAATAATCAGAGGGATCCTCAGATCAATCATTGCAGTGATCAATAACCCCCAACCCAGGCGATCATTAGCCTGCTAGAGTGCATCCTCTGTCAGACCCACGGAACCAAAACAAAAGAACAAGAGGAGATATGGGCCATGAAGGATGAAGGAGGAGAGGAGGCAGGGCAGTTTTTGTAAGGAGCTGGGAAGGAAAGCCAAAGCAGAATTATATAATTTAGACTTACACATTAGTCATCTAATTAGAGCTAAAACTACAAAATGTATTCTTAAAATATAATGAGAAGGGAGCAGGATGAGGTAATGAAAAATAAAATCTCTGTGCATCAAGAATAAGATGTCCATGCCTATGTGTGTGTAAATAAAACCTGTACATGTAAACCATACTTTGCAGTCTTTGTGTTTACAGGGGCTTGTGTATCGCCTGTGTAAGTGTTCTTGTGTGTGTCGGTGTGTGACAGAGGAGTGCGATGGTCTCTGATTTATGGGCCAGCTCTCTGTCTGCTCTAGCATAGAGGATGAATGGACCTCTGTCAGCCTGGTCACTACCCGCCACCCACCTTCCACCCCCACAGGCCCTCTGACTCTGCCTTTTTTCTTCCCCTCCTCCTTCACCTCCCTCTCCCCTCTCTCATGATACTATTTGTAATTAACCCCAAACCAACTTAGAGGAACTCTTAACTTGTTTTGTAAAAAGATCCCTCTGACAGCTGACAACATGTGCGATAGGTGTAAGTAACCACAAACAGTGCACAGTTAAAATATTCTTTTCTAAGGGAATAAGCTTGTCCGTTCTCAGCATCTCAGTTTGGGATGGTACTGGTCTGGGACCTGAGCTTGTGAAAAATATTATCGTGTTTCAGTTTTTGGAAGGAAAAGATTGGTGGGTTGGTGTAATAGTTCCTTCCGATCACATAGGCTAAAAAGTCAATATTACTATTTTGTCCCCAAGACTGAGAAGCAAACATTTATTTAGGAAATACCCCCTCGACTTGCTGGTACTTTATTTTGCTGTTATTAGTGTTAATTTTAGAAAGAGGAAGAGCAAGACAAACACTATTTCCATCCTGGGAGAAGAAGTGGAGTTGGTGAAGGACTACAGACCTGGGTGATCATCTGGACAGACTGGACTGGAAACAACGCAGAAGGAAAGACCCGAGGATCCTTAGGTTCTTCAGTCTTTGCAGCCAGATGTTGCATACTATATCTTCTTTCAGTCTGTGGTAAAGAGTGGAATTTGCTTTGCAGCCATCTGTTGGGGCAGCAGCATCAGAGCCAGTGACTGAACAAAGTGATTAAGAAGCCTGGCTCTGTGATAGGGACTGCTCTGAAGCAAGAAAAAAGCTTGTCAACATAATGGACAACATTGCACAACAATGTGACTGAACAGGGTTTCTTCAGTCAGAGTTTCCTCAGCTTCACTCCAATAGGGGCTGGTAAGGAAGGTCACGTTTATAATGTTTGTTATTGTTCTCATCGTACTGCAACAATATGATTTCTTTTTGGGGATTTATAAGGTAATATTCCATTCCATGATTTTAATGTTAACTCAATTTACTCAAATATTTGCATTATTTTTGTGTAAAACATGTTTTACTTGCAATAGTATAGTAGAAACGGTTATATTGCTACTGTGTGTAAACTTTTTCAGAATAGAATCTACTGATATTTAAGTAAACGAAGAACAGCTACTCATAAGAGTGTCTTTAGATATGATGAGAGACAGTGTGTTTCTGAGACGGTGGAATACTTTTCCGCAGATTTCTGCTTGTTTTCACAAATGTCAACATATGTTTATTCAGTGTGTTGCTGTATATCTACAGTTTTAGATCATGCATGTGTTTTGACAGTCATTGTTGGCATGTGTGTGTATCATGGCTTTGTGATGTGGCAGCATGCTGTGTTTGCTCATTTAAGTGTAATGAATGTTTATGAGGCTAAACAGATGGTGTGTTAACATGGTAAAATATGATCTGCTGCCAGACAATATGGTGGCCGGTTGGTGTTTACAACAAACACATTACACCCTAGGACAGGAGAGCAGCTTTAGAGCAGCCTGACTTTTCTCTTTGCTATGTCTTGATGACATTTGAGTCCCTTGATTAGAGTTATGATTAGACAGAAAAATCTACACTTATTTTTATAAACTTTATATTCATCAACGTTATATTCATGCATCATCATTCCTATCATGTCTCTTGAGTGCAGCCAGCCAAGGGAGACATTGCCTTCTCACAGTTTACAACCAATGATTGTGGAACAACAATGTTTCGGACATGTGGACAAATGTACCAATTACACATTTTCTAGTGAGACTTGGTTGAATAAACACCAATTCCACCCTTTGTGCAGACTGTAGTTTGTCAGCACTGATCTACTGCGCTTTGCAACAAATGTTTCACCAGTAAAGATGGATAACCTCACGAGTATTCAGCACTTTATTATGTTTTTTTAAACACACTCCTCTTGGGTGAATGTTAGACACATCGTCAGTTATTCACCAAGATATTTACTAAGATTTTCAACCTGTCACTGACACAGTCTGCAGTCCCATCCTGCCTGACCTCCATTGTTGTCCCCTTACCCAAGAAATCCCTCACAACTAGCCTCAATGACTAATGGCCGGTTGCATTTACACTTGTGGTGATGAAGTGCTTCGAAAAACTGGTTAGGAGTTACATCAAGACCTTCATAACCTCCAGCTCGGACCCATATCAGTTTGCCTACAGGGCAAACAGGTCGACAGAGGACGTCTGAATGCAGCGCTACACATAGCTCTGACCCACCTGGAGAAACAAGGAAGTTACGCCCATCTCCTCTTTGTGGATTATAGTTCAGCATTCAACATCATCCTTCCCCACGGTCTTGTGAGGAAACTGCTGAACCTCGGACTGCCTCATTCCCCATGCCTCTGGATTAAGGACTTTCTGTCAGAGCGTCCACAGAGGGTCAGGATTGGCCCCTACACCTCCACACCCTTCACACTCAGCACCGGCTTCATTCAAGGCTGCATGCTGATGCCCCTGCTTTTCACCCTCTACACCTCAGACTGCACCCCCATCCACACCAGCAACACCTTCATTAAGTATGTGGATGACACCACAGTGGTAGGTTGCATCACTGGAGGTGATGAGTCCGCTTACTGGGACATTACCGGGATGAGGTGCAATGGCTGACTGTGTAGCGTAGAGACAATAACCTGCTCCTGAACACACCCAAGACAAAGTAGCTAATAATCAACTTCAGAAGGAATAAAATGGACATTCAGCCCATTCTCATTGGTAGAACCTTATGTGGAAAGGGTCAGTGACTTCCGCTTCCTGGGAGTTCACATAGAGGAGAAACTGACCTGGGACAAGAACACCACACAGGTGGTCAAGAAGGCACAGCAAAGATTCCACTTCCTTAGAATCCTCAGTAAGAACAATATCAGCCAGAGACTGCTTGTGTCTTTTTACCTCTCCACCATGGAGAGCATCCTTACGTACTGCCTCTGTACGTGGTTTGTCAGCTGCAAACAGGAAAGAACTCCAAAGGGTCACCAAAATGGTTGAGAAGGTCATTGGGTGTTCTCTACCCACACTGGAGTACCTTCATGGCTCTTACTGCCACGGGAAAGCCAACATCATCCTGAAGGACTCATTCCACCCGGGACATTTCCTGTTTGAGCCAGACGTGTTACTTTAGCGCCACACACAACAACAAAACAAAACCCGCGAAACGTAAGGATAGAATAAAACAACACCATCAAGAAGCTAATATAGAGAGTGAGGAGGCCACCGTGTTCATGGTCTGCATAAACGTAATATTAATCATAGACGATCACATCAGGCATCTAAGATCAAGGCTGGAAGAGCACACAGCGAGAGTCAGGAGACGAAGAATCGAGCAGTGGGCGATACTTCTTCGTTTCATGAAGGAAATCACTGATGTTTCATCAAGTAGAGCAGCTTTAGAAGTATCTTTCGAACCTGAATTGTATTTAGACAGCTTCTGTCCAGTTGATCTTTCTGAGCTAACAACAGCAATAGTCTCTTCTAAATCATCAACTTGTATGTTAGACCCAATCCCAACCAGACTGTTCAAGGAGGTTTTCCCCTTAATTGACACTTCCATATTGGATTTGATCAATCGGTCTTTGTTGATAGGATATGTACCTCAGACTTTTAAGGTTGCTGTAATTAAACCTTTACTTAAAAAACCTACTCTTGATTCAGAAGTGTTGGCTAATTATCGACCTATATCCAATCTCCCTTTTTTGTCTAAAGTTCTTGAAAAAATAGTTGCAGTTCAACTTTGTGATAATTTACATAGAAATAATCTGTTTGAAGTTTGAAGTCAGGATTCAGAATGCATCATAGCACAGAAACAGCACTGGTGAAAGTTACCAATGATCTCCTGTTAGCTTCTGATAGCGGACTTGTTTCTGTGCTTGTCCTGTTGGATCTCAGTGCTGCATTTGATACGATCGATCACAGCATTCTGTTACAGAGACTTGAACATGTTATTGGGATTAAAGGAACTGCATTAGGCTGGTTTAAGTCATATTTATCTGATAGATTCCAGTTTGTTCTTGTAAATGAAGAATCTTCCTCACACGTTGGAGTAAGTCATGGAGTTCCTCAGGGTTCTGTGCTTGGACCGATTCTTTTTACTTTATACATGCTTCCATTAGGTAACATTATCAGACAGCATGGCATAAATTTCCATTGTTATGCTGATGATACTCAGCTGTACTTATCTATGAAACCAGATGAAACCAACAGGTTGGTCAGACTACAAGCCTGTCTTAAAGACATAAAGACCTGGATGACTCAGAACTGTCTGCTTTTAAATTCAGACAAAACTGAAGTTGTTCTCTTTGGACCTGAGCGCTTCAGGGAGAAATTGCCTAGTTATATAGTTACTCTAGATGGTATTTCCTTGGCTTCTAGTTCTACAGTGAGGAACCTTGGAGTTATTTTTGACCAGAATTTATCATTTGACGCACATATAAAACTGGTTTCTAGGACTGCCTTCTTTCACCTTCGTAATATTGCTAAAATCAGGAACATCCTGTCTCAGGGTGATGCAGAGAAACTAGTTCATGCATTTGTTACTTCAAGATTGGACTACTGTAATTCCTTATTATTGGGCTGTCCCACATATTCTCTGAAAAGCCTCCAGCTGATCCAAAATGCTGCAGCCAGAGTTCTGATGAGAACTAACAGGAGAGATCATGTTTCTCCAGTTTTAGCTTCTCTTCATTGGCTCCCTGTTAAATTCAGAATAGAATTTAAGATTCTTCTTCTCACATATAAAGTTCTTAATGACCGAGCTCCATCATATCCTAAAGATTTAATTGTAAGGTATTTTTGCTCTGCACTTCGCTCCCAAACTGCAGGTTTACTTGTTGTTCCCAGAGTTTCTAAAAGTAGAATGGGAGGTAGAGCCTTCAGCTATCAGGCCCCTCTCTTGTGGAATAAGCTGCCAGTAAATGTCCGGGAAGCAGATACCCTTTCCACTTTTAAGATTAGGCTTAAAACTTTCCTTTTTGATAAAGCTTATAGTTAGGGATGGCTCAGGTAATCCTGAAACATCCCATAGTTAAGCTGCTATAGGCTTAGACTGCTGGGGGACCTCATCTGTCACACCTTTCCTCACTTTGCTCTCTTTTTCCCCCTGTTTAATTTCACAATTGATTTTATGTACATGTGACATTATTGTGGTTATTAACGTATGTTTCCCTGTTCCAACAGATATCCTTTGAATGGCGTTATGGTGTTTTCCCCCCCTCTTTTCTGTCTTCTCAAACCCCAGCTGGTCGAGGCGGATGGCCACCCTTCCTGAGTCTGGTTCTGCCAGAGGTTTCTTCCTGTTAAAAGGGAGTCGTTCCTTTCCACAGTCGCCACAGGCACGCTCAGGATGGGAGATTGGACTGAAGACAAGTTTCGGTGCAATCTGTTGGTTTTCTTAGCTAGGATATTAATTTTTTGAATTGGCTCTATATGAATTAATTGGATTATGATTACAATGAATTGAATTCCAAATGGCTTGAATTGGACTATATTACTTAAGTGCCTTGAGATGACAATTGTTGTAATCTGGTGCTATATAAATAAAATTGAATTGAATTGAATTGAATTGAATTAAATTGAATTGAATTGAATTGAATTGAATTGAATTGAAAGAAGGAGAGCAGAGTGCTGCAGACAAAGGAGACGACTTGTAAGTTTAACTTATTAAACATGTGCCAGTTGTGTCCGTGTTGTATGAGTAAACATTACAGACAAGAGGCGTAGCTACCAACCACCAAACACCTACGTCATATGTGTTCCTATGGAACCCAGAAAAGACCCTGCCTCGGAGAAGGAGCTAAAATGGTTATAGGAACTGAGGGCTGCGGTCCTTAGTTCCTGTATGTCCGAATGCGCGAAAAAATTGCCCTATTCCTGAAAAGGTTATAGGCACTGCAAAAGGTTCCTAGAGTGGAAATGTGCCTATAGTCATACTGTCCTTTATAGTTATACTGTTTACAGAATTTTTACTGCACTGAAAGGCCCTTAATTGCACCTTAATTTTCGTTGTACACGTTGCAATGACAAGAAAGAAATCTGAATGTGAATCTGAATCTGAGTTACATAACTGAAGTCATCAGATCTTTTGGGTCTTTCAATATCAGACATCTTTACCCAGGTGACCCAACTTAGAGTGAACAGGCCCCAGCATGTGACTAGGTAGCAAGTGTAGTCCACAGATCAAAGCTTTTGAGCAACAGCCATGTCGACACCTTCTCTGCAGTGTCAGTAATGTTCTTAATGGCTCTCCTGCATTGCAGTCCCATGATCCGAAGAATCTCAGAGCTGTAATGGGAGACTGAAGCCTCTGCACTCAGTAGGGTCAGATTGGGTCCTTTGGCACTCTCCTCATAGCTGGCCCTCTTCCTCTCTGATGCCTCCTCCATCTGGTCCTGTCAGAGTCCCAGCGGCACCACTTATCTTGTTGATTCCAACATGAGAATCATGTTTGACAAAATCAATACACACTGAAAATATTTATTAAAATGTAGATGAAAACCAAAGGCTTTGAAAGAGTCATTAACAACAGTATCATTGACTCACTGCGAAGATTAATTTCTTCTACAAATTGGATAAGGCAGATGTGATGTCAGTTTATGCTGGTGTTCTTTTTTCAAATCTTAGCAATAGTGATGAGGAGACTTACTGTAGTTCAGGATTCCTCTAATTGTCTCTTATCCGTAGAGCCCAAGGTTGCTCAGTTTGGACTTAGATGCTGTTATTAATTGAATGAGAGGGCATTTTTCAGATGGAAGCTTCAGGGGTTGATAACAGTTTTAATATAAGCTTGGCTTTGTTGCAGTATTTAAGTTCCACCAATCCAATGTACACACTTCATTGCAGTTTATTCACAATAAAACATGTTTCAAATGCTGAAAGTGAGACATTTAGCTAATTATTGAAAAATACATCTAAAATTTTTTTAAACAGAATTTAAAGCATCTGAGAACTGAGGAGACTCGCTGCAAAGGACCTACATTTTTTAAGTTTTGTTTTCATTTAACCTATATTTAACCAGGCGAGTCATTAAGAATAGATTTCTTATTTGCAATGATGTGCTGGCAAAAGCCAAGGCCTTTTGGGAGAGGAATGATTTCCCATCCTTGTCAAATTTTGGAGTCTTGTTACTGGTGAAACTAGTGAAAGCTTTGGACTGCAGGCAGGTCAGTCCAGCACCTCAACTCTTCTACTACAAACCCATGCTGTTTTAATAGATGCACTTTGTGGTTTAGCATGGTTTTGCTGAAATATGCAAGGCCTTCCCTGAAAAAGACGTTGTTTAGATGGGAGCCTGTGTTGCTCCAATACCTGTATATTCCTTCCAGCATTGATGGAGCCTTTCCAGATGTGTAAGTTTCCAGTTCCAATAGCCATCAATGTGCCCCTATACCATCAGAGATGCAGGGTTTTAAACACAGTGCTGATAACAAGCCAGATGGTTTACTTTTTAGATAGTCTCTCTCTCTCTCACCTCCATAGCCCAGAGGATGCAGTATCCATGATTTCCAAAAAGAATTTCAAATTTTGA
The DNA here is from genome assembly GCF_036924035.1 of Leuresthes tenuis. Lineage (NCBI taxonomy): Eukaryota > Metazoa > Chordata > Actinopteri > Atheriniformes > Atherinopsidae > Leuresthes > Leuresthes tenuis. Next base: position 27,305,760 of record NW_027325360.1, on the reverse strand, counting down.
TTAGTCTCACCACAGAACAGTTTTACATTTTCAGTTTTGGTCCATAGAAAACAGCGGTGTCTCTGGATCATAATAGAGCTTGAACCTGCATTTGTGGATGGAACTGTGAACTGTGCACAGACAATGATTTCTGGAAGTGTTCCTGAGCCCATGGAGGGATTTCCAGAACCATTTCTGTTTTTAATACGGTGCTGCCTGAGGGCCTGAAGATCAGAGGTTTCTTGTGTACAGAGATGTCTCTAGATTCTCTTGCCGGGAGGTTCCCTCAGGGAAATTTAAATGTCACTTATGCTCAGCACTGTTATATACAGAAATGTACAGAATAGAAAAAAATGGAAAACACCAACACCAGCACCCATATAAAGATAAAGATAATAATGACAATAATAATAATGATATAATAGTATACTAGTAATAGTAATACGTATATAAATTTAGTAAGATTACTGCACACCACAGAGATTATTGCACGTTTTGACTGACTGACTATCCTACAGTCTCTCTGTCCTTCTGTTACTACCCCCCAGTCTGTTGGTCCTGCACTTGGGGAGAAGCAGCCTCTCACTGAACAGGCTTCTCTGGCTGCTGATGACAGTGTGCAGAGGGTGGCTGGCATTGTCCAGAATAACCAGGAGTTTCTGCATTGTTCTCCTCTCTGCCACTGTCACCAGAGGGTCCAGCTTCGTGCCAACCACGGAGCCGGCCTGCCTGCCTGATCAGCTTCTCCAGCCTGGAGAAGTCTCCATTTGAGGTGCTCCCTCCCCAGCACGCCACAGCGTAGGACAGGATGCTGGTGACCACAGACTGGTAAAAAATCCCCAAGAGCTTCTTGCAGATGTTGAAAGATCTCAACCTCCTCAGGAAGTACATCCTGCTCTGGGCTTTCTTGTACAGCTGCCTCGTGTTGCGCGTCCAGTCCAGCTTGTTGTCTAGCCGCAGCCCAAGATATTTAAAGGTTTTCACAACCTCCACCTCCTCTGTTCGTAATAGAACTGGTCTGGGACTGGGTCAGTCCCTCCTGAAGTTGATGGCCAGTTCCTTAGTCTTTAAAGTGTTGAGCTGCAGATTGTTCATGTGGCACCAGACAACAAAGTTCATCAAGCTTCTATACTTGTCCTCTTTGTCATTTCTGATACACCCCATGATGGCTGAGTCATCTGCAAACTTCTGGATGTGACATGATCCAGAGTTCTAGCAGAAGTCTGCGGTGTACATAGTGAAGAGGATGGGGGACACTACAGTCCCCTGTGGAGCTCCAGTGCTGCTGACGGTGCTCAGACACGATTTCCTAAAGCCTGACATACTGTGGCCTGTTGGTGAGGTAGCTGGAAATCCAAGCAACCAGACAGGGGTCCACTCATGTTCTATAAATGATGGAAAATTGTCTTCACAATTATACAAGGAGGAACATTATTCTGATTCAATTTGAAGACGGTTTTTTTTGCATTACTTCTGTCCATCTTTACTTCAGAGAGACTGTCTCTTAAAGGTGCTCTTTTTTAATACCCAGTCATGTTACTGACCTGCTTCAAATGAACCTGATTACTTACAACATGTTCCTCCAGCTGTTTTGTACCACTTACTTATCCAGCTTGTTTTTTGATGTGTTTCTGTCATCAATTTGAAGTTGAACTAATATTTTTCATTAAATAGTAAAGTGTCTTATTTTCAATGCTTGATATGTTTTCTATTTGACATTGTGAATCAAAAGTTGGTTAATGAGTCTTTCAAATCATTGAATTCTGCTTTTATTCATATTTTATACAGCCAGATCTAATTCATGCTTTACCTTTTTCAAACCAGTGCCCTGAATGAATGCAAACATACACATTTGTAAACCTTCATTAGATGAGGCTTGATACCATTACCCTGCATGGCACCAAATTAGTTTAAGTTCCTCATTCATATTACTTTAGTAGGTCCTAACAGACTGTTAGCAACATGAGCTCAATTTTGAGGACCCACCAACACAAAGACACGCTTTCCTCTTTGTGACCCAGTTCTCCTGATATCCTTGATGAACGATGACAGATCTGTGACAGAAAAAACAGAGATGAACAATCTGCAGGAGGACATATATCTATAAATCACACACATTCAAGTTGTAGTTTACTCTGTTGGCTCAGTGATTCTAAAACCATTATTTATGTGTAGCTTCTTTCCAACTACAGCCTCCAATCATTCACAATGCTCCATATTTTGGGTGACCTACAGATAAAGTGCACTTTTAAAAACCTTTGTTCACTGCACCGGAAAGTTTCATTCCAACAAGTCAAGACACTCACTGTTGCACGTGTCAATGTTACTGCCATCAGTTTGGCATCAAATGTGGGAGAAACAGTGTACACCTTTCTTTTGTTGAAGGAACTTGCTCTATCTTAACATTTAAAATAAGAAGCAGGAAACTTCCTGTGAAACAGTGCTGTGCAACATTGTGGGAATGTGGAGACTGATCGCTTTTTTTTTAACCATTTATTTTGTACAACTTTATAATGAAAGGATTTATTGGGAAAATGTTAATGCAGTTGTCAAGAAAATTTTGTTTTGTGAAATCTCACCTACTTGCACCAAGTAGCAAAGTGTTACCAGAAGTTTGCTCAAAGTAAATTACCTAAAATAGTGCTTGCTGCCATTTATTCAGATTAAATTAGGCCACTTATAATTCTGATTTATTCCATGTTTCAGGACATGTTTATGTGGGTGAGGACTCATTAAGATACCTCATCTCAAGGGAGTGAAATAGTGCTGAGTTTCTGTTTTGTTGCCGTTTCTGTTTTAGTAGCTGTTTACTCCTCGTGGGCTCAGTGATGGACTGACGAACTGTCCAAGATTTACCCTCGCCCAATTGAAGCTGGGATAGGCTGCAGCCCCAACACCACCCTGAATTGGATTAAACTGGTATATAAAATTGGATGTATGGATAGTACTCATGGCTGATGTGATAGCTACTGTTTAATATGCTGTGAAGACAGATGTTTACATAAGTTTTATTTTGTTTTCATCCCCACAATATATATTCCCTTTTTATATTTGCACCACATTGACAATCTGAGTTATTTGAGCTCCATTTTTCAGTTCCTCAGATCAGGTACTTTTTAAGTGCGACAACATCTGAGACATAAGTGGAAGGTGATTGGTTAAGCACATGATCAAAGACTCAGCATCTATCGTTGCCATCCTCCCTCAAAAAAAATAATGTCAGAACACAAAGGGTTACTACCTTTTCATAATCATTTAAGTGTTCTTATCTTTCATTTGAGCATGCATGGTTGTCTGTTTCTCTTTATTAGGGCTGTGATGGAGTGGCGGCCTTTCCAGGTGTATCCCACCTCTTGTGTCATAAAGGCTATGATAAGCTGTATCCCCTTTTCAGCTCTGCAGGTAAACAAGATGGACGTTCTTTTTTTTTTTCCTTTTGTATAGTTATTGTCAGAGACGTTGGTGTGACGGGAGGACCCAGATGCAGAACTCAAGAAAAACAAGGTTTATTTCCAAGAACAAAGAGCAACAACAAAAAACGCTATGAAAAATTCTTAACTGTGAAAAATAACAAGACAAAACAAGACTATGAAGTAAATAAACTAGACTATGACTATGAGACAAAACGTGACTTGATCCATGGAAGTGAGGTGAGGATTCTGCCATGACTGAGGGAAACCTGGAAACTAAATACTATAGGGAAGTGATTGGTGATGGAGTGCAGGTGTGAACGAAAACAGGTGACTTGAGTCAAACTAGGTGACGGGGAAAAAACATGACCAGAAATTAACCAAGAAACCTGAAAACAAGAGAAAACAAAACAAAACTCAAAATGTGAATATGACAGTTATGTTTAGAGACTACCTCTATCGCCCAAAATTTGCTTAAGGGGAAAAGAAAAATGCAGGAAACAGAGTGGAATTTGGAGATTGAAGATGAATGTTATTGAAAATATTGTTGTGAATTCCTCTGGCTTCAGTAATGATCTCCTGAAAATATTAAATCATTGCTGCCTTACTTCACCTCATGCTCAATCATAACCTTATCTGAACATTTAACCTTAATTCCAAGTTTCATGCGTAATCACTTTTGTTGCCAGTTTTGTTACAGAAACACATCTGAGACTCATTGTAGTCTTGACATTTTTACTTACTGAACCATAACTTTTTTTACTCCAAAACACAGGCTGGAAAAAAGTCCACTCGCACATTCTGATTGGATGGGGAATGTAATGTGGTTACCTTGTGCAACCTCAGTTTAGCAACACAGAAACTCATGAAAGGCCGGTGGGGCCTGTCAGATGATGATGGGGTATAAAACTGTTTGTCTTTGTGAGACAAGATTCCTTTATGGTACTTTGGTGCCAGAAAGGCAACAGGGGACGTCTATTTACAGTGATTTAAAACAGAAAACAGCATGGCTACACAGGCCTGGTTGGGCTGCACAAGCCTCCATTGAGGGATGCCAACCCAAAACTAGTGAGGCCTGGATTCTGTCAGCAAACACACTGACAGAGGGATGACAGAAACACACACACACACACACACACACAGAGTCAATGCATACTCTGGATGGATTTCACCCCATGTAACATTTTACTGCGCAATCATCAAAGCACCATTAAATCAGAAGTGACTGCCAATAAAGGGAGGAAATTGCGGGCAGGGATTATGATGTTTGCATGATAAGGGGTGTGTGTCTGTGGGAGTGGGAGTGTTGGGGGTTGTAATCTGGGGGAATCACAAGATTTATGTAGCATTTACTGTGGAGAAAGTCATAAAGCGTAATTACAAGAGGGGGTCGACACACCACAGAGCCACAGCCCAGCAGGCAGACTGGCAGGAAGACAAGCGATTAAGGTCTATTCAGCTACACTTTCTCTCCATTTGTCTCTTCTTCTTTCTTTCTCTTGTGGACAAGCTCCAGACCCATAAATCAGCTGCAACAAGTTCAAGCTCTGGTGTGACAACAGTTGGACCTTCTGAAGTCTCACGCACACATACACAATACTGTCTGAGGGGGAAAGAATGACCATCTAACATGCTAAAACCGAAGCAGCCCAGCAACAGAAGATAATACTGAAATTTGAATCTGTTACAAACTACCCAAGTTCCAGACATTTAAAGTTATTATGAAATATTGGTAATTTTGCCCCACCTCTTGTTTTGACTTTAATTTAATCAAGAAAGATATGTATTAGGACCTCTAATTTCATTAAACTTTTGGATATGAGTCAGGTGTCCTCTTTCGGATCACTGAAGGAAACTCCACTCTTGCCAGTGTGAGTCAGTTGGGTATTCATCAACAAAACCATTTCTTTTTCTTGTCTCTCTTTTCTTTCTTAGAAAGGTGAAAGGAAGTGACACAAACACCATCACCTTTTTTAACATTGGCTGCAATGCCAGTGCACCTCATTGAGTCCTCTGACATATACCATCTCGGGGGGGGGGGGGGGGGGGGGGTCTTCCCTTTTGAAAGCCACCAGGAAAACTAGGCCCAGTTCAAAAGATTCTGAGTGTCCGATCTATTTCTACATGGATGATTTATTGTCCTGGTGATCCCTCTTTAAGCAGAGGGAAGGGGGAGGAATGGTAAACACTGACATAAATCTCAAGGGATTTTCCCAGTTGCAAGTTGTGGCTTTCTCACTTCATCTCCCTCTCATACAGTTTATCCTCCTACCTTCCCCAGAGAATTAATGCAAAAATGTCTTGTAAACAAACCCAAGTGTCCCATATAGAGGGAGACATGCAAAGGGCTAAACTCCCAAGCTCTCAGCTCCCTTTCTGGGGCTTCAAAGAGATGTTATGACATTTCAGTTGACAATCAGTTTTCTTCAGCAGACACTTTTCCCTGTGGTAAGACACTGGTATGGAAGTCCAAAGATGCCATGATAAACAAGAAAAAAATCCTAATCAACTGATATTTATTTTCCCTGTCTGCTTGATAACTGGATTACAGCATTACACCTATCCTTTTATATAGCTGATTTACAAGCTATTTTTTACAAGCCCATATTTGCTTGAAAACTGACCCGACCTTAACCAGAGTGGTGTCTCAACACACATCTCTGTCTGTTGGTTTCAGAAGAATCCCAACAGGATTCTGCCAACAAAAGAACAAAAACAGCCAAAACTTGCTCCGTATCAAACACATTTGGATGTATTACAAGCAGTTATAGATAACAGAAATTATACATAAAATTGCAGTTTTACTTATTAATTAAGCATCAAAGATTAAATTCACTTATTTAAGCACGCATGCGTGTAGAGTTCATTTCAGTTTAATTCCTTCAAGTCTATGTAATACTCAAAAATGGCCTTTGAAACGTTTATTTTTAAAATGTTTCTTTTAGTCTTTGATTTTTCACAGTTATTTAAAGACTTTTAAGTGAAAAAAAAAAAACTTTAACAATACTATTATTTCATTTTGTGCTTGCACTTGGACTAAGTGTGACAATGTATTTTCTTATAGGAGCAACTTTGTATTAATTCAGTGATGCAGTTTAACATTTATTTAGACATAATAAAGCTTTATAGTTGAGTAACCGTGATATACTTTCTGGTAAAATGTAAAGTAAAAAGTCCATGGTGGAACTATGAAACTTATAAAACTGATTAACCATGATTTTAATGACATACGGATGGGCAGATGAGCTATGGGCGTTACTGGTCAGATGCTGGATGTAGACTTCTAAAATGATGATTCATTTTTCAGTTTTACTCAAAATTCAATCTAAACAATTAAAAATCAAAGTGTTACATAATTATCTATTTGTAAAGTGAAAGTAATATCTTAAAAATAAGTTTTATCACTGTGATGTTGTAAACCAAACAAAGAACTGCAAACTGATACATGGACTATTTCACTCACCATGAGATGGTGAATCCTGATGAGTCCTCAAAATGATTTACTGTTTCTGGACTTCTAGACTGTAATATTTTCAGAGTTCAGACAGACAAACTAAAGCAAAAGTCACACTTAAAGACTGCACAGGAAGGGCAGTTAGAGAATCTCCCTCGTGATCTGAGGTGTCTGCTGAAGAAAAATAGGAGACAAGAATTGCATAAACACCTTTTATTCTTTGATGACTCCTCTCTGGATCCCTTCAACATGCATATTGCAGGGACCCTGGAGAGGGGTCTGGGGTCAGGGAGAGATCAGAGAGGTTATTCTGGGGTCAGCGTCAGTTCAAGAACCCGTTGAGGCCGGCCTTCCTCCCCCTCCTTCCCGACACATGAATCTTTTCTCTCCTCCCCCTGTCCTCCTCACGAAGGCTGTCCCAGGCTGCACATGCTGTTTTTCCCTGTTTGCTGTCATCAGTCACACACACTCACGCATTCACATGCACACACACACACACACACACACTAGATGACTGTTGGCCCTGCTGTTCAGTAATGTCACAACTGTCAAGGAGCTCAGAGACAGAGAGAGCTTTCAACACATAAACATACAGGTAGTGAGTGAGACAGAATTAACCTGCTGTTTGTCTTGTCATTAATCTACAGGGTGGCAGCTCAGGACTGAATATGTGCACGCACACACACGCAGAACTGGCATGTGGACAAAACAGCGATCTTTCTGGAGGGCCAAAGTTTTTTCCAAACACAGCACTCATCTGCTGTCGTCACCCTTAGTCTCACACCTCTGCTTTCACAACACACACAAATAGAAAGATCCTGCGTCCCAATAACAGGCTTTAGGAAGCAGCCATATTTGGGCTGAAGCTCTGCAATGGACAGGCCTTTGTCAACTGGCAGTTCCTCACAAACTAGTCAGAGTGCATGTTGTGCAATCTGTGTTACGTTAAAACCAAAGCTTTTGAGTTTCATATAACATATTCCCCCAAAAAGGGAATTTGTATTGTCAGTAGAATCGTGGACAGATGATCAGAAATCCAGTTTAACATAACATGCATTGTAGGCAGTATATCCCACTCGCACAAACACACATAGGTTTATCAGTAGGAGGTCATGTTGCCAAATCTCAGAAGCATTTTGTGATCTGAAAACTCGAAAGCACAGTTTAAAGTAGTAAAGGTGTTTGACTGTTGATTGTTGCTGTGTATGTGGGAAAACCTTACACCATTTAACTTTAACTACTATTGAAAGTGTAGTTACAACAGTTCAAAAAGCCTTATGTACTGAAGAACTGATGTCTGTGAAGACAGTCAGAATCTGGTAACATCTCTTTTAGCCTGGTTGTAGTCCCAGTTGTATTGACTGGTCATGTATGAATGTCTTTGTCTGCGGGTAAACCACATGTCAAGTGTAGAGCAGTGTACATGGAACACAGCCAGAAAACAACGTCAAACCCTTTGGATTTGATGATGATTTAGCTTTTTATTATATTCTTAATAACTGTTTCTCTATCATAATCAGCACATAGGGAAGGAATTCTGCCTCAGGTATCCATGTGAATATCCACTGGTAACTCCAAAGCTCAGAAATATTGTACGTTGCATTCACAGGAAAAGTTTTAAGACTGTAGAAATGGGTTATCAGAGTGCTAAGGCACATGCTTTTTAGCCACTGCAAGGCTGCAGAAACAAGTGAGTGTATTATCTAAAAATGATAGGACAGTTTATTTTCTTTGAGAACACATTGGATTTCAATGAATGTACTGCACCTCTAGATGGACTCACCTTAAAATACTTTCACTCAATCCAGCAGTCTTTCTATTCAGCTTCAACAAGAGGCTATCTTGTTTGACTTTGTAGACTTATTGGCTCCTGTATATTCAAAGCAGGAAACAGAATGCGGAGTCCAATATCTGCTTAACTGTTACCTTGTAATAAGATCCCCTGTGTTCGGTGCTCAGAAATATTGCACAAAACATTATCCTATCACAACCTCATTCATCAAAACAGAAAAAAATCTCATCTTTCAGTGCTGCTCTGATACCCAACACCAACGAACAACATTTCACACAACCAATAAAATGACACACACTGATGAGACTATAAATGTAACAAATATTCTGGTGATGCCCTATAATGTTACTGTTTAATAAAGAATTACTAGTTTTACTGTCGGACCGCTGCTGATTGTCTGTCAGTGAAGGTATTCTGTGTCTGAGAGCGATGGCAGGAGACAAGGCTGTGACATGAACATGATGAATCCCCCACTCATTTAATTGCTGTTTTATACTTCAGTGACAGCCATGAGCTAAATAAGCTGTCACAATGCAACCACTGACTGGCAATTACTTTACTGAAGCAAAGAAAAGCAGGCCTTTTCATTCAATTCTCTGTTTTTAGAAAAGTTCTGTCATCTTTAGGTCTGCATGGCTCAATATTAACGGAAGGAGCTATTTGTAGCCAAAAGGGTAGGTCAATATATATATTATGACATGCCATTCATGAAATTAATCTTTGAATATATGGAATGAATCCTGAACATATTGAATGAATCCTGAATATATTGAATGAAACTTGAATATATTGAATGAAACTCTGAATATATGGAATGAATCCTGAACATATTGAATTAATCCTGAATATATTGAATGAAACTTGAATATATGGAATGAATCCTGAACATATTGAATGAATCCTGAATATATGGAATGAAACTTTGAATATATTGAATGAATCCTGAATATATTGAATGAAACCTTGAATATACTGAATGAAACTTGACTGACGTCAGACTTCACGGAAGTGCCTGCGGCCATTTTGTCTAACGTGCGGATACTGCAGCGAAAAGTGAACGACAATGAGTCAATCCGCTTGGAATCTCGTTTGAGGAATATTAAAGACTGAGGACATCATTAAGACACTGGCGAAAGTGTGTACGGGCCAAAATCCTGCCCAATACCATTCTTCTAATGAAGAATTTCGCTCCCTTTTTAATCGTGGCAGACCTACTACAACAGGCCAGGCAGCTGTTTATCAGGCCAACCTCAGCATGCCTTCAACCTCTCAAGATTGGTCTGATAAACAGCTGCCTGGCCTGTTGTAGTAGGTCTGTCACGATAAAAAAGGGAACGAAAATCTTCGTCAGAAGAACTATATTAGGCAGGGGTATCGGGAGGATTTTGGCCCGTACATGCATTCGCCAGCGTGTCAATGATAAGATGGACAGACAAGATGGCCACAGGCACTTCCGTGAAGTCTGACGTCAGTCAAGTTTCATTCAATATATTCCGAGTTTCATTCGATATATTCAAGGTTCATTCAATATATTCAAAGATTAATTTCCTGAACAGCATGCCAAAATAGATATATATATATATATTATCGCATGCCGTTGTCTGTACCCAGCTGAGTGAGGGGGCATGAAAGCATGAATTAATGTGGTGTTTACAAACAGTAACAGCTATTCTAGTAAAGTGAACAGACTTTATGATCTATTGTAGATATTGAGCATAACAATAAAAGACAAGAAGGCGGAAATAAAATAAAAAATAAAAATCTCTGCCAGTATTAACCCTAAAGGTTCTAGATAATCTCAAAAGTACAACCTCCTTACCGGGGTAATTTTGGGAGAGATTTCTTCCCTGCACTTGGTGTAAACGACAGTATCACAGCAGGGGATATCCCTGGAAATATACAGTGCTCAGGATGTAGGCAGGCACATGTTCAGCAGTATCTGGGATTAAAAATTTCCGAACACTATGACCATACCCTAATCTAAAGAGGGCAGATCCTTCCTATCACAGCAGAGAAACTTACTAACTCTGTACGTAATCTGTTGTGGCAGCAAATGTAAAAATATGTCCTCCTGCAACCAAAAATTCAGCCTTTTAAATCGCTATTTGCTGTATTTTACCTCCATTTCAGCCATGTCCCAAGTCCTCAGTCTTCAGTCTTTCTGTGATTTCCGGTATTTGCAAGAAGCTTTAAGAAAATAAACAAACCCAAAGTTGCTCATGACATACAGATCTGGCAACATTGGTTTGCCATCACGTCACATGAGCACCATGAATGCACAATACAAAACAAGAGGCAATATAAAGCATTTCCATCTTGCAACCTTTGAACCTGTACTGTGACTTTGCTTTTTTTTTCTTTTGTTAGAGGGACAAACATAGCTATTACAAGCTCTAAAGTTGGACTGAGCTAGATATATAAAGTGGTCATCAAGATTAGTTTTGCATTGAGACTGTCACCTGTAAAGGCGTGGGAATCAGAAATCTAATCCACCTACGTTGATGACACTAATTGTTTAAATATTCTGTTAACATCTTATCATCTAGTTGAGTTCTTTCACAAAGTCCGCTTTCAAGGTGGAACCAATTCTAGAGACAAAATATCTGTTACCGGCTTGCTGTGTGTAAGCACGCACTGATTCAGCACTGAGACCCCACAGCATGATTTGTGTAAATTACCAAAGAGGAACAATAGTATCTTAATAAGGGCGTCTATTTATAGCACCCATAAGGTGCAACGAATGTCTGAAAAGGGCTTTTTAACAGTATTACCATTTTAGTTCAGATAATTTACCCTGAAAGATAATATCAGACCAAGTACAACATCACCTCCTTCCACAGTGCATGGAGAAGGAAAAATGTTGTAAGATGCCAAATACAAGTAACACCTTTTTCCTACTTTTACGCATGGATCAACTTTTTGTCTTTTAAAAAAAATGTTGAAGTCTCAGAAGAAATGATTATATTTAGGAGGCAAATGTATTTTATCTTACTATTTTCAGTAGATGATGAATACATAGAATGATCCAGACAAAGTTATATGTTTCTGTATGTAAAGGGATTCCAGAGATAATCCAGGAGTGTGTGCAGAATGATTGTATTTAACTGAATGTTTATTGGTTGTAATTGTCAATGACGCATTGAGGAGAATCACTGGTTGTCTTGATCATTGGGTGCTGGAGCCATAAGAGGGTGGGCAGGCAAGTAATTAGCTGAGGTAAGTAATCCACAAAGAGTCTTTCACTGGAGCGGATTTGAATGAATGAGGCCAGTAGGAAGCACAGGTGAGGGAGCCACTTATCGACCAGCAAGGAAGCACTGAGAAGCAGAGACAATTAATTAGTTTGAGAGCATTTATAACTCAGGAGAAAGTTGTGAAGTGACCTGTAGCAGCTTACCTTACTGTAGAAGCAGACAATCTGGTGGAGACTGGATGAGGAGCCTTGCATTGGTACTGAGATCCCGCAGGTCCCAGAGGACCTGATGCAAATTTCGCAGGAGCGGGCGGTTTTAAGATTATCGTGGGTGGGAGTGGGCGGTTAAAAATATATAGCAGGTCCCAAGATTGTTGGTAGGGTGAAGAGTGCAACTGAGGTTTGTAATAAAAGTAAGGCTGAAGAGTATGTGTAACGGGTGGTGTATGGACCCAATTGCAGTACAAAGGAGTCAGAAGACAGTGGTAAAAAGTTCAAGGCTTTACTGAGACTCTGGCAGACAGACAAACGGTTTAGAAACCAGCAAACAGGAATCAGAAGAGGAGAGGCAAAGTTCTTTGTCAGGGACAGAAGGCTGGGTCGAATTACCAGGAGGCAGACGAAGCAGGGAATCAGGGACAGGTGAGGTCGGTACCGGTAAAGCTAGCAGGAGAACGCTGGAAAGACATGCATGGCAAAGACAATCTGGCAAAGGATAGAGTGTGGAGCTGGTGACTATATGCTGGGCTGATTGCATGTGATGAGAGGCAGCTGTGTGCACAGGGAATGACACTGTGAGTGAAACTCACACTTTTCGGCCTTCACGAAAAGGGAGTTCTCCAGCAAGCGTTGGAGGACTGTCTGGATATGTTCTTCGCGGGACTTAGAAAAAATGAGGATGTCGTCCAAATAGACGAAAACATATTTGTCGTTCATGTCTCTGAGGAGGTCGTTGACCAAGGCCTGGAAAACTGCCGGGGCATTGGTGAGGCCAAATGGCATCACCAAATATTCATAATGTCCGGTGGGCGTGTTAAAAGCAGTCTTCCATTCATCCCCCTCTCGGATGCGGACAAGGTGGTAGGCATTACGGAGGTTGAGCTTGGTGAAGATCATGGCTCCTTGAAGTAACTCAAAGGCTGAGGAGATGAGGGGAAGAGGGTACCGGTTCTTTATAGTGATGTCATTAAGTCCCCTGTAATCAATGCAGGGGCGCAGGGTCTTGTCCTTCTTCTCGACAAAGAAAAATCCTGCCCCAGCAGGAGACGACGAGGGTCAGATAATACCGGCAGCCAGGGAGTCATTGATGTAAGACTCCATGAACTCCCGTTCAGGGCCAGACAGGGAGTACAGACGCCCCTTGGGAGGTGAAGTGCCAGGCATCAGGTCAATGGCACAGTCATAAGGCCGATGAGGGGGCAATGAAGTCGCCTTAGTTTTACTGAACACCTCCCGGAAGTCATGGTACTCGGCAGGAACTCTGGACAAGTCAGGGCAGGAACTGGGGTGCGTTGTCTGCTGGGGTACAGAGGCCTCTTTAAGGCAGACCTGGTGGCAGGAGTTCTTCCAACCGAGGATGCCCCCTGTGGCCCAGTCGATGTGGGGGCTGTGTCGACGTAGCCAAGGGTAGCCTAAGATCAGTGGAATGTTGGAAGATGACAGGAGGTGAAACTGGATGGTCTCATGGTGGTTACCGGAAAGTAGCATGTGGACAGGAGAAGTCTGGTGAGTGACAGTCTCCAGAAGATGGCCATCAAGGGCTTTGGCAGCAATTGAGGTGTCAAGTGGAATCTTCTTAAGTCCGAGTTGTATGGCTAAGCTCTCGGCCATAATGTTGGCATCTGCACCAGAGTCTATAAAAGTGGGCAGGGTGTGTGCACCACCAGGAAGGAGGAGCTTGACTTGGAACAGAGGGCGTAAGCTTGAGGAGGAAGAGTTTGCTGCCGTGTGACTCACCAGGACTTCCTCACTCACTGGTGAAGACCTGTCTTTTAACGGGCAGCGGGAGATAAAATGTCCAGTTTGTCCACAGTACATGCACAGATTCCCCTTACAGCGGCACTCTCGCTCTTCACATGTAAGCTTGGTGCGGCCCACCTAAATGGTAAATGGACTTGTACTTGTAAAGCGCTTTTCTAGTCTAACTGACCACTCGAAGCGCTTCACTACATGCCACATTCACCCCACTCACACACACATTCATACAGCACGTCTTAAGATTCTTAACTACGTGCTTTTTTTTTCTAATCATTCATACACACATTCATACCCCAGTGATACACTGGGAGGCAACGTGGGGTTCAGTGTCTTGCCCAAGGACGCTTCGACATGTAGCCTGGGGAAGCCAGAGTCGAACCACCGACCTTCCGATTGGTGGGCGACTGCTCTTCCTCCTGAGCCCAGAAAAACAAACAACACCTGCATGGGCTTAGACTCTACACCATTATCCATAACGGGTAAAGAGGAACCGGAAGCAGATGAGTAACCTGGCCAGCGGGCTGGGTCAAGACGACCAAGAGTGTTCTGTCTCCTCTCCCTTCTCCGGGCCTGTACGCGGAGGTCCAGCCGAACAGTAAGTTCAATGAGACTGTCCAGTGTGGAAGGTAGAGGATAGGAAACCAGTTCATCCTTGATGTAGTCTGCCAAACCATGCAGAAAAGCATAGCGCAGAGCCGCAGTGTTCCAGTCGCTTCGACGGGCCCTGGTCCGGAAGTCGATGGAGAAGTCAGCCACTGACTGATTCCCTTGGCGCAGGGAGAGCAGATCACGGGCGGCATCAGGTCCGAAAGCACCCAACCCGAACACCTTGCGTAGTTCTTCAGAGAAGGCCTGGAATGATGCACAGGTGGAAGTCCGCCTCTCCCACTCTGCTGTTCCCCAGAGGAGGGCTCTGCCGGTCATGTTGCTAACTACGTATGCCACCCTGGCCTCCTCAGTGGCGAACGTGTATGGCTGCAGGCCGAAGAATAAGGAGCAGGAGGTCAGGAATGAACCGCAGAGTTCAGGGTTTCCATCATATCGCTCAGGGGTTCCCACTCTGGGCTCGGAGATCATTCTGGGCTGTGGCAGAGCTGGAGCAGGAGTTTCCGGTGTGGGGACTGGAACTGCAGAAGGGCGAGTGGACATCAGCTGTTGCAAGAGGGCTGCAAAGGTATTGGTCTCTGCAGCTTGTCTGGCGTATGCATCAGCCTCCTCCATTCTCTGCTGTTGGTGCATGAGCGCATTCTCAATCCTCTCAAACCGATTCTGTGGTGAGGGTGGTCCTGCTGGGTCCATGTCTGGCCAGATTGTACTGTAACGGGTGGTGTATGGACCCAATTGCAGTACAAAGGAGCGGGCGGTTTTAAGATTATCGTGGGTGGGAGTGGGCGGTTAAAAATATATAGCAGGTCCCAAGATTGTTGGTAGGGTGAAGAGTGCAACTGAGGTTTGTAATAAAAGTAAGGCTGAAGAGTATGTGTAACGGGTGGTGTATGGACCCAATTGCAGTACAAAGGAGTCAGAAGACAGTGGTAAAAAGTTCAAGGCTTTACTGAGACTCTGGCAGACAGACAAACGGTTTAGAAACCGGCAAACAGGAATCAGGAGAGGAGAGGCAAAGTTCTTGGTCAGGGACAGAAGGCTGGGTCGAATTACCAGGAGGCAGACGAAGCAGGGAATCAGGGACAGGCGAGGTCGGTACCGGTAAAGCTGGCAGGAGAACGCTGGAAAGACATGCATGGCAAAGACAATCTGGCAAAGGATAGAGTGTGGAGCTAGTGACTATATGCTGGGCTGATTGCATGTGATGAGAGGCAGCTGTGTGCACAGGTGAGTGGAGTTAACTGATGATTGGATGACTAAACTGTGACAGTATGAAATTAAAGAAAAGCATGGAAAATCAGAAAAACTTTAGAGTGGGTGCTCATTGTTTTTTTTTTATAACTGAGCAGATATTTATTATTTTTTGGCCTCAGTTTACATGAGTATTTTTGATTCAAAGCTGAGAGAATTTTGTTGAATGTCTACTTAATTTAAACATTCAGTGCTTATAAACTTAGTAGTATATCAATGAATGGGTCTCTAGGTGTGGATGGGGTTGCGGGAGCAGGTGGGTGCATAGGTGCCGACTCCGTAGGTGCTTCGCCCATGGAGCACCCAAAAAGTTTGGAGTTTTCAAGCTAGCTGGAAAGAGAAATACCCATGAATAGACTACGATGCTGCAAAAAACAAAGCATTTTGGGAGGTTTGCACTGTTGGATCGTGTTTCTCCTTTATCTTCATCAGAGTCTTTTGCGTTAGTTTACACTGACATTAACTTCTGGTATGCATCACCAGTGTGTAGCGTGTGTGTGTTTGTGAAAGAGAGCGTGTGCGCGTGAGTCAAAATAGCAGAAACACCCGCAGAAACATAAATCGGTGTCCCTGGGTGGGAGTAACAGAGACAGTAACAGAATGGACGCTAATGGTCAGAAATTCAGCTGGAGCAGGATTGAAAAAAATAGTCCCGCAATAGGCTCTAATTGGATGCACAAGCTGATCCTTAAGAGTGGCCTCAGTACTCCCCCCTGAAAGGAGGATCCACGTTAAATGAACTTGTTTGGTCAACTGACTGCAGTCAAAGTAGAAATGAGCAAAAAGTAGAACTGACCTGTGTCAAAAATGCAGAACCAATATACATCAGAGTTAATCAGCAGATTCAGTGGATCACTAGTCGGACAGTATAGAGATAAGACGCTGGTTGTGGAGTTTTGAAGATAGAGAGACAATGTTTCGGTATGTTTTCGGTATTCTGCTATTTATTCTTCTCCTTACTCTACATAAAAGAAAACTATTAAAACTGAACATACATTTCAGTTTTCATGACAACAACCGTTGTCATGGAGACTAGAAATAGAACATTACTTGTGTGTGCGTTCTAATTCATAAGTGTTGCCACACAGCTCCCCCCAGAACACACAAAATAACATCCCAAGCCAAAACATGCATAAACCAGCAGAAAAACAAACAACAAAACAGTGTACATTGCAAAACCTCAAGTATACCTCTTAGGCAATCTAACTTCCCTACCCCTACGACTATGCCTAATAGACCTTGAAGGTGAGGGAGGAACAGGTAAGGGTAAAAGACCAACATCAGGAATAGGGTCGGGAGGGTGGCCGTGGCGGGCTGGGCGAGCCAGCTCAACTGCGTCATCCTGGAGCATGTGAGCAGGCTTCAAACGATCCACCGAAACTTGGTTTTGACCAGTCCCTATCTCGTTCAGAAAATACTTAGGCCCCACTTCCAGTACGTGAAAAGGACCGTCATATGGGAATGCTGATCATGGCAGATAAATACATATTTGGCCGACATAAGGTCCTTGGGAATGTATGATTGAGGAAGGCAGTGGTGCGCCGCCACAGATGAGAAAACTCTGGCCTCCCTCTGTAACCCAGACCTCCCTGGGAAACTAGGGCCCAAACCCGGAACACTAGAAAGGAACTCCCCTGGGACCCTCAAAGACTGACCTAGAACCAACTGAGCAGAGGAGGAGGGCAGGTCCTCCTTAAGGGCGGAGGACAGGCCTAACAAAACCCATGGCAACCTGTCCACCCAGCTACAGTCCACTATAGATGCATTGAGAGCAGCCTTCATAGTACGATGAAACTGCTCACACAGTCCGTTGGCTTGTGGGTTGTATGCAGTGGTCCGGTGAAGTTTGACCCCCAATCTCCCAGCTACTGCGTTCCACAACTCAGAGGTAAACTGCGAGCTCCTATCAGATGTCAAGTCCAAAGGAACCCCAAACCACGACACCCAGGAATAGATGAAAGCCCGGACAACCTCTGATGATGTTGTGGACAACAGGGGAACTGCTTCAGGCCGCTGTGTGGTCCTGTCCACCATGGTCAGGAGGTGAGTAAAACCTCGGGATGGGGGAAAAGGGCCGACTAGATCAACATGAACATGTTCAAAACGTCTCTCAGGAATCAGAAAGAGCCCTAAAGGTGCTTTAACGTGACGTTGCACCTTTGCACATTGGCATGCTATGCATGTAGAAGCCCAGATGAAACTAAGTTTTAACGTCCTTCCTGAGGCTGATCCACACAAACTTGGCACCCACCAACTTAACTGAAGCTTTACCCCCAGGGTGTGACAGGGAGTGAACAGCATCAAACACACGGCGGCGCCAAGCAGCCGGAGTGTGTGGCATGGGGTATCTGTCGTTAGTAGTAACATTGTTGAGGCGCCGGAAATCTCCACAAGGGCGCCAGCTTCTGTCTGACTTTGGAACCATATGTAAAGGTGAAGCCCAGGCTGTTTGAGCGTCGCACAATGCCCATCCGCTCCATGTAGGCAAACTCCTCTTTGGCGACAGCCAACTTAGCCACATCCAAAGGGCGCACGTGCAAAACCAGGTGGTCCTACAGTAGTAATGTAATGCTCTACACCATGCTTGGCTACAGCAGCAGAAAAAGTTGGAACAGTAAGGGCAGGAAATTCAGTGAGAAGACGTTGGTACATGTCCACTGTAGCAAGCATATTTATCAGAAGGGGCCCTGTCTTCCCCAGAGTACATGGGTAGGAATCAAAAGAAACAGCATTAATAACTCTCCTATTAGATACATCCACTAACAGCCTGTAAGCACATAACAAATCTGCGCCTACAATGGGCACAGAAACAGATGCTACAACAAATTCCCAGCTAAACTCACCATTAAAACACACAGTCATGAACCTGGTACCAAAGGTGCAGATGGGAGTACCGTTAGCCGCATCCAGTGGGGGTCCCGGGTGGCAACACCCATTCCGAAATCCCGCCATTCCGACAACCCACCATTCCGACATTCCGACATCCCGCTATTCCGACATTCAAACGTCCCACCAATCCGACAAGGCTTTCCGTATAAGGAAATTACTCAACAGGTGAGTCCCTTCTTTCTGTTCATGCAATTTATATGTTTAACACATGTTTACAGACAAGCGTTATTAAAAACACAATGTCTCGACAACTGGAGGAGGAGAAGCAGACCGCGGTGGTTTTCAATCACACACTCCAATGCCACTTGTTTCAACTTCCGAAAAATTTAATCCAGGAAAAAAAGGCTTACAAACATGGACCGAAACGGCTCCATAATACGTACAAGAATCCAAAAGAAACGAAAGTTAACTAAAAGAAAGCAAATACACAGCATGAAGTGGTCAAAATTGGTTCTACGCATGCCTATGTGCGTCTGGCACATGCGTCTTCGGGCTCTCCCACGTTGGTTTGTGGATGAAAGCTATATGTTCAGCTGTAATGTCATGTAAAAACAATCTCTACATGACATTTACTCCCAGGTGTGACCAGTTAGGTCCTTAAGATATCAACAGGCTGTATAAAGTCTTGCGCAACGGCTGTGTGTTTGTGCCAAATGTGCAAAGCCCATCTGCGCTTCCCAAAATTGGAGCGAGTACTCATAAATCACGTGAATAACATGAATAAACGTTTTTACTGTATTTTGTTGTGTTTTATACGTTCTATGCTGTCATTTCTCTCCTCTCCTATTGGCAAGGCAAGGCAGAGTGCTCGCAACTGTGTCCTGTGCAGTAGCCGTGATATCTGTAATTGCAATTATTACTTTTGCATATGATGACAGCGTGCAAAAGACGCATGGGCTCTGTGGAGAGCTCCGCTCCAGCTGCCTGCTGTGACAGGTCACTGACACTATATTTCTGCTTAATCAGTTTCAGTCTCGCCAGAGTTACTTTAATATCTGTATTTTTATATTTGAAATTTCAGGGGATTTTGATAATAGATTATTAAAGTTTGTTTGCGAGGCTGTGGCCTCTGCATGTGCAGAGTTTGTGCGTGTATTTTAGGGCGTATTTGCGCCGGCATATCATTAGTGCAAAATGTTTTGAGTAAAACATAGGCTATTAAAAGAAACTGTCGGAATGGCGGTATGTTAAAAAAAAAAAAACATACCGCCATTCCGACCATAGGAGGAAAAAAGTGTCGGAATGACGGGACGTTTGATAAAAAATTAAGATGTCGGAATGGCAGCATGTAACCGGGGGTCCCTGTCCATGTCCCAAAGTGTCAGTAGAGGAAGGAGGCATGATGCTCCGCTGTGCTCCCGAATCCACTAGAAAATGTTGTCCTGATGCGCTGTCCTCAATGAAAAGCAGCCTATCATCGTTGCCGGAACACACAGCTGCTAGTGAGCGCCGGCCTTCTCGTTTCCCGGCTGCTGAAAGGAACACGATGAGACACAACGCCGGGCCTTCACTCCTAAGAGGTGGTGATAGAAACACAGACTGCTCTCCCTGTTTCAGTGCTCCGTGACAGCAGCCACTTCCACAGAGTTGTCATTATCATGCATGCATGGCAACAGGGCGTGCACTGAGAACTGTCTGGATGTTCCGCTTCTTCAGCCAAACGCCTGTAATCGTTAGTGTGGATCAGGGGAGAGTTGGCCAGGACTGTGCGTACAGGAGGTGGAAGCTGGCGCAGGAACAAGTGGGTGAAAAAGCATCACCAGAGCCAAGCAGTGCCAACATATTCTCCATCAGTTCAGAAAGTCTGCTGTCCCCCAATCCAGTCAGAGACAAGAGATGATCGGCCCGCTCCATATCTGAGAGTTGATACAGTTGCAGCAACTCCTTCTTCAGTGCTGCATACTTGTCGGCTTGAGGTGGGTGCCGAAGCAGTCCCATTAACCTGGTGGTGGCCAACTCCAAAGCTGCGACGATGTGAAATTACTTTGTGTCATCCATGGTTATGCCACGCAGATGAAACTAAGCTTCGACATGCTGGATCCAAGGCTCTGGGTTGTGCTGCCAAAAGTCTGTTAGCTTAATATTAGCTGTGAAAACAGGTGCTGTCACAGCGGCGAAAGACGAGGTTGCCTCTACCAACATATTTCAATTGTCGGGGTCAACAATATGGAGTTTTGAAGAAAGAGGCGATGTTTCTGTAAGTCTCTGCTATTTATTCTTCTCCTTACTCCACGTAAAAGAAAACTAGAAATAGAACGTTATTTGTGTGTGCGTTCTAATTCACAAGTGTCACCACATGGTCAAAGTTACATATAATTGTTGTAACAATGTGGTCATCTCTGTCTCTTATTGAGAGATAAGAGGAGAAAACCTAGCGCAACATCATGCTGTTCATAGAGAAAGTAAGAAATATCCACTGCTCTGTACAGGCTGCTCTCACCCACAGTTCGTATGAAAACGTATGAAAAGATTTTTGTGTATAATCCTACAAATATCTGTCTACACGAGCGATGAATGCGCCTGCACAAAGCCTGAAGTCAGGGCTGACGTGCCTTTTATTCACAGAGGAAAATCAACATTTTTAATTCAATTAAATTAAATTCAATTCAATTTTATCTATATAGCGCCAGATTACAATAATTGTCATCTCAAGGCACTTAAGTAATATAGTCTAATTCAAGCCAATTGGAATTCAATTAATTGTAACCATACTCCAATTAATTCAATGCATTTTAAACATTGTAATACATTGTTGAAAGCGAAAAATTTTACTTTTAATTTTTACAATCTTCCCTCATGGAATGTATGCAAGCTTTAGTTTGTTAGTTATTAACCTGTAAAATTTAAAAAGTTTCGAACGTTGCTATGGTGGTATAGTGTACGGGAATCCCTTCATCATCTTCACATCATCGCTAATAATAAACAACATTTGTAAAGCTATGAATGCAAAAGTTAAAACTGTATATCCAGATACGTATTGGCACAACAATATACTGAAGTCTTGGGACCATCCTGTCAGCCTGGGGAAAGGGATACAGTAGGTATAATTGGCCATATAAGGTCTTCAGAAAATATAATATGAAACTCACTGTAAATTATGGGGAAAACCGGGTCTAAACTGGTTCAAATTTCAAAGTCTGACAGTGTATTAAGCAGACATCAATATTTTGAACACATGTGGCCACTAACTACCCCTTGAAACATGTTAGAATCATTTCATCCAACTTGGTCTGAATAAAGGTCTGAGAAAGTATGGAGCAAAATGAAAATTAAACTTTGGTGTAGGACAAAAGTGACGACATCAACCTTGAACCTGAGACACTTTAGAAGGCTTACAGAGCAGCAACAAAATGGGCTACAGACTAGTTGTAAACAGTTTTGGAAAGCTTTTTACCTATACTACCATCACCTGTGGGACACCTGTAGGGGGCCCCACTAAGTAGGGTCAAAACCCAGAAAAAATGGGATTTCAACCCTTTAACTATAAGCGAGATCAAATCTGACCAAACAGATGTGCTTCCCAACCCCAAAATCTAGCATGAATCTGAAAGTTTCCTGGCCACAATTTCACATATTACAGGAAACACATTCGAAATACAAAACATATGGCGCTGCCCGCCACTGTGTATGGCAATTTAGTACATTTTGTAGTTTTTATATCTTGCTTCCGGGTTAGGGCCAGGGTTGTGAAATTAGGGTTTAAAAAATGTCTGCGCATTCTGCAACTCAAAAAGCTCTTTTTTTTAAAAAAAATTTCCCCCTTGTCCTGTTCAGCATTATGGCAGCAGAATTGTAGTCTGAATACCTTTTATGCCAAACAGATTTGCTTTGCCAAGGGAAGTTTTATAAATGCAAAGCTCCCCTTGATGCCCATTTATTTATTCTTGTTTACAATATATAACATGTAATAGAGCTGAACCGGACCGGGGGACAAGGAAAGAAGAAGAGTAAAGAAGAGGAAACAGAACAGAAAACAAAAACCAGACAACCAGCTGCTACACCTATAAAAAACAAAACAGACAACAATCCATGGCCTCTGAGGGGAATCCAGCCTTAGCGCCACCAGGAGCACCTGAAAGCAGACAAGCAGAGAAAAAACAAACACACAAACAAACAAAAACAAGCACAAGTAGCAGCAATCGCATACAACACAGCTGTGGATATAGATGACCTGAGACGACATGATAATACATCAACTGCTTAGTGACCATGCTACTGGACTAATGAATGTGTGTGTGTGTGTGTGTGTGTGTATGTGTGTGAACATGCAATACCCATGGAACAGGACCTACATGATAACCGTGCTTAGTTATGCATGTATAAGCGTACAGGGCCACAATCCACAGCCCCTCCAAGCAATCAGAAGTAGGCAGAGAGGGCCACAAGACCCAGGCCACCAGCAGCCCCCACGGAGCACAGAACCCAGGAAGCCCACCGCAGGGACAACCAACCATCCACCCAGAAGACTGCAGAGGAAGCCCCCGGACAGAGCCCCCATAAGCATAGGGCAGAGGTCCCCCGGGAGCCAGGGGCAACAGCCCACTGACCCCGCCAGGCCCCAGCCACCCAGACATGGGCCGTTCACAGGACCTGGGCCCCAGGAGCCTGAGCGCCCCCAAACCCCCCGGCAGAGGCCCCACCCAATACCCGAGAGGGCCAAGCGCCCCAGACAGCCACACAGTGGGTCAGCGCCTGCCCCAGCGCCCCTGGCCAAGTGCCCTGGGAGTCAAGACGTGCCCACAGGTGGGTGAAGTCGCGAGCAGCGGGGAGAGGCAACGCCGCCCCCCCATCAGGAGAAGCACAAGCAGGCCAGGCGACAGCAAGTCCCAGATCCAGGCCCAATCATCACCACACACACTTTCACGTCCCATACATCCACACGTCCTCCCTCCCTCGACTCCGCTGGGGTGTAGCGCAGCGGGCACACCAGGGGGCCAGCAGCCTCCCAGCCACCACAGACCCCGAACCAGCAGAACAATTAATTAATCCTCCTGGCCTCTCCCGCCCCGAGCAGGAACCAGGAAGCAGGGGTGTGAGAAGACCCCTCCCCTCACCCTTCTGGCTCTTCAATATTTTCTAATAGTGAGCGATTAAAATTGAGGGGCAGCCAAACTTGTAGAACTGGGAGCGCGGCCCCTGGGCAGCCTACATACCTAAAGAGCCCCGCCCACCAGATGCCACTCAGTGTAACCACCCCCCAAGACCTAATGTGTGTGTGTGAGTGTGTTTGATAAGTAGTGATGTCTAAGGTGTAATTAAAACAGGGGCGGGGAACTGCAGAGTGCAGCCAAGGGGACCACCTAAGTGGCCCCATCCACTACACCCCACAGAACACACACACCCCCAAAACCCTTCATGTGTGAGTGTGTGCTGTGTACAGGAGCCAGAAGGGAGAGGGGTATGGGGATATAGACTGGGGGAGAGTAGCTCCCCCGGAGAGGGCAGCCAGAGACTGGCTGCAATAGGCATCCCCGCTACCTGGGACCCAACACAGGGCAGGAGGGCCTGATGTCCACCAGGCTCGGGGCCTGCAGCGACCATATTCCGGGAGCTACTGTACCCCCAGAAGGCACCCATCCCGCCCCACCCCACCCCACCCCAGAGGACCTCTACAAAAAACAAACAAACAACAAAAAAAAACAAAAAAACAAACAAACCACCCGGTCACACCAGTTGCAGCAGCCCGGGCCTGAGACCCATCATCACCCAGCCCCCCCCAGGCAACAAGCCCGGCACCAGAACCTGCACCAACACACCCGTACTGTGGTGTGTCCAGGGCAACCCAGTCCCCCCAGGCACAGGCTTGATGATGAGCTGATCATTTGAATCAGGTGTGGTGAAGGAGGGAAACATTGAAAACGTGCAGGGCAGTGGGTCATGAGGACCGGAATTGAGAAACACTGCACTAGCCAAAAGGTCAGGTGATCCAAAAATACAGGAGATACGTTTTAGGTGACAAATTTGGGAGATGTGATTTTTCCAGACTCCTCCACCAATTAGATGCCTTCCTAAGTTTGCTTCTTCATTAAAAATAACCAGGCGCCCATGCCAGTATGTTTTAGCTTAAAGCATCATGATGATGATGATCTATCTAATAAAGTTGTTCTGTTGATCTGCAGCTGTTGTAGCAGCCGTCTTGGTTTCACTAAACATTGACCTCAGTCCAGCAAAGAAAGAAAGAAGCAGCCGTCTGAATCTGAAATCACTGCTGTGTCCATATTGCATGTAGGCTTTTCAGAGTAGGAAATGAGAGGAACAGCAGGAGAGGGTGGAGAAAGAGGAGAAGGGGCGGTTTGTCATAGGAGTCATCAGTAACTGTCGCCACTGTGCTGCAGGCTTAATTAACTGCTTGCTCGTTAGCACTGCTGCCCCCTTTTCTCTCCCACCCTCTCTACTCTCTGGCTGCTCCGAATAGAATCGGCTGATTATTCTGTGCTCCAGTCGCAGCCAATTACAGGCTCCAAATGGAACAACATTAATCAAATCTTTAGTATGGTGGCAAACTTAGAGGTATCAGATTGCAGAGGGGCGCCAAACTAATATGTCATTGTCATTGGCAGTAGCGCAGGCATTTAGCAGCTTGCATTATGGAGGCGCGTGAGACAGGCTATTGCCTGGATGTAATATGGAGGCTGATCTGGAAACCATTAGCATGACATGGCAACTGGAATGCAAACCCTGTCCTCACTTCAAACTCATTTTTTATCCACCCTTCTTTCTCTGTTCTTTCTTCTCAGCCATCAGACAAGTGAGAAGCAGAGAAAGATAAACTGGGGTTGGAAGGGTGCAAAGTGGATGAATACAGCAAAGGAAACATGTCAGGGCAATGAGAGGTGAACAGCAGGAAATGTAGGGGACAATGAAGGGAAACCATCAAGTTAAAAAAATAAATATAAAGAAAAAAAAGAACATTTTCAGCCAGTAAAGCTGATGTAGGCTTTGGTGCATGAACACCCCAAACTTATGTTGCAATTAACACAGTACACACAGCACTAACACAGAGTACTACAGCCCTGGATCTGGAGCAGGAACAGGACCCACACATCGGTCCATGACACAGCAAAGTGTCTTGCCACCTCACTGGCTTCCCAGGGCTTGGTCCAACCATCAAGCCACAGTCGGAGCCAGGCTGAGGACACAGCAGTATAATGGCCTCATTAGGACAAATGATTAAAGCTCAACTGAAATGTGCTAAATGCCTGTGTCACTGAAGTGGCCTTTAAACGGGCATAAATAAACAAGAGTTATGCTGAAGGTTTGGGTGTGCACCCTGGCAGCACAATAAATTACAGGGTAATGATATTAAAAGCACAGAGTCGTTAAGATGCCAAGTGGAGATGCCATAAATCCAGTTGCGGGCTCCCACTGGCTGTCCCCACGCTGAGTAATTAAAGCAGATTTATGAGGTGCATTACATCAGTGGTAGATAGTTCATATATCGGCCCCTTTTATTGGACAGCCTGACAGGCGCCAAAAAATATTGTTTCGAGTTCCCCTGGCCCCTGGCAGCTGAGAGGCCTCTCCCAGCACTCCATCTTTTGTTGTGTCAGTCTGGCATGGTTGTGATCGATGGGCCGATCCACTCCTCTGTTGATTCCTTCGCTAGTGCTGACCCCCCCCATCCTTCCTCAATGGGAGACTAGTGACGCTACCAAATAGCTTTATCTTCACTCGGCAGCCCTGTTTCTGTTCTTCTCACAAACAAAGAGAAAGAGAAACAAGCATGAATCCTGCGATGGACAGCACATGTGAGAGGAAGAAGAGAAAGCAAAAGAGTGAAGAGTGTCAGGAAATTGCAGTCCGAAATGCAAAGAGTCGTATTCTTGTTATACATCCAAAATATATCTTTTAGGGTTAGATGAACAAGTGTAACTGACAGCAAAGCAGACAGACAGCCTGTGATTAACTGCTGTATATAAAGCTCTTTTGTCAACATATTGAGTCACAATGTAGAGCTATAAAGACATTAAAAACAGTTTGGCATAGGGCAGCTTTGTGTTAGTGGCTTCTCAACGCGACACTGGAATCTTTAAGACACTTCATCGGCTCAGACAAAAAGGATTTTAACTCCATCCATGACTTTTCTCTTAGTTTGCAATAAGTGTGACTTGATTCCCACCACATGCATTCATTTAAATGCAATGCAAATCTCTTCAGGTGGCTGTTAAAATCAAATCAAATTTATTTATATAGCCCTTTACAATAGCCCAAAGGTACCCAAAGTCCTTTACAATAAAGCCATAAAACAACAAAAACAATACATAAAAACACAATTTGAAAAAGTGCTGTAGTGCTGCAACACTGTAGGGTATTAAAAGCCACAACTGCGAAGAGTTAAAATCTCTGACAGTTAAGAGGGGGCCAAGCCATTCATGGCGTTAAAAACAAACAACAGAAGTTTAAAATCAATTCTAAAACGGACTGGAAGCCAGTGGAGTCATGGCAGCAGAGGAGTTATGTGTTCGCGTCAGGACGTGCTTGTTAAAAATCAGGCAGCAGCGTTCTGCACAAGTTGGAGACGTGAGATTGAGGACTGGCTGAGGCCAACATAAAGGGCATTGCAGTAGTCCAGTTTGGTGCTGATAAAAGCATATATTGCCTTCTCGAGATCATGCCGACTAAGAAAAGGCTTCACTTTGGCCAAGAGACGGAGCTGAAAAAAGCTTGAAAAAGAATTGGTTAAAAGGAAAAGTGTCACAATGAAATAACTTCATGAGACATATGGGATGTAATTTGTTGAAATTAGCCATGTTTCCATTGCCTTTAGATGAAAGAAAAGAAAAAATATATCACCGGTTGGCGCCAAGGTCTGTCAAGAAACAATTTTTCTTATGTATGCAATTTAATCTTGCAATTTTTCTTATGCTTAGGTGCAAGTGATGGTCAGTGTGTCCTTCACCACCCCTATTTGATCATCTAATCTAACAAGCTTTATTGATTAAAAAACCTTAATTTAGTCAGAGAGGACTAGAATCACCGACAGTGGAACACAAAAGGACAGGACAGATAAAGAGAAGAGAGACAGAAGACAGACAATGACAGATGTGTGTGTAGTGTGGTGTAAAGTGTACTGTGCGGGACTGTTTTCTTCATCCCGCTCCCACTAAATTTCTGACCATTACCGCTCGCACCCGCAACATGTGTGTTACACCCGCTCCCGCAAAACTTTGAGAATTTATGCCCGCACAATAATAGAATGGTAAATGGACTTGTACTTGTATAGCGCTTTTCTAGTCTAACTGACCACTCAAAGCGCTTCACTACATGAAGCGCTTGACCTAAGGACCTCTAACAGAAGCTGACCAGAGGAGGGCAAGGCTCTGCCACAACTTTGTGGAGAAACTTCTCCAAATGTCAGACTTGCCTTGCTTTGTCTAACCAAAATAACAAGTCTATAGATGCGCTATAGTCTCTCTAGTGTTGAATAGCGTCTAACAGACACTCACGGCTTTGCATCAGCAGTTGCGTTAGACTAAATGTCCCCAGTAAACAATGACGAGTGGGAACTAATGAGCCAAATAATGACGCCTGGAGGCCACCTACTGTTAGGAATTTTTCAGGCAAGTAGCTCACATAGAAAAGCACAATTGGCTTGAAACTTGGAAATGCCTTCAGGGTTCACAAAAAAAATCCGACAGACAGTTGCGACAGGCTGATTACAGCCGATTACAACCACACATTCACAGAATGGTCAAATGATCATATATGTGGCCTTTTTTTGGGATTATTGATCGCACATTTTACACAGGGCAAAATTATCATAGAAATACAATAATTATCGTAAACGATCCCACAGTGGAGTTTTTTTTGGCCGCCCGCAGGAAAGTTCTTATCGCCCTGTCCGCGAGATTTGCAGCCCTCTACTGTGGTACGTATAGAAGAATGTTGGAAGTTTGTGTTGTGCTCCGTAGCCGCCTGAAATAAAGCCAGCCAGCAGTCAGACATAAAGCAGTGATATTGACCTTTAACACTTACTCAGCATCAATCAGTGACCACAACCAGTGACAGGCTGGATCACAGCTGGTGCTGGTGTGTTGGGCCAGTGCTATGAGCTGATTCTATTCTCCTCTTGTGGATGTCCACCGATGTTGTTTTTTCTTTTCCTCAAAGAGCTTTGCTTTCGATTTGCACAAATACTTCCTGTACTGAATCCCATCCACTAGCATCACACTCCAAATCACCACCATCTGGCAATACTATGAAGCCTAATTTCCTTGGTTCAAACCTATTAATGGAAACATGTCTGATTCACATTTATTTATTGTGTCTTTTCAAAAGATCACTTGAGATTTGTTTCGCTAGAGAATGGGAACCATTTTGTTGAAGCTTTTCAGTTGGGAGCTTACATTTACACAACTTGAGAAAATCTACAACAAGGAGTAATAACCAGCATTCTTTTTTTCTCATACACATTAACAGCTTTCGTACAAATGCAGCCAAGTGTAGGCTGCACAAAAATGTCCATGTTCTTACAAGCATTTGGGGTGAAGAAGAAACTAGAATCACTTGCAAAAAGAATAAAGGGCAAAGATCTTGCAACAACTGGAATAATTGGACCATAAAACTTGGAAAGCATTAGGATCTTCAACAATTCCTGGCCACTGACTGGTGTGTATTTCCTATGATTACATAGTTTGTAAATCATGACCATACATTTAATTGTTCATCTGCACAAAGTCTTTAAGTTCCTGGCTGTTCAGTTCCTGGAATGAGAAATGGGACACTGGAATGAGATCTAAATGGGAAGCTGCTGCCAGTAAAATGCAGAAAAAGGGTAAAAACAAAATTCATTGTGTGAATAAATACATATCACTCAACAAATATAAAATCATGGGCCGAGGTCAGCTTTACAATTATACCTACTTATAACTTATTACTCAACTTGCGCTCCTTGACAACCCTCCAAACACCCATACTGGATGTAGAGTAGTGTATTGGTAACAAATAGTAAGTGGCAAACACTGCATTTCTGCCAAACATATTCCCATAAAAAACCCATATATACACATTTACATAGCTGTACATGCTGTAATAGCTCAATAGTTATAACCTTCTGTATATCTCAATAAAATCACTGTGCTTTTTAACTGCTGATGAACCTAAAATGCCCCAACAGGAAACACACTCCAGAGCCAGACAACTTAATTGGTTTGGCTGCATGTAATTTTAATAGCTCCTGTAATTAGGTTGGTTATTATAAAGAATTTAGTCATAAATCCCATGAAACAGAGTTACATATACATTTCCTGTCATTAAAGAATGTTGTTCTAGTGCTGCAAGTGTGCCTCTAAGGGTCACATGGAGGAAAGGTCTGAGCAGAGACAGCGGAGATGGAGAATAAAAGAACTCAAGTCATTGATGTTAATGATCTTGGACACTTTTATTATCATTATTAATTAGTGCTTTTCAAGCAACAGATTTAAATCAATAAAGGGGAGTGAAACAAATTTCAGCGGCACCTCGAATCAATTTGTGTTTTTCTATCTGTCTGTATCAATGCCAGTAAAATAAACCCACTATCATGGACCAGGCATGTCCAAAGACCAGTTTGATTTCCAATTGATAGGACGAGGGCCTACAGATCATTTGCCATTATTTTTGTGTTTCATAAATGTTTCCCCCTTAGATGTTTCTCTTCCTTCCAAGCAGTCCTAAACACATGTAACATATGAGAAATGCTTCACACCTGTGCGTTCACAAAAGTTTACAGTTACAAGATGCTAGAAACATGCAGCAGTAAAACAGGCAGGAGGAGGTTTACCACAATAAATGAAAAAAAAAACACTACAGTCTCATGGGTTTATATGGGCACTTATACTTTGCACATGTATAGATAAGCATTCCTTCCTGCTGTGTGTGCCCTTTTCTCCACAGGTTCCACCCAGAGCACCCCTATAAGCGCTAGTGCCAGTTAGAAACCCATATCTTTGTCCCCCTACATTAACTGCAGTAACAAATGTTCCACCCTGAACTCAATAGGGGTGCATCTATGTGTGTGTGTGTGTGTGAAAGAGATGGTAGAACACCTGCTTTGTCCTTTACAATAATAGACCAGGGTCCTGTTATTTAAAAGGTAGAATCTCCTTTATTAATTTAAAAATTTGCTGATGAGTTAATTCATCAACAGTGGGGTATGCAAAGGAAGTGTGCTTGAACTCCTCTTTCGTTACTACTCAGTTGAGAAAAGAAACATGCAGGTGGTTTGTATATAAAATGCATATTATTGAGAATGTTTGAGTGCCTTGTTTGGCTGTTCTTCAGTTACTCTACATTTCAGCTGTAGGGGGATTGAGAGGGATGCGAAACTCTATTTCCAAGTATCATTATTTATTATTGGTTGCTTGTCTAAATTGCTCTTATGAACGACACATCAACCTGAAAATAGGGAAAGAACATTTCCCAATTGATGATGTTTCCAACAAAAATAAAATACATTGTCACTAAGTTAAAAATGCACGTTTTAGCTCTGTTGCAGATGCAGGTTTCCCTACTTTTAGTGTTTTTTTTTTTTTAAATAATTGCTTATACATGCATGAAACTATAGCTTTGACATTGTCCAAGTGTTTCACTGTCCACTGCATAAATCTGTGCCTGTGATGGAGCTGGACAGCAGACAATATAGTTTGATCAGTATATGTGTGTCTATCTAGCAAACTGAGCTTAGTTTTGCTTAGAGAACAGTATTTTGTGTAATCTGGTAATTTTATTGGAGAGACAGATTCAACAGACGTGTGTTTGAAAAGCAACGTGTCTCTGTCCCTGTCTGCGTCTGAGCAGGCGAAGAATGAGAATGAGAGCAAACAGCAGTGTGCAGCCAAGAGTAGCACAGCCACTCCATCACCGTGATAGGCCTTGTCATCTTTCTCTCCTTCCTTTTTCCTACTCCTGCGTTCTCCTTCTTCCTCCCCTCCACTCTCCTCCTGATGGTAAGGGTGGGTTGTAAAGTTCACTCCTGCCTAATTTATCAACCACCCTCCCCTCTTAAGCCCTGTACAGTCATTAGCTGTGCACACTGGTGCTGCACGCCAGTCCATACCCTCCACTCATTTATTGTCTTTTTCAGCAAGGAAGCAGTGTTAATTAATTAAAGACTAAATTGCCCTGTGCCCCCAAGATATGTGGTGGGGCGACTTGGAGCTCGGTGGATTAAGGTGGGGTAAGGTGGTTGGATGTCTGAGTGCCAAAAAGAAGAGTTGGGTTTGGAGTTAAAAAGCCTTTCATCTGAATCCTCCCATAGTAGCATTGTCATTTGCAGTGATTTTATTTAGCATAAAATTGTTTTTTACAAAGTCTTTGAGTTATTTTGGTTCTATTGCTGACCAGTATGCCCTCAGTTAGTCCTAACAGGTGCTTCAGGATCAGTGCCCTTGTAAGGACACACTGTGGAGTACATTGGTTGTTTACTCTCTGAGTCAAGCAGCTGCATAGCACATTTATAATACACATAAGTACGCTACAGATGGATGTGGGTCCCCTCTCCACCACCACTCCCTGCCTTATGATTAATGAGCAGCACTTTGAGCCGCATGTGTTGCTGCCTCGCAGCTCTGACGTGTCTTTCCGGACTTGACATTTTGTATTCTCTGTGAAAAATGAGCTCCTTGGTGTCGTCTATTACAGTGTTCCACTGCTGGAGCTCTCCTGTGCATATTCCTGTTCGCTAAGCCTTATGCCATGGTTGTACTCCGTGTGGGTGTCCATGTCACTTTGTATCTAACTCACTTATCAAGACAGCTTTCCTATGAAAGGCCGAGGGAATGACTTGACGGTAATTGGGGACCATTACAAAGGGAGAGCAGTCAATAGAGGAAAACGTGACAGCCAAAGAAGGAAACATTTCTGAGCTCTTGTGGAGGACGAGCTACATGAGAAGCCCTGGCACAGCAGGAAAGTAGCCGTTTTTCTGCTGTGCAGGCAACATTGTTATGACAATGGTCTTGTAATCATTGTTCCCCTTCTGAAGTTATAGCTGTAATTTAGTCTGTCGAAGAATAGAGTCCATTGATCTGACAACGCAGGCCACAGCCAGTCGACTAAATCGACATACTTGTATTGGGTATACAAAAAAAGCTCTACTCAACAAAATGTGTGTTCATCTTCTCACAGACACACGCAGATTTGCTGTGCACAAAGACAAAGACACTCCTACTACTCAGCACTCTCTCAAGGGCACGTTTTCATAAAGCAGCATTGGAAAACAGCCATCTGATGGATTGGATCTGGAGACGGCAGCACAGGCAAATCCCCTAATGTGGCATAAATAAGCCTGCTGTGCTCCGATCGCTCTCCACAGACAATGTAAATTATATTGTCAGGCACAGTCACTTCCCAGGTTGCTGTGCAGCTAACAAGAGTCACCCGGCAAAGCTCCACAAGGACAGCAGGAGCCTCCAGTGGGAAAGGATGGTGGAATTTATTTATGCCCTTAATTTAAGTGGAAACCAACTGATATCTCTTAGACACAGATACTTGCATGTACCACATAAAAAGAGAAGCATTCACACATAGAACCACATGAATAGGTAGTGTGTATGTCTTTGATTTATTTCCCTTGCTCGTGGGAGCTCCCCGCCCTCCTCCTGTGGCTTTCAGCGAAGGTCGATGCAGCAGCTCGAAAGATGAACAGAGGTGATGCTGCTCTGCCATTTTAGAGCAAAGCTCCCTGCGTGTGTGCCGGAGGCCTGCAGATTCTCAGAGGGCTGAAAAACTCAACACTGAAGTCTGTGATTAATGCCAAGTGTGATACATTGACTTCCATCACTTCAGAACTTCCCCCAGCCTACCTTGGAATGATTCAAAGCCGAGCGAGAGATTTAATGTCAGTGTTACCCATGGTGGACTGCTCCTTGTCTCTGTCTTCTCTTCACACGGTCTTAACCAAAATTGTCCTTCCTGTTTCTTGCTCCCCGGGCAGCTGTTTTTTGTCTGGTTGGTTCCAAGAGTATGTCAAACCACAGCTGTTTGAGCCTCACCACATTTGAGTCCTCACAACAAGCCTTTGTTGCTAGGGAAGAATTCAATAAAGGCTGTCAAGTTTTCATTATTCAGCTTGAGTATTTCTGCCAGTTCTCGTAAAATGTACCAACACCTTGTAAAATGTAGCGAAGATGCTGTGATATGCAGATGACAAGCTGCTGTAGTTTCCTTAGAAATAGCATGCCCTATAGACAAAGCTATAAACAAATTGTAAAGGTTCTACAAACACACAGTTAAACAGATTAAACAGATTCATACACATGTGCTTCTCAGAAGCTGTGAGTCTAAACCTGCAATAGACTGTACAGCCTTTGCAACTATAAAGCCATAAGTGGACACATTTATAAGATGAAAAACAGATAAAATAAACAAATCTTTCACACACCCCTGTTCCCAGAAACACTGAAGCTCACACATCCTCCTTGCTCACAAGCTACCATGCATAGAAACAGCTTTGCCCTCTCTCTGTCAAACATTTCCTCCCATAGCCGGCTAAAAAAGTGTTTCCCAATGCTGACAGGGAGAATGGATGGCCTCCATTACGCCTGGCTACAAACACATTCCGCTAGGATGAAGGGGCCGTAAATTATCCTGCGAACTCACAGCCCAGGCCACAACCGAGCCAACAACCCCCCCACCCCACGCACTTCTAATGGGGTTGGCCCATCCACAGCTTGCACGACACTGAATTACACCACTCGTATTCAAACATACACTGTCACCTTTGTGTATATACAGTATGTGTGTCTATGTTACTGAAATGGAGCAGACTTGTTGAATGAACCACCTGGGGATAAGTCCTTGAACCCATCATCTGAATAAGTTAGATTTAACAAAGACATGCACTGTAATAAATAGCAGCATGGTTACTGTCTTGTGACTGGGCACAACCAACTTCTGTTACATTACAGAATAAAAAATGTGTGGCAGCCTGTGCACTGACAGGTCTAATGATGTGAAGCTGGAGGGTGTAACTGTAGAAACATCAGCAGCATGTCGGGTCAAATTCAGTTCATATGACACAAGTGTTGTTGGCAGCTGGTAAACCATCAAATAGGCCGAGACATTGCCCTGTGGCGTGGTGAAATGCTAAGTGTTTGTGTGTAAATCATTACATGCAAATGGTAAAATGTCAGACAACATTGTGTTCCCACAAGGTAGAGCTTGTTCTTTTTGTGTGACAGTCCCTTCTCAGTCTCACCCTGCAGCAATGATAGGAATCTAGGTCCTCCCTTTTGGCAGTTGACAACAAAACACCAAAAGGAGAAAACATCCAACTGTAACCACTTCTCTGTCTTTTTACTGGTTAAATTTCATCCGCACGTTGGTCTCTGCTGGGAAATTCCTGAGAGGCCTGTTTTAACTAAAGTTGGGGAGTTTTTTTTTCTAAGTTTAAAAAAGTGTGTTTGGACTCAAAGGTGTAATGTACAAGGTGTATAAATGTCTAAATAATTTCTTTTCTACTACAGCAGATGAAATATTCTGTCATATATGTCTATAATTTATTGTCTTTCACTCAGAAAATATGACTTGGACAAATTTAGATAAAGATTAGTTTACCCAAATATCTTTCAGTGGAACTAATAGCCTTTTCCTAGAAATGGATTTGTCAGTGTAACAGGAAAACTATGTAATGGCTTGTTGGGGGTCTAGCAGCGAAGCTACAGACACCCATTGTTATTGTAGCTTTTCTTATTATTATCATTCTACTTTCCACTGCAATTGAAGTCTATGGCAGCCCCATGAACGTTTTGAAATTTGACACATGTATTCAGAACAGTCCCGTTAGCAAAGTCAAGAATTTTCAAAACTTTTTACCATAGTGTTCATGGGGCTGCCATGGACTTCAATTGCTGTGGAAAGTAGAATAATGATAATAGATATAGCTGCAAGCAGCGATGGGGGGCCCGAGCAGCATAGCAGCAGAGCAGGCAAGCCTATGGCTGCTCAGGAAGGCGTCATAAGTCCATACCAAGTTTGGCATCGATATATCAATGCATCGCAGAGATATGGCTTCACATCCTGCCATAGGCTTGCCTGCTATGCTGCCCCCCCCCCCCCCCCCCCGCTACTAGACAGAGTCAAGTTGAAAGATTGAAAGTGGGTCTACACTGCACAATTCAAAGTAAATATGTATATATGAATTAGAGTAGTTTTATTATATTTTATTGAGTTATAGCACCTTACATTTATAAGGATATACACAAAAATCTCACAACAACAACAAATGAAAACTCTCTGAATGGCTTACATTTCTGACAAGCCATTGCAAAGATTCATATTACTACAGCATAGTGGATCCTTACTTGAACCATGCAACTTAACAGAATTACCCCTCCTCTCCTTGGCTGGCCTCATACCATGGGGCTACCAGCTGCAGGGTCCCGCCTGAAGTGGATTGGGCTCTGGTGACAGGTCACATTATACCTGGGTGCTGACAGGGGGAAAGGGGTCAGCCATGGTCTCAGGGCTAAGATGGGACAGCAGAGGTGACAGGAGTGTGAGGAGGAGGTATGAGGAGGAATGGAAATCCTTTCATCAGAGCTTTTCTTGAGTGACAGGCAGCACAGCTGTGACACTGATGGTTGCATACCAGTACAAGTGGGCTTGAGTCCACACAGACAGGGCTGGAAAGAGTACCACAGGAATGTGGTGGAGGGGAGACCTGACAGCCAAAATTCTGTTTACCCATCATTTAAATTGCTGAAAAGGTTTGACCACCTTATAAAGCTGACAAACACCATCACACATAATCATAACGTTAAAGTGTTATAGTAAGAAAACAGGGCCTTTCACAGGAAAACTCATGAATATTGTTTTTCTTTTTTGTCCACGTTTCATGCATAAATTGTAGCTTCAGTAAAAACTTTGTAACTGATTGAAGAGGAAATTATTAGATTATATATTACACACATGCTCAAAGTAAGTTAAAAAAGAACATTTAGTCATTCTACTATATGCTAAGTAAATACAGATGAACATCTTTCATGAAAAATATAGTATGTATTAGCTTATTCAAAAGCTTGTGCTAACTAACAGCACGGTTTTTGCTAGATTCTTAGCTTTTCAACTAGCCAGAAATGTATCTCGATTGTACCATTCTTTTTTCAATTCTAATTTGGCATATCACATCTAATAGCAACCCTTGCTTGGTGGTGTGTTGTACTTTTCCCCTTTTGTGTGTTAATTTTGACTGACTTCACACTTCAGTGCTCAAAAATTGCAGCTGGCTTTGGTAGCAAACACAGCTGTGTTCATCTTCAACTGTCTTTCCAGCGTAAACTGATACAAATATTTCCTCTCCATGTGCACTCTTATCAGCGCTTGACCCAGTTTCACGAACACCCCTTCTCTTTTATCTACATGCAAACAACCTGCAACTGTCAGTGTAAATTTAATGATATACATGTATATAATTAAAAGTACTAACGTGACTCCCACAGTGGAATGTCACTCACTTGAGGCCATGGTCAATTGGCCTTTCAGTAAATTCTACTAAGCAAACTTTTCACTGTCCAACATGACAAGAGAGGATTTTGTAAAAGTCATATTACAAACCCAACAAAACCTTTTGATCACAACTTCTACTATGTTCGTTGGAGAATGTCCAACAACAAGCTTCTGGTAAGCATCCTAACATCAGTGTCTCAGACTGTACCCATGAGGTTTCAGGTACTTCTTTCTTAAGTTTTTCAAGTCTAATTGTTGTCCTCATATGCTCACATTTGTGGCTCATGTTACCAAACCTATTGTACTCTGTGTACTGTGTCTTCTCTTTACCTCCCTAGCCTGTGGCATTGAGACTTCCCAAGCAAAGCCATCCCTTTCCTGTCAACACCTTTGCCCTATTTACCCATGCACCCATTTACCCCCTGTAAAATAAGTAGCAGGTTTATTGGGCTGTGGTTAAACAATTTACCCCTCCTGAATCTGAAGCCAGAACACAGACACAACCAGTTCCCCACTTGCTAGACTCTGCTGACACAGCTAATGTGTATTTGAAAGTGTGAGTTTGCTCTAGGTGTGCAAACCAAGATGGCCAGTTGGCCATCAACGTAAAGACAACAAGAATAAAATATTTAATTAATTATTGTTAATTCTGTCTTTTGATGAGAACAATTAACAAAAGCCATCCATCTATCCACCCATCCATTATCCTCCACTTATTGGAGGTCGGGTCGCTGAGACAACAGGACCAGGAGAGAAAACCAGACATCCCTCTCCTCAGCGATCAAGCCAGATGGGATATGTAATCTCCTCAGTGTGTTCTGGGTCTGCCCTGGGGCCACTTGCATGTGCCCTGGTTGGAGGCATTTTGGGGATCTGATTAGGATGACTTTTGCTAGCCTCCCCTTGGATATCTTTTGGGCATGTCCAACTTTTGAGAGGCCCTAGGGCAACTAACAACATACTCTATTACTCTATTATTGAATGATTGATGAATAGACAAAAAATTAATTAATAAATATATAAAAAAACAAGCAGCCATTATAAATGAAAAAGGAGGAGTGAGCAGGAATGACCTTCTGTGCCAGCACTTACAGCAGGGGAGCTAAAGAAGCTTCTGATTTTAAAAATTATGATTAAAATGATGCATTTCACAAATTTTACAAACACACTTATTACCATTATCTTAAGTACTACTATTATTTTCAAAATTGCTACTACATAGTGACAGTGTTAGCACAAAGGTAGCATTCATAGAAGCATATGTGTGTTTCTTTTATTATTGTGATAATTATTAATGATAATAATATAATTTAGATCATTATTATTTCTACTGTTATTTTCTTTTTCCACACACAAACATACACTTACACACATTCAAGAGTCACTTTTATCTCTTTGGTTCAAGTACTATTAGTTTTTTTTAATTAACGTTAACATTTCTCTGTTCTTTGTATTTGTTTTGTTTGCATTTGTCTTTTCTGTTGTTGGAGTTTTGTAAAATTCTTCCCTCTCTGTCTTGCCTCCCTATTGTCACGTGTGTTATTGTCGCTTCTCACAAAAGAAAAGATGCAATACAACAATACACAGCTTTAACTCACATTATCAGTCCATAGTCTTATCATGAAATATGTCAAATTGAAATGGAGTACAAAAATTCTCACTATGTTTATCTCATGACCAAAAGGTATCCGTTGGGTGGTCTTGTTCTGATGTATATCATGGATGCTATATTTGGATCTAAGCAGATGTGAGATGTGAGTCAACATCTTGGGCAAAACTTCCCCTCCCCAAAATGGGCCCATTGGTCATATGTTCACACAGGCAGATATGACCTATTATTAGGTTAAAATAAAATGCAACCTCCGGTAGTCGTCAGAGCAACTCAACGTGAAGTGTAAAAATAGCTTCAATGCGGGTGATGGTCATATTATAAAAAAATGTGTATTTTAGCCCTTACTAGAATTGTTTTCTAAGCATACCCAAGAAATTTTGATTTCTAACCCTAATCAAGTGATGTTATTGCCTAAAGACAACCGGGATGTGATAAACCTTCTTTGTGTGCACCACTGTAATTACAGTTAAGAAATAAAGTATTTCATATCTAACCATGGCTGTCTTCTAACTGTAACCAAGTGATATTTTTGTCTAAATCCAGCCAGTAAGTGACAAAAGTGTTTTTATACTCAACAGACCATAACTCTGAAGTGAAAAATCCTTTGATACATGTTGGTCTCAATCTCGCATCACATGGAGGTGTATGATTGATACATAAACAAAAAAACAGAAAATAACATCTGCTCTAATGTTGAAACACTTATATTAGTTGTATTTCCCTTCTTCTGCTTTTTGCTGCCTACATGGGTCATATTTAAAGGTATGAACAAACGCCCTATATGGTCGTTTTGATTGGAGGAAATGTTGGTTTGGGCTCATAATCTTGTCTCTTTAGCCATTCATAAGACATTTTTCATGGTGTGACAAGGAGCTTTGTTCTGTTGATGGAGGATGCTTTTGTTCCC
This sequence comes from Leuresthes tenuis, assembly GCF_036924035.1. Classification (NCBI taxonomy): domain Eukaryota; kingdom Metazoa; phylum Chordata; class Actinopteri; order Atheriniformes; family Atherinopsidae; genus Leuresthes; species Leuresthes tenuis. The sequence goes on along the minus strand of NW_027325360.1, from coordinate 27,266,264 downwards.
ATTGTGGATGTGAGTGCTTTACAGTAATATTTAAGTGGGTGGTACTTAAAAGGTAATATCCACATGTATGACAGGACCCAAGAATTCAAAGCAAAACACTGAATTGTTATGATGAATGTTATGATGTTGATCACTTGGCAGGTGATTTTGATGTTTTGTTGGACTGATGTACATAAATACGATTTTAGAGTAAAGATTTTTAGGAGAATAAATAAAAGAACAAAAGTTAATACTACTATACTTTAGCATGTTGTCTGAGCTGTTTCATGTGTCTTTGTGTTTGAGGTGTCCTGCAGCAAGGAGTCAAGCAGAGAGGTGTTGATGCGGATTCTCTGTGACTGCCTGGTCACAACTGGAGCCACTCTGCTGTCCTTTCACTATCAAGACCTGAACCTCACCCACTGGATAGACATAGTTCAAAATACATAACTGATTTTGACAGCAAAAATCATAACACAGATGTAAGTCTCTGCAGTCTTTTCATTTCTTGAATCAAAGCTCAGAGAGGTTGACCTCCAGCTGTACTCTGTTTCTTTCTCACTGGTCCTCTACAAATGTTACTCTTGAACACAGTGCCATCATTTGACAAGTTCACCATGAAGACAGGGTAGTCAACACCCCCTGCTCACATGATATTTGTGCAGTCTCATCTTGCTGGACTTGCTGTGGCTTCACTAATGACCACACACACATTCATAAATCAATGTGGGGCTGAAATCATCGAGCTATTTGGGTATGTCAGTGCGATGTGCAGCGCAGTTTGTTGTCTCGCCAGGCGAGATTACATCAAACAGACAGGCCTCTTCATGGAGGTCTGGGCTCTCTCTCTCTCTCTCTCTCTCTCTCTCACACACACACACACACACACATACACACTCAGCACTGCAGGTAATTAGAAGCTGGAGACCTTCCATCAAACACAAACTCACCCTCTTGACTCCACAAATATTGATAAAGAGCCCACAGTGATTGTGATTCAAGAGCAACCACGCAGAAAAAGTGTCTCCATCAAGGTGTTGTTTGCCTTATTTAGTTTCAAACAAACACATCTATGAATACACCACCCCTACTGCATGTTCACAGGCAGATAAAAGCCTAAAGGTACAGTATTTTTGTGCAGGAGGATATATTCATATTCACAATGCAAACAGACTGGGTTCAAAACAAAGGCAACTAAGTATTTGGGTGAAGCCAAGCAAGATGCGTGAGTGTCAGTCAGGGCAGATCTTCCTGTTCATCTGATCACCTAAGTATGTTTGTGTATGTGGTAAGCTGGAGTCTTTCCAGGCCATCACTCACGCTTTACCCAAGGAGAGGGCGTCGGACAGGTTTTATTAAAACTCTGTCAGAGAGTGTGTTTATACTTGTGTGTGTGTGATTTTGTGTGTATGTGCGTGCATTTGCCGTAGGCTTCGAAGAGATATCATCTCTCTCTTGACATGTTCTTTCATCTTTCCTTTTTCTTCTTGACAGACACAATTTTGGTTGCCAGTCATCTCTTTTTTCTTTTCTCAGGCCTTTCCACAAGGCTAACTTAATACATTGTAATGTGTGCAGCAGCGCTTGAGTTGTTCTCTGTGTAATGCCCTTTCAATCACATCATCAGCAAAACCAATATGAAAAGGTAATGCAAGTGAATCAGAAAATTGGATTGAATTTTAAGCCTCTTCTTATACATTATTTACATTGCTGTATAGACTGTGGACAGAGTAATAAGATAATTATTGAGTGCTATAAATCGCCCTCTTGTTCACAATGTCCCGGATCAAAAAATTCAGCGAAGACTTAGGACGCTGTTCCGTGTTAATAAACAGTTGAGTCTTTTGTTAGATGGAGTGAACATCTCCTATTAGCTCAATCTGTGAAAATAAAACACCATTTTGAAAACACCCTTACAGTCACATTTAAATACAACAAAACAAAAAAATGTTTTACAGTCATTTTTTATGACACTGTTTGCAACATGCTAGGCTAAACAGCTACATTTATCAAATTTGTCCAGGAAATTATTTTCCAGGATCCAGTTATTTATACTTCTAAAGCAATTGTAAACCCAGAAGCTAAAACTGCTGGTTTATGTCCAGCCTTCTACATCAATGAGTCAAAAACACCCATAGCTAGTTAATTAGCTAAGCATTTCTGTGCTTGCTAACAGTGAATCACAGGAATGTGTCTGTATTATCCCCAGCTAAATATTCAGTCTCCATGATGAATTACACCTCAATTAAGTTCCAGTGACATATTTCAATAAATTAATTTTTTGGAGCAAGGTTAAAAACTGGGATGATTTTATTTGAATCTGAACTAGGGCTAACTCAACCTTAACCTCATAGCTGCTATGATGCTATGCTTACCCCTTTCATGAGTTCCCACAATAGCCCATGTCATATTACGCAAACAAGAAGGTTTCCGTTTGGGCAACAGACTTTGTAAAAATCTGCCAATTTCCACTCTTCCACCTGGGCTTCTATGCACTCAACTGCCATTAGCCATATGTCATCAGTGCAGCTTCCCTTCTCATGCATTAATTTTCTTTTCTGAACAGTCAGATAGAGTAATCTCTCTCTGATTAATGCAGATACGACATGTTGAAAAATCTCCACCTAAGGAGCTATTTAGCTTCTAGCGAATTAATGATATACTGGCTGTGTTTGGTCCCGAGTAAGCTGTAATTGTAGAATATTCCCTGATGACAAACTGAGACTGCTTGCATTAGCTTTGGTTTGGAGTATTTCTAAGAGGCATCTGTTTTCAGAACCAAGAGCATGTTTTAATGTGTAATACGAGTATGATTTTAAGTCGAAAAACTAAATAAAAATATTAGGTTAAAAAATACATCATATTTGCTCTGCAAAATGGTTTGAGAAGATATCCAGCAATGTTTTTTGTTTTTCCTCTGCATGACTTTCACAAAGATGCGCAGTATAAGAATTACATGTGACTGCTGTAAGAGGTGTCAGATGTTCTTTTTCCATAAATGAATAACTGTTCATTGCTACATAAAAAAGATCTGCGCACACACACAGCAGGCGCAGTAATTAAAAAGCTGAGACAAGGCTTTCCCTGTGTGATAGACTTTCTGCCTTCAGTCCCACCCTCCTTCTCGAGCTGCTTGCACCCATCAGCAGGCCGTAAGTTTTTAATCATGCTAAAATGATTTATTTAAATGTCAAGCAATGTGTCACCTCACTTCCTTTCATTTTTCAACATGTTTGTGTTCTTTACTGGATGATAAATTTATCTTCAGACAACCCCAATATGACTAATTAACTTTGAAATATCAGAACCAGATGTCGAGTTGAAGGAAGTTCTTAACAGGCAGCCAAGAGAGCCAAGTCACCTCCTACCTCCCTCCTCCAGTCTTCTTTCTCTTTCTTCCCGTTTTCCTCTTACCTCAGACAACACTATCTGTCCTCCAGCCTAACTCTGCCCTCCACCATTTTCCCCCTTTTATTCACACATCCCTCTCACAAGTTGGAGCCATCCTGTTGAGAACCAACATGTTGCACAGGTCATAAATCTGGCAGTGCAAAGTTAACCTGCACATGCCCTGTGTTTACCTCCTCCTAATTTATTTCCACCCACCCCCCACCCCCTCCTTGCTTCACTCTGGACCAACTGGCTCACTTTTCTCACTCAAGCTCCAAAGATTCAGGTTTTAGTGAGGTATTGAGCCTATGCCCAGAAAGTGTAACCAGACTCTCAGTTGGTAAATTAATGCTCTCAGAGCCTCAAAAATGTCCCGGACTGCTTTTTAACTTTTTTTGCCACTTTTTTTTTTTTTTTACAACTAATCTCAAACAAATGTACTTATTCATGATTTATGACACTCTGTATTTCCGCCTAATATCAGAAATGTTTGGATCAGGAGACTTAAGTGACATATAAATTCTGCTCCTCTGGATTCTGGCTCACACATACATAATGCTTTGAGTTGAAGCAGTGGTGAAAAATCTTCTGTCCCTGCAGAAATGCCTAGAAACAGCAAAGGGCCCCTACAGGAACATTGCAGCGCTGACACTTTGACAGTTTGCCATGAGTGACGCGTGATCTGTACAAATTTCAGGACTAATAAATCTACCTGTCAGAGCTTGGGACTTGAAAGGGCCGCAGCCCTGCGGCACAGCTTTAACACAACTTGTGTTGATGAAATTCTGTAGGCTGGAGAATTATAGCTGTCAGAAAAACGCCCACATCAAACCTGAAGCCTTGGCACTCCTTCTTTTTTTCCCCTCCGCTCTCTCAACACTCATATATTGCTCATTCACATCCCTCCCTCCCTCGGTCCTCCCTTGCTCACTCTCCCCTCCAGACGTCTCTCTTTTCCTCCCTCCTGTTCTTTCTCACTGCTTGGAAAATGAAACAGGCGTCCTTTCATGCTTTGGTGACCATCATTACATCATTTTGACACCGAGCAGCACAAAACACACACTTCATTAGAGCTATCATTTCTTTTTATCCATTTGTGTGCCAATATAAAAGTTTGCTTTTGGACAAAAAGTTGCTTTTGGTGATTGATGTCAGTCTTTCGCTATCATGCTTGCTGGCTTTTGGTTATTGTGAAAGGTGTGAAGGCGTAGCTATCCCATTGGCCAGCCTCTGTTAAAATTATGGCCTTGTCACCAGAGTGTCAGAAACACCATCCACAGGTTAAATGTCCTGAAAGGTGGGAAAGAGACACATGATCACACAAGAAAGGGTGTTTGCTGGTGATTTAAATACCAAAAGGAACATAAATCAACTACTCACCTCCTCCCATTTCCTCATCCTTCAAGCCCCACAGCCTCCCCTTTGCTTCAGATTTATTCCTGTTTATCTTTGATCCTGAACTGGTTTGCTCCTCATCTCTTTTCAACCCGAGCCGGTGCATCCTGTGGGTGATAAATCATCTGCGAGTGTTTAGATATTTTGCTGCTGCCGCAGATTTTCCTGTAAACGTTTCAAGAGGGGTGGCTATTATTTGCATTCTTCAAAGCACCGTCGTCTGTGTTAAAAGTTCACTGGAGTCCTCAGGACGAATGGCAGCCTCAGCTTATTGATTTAAATGTCAAAAGGTGTGGCCTTTGAATAAGGTTGGGACCCTTCTGGTGCAGTTTGATCAGTCATTGACAGCTGATTCAAAGAGTCTGTGAAGGTGCTCTGCTTTATCATTGAAATGTTTCAGTCAACTCAGTGAGCTAAAGTGCAAAAGTCTTAAGCCACCCCTCATTCCTTTATATGTATCTTTCCAAAGAAATAACTGGAAATAGGTGCAGTGATTAATTGAAACATGTGTAAACATAAATGGAATACAGTACATAAGGCAAAAACAGAGTTTGTACAGTTCTTAAGAGTTCAAAAGTCAATATTTGGTGAGACTATATCTAATCTTCAACAGCCTGATCCCATTGTTTCAATAATGTTGAGGTCCGGGTTCTGGGGAGGATTCATTCACCTGTTGCCACTGATTTTCAGTCCACTTATTGTGTCATTTGGCATAGCTCAGCCTTTTCTCCCTGTTTCCCTTCCTTAAGAATGGCTTCTTAACAGCCACCCTTCCATGGAGACCATTTCTGATGAGGCTTGGGCCAACAGTAGATGGATCAGCTGAAGGTCCAGATGCATCTTTCAGGTCCTTTGTCAGGTCTTTGCTGGTTTTTTTCTTTTTTCTTAAGGACATCACTTTCAGAAAAAAATAATAACGAATTGAATCCTGGAGAACTATTGCTCAAGACATTTTTAAAAGGTTACAAAAAAATCTGGCTCCTTGGAACCCAAATATATAGAAATGAGGGATGAATCAAGACTTTTGCACTGAAGTACTGGAAAAAAGGTGTCTCATTGATTAGCCAAAAAATTCATGCATTTAGCTTGTGCAACTGCTATTCTGTGTCTTGTCATGCATAAGTCACTCCTTTCAGAGCAAATTTAAATAATTCAATTGCAAATCAGATTACATTCCACAATCTTATTTTACTTTGATCCTACCTAAGCTGTTTTTCATCAGTCATATTACATAAAGGAGTGACAACAGAAATATCTTTGTTCATTAGCCCCATGCTGAAACAGCGGCAATCATTTACACTACACACACAGCCACTGCAACATTCTGTCAGTCCATGTGCTTGTCAATCACTCCTTGTCACAGTGTGAAGCCGGCTCTGACTGACGGCCCGTGTGATCTCTCCCAAGGGCTGGCAGGAAGGCAACAAAAGGCCTTGTTACAGTAATTGGCAAGACAAAGACATCCCTCCACAGCAGCACTGTCATTCATTTGGTTCCAGAGCGATGAATCAACATGAAACACGCCACACCAGTTAACCAAAGAAAAAGTATGCTTGTCGGCTAACCGGTAACCAATCACATGGCCACCTCGAGGTCACTTCCCCTGGCGAGTAGCTGAGAGATGACCTGTTTAAACTAACACATCACAGCCCCCTCCCCTCACTTGGATTCACCTTCTCACCTTCACTCTCCCCCTGGCCTGACCCCTCACTGACCTGTTGGCCCTTTGCTCAGGGCAGCGTAGAACATAAACTCCCCTCTGCTCAATCTTCCCCCATCCTTCACACACCTGCTTCTCATTTCTCACATTTCACTTTCCATCCAGGCATGCCATCTGTCTGTCTGTGGGGAGGCAGAAGGTGGAGAATGTTTAACTGCTGACATTAAATCATCCTGCAGTAACATTTACTCTGACTCGTGAGTCAGCTTTAAAAAAACGAGATAAGATTCTCTTTGTCGAGGAAAGCTCTTTGTATCACTGAGGGTAGGGCCTGCACAAGAACTGCCGGAACTGCGATTACACCCTATGACCCTATTGAGTTCATTTAGGGCAACTTTGTTTTTGAAGCAAAGCAGAACTGTGTGATGAAGGTAGTCCACTCAAAAAGGTCAGAAAGGATATCTGTGTGTCTTGAAGAGGTCTTGTCACACTGTATGGGTTACTGAGCATGTCTCCTGATGCCCTGAGCCTGACCTCGCTCTGTGCCCTCTTTCAATCACCCCTGTCTCCTCAGACACCTTTCCTCCTCCTTCCTCCTCTTCTTCTGTTGCAACAAGAGAGTAAACTGAGTAGAAGGAGGGGTCTCTCTTACCGAAAGGGACCCCTGCACAGTATGTCCATACACACCCAACCACCAACCCACTCACACACGCACACACACACACACACACACACACACACACACACACACACACACACACACACACACACACACACACGAGGATCCCGTGTCTGTCTGCCTGGCTCTTCACAGGGCAGTCATTAGTCATCAGGCAGATCAAAGGACAACGGCAGGAAGTGAAAGGACCCTGACAAGCAGGAGTCCATCTGGTTGGCAGGCTATCGCTCATCTATAGTTGACAGGGAGGCAGACTCTCCATCTGACTGCTGCTTCCACTGCAGGTCAGAATATCTGAAGAAAGCTAAAGAAAAGACAACATTAACTACACTCAACCTGTCTGAGAAACCTCATCTACAAAGCATCATCAAATTGCAAAATCCTGCATCATGAGTAAAGATAGACATAGAATTTTGTGAGCAGTGCAAATTTTCATTAGTTTATTTGTGAGCTTGAGGCAGAAAGTAGCATGTATACTAGTTTAAAGCCCATTTTCAGAATAGATGTGAAGTTTTCGAAAATGCAACAAAAATCTGCAATTTACTTGGTCTGAAACTTTAACAGACAAATCAAACGAACAATTTTCATTGCCTCTCACAGACCAAGTTATTACAGTATTTAGAAAATATTAACACGTTCAAAAGTTGATAGCGTCAACACATACAAAGTTGGGCATGTTTACAATTGTGTTACATCAGACCTCCTTTTATCGACGGCTTAATCAGAAGAAGGCTGAGGATACTAAAAATGTTAGTTTATCAAAGGAATCTGTGTCCACTCTTATTATGTGATATGTGGGCATTATGTGGGTATTGTTGTTCTCTGATTCTCCTCTTCATGATGCTTCGTACATTTTCAATAGGAGACAGATGTGGACTGCAGGCAGGCCAGTCAAACACACACACTCTGTATGTTGTAGGTTGTGCAGAATGAGGTCTGGCATTGTCCTGCTGAAGTAATCACTTACCTCCCTGGAAAATGCATCACCTTGATGGTAGCATATTTCTGTCCTAATATACCTCTGCATCAATGGTACCGTCACACATGTGAAGTCATCCATACCATGGACACTGATGCACTCTTATCCCATCACAGATGCTGGCTTTGGTGCCTTTGTCTGCTAACAGCCTGGATGCTCTTTCTCATCTTTGGTACATAAAAACGAGACGTCAATTTTATTCCTATAAGCAGCTGGATCTTGGATTAATTTGAGCACAGAACACATGTTCACTAACTTTCTATCTATCTGAGATGAACTTGTGTCCACAGAACTCAACTAGTTACATTTCTGAAAGCAGTGGCAGATTGTGTTGAGTGAAAATAGTTTTCCAAGGTACTCTTGAGTACTCAAACATTATGACCATCCAACAGTCGTTCTTGGACTTCATGCTCTAAGATTTCACCAAACTACCTGAATCTTTTAACAATATCATGCACAATAGATGTTAAAAGCTAAGAATTTTCATAATTTTGCATTAAGGCATTATTTTTTCTATCTGATCAATGAGTCTTTGATGTTTTTTGTGTTTGTTGTTGACATCTGTGTTTAATCTTATTTCTATTTAGCAAATACAAGGAAGAGGTGAGTGAACACTCTGAAAATCATTCCTATTGTACCTGTGTCTGATTCAAATGAGATAACAGATTACAGTGGGCTGCATGGTTAGGGTTAGCACTGGGCGTCACAGCAGGAAGCTTTCCACTTTGAATCCTAGCTGGGGACCTCTCTGTGTGGAGTTTGCATGTTCTTCCTGAGCATGTGTAGGTTCTCTCAAGGTACTCCAAGTTCCTCCCCACGGCATAAAACATTAATGTTAGGTTTATCAGTGATTACAAATTGACTGTATGATGATTGAATGATTGTGAGCATGAATGGTTTGATTGTTTCGATGTTGGGCCTGCGGTGTACTGGAAACCTGTCCTTGGTGTAACTTGCCTCTCGCCCGATGGCAGCTGAGATAGGCTCTGAAATCACTCAAGTTATTTTCATATAGAACATAAAGCTTTGTCTGTCAGCCTTTATCTCAAAACAAATCTGGTGATGGTTAATTCAGGCATGTTTGTTTAGCTTGCCTCTTTACAAACATGAGAAATCTTTTCTCTTTCATGAATTTGAATAGACTCAAGAATTCCCTTGCTTTCCTTGAACGCGTCTTAACTGAAATTAATGCTCTTGTGCATTTCAGCTCTTTCCTCAAACATATTGGAACTTGTTTTGGTTGCATAATTAAAGCTAGAGGTGAGTGAAACATTAATGCATCGTGCTACAGTAACTGCAGCAAAACATGAGCAATGAGCTAGGGTCAGTCTTTAAACCTGATGGACCCTTTACCTCCAATATCATTTCTTACCTTTCCCACCCGCCACCACCCACCCAAGCCTGTCTGCACGGGTGACCCTTTCCTTTCACTGCATGACTGAATGCCTCTCCTGCCGCACAGGAGGCATCAATTACAGGCCCCAGCCGTCCCAGTGTCACTGCTCTGTAATTAATGGGCTCTCCCGGCGCTCCACCATGAGGCCTGGCCTCACCATGAACTCCACAGGAATTCAGAGACAAACACACACTCAAATTTGCACACACATGCACATTCTGGAGGTGGCATGTTGCTTGCAAGATGCTGGCAAACACCTGTTATGGTTATTTTCATGTGAACTCATTAAGCTTGTACAAAAATGTTGGTCAACCTCATATTTAAGCATTAACACACGCAAAAAAGTACTCATACAAATTACCGTGGTAGATTCAAAATGACCTGTGCACACTAATACTGAAGCGGAGAGCACACGCACACACTAACACTCACATGCTCCATCACACACATACAGAGGGCCAGCCCCCTGCTGTCTGCCCTTTCATTTGTCAATCAGCCAGACAAACAGAAGCACAAGGTTCCTTGGGTCACAGGGTCATGGGATCCTGTGCAACCCGGAATATCAACACGCACTCAAAATCCCGCCACTCAAATGAACCACAGGATCCTGTCAACTCCTTTGCTTCAACACCCCAAATCCTGTTGACTTAGAACCAGTTGGTCCATTTTTGTTGCTGATTTGGTGATTCTTTCTGTGGCAGACATGCTTGCAATACTTCCTTGAGCTTTTGCTCTCCCTTTCAGTTCCATTTTTACTCCCCCCCAACCCTCCATCTTTCTTTCTTCTTTCTTACTTTGTTCACCCTCACTCACTCCAAACGTCATGCCTGGAGCTGACACCAAGCGTGACCCTGCTTTTATTGTTGCAGTGGGGCAGAGGCACAAACACAGGGCAGGGACTGTCACCCCAGTGATTAAAGAGCGCTTGTTTTCAGTCAAACGCCTCACAGGGGAGCGATCCCAGAGGAAGCGATAGAGGACGGAGGAGGGGGAGAAATAAAGAGCTCCTTGCATTTTTGCATCTGGAGAATAAAAGCATTTTGGAGCGTAAAAGGCATAAAAAGGGACATTTAGCTGAAAACAGCTTTGTATTAATCTTAAAACACATTCTACCCAATTTTTCCTCAGATTACGTGATAGAAAGTTGTACTTAACAGCTACTGAACTTTTCAGTTGTAAAACAACAATAAAAAACTAAATTAGTACAGAGTTATAACATCATATGACAGAATGGAGTTGTTTCAGAAGCTTTCCCTTAAACCTGTCATTTTTAAGGATGTTAATAGGCATTAAAAATATTAGTATTGTCATCTAAGCTCCATAAAAATTTATTCGGACCACCACGTGAGTGCACGTGGGGCCAGCAAAATGCACCTAAAGGGAGATTTGTCCTTGATGGCTCAGAAAGAAGCAAATAAAAGAGCTGTTTGTTGAGTTATGGCTGCGGGTTGGGAAAAGAGAGTCATATATGTGATGTTTTGACCATTAGACGTTACTCCACAAAATATTATTTTTATTAATGCGAACAGGAGTCGGTTTCTCCTACAACACTCGCGAGGATTAAAATAAATAGGGCCATGAAAGCACCAGGCAAGCACAGAAATAAATAGCGCGGCTGCCTCCATGTTTCATATACCAGTCACCTCAGAGAGCCCAGCTCCTCTGTGTTAGGCGTCCAAACTAAACACATGGAAGTTTGTTCAGTCATAAATTAATGGCTTGACAGTTAAAAGTGTTCAAACTAATTTGTCAAATCTCGCTTGTTTTTTCCCCCATCTTTTAAATTCATTGCAGCAGTTTTTCCTCTTTTCGGACAAGGCTTCCAGAAATGTGGTTTCCCGTACCTCACGGTACTCTGAAAAGATAATGCTGGAAACTAAAATGCTTTAACTGTACATCACATGTGCTGAAGCCAAAATCCATCAGTTTCCCTGCACAGAAACAAGCTTGAATTAATTTCCACCCGAGTACAATTCATCTCCATGGGTTGCTGTCAAGGGATTGGACATTGTAAAACCTCCAGGCATCAGATCAACATTCATAGCTCATCGGCTGAACAGCTTGTATTTCTGTTAATTCAGCAGTCGTGTTCTGCTAAAGTGGGATAATTACTATTGACAAGTTTTTGCCAAACATGCCAGCACAGAGTAAACACAGATGATGCTTTTGGCTCAGAGCATCAAACAAACAAATGCTGTGCAAGTAAGAGAGAACCCTGCTGCAAGAAGGCTGTGCAGACTACCCATAATGCACTGTTTTCTCGCAATTGATTCCCTTTGACAATATCCTTAATGTAAACAAAAAAACCCTACTGTTTTTACTTTCTTTTCTCTTTTTTAACACAGATATTCTAATGGAGATTCCCCAATAAAGCACACCACAGAGTACATTTGCATTTACAAAGGGATAGCAGCAAAGAGAGACTTAGATAATTATACAGACTAGCCACAAAAACGTCTTAGACCTTAAAAAAAACTTTAAAGGATACATATTTCTATTGTCACAGCAAATAATAACCTTCCTGTTATAAGCAGGTTGCATAAAACAAACCTCCAACTACTATACATGAAGCCATGTTGATTTTGAAATGCCTTTATATGACATCAGTTCACATCAACTGGTATTTTCTTTATAGCTGTGGTTCTTTTGAAGCTTTTAAAATGATCAAGTTCAAGTTCACATGCGAACTGCCAGGCAGCACAGTTATGTCTGTAAGACAAATCAAGTCATCTCACTCATACTTCATAGCTTGTTTGGGATGTTTCTAGTAGTGCCTGTAAAAAAACAATTAACTAGATAAATAAATAACAGGAATGTCTTTGAAAGCAACGGTGGATATATACAGATACAGGTAAAAGCAGTATCAATAAAGACAAACTTTCAGTTTCACTATGAAACTTTCCCAGTTTACTTCTTAAACTGAGAATTTGTTTTGCATTACAAGTTTTTTTTTTCTCAATGTTATGGCTAAATATGAAAATGAGGTATTAGATAGCCAAAAATGTGCTGATTTGCATTAATATCCAAGGCAGAAATCTGAACACTGGTTAAAACCAGGTTCAAAGCTCTTGTTATTTGTTGTTAACATATTAGAACCAAAACTGAGAGGATACTGGATTTATCTGCATCTCCTCAAAAAATTAGAAAACATTATCAAAAGCCAGAAAAAAATTGGATAAAATGTTCAATAAATCAGTCTTTGAATTAGATATTACCAAATACCTCTGTGAAATGTAGATAAGGACACAACTACAGAGTTTGGTGGTATTTTCGACTCAGAGTTAGTGAAAAAATCATTTTGAGAAAACACCCTCAAAAGATTTGGATTGTAAAATTATACAAACTTGACAATTTGTCCTGTATTATCATCTTTTTTTGCTATTTTCGCGGGAATTGTAAAGTTTGGATGGGATCAAATTTTGCTGGAGAGCTTCACAGTAATCCAACCACAGTCCTGCAGTGTGTTAAAAAATCTTTAGTTGAGAGATAGAGATGCAGGTAGTCAAAGTATTGTGAAATGAGCCCCACAGACATTTTTGTTTGATTAGGTGTCGTTGAAGCAAAATCTCAAAACTGATCAGTGCCTTTGCCTGTCATGTCAATAAGTATCACATTGCTTTTTCAATTTTTTTAGAGTTACATCACTGCCACAAAGCCAAAAGTCTTTTTGTTTTTGATATAAACAGAGCTTAATAATTTATGAACCTACACTCTCTATAGCCACCGTGGTCCTCGTTAAAAGTTCATTCTCTCTGCTCCCAAACCTCTCATCCAGTGCCTGACACCTGGCAGCTCCTATCTTTCATTGTCACTTCTAGAGCCACATCCACATCCATTTTCCCTTCCCACACCCTTGTGAGTGAGGTCTGTGTGACTCTGAATGTGTTAGTGTGTGACTCTGAATGTGTTAGTGTGTGACTCTGAATGTGTTAGTGTGTGTGTGTCATACCCAGAAATGTAGACAGGCACACGAGCATGAAATCCACCAAACCTCCTCTAATTCCCCCTGTAATTTATGGCTCTCAGATACATGTCATGCTTAGGCTAAACAAACGGTCCTTTGTCACTGACAGCAGCCTTTGATCACAATGAGTCGGATTCACTGTCTTGCTGCCACACTGGATCTGCCCTACATTGCTGCTACTGCAAAGATTTCTACTCACACACATGTACGAATACCCTGCTGGAGCTGAAAGTTTTCCTCTCGCACTTCAACCTGCACATTTTTTTCCTTAAGTCAAAGCTCGACTCCCTTCAACAGTTTACTCTGAACTTGTGACCCTTGCTGACGATCAAACCCTCCCCTTTCCTTTCCTTCTTCAAGCCAAGTCTCTCTGCTGGATATCTTTACAGCAGACCCCACTGGGAGACTGACAGCCGTGTGGGAATTATCGAGCTGCAGGAGGAGAAGAGGGAGGCGAAGCTTTGGGGTCAAGCACCAGCAAACGGAGGCAAGAGGTCAACATCTGAACAGTTACACAAGTTGGCGTGACCCTCTGTACAAACTGCCAGGCCATCCGTTGATTTTCTCATCTGTCAATTGCCATGTTGAAAGTACATCTCTGCAGATTCCATCCAAATAAATTGCTACGGTTTGGGCTGGTATGCTCTGAAAATGTGTGGTGGGATCCTTTTTAAGCTGTCAGCCAGAGGGACATCCAAATGTGAGTGCGTGTGGAGTAGCGGTGTAGGGTGATTAAGCATGTCGCTGCTGGCCTGTGGGATTGACAGTAACGCCGACTGACTTGGGCACACAAGGGGGAGTAAGACTAGGGGCACTTGTGTAACAGAGACACACAGGCAGGTACTGTTCTCCTGCTGAGCTCGAAACAAACCACTGTTGACATCCCTGTCACCAGCACTCATTTCCAGCGCTCAACGAGATTAGACTCAACTGGCGGCAATAGAGACAGAGGCATCAAATTAAGCAAAAGCGGCTGACAGCGAGCATGTTCAGTGCGCTGGCTTTCTGCAGGCTGTTTTCTTCCGCTTTGCCTCGCATGAAATGTTCTCTTTCAGCCTGCATTCCAAGAGGAGGGATCAAAGATTAAACTTGGGTAGATTTGGGGGGCCGTTTGATGAGTGAGCACACCAAAAGAAAAAGTGTGAGTTCAAAAACGCTGAACTCTAACGTAGAGACGCATTCAAGGCATGCCTGGTAGACAGATTTCATCATTTGGCTTCAACCTTTGCAGACTTTGCTGGGATGACACGGGCATAATTCATTGTTTCTGCTTCCCTCACTCACATGGAGATATCATGTTTCCTCCCATTCGCTCACCCATATCTACATTGAGACATCTTATCCCTCATATGCACACAAACAAACACCCACAATCACCACCCCACCCCCCAGTAGCCTACCTATCCAAGTGCTCACACGTAAGAATTTTGACAGAGTGAAGTTGTCAGGGAAGTGGAGAGGAAATGACACAGGGCATATTTTCACAAATCTCCCCTGTTGGCATAGTCTGCTCTGGCACAGGGCCTGTCAGCAGCCTGTCTCCTCCGTTTAGCCATCAGACACAGTCAGAGTGCCAAACACACTGGGACGCGCTTGTCCTCAGACAGAAGGGAAGACAGAGGGAAATGTCAACAGAGAGACAGAGGCATGTGTGTGTGTGTGTTTAAGTTTGAGAAAAAGGAGACAGATGCTGAATTTGAGAAGGGAAACATAAAATGTGAGGGAGACAGAGAGAAAGAAAGGCACGGTCAAAGGAAAAATTGGACATCAAAGAAATTCACATCCACGGAAAGAGGTTAACTCCAACTGCTCTCCCCCCACCGTCTTCCCCCAAACAAAAATGTCAAATGCCAGGTCATTATCCCTTTTACCAGATCTGTAACATAAACCGTGGAGCTCGGGGCGCCGTGCGTCACTGCAACTTTGGGAAAGTGACTTTGACGAGGTGGCGGTCGGCCAAGGCAGGCAGCCCGTACCTCTACCTGCTTCACTGGAGGCACTGCATTGGTCCTGATGGCTGTCTCCCACAGCCCCCTGCTTTGCTGCTGCTGCTTCCCTAAACACACACGCAATCCCCAGCTGTGTAAGCCGTCCTGCAGCTGCAACAGACATGCCGCTGTTCTGCCGCGCTCCTCAGGGCCAACGCTGCCTCCTGTCACACAGCCAAACTAATTATCTTGGCCCGAGGAGGAAAAACACCAACAGGACATATTTTAAACAGTTGCTGACACCATGTATCCTGGATGACAGATCAGGCCATGGATGTTCAGACTATCGCTCCACTTACAGAGAAGCAGGGTTTTAAAACTGCTCCTTAAATTTGTTAATAAATGTGTCCCAAATATGAATTATTTTGTCTAATAGTTGTTCAGTGTTGCAGAATTAAAGCCTCTCGGGCTATCACACAAGCAGCAAACTTTAAATTATTAACCAAAAGGCAGCACTTTAAATGTCACTCTCTGATGTTTGTGTTTTGAACTCCCAGTGGATGAAAGGTTTACCTGGAGTCCAGTCAGTTTCATGAGAGGGGGATGGATATAATTTTCCACTTATTCTCTGCATGGAGAATTGAAGGGAACGTAGACTGGGAGTTCTTCCAAAACGTGGATTGGCATGAATCTGATCCTCTCATCAAGCTGACAGCTCTGATATATGCACAGTTGAACAGAAGGTTGATATTACATTTTTAAAAAGAAGATTTCAATTGATGGAATTAACTGATTAATAGATTGTTGTTGTAGATTTTCAGTCATCCGGGTCACGGTAATCCTAAGTCTTTGAAAAAAAGGAAACTGGAATTATTTTCTTGGTTCTTGACTATATTTCATCAGGAAAAGAATTTGCCTTTTATTCATGCAGGATGCAGGATATTAGTGGCTGTGGAGCATTTTCATTCAGTATTTCAGTAAAATAAAACTGCAAATTTACTGCATAATGGTAAAAGGCTCCTTTCACTTTCAGATAATATCGTAAAAGACTGATATCTACATTTGCCGTGTTTCATGTTGACATTTTTCAACAGAATCCACGTTTTCCAAAGATAGGAGCAAGCAGTAGTCGGTGACATTCATGCTGAAGGGTACACGGATAAAGGAGGATGGAGGTCAGCCCACTGCTGTCGGGGTGCATGGAAGCCTCGTGGGAAAGACCAGAGGCCAGAGCCACCTTTCACCACCACCCTGTCTGCAGCAGGGACAGTGCCAGGAGTACAAACAAGGACACGTATGTGTGCTGCTGTTTCTCCTGTGTGTAACTGTGTTTGTTTACATCATTCTGCTGGTTTCTGCCAAGGGACTTTTGATTATCCTGTCCTGAGGGAGTCATCTCCCAGGGGAGTGTGGATGATTAGCCTGTGGATATAGCCTGTCACCAGTTCTCCCGTGTCACTGTGCGCACACACACACACATAAATATATCTTGCATATATTGGAAAGGAGAGATACGGTTAACATGCTCTCCCTAGGCAGTGTGAGGTCACCCAGCTCTCTATTTCAAAGGAGACAGGGTCGCCGCTGAGCCAGCCCAGGCCCTGTGGAAGCAACCAGTCATGTGTGATTTTCCAGTCCGGTGCTCTGTGATGAGCAGGTCTGGCCGTGGCTCAACCCCCAGGGCCTAGCCCGCAGAGAGAGTGGCAGGCTTGGAGCTTGTCCACCTTCTGCTCCAGCCCTTGTTGTATCACTGGGAATGAGAGCTTATCATGGCCTGCCAACCAGCACTGCAGTCATCCCTCTCCTCGGCTCCCTCGGTCTCACTGGGGCCCAGCCCTGGTAAATTATGCTTACCCACACCATTATTAGACTCATTATAGACCCATTTGAGTGGCTTTCAGCCTGTCACAGGCGCTCAACTATGTCTTCAGCTTGACTTGATTTCGTTTGACAGGCTTTTCTTAAACTAAAAGCCTGGGAGGAAAAGTGAGTCTGCAGGAAAAGAGGGAAATGCATCTTGAAGGAGTCAAGCAAGGCTGATGTAAAACACTTATATGCTTTTATGAAAAGGTGGGGTTTTGGAAGGCTGAGCTTATTGAAAAAACTTTTTTTTCATTTCAGCTGGGGGCATAGAGATGTAGAGAAGTTTGATGGGCAAGAAAACTGGCAGGTTAAGTCCATCTTCCGGATTGTTGACACATTTTTAAACAAAGTTGAGAAATGACCCTCATCTCTGGAAATCTATAGCCTTTCACTTTTACTGTTTTTGGCAAACCAACGCAGCTCACTTTGCTATCCAGTTGCCTGTCAACTGCTAGATCTCTCATCCATTCATTTCACAAATTGTGTCCCCGCTAAACCCTTCACTACATCTTTCATTCTGTCATCGCTAACATGAGAGGGAATTCCTTTGGAGAAGGAGAGATTCATTTGGTAAGGCTAAGAGAAGTGTGTACCAGCTCCCTTCCATGCTAAATGTGAACAGAGCCAAGATCTTTCAATCTGTGATGGCTCATTTGGAAATGTGGCCCTAGGCTCTTGTTCCCTCTGCTTTTTTGCCAAATACAATAATTCTTTTCATTTCTCCTGCTCACTTTTGTAATTTTGTGATTTTTCACTGTCAGCTCTGTTCTCGTGAAATATTTTATTGAATTTCCTGCTGGACTCAGCTCTAAAGTCCATTTACGTTTAGCTTCAGTTTAGCTCTGCTGTTTCACTTTCCTGTCTCAGACAGTTTTTGCAACATGGTCAACCTCTGAATGCCTTTGCAACCTTTCCAAAGCTCCTTCAGAATGCATCAGTTCCAATCATTATCGCTCCATCTGGATTCGACATCATTTTCACCAATACATCATTTAATTTCACCTCTCCTCTTAGTCAAGAGTAGCTGTGGGTGACATCATTGTTGTGTCACTGCTCATTTCCATCACATGGATTGGATTGACAGGAGGACCCTGGCCAGCCTCGCTTCTGATAATGGCTGATCTAATCCATACCACTGTGTACTTTCTCCCACTCAGCTCCTCTGTTCTTGGCATCAGTGTCTTTAAAACTCAAAAAGCTTCTCTCTACCCCCCCGTACATGTGTTTGCAATTCCCCTCCAGGGGGTTATGATTCAACAGCGGCATCATCTCAATTCGTCTCAAAGCATGAAGCATTGCAAGAGAAACTAAAGCGGAAGACAAGACGGCCCTCTCCACATCCCTTTTGGAGGCAAACGCCTGAGTGTGTTTGGCGGAGTTGGACGTGAGGCTCGCTCTTTGGGATGTGGGAGTTTAAGAGGAGAGTGCCACGCTGGCCTAATCACATTACGGGTGCCATATTATGTGTCAAGCTGTCACTTTCAATTTAAGCCACCACACTGCAGCGGCGGCCTCTGGCTTTCTTCATATTTCTGTTTTGATTGGGACATGATAGTGACTAGGCTGGAACTGGGTAAACAGCAAGCAGGGGAAACGTTCCACCGCAGAGAAGAGCGGCAATCATATGTTTACAATTAGTATTGGTTGGGGTGTGGATGAAGAGTATGTGTGTGTCTATGGGGGCTGGGGCATTCGTTCCCACTGACCTCCTCACTCTGAATCACATGTCTAATCTTATTCTTGTCTCCCGTTTGAACTGATGTCATGTGTCTCATCGTCCAATCTGTCACACTGCATGACGTGGACACCATATCTAATTGCAGTGGAAGGGAGGGTGAGGGCAGGAGATTTTGTATGAAGTTTAGGTAGTTGCACAACTCTACGAGCAGGGTATATTAAGGAGATACAGGCTGACAAAATGGAAAAAGAGGGTTGCAGGGCTATGGGGTGAGCAGTTGTCTACCAATTGAGTGGAATGACTTAGAGCAAATGGTCGAAGTCGAGTCTTTTGTGTGCAGGCGGCTAGAAACATTGGAGCAATCGAGTTGAAATCTGCCCTGTTTTTCTACTTCACAGTCTGTTTTTACAGCTATTCAGATTCAACTTCCCCTGAGCAATCACTGTCCTCCCTTTCTCTTTTTCTGCCTCCCTCCATTTATCTGCTCCATCTCTTGCTGCATCTCTCCATCTGTCTCTGCCCAATACATCATTGGCCTGGTGATAAGGCCCAGCAGCCTGTCAAGCTTGAGGACTTTTACTTGCACTTTCAAACAACCTTCAATATCCTTCAGCAGAAGAAACAAGAATAATTCGAAATGTTAGGCAGCGGGAAGGATGAGTGCAGGGGGGGAATTGGTCCTCTGGTGCCCACACTGACATGCTGCAACATCCAGCTGTTTATATGTCATTTCTAGTGGTTTTTCACCTCAATATGCTCTGAAAATACCAACTGTTCGCTACAGTCAGAAAGTTTCTTTATGGCCAGTAGATGACCCTTGGGCTGAAATCTAATCTTTACGATTGGCACATTTTTTTCAAGTAGTTGGCAACAGTTGAAGGGAACTATTCCTCAAACAGTGTAATAGTTTAGGATGTAGTGCACTGTAGCAAGAACGAAGCAGTGAACAATGCTGTCTTTATTAACTCAAACAAGTTGTCATGGTTTTTTACTTAACCATGTTAATAGTTAATTTAATTGGCTCCCAGTTGAGTTAGATGTCAATGAGCTTGGATATTTAGCATATCTACCTCTAAATGTCAGATATTTGAGTTGAAGAATCCTTAATTATCAGAGGAAGCATTAAGATTATTCCTGAGTCTATAAAGTATGTGATTCTACTTGTAGAGAGCAATAGGTTAACGGCCTCTCTTTAAATGTTCATGAAAGATATGTCTCCTATTATGTCTGCATGTGAGTTAATGTAGAGCCAACAGAAAAACAAAACAAAACAAAAAAGTGGGTACAGGGCACTTCATGGTGTTAAACGTATAACACGTATAACGTCGTATAACACACAAATATGACTAAACAAACCCATCTAAACACATGAGAACCTCTACAGTTTGTTAAACCTTTGCTTAACTAATCATCTCTGTACCTGGGTTCGCATTGCTGGTTTCTATGCGTATTTTTAGAAGCTGCTACATAACAGATATCCAAAAAACTATCACTAATTTGGAAAAACAATACTCTTGCTTCAGGTGTTTTTTGCCTGTTTCAAAGAAGACTTGATATATGTTACGGAAAGGGAATGGAAACAAAGACCTGGCAAAGATTGACATGATGTGACTCACCTGATGGTTTTGGTCTTAACCAACAAACAGGAAACTCACTTGACTGGAAGGCCTCTTCTCAGATTAGATCAAAGTTTCTTTTTATATATTCTTTTTGGGGCTTTTCAGAAAAGGTTATGTAAAACTTTACAAACCTAAGCCATTTTCATTCAAACACTGCAGCCCAAAAAATTTATAAAACATGGTGCTACATGTGAGATTGTCCAAAATATTCACATCAGATGCTGCAGAGTTTATTCAGCCAGCTCCTTAGTAATAATTCAAGAAAATGACTGAATCTCATTTATATGCTGGGAAGTGTATTTGTTAACAGGCACCTGAAGAGAAAGTCAAGAGCTGATTCTCCACAAATTCTCAAGACATTCCCCAGAAAATTGTTCAGGGCTTTTCAACTGTTGTAACACAAATAGACTATTTGGATGGAAGAGGTGCCTGGTTGCAAAAAATATCTGCAAAGGTCTAGCTTTCAGATGAGCTTCCACCTGGAAAACATTTAGAAAAATGATAAACACACTGTCCAATCCTGTACGTTTTATGCATCTAGGCACTTTGAGCTATCTCTTTTTGTCACTTTGTTGTTCATGTAAGACTAATCTACTGAAGGGAAATACACCAACTGATCATCAGCATCATTCATGCTTATTTCCAGTATGATGCTGGCCAAACTACAAAGGACAAATAATACAGCACGAGAACCTGATTATCCAAATGCAGTTACAAAGGCATTCATATAAATGCAAGTAACTTGTCATGCTCCAAGTGTTTCATCTGACTTGATTTATTATATCTCATTTACATTCCAGCTTCTCATACAGCTAATGGTCCATAAATTCTGTGTAGATAATGTCCATGGATTAAAGGGAAATCACAGGCATTATAAATCAATCCTAAATCTGAATGATCTGTTTTTTCAATAATGTGCACCATTAGTTTAAAAACACCTCCAACACAGATGCATACCCATGCTTCTCCCTCAGTCTCTCTTCCTTTCTATAAATCTTTTTTTACTTGAAAAATGGCGTGCTGCTTGTTAAATTTTCACATAAGTCAGCAATTTCTGGCTTTAGAACATCTGTGTCCCATATAGAACATTTCTATGTAGACTGTACTTGACTGTGTCAACAGTGGATGGCTGTTTTATTAATCTCATAACAATGTTTGCTCTGCTGGTAAGCAGTAGTAGACGTATGTGTACAAAAATTAAAAGTCCACAGTGATGAATTAAAAAACTTATTTTGCATCTGAATGAATGTTTATCCCTCTGGCTTTACTTTACTCATTCTAATGGTTATTGTCAAAGAAAGCAAATGTTACTCAAGCTAAATTCAGAAGAGCCAGAAACAGGACAGCATTTGCAGAAAAATTACTTGGGATCTGACATTGTAAAAGTTATGCAATCACACTCCATGTGAGCTCCATGTCTTTGATTTAAGGAGCTGAAAGTTATGAGCATAGAGATTACAATAATGTAACACAATTCATGGCTGCCAGTAGGAGGGGAAACATGAACTATGCAGATGAACAACAATCAAACTCATGTAATCATAAAGCTCTAATGAACAAGCACTGGTTACCGTTAATCTGGTGGCAGCTAAACACACTGTTTACTTTTATAAAAACCTGTGGCAGTTAATCTATAAACAGACACATTTGCATAATCCTGATTTCAGGTGCACACATGTAGGTGTGGTGTGTCAACCCTACAGGTAGGGTAATTGAATAAATGAAATTTCCTTCTCCCTTTTTTTTCCTGCCAATAGTGGCAGCACCTCAGTCGAACAAAAGCGAATGCTTTGATAGATATTCCCTGCCATGTTTGCAGTTTCTCCACTTTGTAACCAATTAAAGCAGACATTTACTCAGTGCTCTGAGGATTGAAACTTACCTGTCCATTATACCTCCACCTCTCAGAGGACAAGCATCTCACTGTAATGATACGAAGGGTTGGTATTACACTGTAATTTGCTGCCTGTGTTTCTGATGATCACAACTCTGAGATCATCAGCTTGGTTTACTACTTGTGACTGGACAGAGGACATCAGTCTCACATAGTGGGAAGTAGAAAAAGTAGGAAAAAATAGATCAATCTCATCTCTTTTCATCTGCAAATTGTTGCTGTCTATTTTTGAGTTTGCTGTGTGATGTTATGGTTGATAGACGTGTGCTTCTGTAAAAAAAATGTGAGCTGATGTCACTATTGTTCCCTGGACCCCTGTGAAAATTAACATGTACGCCAAGCTGATGCGTTGCCATTGATGCTGAGCCGAGCTGGAGTATATTAAAACCTGTATCTACAGAGTTTGACATGGGACTCGATGCCAATTAAACAATTTTGTGTTGACTCAGTAGAGTCATATCTTAGCAGCTATTGGCAGGTTTTTTCACCAGAGTAAAACAAACTATTCAGTGAAGAACTGAAGGTTATAAAAATAAGAGGCTGTGGTGAAGAAAGGGAACAGGAAAAATGAAAGTTACTGAATTATAAACCCAGAAGAGTCCTATCTTACACGTCCTGATCAACCAGCCCCAACATGGAAAAGCCCAAGCAGCCTCATAGTCTCAGTGGAATAGTCTAAATGTTAACAAACATGTGGTAAATGGACAGTACTTTTCTTGTCTAGTTGACCACTCAGAGTACTTTTACACTGCAAGCCACATTCACCCCTCACCCACACTCACATGACATTTCCATACGAGGTTCAGGCCAAACAGTGCTCTTTTCATACATGATGGATGCATCAGAGGCAACATGGGGCTCAATGTCTTGCCCAAGGACATTTTGACGTGTGGTCTGGGGAAGCCAGGAATGGAACTGCCAACCTGCAGGCTGGCATCAAATGCTCTTCCTCCTGAGCTACAGCTGCCCAGTTCAGGCTTTTTTACAACTCAGCTACATTTTGGACAACGTTATGTATCACATGTCTTCTTGTGAAATTATGCTGAAAAGCAATATTTTCAAATGCTCCTTCCCACCATCTGTATACATTTTTCATAATCACAGTGGTCTTGTGAGGTTATTGTGGACTGTATCTCCAAACTTCCGACTTCCTCCATTATACCTGTCAAATGTCGCACAAACGGCGAACCTCACTCGCACTGTGACCGTCACTGTCATGGAGAGACATTAATGTAAAATTGAGCTATTTCTAAATTTAAAAATGCTGTCATACTAATCGATCTATGAACCATGCCTGGAAAGAGTTGAAGACAGTTTCACACTTGGATTTGTACTTGAAAAAAAACAACTCGCTTTTGCGGTTTACGAACAAACTCAGCAGTTCCCGGCACTAGTAAGTGTTCACTGTTTGAGAGAGCAAAATTCATGGACTCTGATAAATACATGCACATGGGCTGCTTATGAAGAGTTATTGGTACTGGCAGGCCATATCAATATGTCATATTAAAGTAGACCGCCTGTTGACAAGCTCTCTTTGACACTGTCAGTATTTCCTCTCCTTACAACACACACTAACACTTACATTATTGCATCTTCAGTTTGTAGGTTTTAAAGAAATGTCATGAAGTTGTATCCTGAAGCAAGAAACTACAAACACATGAAGTGTATAAATGCTCTAACTGAAATAATGCAGTGCCGATCTTGATATGTGTCAGCCACCAATGAGAGGAAAAAGCTGCACTGAGAGACAACAAGAAAACAGGAGTAAGAAAGAAAATTAGAGAGTGAAAGAGACATCAAAGGCCAAGTGTTTTCCATACAACAGGGCAAGCGGGGCCTTAGATCAGACAAGCTCCTCTGTAAACAGCCACCTCAGATCTTGCCAGCAGGAGGTTCCCCTTCAGCACACTGCTTTGTCTATCAAAGTGCTCCCATCGTATTGAGAGGCACCGGTGCAGCACTTTTTGCCACTTCCCTTCCTCCCATCTCGTATAAGAAAGCCAGGCTGCTACACCCACCTACACTGAATCACAAAATAAAGGTGATTATCAACTCCTACCCCTTCCACCTCCTCTTCCTTTTTCCTTCCTTCAGCTTCTCATTCTTTGTGTTCTTCTTCATGTGTTTCAAAGGTTTCTTACCTCAAACTTCCTCTTTTTTGCCTCATCTCCTCCTGCTTCTCCTCCTCCTCCGCCACCCTTCACACAGTTGTTTTGTTCTTGGGAGAACACTTTTTACTTAAGGCATACGTATACTAAATTTAATGTTTTCACTCATTTTCTGACAACCGGAGGAAGAAAAACCTGAAAAGAAAAAAAAGGGTACAGCAAAGGCCAAGAGAAATCCATGCTACACTTTTTAATGAGAATGCTTCTACTCTGGTCCTGAGTGAGAAGTAATTGTTGGGCCTGATTTTCGTCTTTTCTCCACTCTTTCCTATGGGCTTCAGGATCCAGCTTTACAAGCTCTTCCCTGCTCTCATCCTCCACTGATCAAAGCCTGCTCACACAGATATATTTCCCCTCACAGACAATGCCTCTTCTCAAGGTGCTGTCAGGTTCCCTTCTTTGCTTTAATTTCATCTCTTAAACTTTTTTTTTAATCCCCGTACCCCCTGCCTCCCTTCCCTCTTCTTCTTTTGTGAGGGCTGTCAGCCGTGACAGTTTGTTGCCGGGAGGGACTTGTGAGAAGAGAAGCTAGGTGCACTCTTACAAAGAGCCGCCGCCTGGCTGCACCTCACTCGCGTTGTCAGTCAAAACAGCCTGACTGGCGCTCGCACACGGGCACGCTCACACACAAACAAGGTGACACACCCGGCTTTCATGCACCGGCAGCAACGCAACGCCATTTACACCCAAACCCACACAGTGAAACATGACAGACACCTTGACCTTGTGCTTGTTGTGTCCCATGAGGTATCAGTGAAGAAGGAAAGGAGACTGGGGCAAGTGAAGTGGTGAGTTGGTATGTGTAGCTAGTTGCACTGTCTGGGTGTCTCAGATCATAAGCCAGAAGGTAACTCAGAGCGACAGAGTTGCGATGGAGAGCTGGCAGAGTCTGTGCTGACAGGGCTTCGATGACAGACACAGGCTGACAGACGCTGACATCTTCCTGTCGCCTCAGGGAGACAAGCAGCCCTCAATGAAACCTGAGGAGTTCAGCCTGCAGACATAACTACCAGCCAGCCCTTGCAAGCTTAATCCCTTAAAGTTTGCACAAAGACATCTGGGTGACAGAAGGGCAGGAGCAAAAAGGAGGACAACAGAAGTATCATTTAATTTTCTGAAAGAAATGATGAGGTGAGAGTTTGCCCTCAGGGAAAGGATTGAGTTTGTGAAACATTAATTACACTCTCTCTACCCCCCGCCCAACCTCCACCCATCAGCTTTCCTTGCCCATCTGTCTTCATTTAGGCAATGCTGTGGAGCTTGAAGCAGGTGAACAGCTTAATCCGCTCTTGTAAAGGCAGAAACCTGAGGAATTGTTCTGATGTTGAGTTCTTTCATCTACACTTCAGAGTTTGATATGAAGAGATGATCCTCAATCACTCAATACTTTGTTGTGACTATGTACATCTCAGCTATGACCGTGGCATTAATCTCCAGTTGGAGACAGCTTTTGAACACGATTCTATTGCTAAGTGTGTTATGTTGGATCAGAACCTGCGCAAGCTAAATTAAGCCAAATCCAAGCTCTTCCTCATCAAGCTATTAACATCTTCAGGTTGTTTTGGAGGCCCTTCAGTCAAAATTAACGGCCTGATTATGCTCGACACATTGATTATTGCGTGACAGAAATGTGACAATAGCACCACCCCATAATAATGCATACCAGTGCTTCAGGCATTAATACGTTAAAAGAAAAAGAAGTTAGATGTGTGCGAATTAAAATGTGTTAAAAAGTTTCTCTAAACATCAAAGAAAGTCTACTAATGCATGTATTTGACCTTTGCTCCCTATCAAAAAAGAGATTTTACTTTGTGTGCATTTCAATATGATGCCAATTGACATATTCTTCTGTCAGACAGCTAAATGAATATCAAAGAGTCATATGATTGCAGCCTCTAAAAATGATACGTAATAAGTTAAAAAGTCCTCACCTGAACTGACACAAACTGAACCTGTCTTGTCTTGACATAGAGATATGTCAATCAGGGAAATGATTAACACGATTGTTAACAGGCTTCCTGTGCAGCGAGCAGAATGGAACATCACCATGGCCTTTGTCAAGTGTGTCCAATTGATTGGAGGCAGTTTCAGTTTTGCCTAACTTGCTTGCACAAAGCGAAACTTTTACAACAAAAAAACAAACCACAGATGCTTAAAAAGAAATTCAGCATCAAGCGTATTTTCTATTACCGCTTATTCAAAAGGCGAGACACCTAAGTCGAAGTGGAGGTGCGGTGCTTCAGATGTTGTGTGTGATGTGTCGGAAAGGTTTGTGTAACCTGCATCTATTCTGCCTCGCTCAAAGTTATTGTTTGCCATCTCAGACGTGAATGTTGAGTATCTTTGTATTCTCCACTGTCACAACTCTCTTCTTTCCCCAACTGTCTTTCTCCCAGCTTCTCCTGCAGCAAACAGCACATCACCTTGACTGACAGCTCCAATCACTCCACCATGTTTGCTTGGCAAATTCAAAATGGGACTGACACTCAGCTCATTGGATGGAGGGGGTTTGTGTGGAGAAGAGGGAATGGGGCAAGAAATTAAACGGAAAGCAAAATCTTAGCAGCTTGACAATTCCCCCCTCCTTCTCCCATCTTACTTCCCACCACCCACACACACACTCCTTCATTTCATTTCCTCCATCCTTTTCCATCATATTTCCATTCCAGTCATTCCCTTTTTTCCCCCACAAAATCCGTTTTGATAGCAAATCACCACGGGCCCGCCAAATAACATTTAATCCTTCAAAGTTTTATCACTAAGCCCTCTTCTTCTTATTATGTCTCGCAGCATGTAGAGTACAGTCAGCTGCCATGTTTGCTGATACAATCTGCCAGGCAACGCAAGCCATGGCAGATCACACAGGAGAATGGAAGAACCTCTGTAGCCATAGATAAATCATAAAAACACTCCTTATTTTTCTTTAGAGGAGAAGGAACATTTACACATGTTCAGTTGGTTAGTCCAACAGCCTTTAAATACATATCATTCCTCACATCTCACACTTAAATTAAACAGTTTGACTCAGTTTGAAAGAATATATGAGACTGGACATGGGAAAACATGAGTAAAACGTGCACATTGTTTGTTGTGGTATTATAGTTAAGAGGAATTCTCACTATATAGCTGCACACATTGTTATAATGCATCTCCCTCTTGTTCAACAGCATTTAGTCTTTGGTAAGTGATGCCAGCAAGCCACCATTTACCTCTTATGAAAAACAAACAGAGCTACCACAACCCTGACCCTTACTTTGTTTCAAAATTGACACCATTACAAAGTTTTTTGGGGTTTTTTTTCCAGCTAGGAGTGACATAGAGGCGCCTGCAAGGACACCATCCAAGTCCATTGATTCACTGTATCCATTAAACCCACCGATTTAAATAAATAATGTTTTTTTTGGATCTTGCAGTTGTCACATTTGTCAGGAAGTTTTAACGCCCAGTCTCTAACAAGTTACTGGGGACCCACATTGATTTGGCTTCATGTTTTCTATGGTTGGGTCCATGTCCGGTCCTTCTTTATTCCTTCGATAAGGACAGGACTGAACATGTGCTAAATGTTGTACAGCCTTCCATTACTGAGATCCAGCTGTAGCTCAAGAGGTCGAGTGGTTGGCGAAATTGATCTAGTCTTGCATGATAAAGTCTCCCTGAGCATATACTGAACACCTCACAGTCATCTATGTATTTCTCACTTGTTAAATGAATGAAATATAATGATTTTACTTACTGCTGAGTGTCTCTGTCAAGCCACTGCACAACTGTTCACACCTCACATTATTCCAGTGATGAACGTTAGTTAGCATTAGTTGCTTCTCTTCAGGGGTTCAACTTGCATTGTCAGTCTGACCCATCAAAATCCCATCCTTTGGAGAATACACACCATTAAATCATAGTTTATTATAACAATGAATTTAGACAATTATGATTTTCATCGTTCACTTTCTGAAAAATGAGAAGAGCCTAACTGATGCTAGATCTTGGGCCAATGTGGATATGTCTCTAAATAGGAAATAACACAAACAGTAAGACTTCTGGCACAATATCCTATGCACAGATGAGACCAAAGTAGAGATGTTTGGTCATAATGCACAACAACACGTTTCGAGAAAATCAAACACAGCATATCAGCACAAACACCTCATGGAGGGCTGATAAGTTGGACTTTATTTCATCTCCACAGGACCTGAGCACCTTGCAGTTCAATTGACTATGCACAAAAAGACTATGCACTGTAATTTACTGCTCTCATTCTCACGGTGAACGGCAAGCCAGCAAAAGTAAGATTGATATATGGCTGCATAAAAAAAATGTACGTCCTACTGAAAGATGGTGCTAAAATGACTCACAAGAAAAACAAAAGGAAAGCTTCTGTGAAAACTACAAAGGAACCACAAACACTGACAGCCATGACACATTAAGAATTGCTCCTATAATTCACCTGTTACAATGCAATTATTTCTATTAAAACTGACAAAGATGTTTTGTAGCATATCTACATAATAACAGATCAAAAGCAACTGTAATTTATTGTTGTCAGTCTCACTGCAAACAGCATGACAAGTCGGCCTGGCTGACTCATCAAAGAAGGCAACGCCTCAGAGTGATGCTGGTAAAAACACAGTGGTGAGAAAGTAATGTGAGGAATTAAACGGATGATTTACTCCGGAAAGCTCTGCCTTCAATAATGGGTTGGCCTGAGGGGCTACTCTGATCCAGCAGAAAGAAAGAAAAAATATATATATACAAAAATATAGACAGTAGAGAGGCTCAATTCCTCTTCATTGTTTACAATGTTTACCCTGTGAAGTAAAAATCATTGTGTGATGAAGAAGTAAATCCTGTTAATCTTTTATCTAGGGCTTCATATAAAAGAAAGTCATCCTCAGAGATCATTTCTACACCTGAACAGGGTGTAGTTGCTCTGTCCTTTCCCTTAGGGTCAAAATGAGCAGTAAATCCCTTCTCAAAATAACCTCCTTTCAGCAACATTATGGGAGATCTGCTTCCATATTTGTCATACAAATACAAATGATGCCCTCAGAGACTGGGGGATATCAAGAAAGGAACAGAAAGATGCAATGAATTGAGTGAAAAATGCACAGACAAGGAGTTTGAAAGCAAAGCTGGGAGCCCTGAGGAGGAATTTTAAACAGTTTGATGAGAGTTTGATGTTGGTATTACTCAGAAAAATAGTAAAAGGCAAAAAAATCCCATCTCCCCATTTTTGCTAAACCCTACTTTATGGACAGATTTTAAAAGGAGTTTATGGAAAACTACATGCCTTGTAATGTGTTTGCTCAATATGTGTGTTCACTTGGATGCGTTCCAGTACGAGAGGAAGGGAGAAGCGTGATTTATGTTCAGGAACTTTGATCTTCTAAAAAGCTTTGGGACTAACACAATAATAATTCTCTTTGGTCTGAGCTTAAATTAATGGTTAGCTGGTGGAGAGTGTCCAGAGTAGGGTTTAATAGACCGGCACTGGACACAAAAGCAGAGGTGTGGGAGAGAAAAGACCTAGTTGTTTTGATGATAACATCTTATAAGATCATGTTTTTATCTGAAAACAAGGTCTAGATATGGCAGCTGTACCGCTGTGTCTTAATTCATTGTCGAATCTCCTGCATGTTTAAACAGAGACTCCTCTGTTTCGCTATTAACAGAGTTACGATGCACATGATGTTTTTTTAAATGAATAGCTTTCATTTGCAGCGGTGTCATTGATCACTGATAGCATCTGTCTTTTATCTGTCTCCATATGCAGCAGTCGGGTACCTTTTATTTTAAGAAAAGTCTATTTCAGCTTAGCTTTTCTGTCATGTATATCTGGCATGTCACAGTTAAGGACACAATCTCATCAGAAACTGGGTTAGTAAACAGTACAAGGCAGCATAAAGGACAATGACCGCTGTTCATGTGGTTATTTTTTTATCACAAATCCAAGTCTTCTCAAACTATGCCAATAGTGAGATTGTGTGGTGCTGTTCTTAAATGGAGGGCAGGGGAGATGTTTGGCTTATACATAGCTTGAAACTGGCAAGAGGGAAAAAACCTGAATGTCCACTTGAGAGTCACAAAGTCTTCACTGCCTATCCAAGCTGGAGCTTCAAGCTTTAACGGGAAATATCTCTGCTGGACTTTGTCAACAGTTTTCTTCTAATTTCTGCTCCCACTACAGCCTCTCCTCTCTGTCTGTAGAATAGAGAGCACCAGACAGCAACAGAGACAATTAAACCAGGTGGAGTGAAAAATAATATTGTCTGCAATTGACTTCACTCGTTACAGCAAAGTCTGCAAATAAACCCAACAAGAGTCTTATCACGCCAGCTGTTAAAAAACACTTAACATCTAAAAAGGTCAGTTCTTTGGCTAACTCCACCCCCAGCACATTTGTTATGATAATATAAATAATTATGGCAAAATAACTTTGAGAAAACTCTGAATTTATGCAGTGTCTCACTTATACTAGCACACATTGATCACGCACCATTGCCCCGTCTCAGTCGTGGGTATAAGGAACACTGAAGCAAACGAGATCTATGTCTGAATGACTGAATGCGGTCGCTTTTATAAAATGATTAACAATAATGTTGCATAACTACGATCTGAAAAGGGCTTAAAAGAACAAATAAGTTGTTGAGCATCGTGATTTTAAACAAGAATGTGTGCTATCATACTAATAGGTTGAGAGAAAAGCTTTAGTGCCAACCAAAAAGTAGCTCATGATCCTTGTATAGATATCTGGAGCAGTGTTGGTTTTGTACTGAAACCTGCCGGACAGTTAACTACAGTATTCTAGACAATACCGGACGATAAAGAATATTAAATCATACAGAATTTTTTAAAGGCTGTTTTTCTGTGCTTCAGGTCATATATTTGGGCGTCTAAAATACACAATCACGTCATTTTGTATGGAGCTTCCTTGTCCTTTTTCAGTACAAAAAACATCTTATTTCAGTGAGCAGTTAAGGTTTGTTAAGATTTCTGAGTCGCACTCTCATATCCAAGTAGAGATATCCAGCCTCCCTGTCTTCATCGTCACCCAACTTTGAGTTCAAATTATGATGCATTTACTGTACCTCGGAAGTGGGACGTCAACACTCTTTCGATCTCTCGTTTTCGTGTGCAACTAATCACTTAATTATAGCTCAGTTCAGACAAAACTGAAGTTGTTCCCTTTGGACCTGAGCGCTTCAGGGAGACATTGTCTAGTTATATAGTTACTCTAGCTGGTATTTCCTTGGCTTCTAGTTCTACAGTGAGGAACCTTGGAGTTATTTTTGACCAGAATTTATTATTTGATGCACATATAAAACTGGTTTCTAGGACTGCCTTCTTTCACCTTCGTAATATTGCCAAAATCAGGAACATCCTGTCTCAGGGTGATGCAGAGAAACTAGTTCATGCATTTATTACTTCAAGATTGGACTACTGTAATCTTTATCATTGGGCTGCCCCACATATTCTCTGAAAAGTCTCCAGCTGATCCAAAATGCTGCAGCCAGAGTTCTGATGAAAACTAACAGGAGAGATCATGTTTCTCCAGTTTTAGCTTCTCTTCATTGGCTCCCTGTTAAATTCAGAATAGAATTTAAGATTCTTCTTCTCACATATAAAGTTCTTAATGACCGAGCTCCATCATATCTTAAAGATCTCATTGTAAGATATTTTCCTAACAGAGCACTTCGCTCCCAAACTGCAGGTTTACTTGTTGTTCCCAGAGTTTCTAAAAGTAGAATGGGAGGCAGAGCCTTCAGTTATCAGGCCCCTCTCTTGTGGAATAAGCTGCCAGTAAATGTCCGGGAAGCAGACACCCTTTCCACTTTTAAGGTTAGGCTTAAAACTTTTCTTTTCGATAAAGCTTATAGTTAGGGATGGCTCAGGTAATCCTGAAACATCCCATAGTTAAGCTGCTATAGTCTTAGACTGCTGGGGGACCTCATCTGTCACACCTTTCCTCACTTTGCTCTCTTTTTCCCCCTGTTTAATTTCTCAATTGATTTTATGTACATGTGACATTATTGTGGTTATTAACGTATGTTTCCCTGTTCCAACAGGTATCCTCTGAATGGTGTTATGGTGTTTTCCCCCCTCTTTTCCCTCTTTTCTGTCTTCTCAAACCCCAGCTGGTCGAGGCGGATGGCCACCCTTCCTGAGTCTGGTTCTGCCAGAGGTTTCTTCCTGTTAAAAGGGAGTCGTTCCTTTCCACAGTCGCCACAAGAATGCTCAGGACGGGAGATTGGACTGAAGACAAATTTCGGTGCAATCTGTTGGTTTCCTTAGCTAAGATATTATTTTTTCAATTGGCTCTATATGAATGAATTGGATTATGATTACAATGAATTGAATTCCAATTGGCTTGAATTGGACTATATTATTTAAGTGCCTTGAGATGACAATTGTTGCTATATAAATAAAATTTAAATTGCAATTGAACTTAAGAAAGGAATTCTTTCCTCGTGTTATTTCCCGTTGGAAGTTAGAAATTCCAAATTCACATTTATCAATGAATCTGCCATCTGCTGTGCTGATTAAAACTCTAATTAATGTTAACTTCAGTGAAAAGTTGCCCATATAAGCAACAGTTCTCAACATTAACTTCTAAAAACTTGAACAAAACAAAGAATCTTCAGAAAAAGGCTTCAGGGTGGCTGTTACTGTGTGGTTTTACACACTTGTTTGTGCTTCAAATGTTACTGAGTACCAACAGTCTCAAAATAGGCTGACAGAGGAGTCGAGTGGATTGAGCGCCTTAGACTGAAAGAGATTTTAGAGTTCACTTGTTTACAAGAAAACAATTCAGACTGACGTCTGAGTGTTTTGCTGCTGTCTAAAAATACATTTTCAGTGCACTGACAACAAAGGACACCTTGTGTGTTTCTCAGAGACTTTCTGAACTTTGACAAAAACTCAGTATTTGAGGCTCAGGGAGTGAGAGCGCCGTGGAGCCACAGTCTCTCAGGCTTTGAAAGACACATTGTCTTTGCTCATGGGCACTTCAGGGTAGCGCTTGTTTGCTGGCTCAAGAGCTTTGAGCTTGACTCCTCTTGCTGAAAGGCAGATTCTTCATCCTTAATAAACAAATAAACAGACACAGTTCACAAAGTCAAAACCACGGAACAGCAACATCATGTGAAGTTTAGAGTTAAAAAGGGGCTTGAAATTATTTTGAGGTTCAGAGATTTACTTTTTGTTTGTGAGAGGGAAAAGAAGAGCTGTGTTTCTAATTAAGTTTTGTACAATAAGCAGTGATGAAACTACAGCAGCCTGCTCTCCAGATGTGTGTATGTACACACACTCACACTTTTACAGCTGCATTATTGAATGCATGACTCTCATAATGTTCCTTATAAGCAGTGATGGAAAATGTTTACTCAAGCACTGTACCTGGAAACAGTTTTGAAGTGCTTGTACCTCTTTAATCTTTTCCTTTTACTTCTTTACTTTTCTTTACTTTACTTTATACTTCTATTCCACAACATTTCAAAGGGGAATATTCTACTTTTAACCCAACTTATCTGTCAGCTCTAACTGTTACAATATTTTAGATATTTAGATTTTTTCATACAAAACATTTTAAAAACCCATGACAAAATGTCAGGTTTTGTTGTGAGATTAACTGTCCAGCAGTACTCATAAGTACAGTGAGCAAGTATGCAGGTCAGTGTGTCAGCTGACAGAAAAGTGGAAACAGTTTTGAGAACTTGTGACAGCATGTTCATGGAGTTTCCGAATTTAAAATTTATCAATAAATAGAGAGATAAAGGGTGTGTTTAGGAAGAAGAATGCTAGTACTTCTATATATACTTAAATATAAAATCCAACAAAATCACTGTCTCATGAACTGCGTTGTATGATTTTCTTTTTAACTAAGTTGTTTTAGGTGGTGAATAATTCACTCCTTTGGTGGTCCCAATCTGGGTAGCTTTTCAGCTTAGCTCACCCCTCAGGAAACCCTCGGCTTCTCAACACTAACCACCGTCTTCTGCAGGTAAGACACTGACCATTCCAAATTTCATCAGATAATCCTACAACAAGATGATTTGAAGAATTAAAAAAGTATATCACTGTAAAGGCAAACCATCATGCCCACTTTGAGTTTCAGTGCTTAAACTGAACTGGAAAAAGGATTGAAGCAGCAACAGAAAACATAAGCAAAGCTACACAGTGCTGCAAAGATTTTTTTGCACAGTTTCACAAAATCCAGTCATTTCTTTAAAGAGTCATGTAGCAACATCATCAGCTAGCTCAACATGAGGTCACATATTTGCTTCAGAAGATGTTCCTCTGACAAAATGTGCATTCCTGGTTATTTAGCTTTTAAAATGGGGGACTTTTTAACTTTTTAAAGTTGGGTGAAAAAAGTTCAATTCAGAACAAAATGTACTGCATTTTTACACCATTTGACCTCCTGGATAATGTAAGAAAGAGCCACCAACTAGTGCAGATTAGTGTGACTGAGGGTTCTGTGAAGACAAATTATGCACCGAGAACAGCAAATAACTGAATCGATCAGGAGCAAAACTGATGATGATGACTATCACTAAACAATGGTTAACCATTATTACAAAGCAATCCAGTCACAAGCAGAATAGTTGCCATATTAGAATTATAATACCTGCAAGTGTTATGTGGCTATCTTCATTTTTGTTTCTGACCCTATCATCCCAAGGATCATTGACCATCAGCACACAAGCACTTATTAGACCAGAAATATACTTGCTTCATGTATGCTGTTTGTTTGGAGTGTTGCTTGTGGACTTCTTAAAAAATACTCTGCAATTATCCGAATTTTGTCACAATTTTGCCCGCAAAGTGACATTCTTGTGAAAATTGCTGGCAAAAGAGAGCAATATCACTTTGGAATCATCCATACAGGGAGATAAATGTTGGAGAAACGTAGTGGGGATGGTGTCAATTACGTGTTTTTTCTGGCCTGAGTCATTGGATGTGCCATCTAGCGGAAAACTGAAGTAACAGCCGTAGTACACAAACAAGTATATGAACAATTACGCCAACAACTGAGCAATTTACTTAAGTGAGCAAGACATTAGATAGTAAATATATTTCTGGCTTTTGTGTGCAGCTGGCTTCTGTATTTATTGAGAGATATGATCCACTCAAAGGTTGGTCTAAATTCTGTCACTTTTATTTTTTTAATTACTTGTTTTGTCAGCTGTTGAATATCATAACGTGACTTTAGGATTAAAAAGCACTATAAATTTGTTTTCCGTTATTGTGCTCCACTTGTTGGATATCGCTTGGGTACCTATGGGCACATCAGCTTTACGCCCACCATAAACTTGATTCTAACATTCAAACCCTCCAATAATGTTTGAGTTTACCTCCTGTTTCAATCGATTTACAGATTTTTTGTGAAACGACATTACATTATTTTCATGAAACTAAGACTGTACATCAGCTGCAAGGACAGGGTGATTTCCCCCCTCACTGAGGGGCAGGCGGTCTTTCAGGAAAATAATTCCTCCCTGCAGTCCTGGAGAAATGAACAACTTAGGCCAGGCCATGGATTTGGTTTTAAAAGCAGCTCGCACAACCACTGTAAATTTACAGCTGGGAACTCCTCACTGAAAAGAACTTTAAAATTTTGCCAAAGCCCAGTCAGGAGCTTGTTACTCTAACCACATTTAAACTCTTTTCGCTCACACAGAAGTGACTCCCTTTTCATCTCATTGTTGACTAGTGTTCACCCTTGAAAAGCATCTGTGAATTACTGAAGCCATTCACATAAGTGCCTTATGTGAAAAGGCTTTGCTAATTGGCAGCTGGTGATATCTTAACACAAGTTTCTGAACACAGACACCATTACCTGCTTAACAGCAACATGTTAGCATGTTGGGAGGCTGATATTTACCATAGTTTGGTTACGGTTAGAATTTAGCC
This sequence comes from Leuresthes tenuis, assembly GCF_036924035.1. NCBI lineage: Eukaryota > Metazoa > Chordata > Actinopteri > Atheriniformes > Atherinopsidae > Leuresthes > Leuresthes tenuis. Next base: position 27,229,762 of record NW_027325360.1, on the reverse strand, counting down.
TTGTCATTTAATTGGACCTCCGTCCTTGTCCCAGTATACTTGCACATGAGGGGAATTAATTGAGTTACTGAACAATGTGTATCCAGCACAACAAAAGAGGGACCTTTGGGATATCATCATAAATGCACAGACATAGTCTTTAGGTTACTTGAAAGGTGATTTTGTCAAATGATGCTGTGGTTAAAAAAATATCGGGAATTATTAGAGCAGATCAACATGTTGGAAAGATGACAAGTTGACATGTTGTCTTAATTGGCTGATTTTTGGTCACAATTTCTAAGCAGGTTAAGTTGGAATTCAGAATCACACACATACGCTTTGCTGTTTTGACAAAAAAATTTAACTTTTGCTCATGTCCAGAGGACCTTGTCCCATTTAAGTGAGGTTGAGTGCACATAACTCTATTATCTGTGTGTTTTACTCTTTATGGTTTTGAGATAACACAATACGTCCTCATTCATCTACCTCCACCTCAGGAGCCTGGGTAGAAAAAGAGCAGAGGAGAACATGAGAAAAACATGGTAACCTGGTAATCTCATGCTAATGTTAACAGCTTCACTAATGACAGATATGAAAACAGTGGCCTAATGTTAACGTCACGTTAGGTCTTCAATTCACAAAAACAATCATACTTAATTTAATGTTACATCACTTCACACACACACACACACAAGCGCGCACTCACAGCCAAGTCGACTGCTAGTTCACACAAAATAAATAAGTTAATACGCAACCATTTATCGCGGCAGCTGGTCTCCTTTTCTTTCCTTTTTGCCGACTCTATAGATTGTTGTTGTTGACGCTGCTGCATCTATACGTCATAGGACGTCGTCTCTGGCGATGCGTTAATTGGCTACCGTAATAACTGGCGTTACTTTGAGTCTGCGCGCTTTTCCCCCCATTCAGTGTCAAAATTGGGGACATTTTCGGGGACAGCTTTGACCGGTGTAGGTACCAGACTTGCTCGGGGCCCTGCGCCTGTTTGGGTTTACGTTTACCCCACTATTTACATTTTATGAATGCCAATATGAGGTTATTTAATAGAAACTCCAACTTTATTACAAACTACATTGCGTCCCATTTCATAAGAATCAGATGTGCTCGGGGTGAAGTCCCTTTCGAAAGATAATGCTGGATTTCTTTGTAAAAGCCGTCCATGTTTCCTACGAAGAGCCACGAAAACGACTTCAATAGGTTTTTTTTTTTACCTCTTCAGTAAATTGTCCGGACCAATCACATTCCCAATCACATTCCCTTACGTCATCGTGCCGACGTCCAGCCAATAGGCGCAGGGCCCCGAAAAGATCTGGTAACCCGAGCACATCTGGTACCTATACCGGGAACAGGTCACCCAAGACGGGGACTGTCCCCCGTCTGGTCACCTTACTCTTACATCAGTTGTGTTGATCCTCTTTCAAGATTATTCATTTTCATGTGGTTTTCAAATCAATTCAATTAAGTTTTATTTATATAGCGCCAAATTACAGCAATTGTCATCTCAAGGCACTTAAATAATATAGTCCAATTCAAGCCAGTTGGAATTCAGTTAATTGTAATCATAATCCAATCAAATTATTTAATTTCAAAATAATCATATTAATTCATATAGAGACAATTGAAAACATATCCTAGCTAAGGAAACCAAAAGGTTGCACCGAAATTTGTCTTCAGTCCAATCTCCCGTCCTGAGCGTGCCTGAGGCGACTGTGGAAAGGAACGACTCCCTTTTAACAGGAAGAAACCTCTGGCAGAACCAGACTCAGGAAGGGTGGCCATCCGCCTCGACCAGCTGCAGTTTGAGAAGACAGAAAAGAGGGAAAAGAGGGGGGAAAAACACCACAACACCATTCAAAGGATACCTGTTAGAACAGGGAAACACAAGTTGATAACCACAATAATGTCACATGTACATAATATCATTTGAGAAATTAAACACGGGGAAAAAGAGAGCAAAGTGAGGAAAGGTGTGACAGATGAGGTCCCCCAGCAGTCTAAGACTATAGCAGCTTAACTATGGGATGTTTCAGGATTACCTGAGCCATCCCTAACTATAAGCTTTATCAAAAAGGAAAGTTTTAAGCCTAATCTTAAAAGTGGAAAGGGTGTCTGCTTCCCGGACATTTACTGGCAGCTTATTCCACAAGAGAGGGGCCTGATAACTGAAGGCTCTGCTTCCCATTCTACTTTTAGAAACTCTGGGAACAACAAGTAAACCTGCAGTTTGGGAGCGAAGTGCTCTGTTAGGAAAATATCTTACAATGAGATCTTTAAGATATGATGGAGCTCGGTCATTAAGAGCTTTATATGTGAGGAGAAGAATCTTAAATTCTATTCTGAATTTAACAGGGAGCCAATGAAGAGAAGCTAAAACTGGAGAAACATGATCTCTCTTGTTAGTTTTCATCAGAACTCTGGCTGCAGCATTTTGGATCAGCTGGAGGCTTTTCAGAGAATATGCGGAACAGCCCAATAATAAAAAATTACAGAAGTCCAATCTTGAAGTAACAAATGCATGGACGAGTTTCTCTGCATCACTCTGAGACAGGATGTTCCTGATTTTGGCAATATTACGAAGGTGAAAGAAGGCAGTCCTAAAAACCAGTTTTATATGTGCATCAAATGATAAATTCTGGTCAAAAATAACTCCAAGGTTCCTCACTGTAGAACTAGAAGCCAAGGAAATACCATCTAGAGTAGCTATATGACTAGACCATTTCTCCCTGAAGCGCTCAGGTCCAAAGAGAACAACTTCCGTTTTGTCTGAATTTAGAAGCAGACAGTTCTGAGTCATCCAGGTCACTATGTCTTTAAGACAGGCTTGTAGTCTGACCAACCTATTGGTTTCATCTGGTTTCATAGATAAGTACAGCTGAGTATCATCAGCATAACAATGGAAATGTATGCCATGCTGTCTAATAATGTTACCTAATGGAAGCATGTATAAAGTAAAAAGAATTGGTCCAAGCACAGAACCCTGAGGAACTCCATGACTTACTCCAATGTGTGAGGAAGATTCTTCATTTACAAAAACAAACTGGAATCTATCAGATAAATATGACTTAAACCAGCCTAATGCAGTTCCTTTAATCCCAATAACAAGTTCAAGTCTCTGTAACAGAATGCGATGATCGATCATGTCAAATGCAGCACTGAGATCCAACAGGACAAGCACAGACACAAGTCCGCTATCAGAGGCCAAGAGGAGATCATTGGTAACTTTCACCAGAGCTGTTTCTGTGCTATGATGCACTCTGAATCCTGACTGAAACTCTTCAAACAGATTATTTCTATGTAAATGATGAAAAAGTTGAGCTGCAACAATTTTTTCAAGAGCTTTAGACAAAAAAGGGAGATTGGTTATAGTTCGATAATTAGCCAACACTTCTGAATCAAGAGTAAGTTTTTTAAATTAATTTAAGTTTAATTACAGCAACCTTAAAAGTCTGAGGTACATATCCTTTCAACAAAGACAGATTGATCAAATCCAATATGGAAGTGTCAATTAAGGGGAAAACCTCCTTGAACAGTCTGGTTGGGATTGGGTCTAAAATACAAGTTGATGGTTTAGAAGAGACAATTGCTGTTGTTGGCTCAGAGAGATCAACTGGGCAAAAGCCGTCTAAATACAAATCAGGTTCTAAAGATACTTCTAAAGTTGCTCTACTTGATGAGTGATAATAATCAGTGATGATAGTGGGAAGGATTCAATCAATCTTCTCCTTGATAGAAACAATTTTCTTGATAAAGAATCTCACGAAATCATCACTGCTGAGGCTTTCTTATACGTTATTAAACTATCTTTCCAGACTAACTGAGACTCTTCTAAATTAGAGGAACGCCACTGTCTCTCCAGCTTTCTTGCAGTCTGCTTTAACGCACGCAGCTGTGAATTATATCAAGGAGCCAACCTCTTCTGACTGATTACCTTCCTTTTCAGAGGGGCAACATTGTCCAGTGTTGTACGCATTGAAGCTATAATGCTCTCAACAAGAGAGTCAAGTTCTACTGGAGTAAAATTTAGGTAGCCGTCCTCTGTCATATCTGCACATGGCAGTGAAGAAAAGGATGATGAAATCAACTCTTTAAATCTGGTTACAGCATTCTCTGATAGACACCTTCTATATGTAAAATTCTTCTCAGAAGCCATATAGTCAAGTAATGTATATTCAAAAGTTATTAAAAATGGTCAGACAAGACAGGGTTATGAGGGAACACTGCTAACTGTTCACTCTCAATGCCATAAGTCAGCACAAGGTCAAGGGTATGATTAAGGCAGTGAGTAGGTCTGTGAACACTTTGAGAAAATCCAATAGTCTAATATAGAATTTAAGTTAATATTTAGGCTGTCATTTTCAACATCTACATGAATATTAAAGTTTCCTGCAAAACCAGTTAATGCTGGCAGTGCATAGGCAACTTTTCCAATAAGACTGCTGCAGTTTGACACTTGACAAAGCCAGCAGCAGAGTACAAAGAATTCCACATGACACTGGCAGAATAAACAAAAGTTAGATACAACATGCACATTAGAGAGGCTCTTGATCTGAATTACAGTGTGTACGTGTGATTTTGACTGGTCTTCTTCATGTTTGATGGCTGTTTTTTTTTACGCATAATTTAGCTTAAAAGAGAGATCATTACCAACTGTGTGTGGCTGAACTCCAGATAAGTTAATATTAATCATTTGGGAAAAAACTGCCAGTCAAGTATTTTTTGATGACTTTACTGTGCTGTAGTGTAAGGTTTCAGACTCCTGAACCCCTCCCCAAAACATACACTTGTGGCATTTGTTTATGCTGGCAGATGAGACCAAATAAAGAACTTGCTAGTGGTTGGGAGAGCAACCTAAATGTGAAAGACAAAAACCACCATAACGGTATCAGGGGGTTGTAAAATTAATGTATTGTCAATTTATTTCTTTACTCAATTCAAGTACTTTTGATTTCTAACAGTGTAATGTAAAGTAAACCAGGAATGGACAACTTTTCGTTGTAACATGTTGAGTTTACATGATGTTACCAAAGCAGTTTTCACACTTGTAATGTTCTAGAAATGTTCTGGAGCTGTGACTTGTGGGAACAACATATGCCCCTGATTTCTAGAGGAGATTTTCCACTCTGCACCCTAGTAAAATCTCTGAAACATCAGTGGATGAGACAGTGTGAACGTGTAAGCAGATATTTCAGGGCTTTTGCTAACTCTGTATGAGTGAACATGTGTTTGTGCGAGTGAGAGTTTGTCCTTTCAGTGTGAATACGTATATAATATACGTATAGTATATTCAGTAGTGATATGAACACAATATGAAGCCTTATCTGTTATTCTGAAGGAGTTGTAAAGAAATACACTGCGTAATTACTGCATTGTGTTCTGTCTCCTGTGTGCTCTAGACAGCCATTACCCTGCATCCCCTTCCTTGTATTTTCAAAATGGAAGAGCCATCTTCAGTAAAAAAGCCTACTCTCAGTTCAAGAGAGTATGTGATGAACAGAAACTGCAGGGAAAGTTCAGACCAAACTGTTTCTACTTCCTCCAGCAAATCTGAGTTTTTGTGTACTCCTGATGAGGACTCTGTGGCCTGATAAACAAAAGAACTGAGACTGACATCTGCTCTTATGTGGAAACACTCATATCAGTTGTATTTCTGGATAAGGTAGTGGTAAGATCGCTGCCTTTCATGTGGGTGACTGGGGTTTAAATCCTGACCTCCCCTCTGCATTAAAGAGGGGAGGTCCAGTAGAGGTCCTTAGACAAGACCCCCTTATGCTAGCTTTCTGAGATGTGAGCGTAAGTTGCTTTGGATAAAAGCTTCTGCTAAATGCATAAACATACTAAACAGCATAAATATTTCCGCTCTGATGCCTGTAAGGATGATACTTTACGGGACACCATTATGAGCAATACTGAAACATAACCATTTCAGTTGGAGGATTTTTTTTTATGTCTGGCTGCTGTAAACAGAGCTGCGTAGACATGGTTTCAAAAGGGAGCTTTTGTACTCTATCTATATATTATTTAGTATTAAGACCAAAGCATACTGTTGACATTTTGATAGAACCTCAGGAAACTGTGTCAGTTTGTGAAAAACAGACGTAATATGTATTCATGAACACATTATGAGCATCCACCACAGAAAGTAACTTTTTAAAACTTTTCTGTTGAACCTCATGTACACTTTTAGGCTGTTTGGAAAAAATAAACTTTACTGTACTGTCAGGCCCCCTCTTAGCAATGACATGGTCAGTCTTTTGAATCTCTGATAAATGACCAATATGCAATCCAACAGCAGAATGAATTATAAATCAATTATATTCGTATGAGTTCAGAGTGTTGTTGTGTCCTCAACCTTACTCGTCACTGTTTTTCCCCATTATAACCAACCACAATGAATAGAAAAACATGTAATTCTTTGAAACATTCGTGGCTAAGATTTTTTTCTAAAGAATCATGGTAAAAAATAGTTTCCACAGAGAAGACCTATATGTGAACCACAAAATCCACCTCAATTCAACACTAACAGCAATATTTTTAGCCTCTTGCATTTAGGCCGGTGGCAGCTGGAGGTACTCAACACTCACTGACTCTGACGTCGAGCTTTGAAATAGCAATCAATGCCTTTATACTGCAGGGAGGGCTCGTAAAAGTGTCGTTGGGAGGAATATATGATGTCGTATTTTACCCTCCCCTCCCTATTTTTAAACACTGAGTTACGACTGCAGAAATGTGTACCCATTAAAGGTGATATGATGTATTTTCTGCCTAGTTCAGAAACCCATTCATCACCATGGACCAAAAAGAAAACTGCACTTACTCTTTCACCCCTTCTCCTTCCTCTCCCATTTTCCCTCCCCTCCTCACATCAAACCCCCACCCTCCCAAACCCTGTTGTTGTACACTGTCCTGAGTAATTTACGATTCACCGGTAGTGCAGCACTCTGGCAGGAACTGCGAGAGCAGCTTTCTCTCTGTCCTGGCAACTGAATAACCTTTCACAAAAGACCAAATGCAGCCAAGTCATCTGCTGCTGCATAGAGAGGACGGAGCTGGACAGAGACTTGATCAACCTCCGAAAGGAAGAGTAACAGCGAAGAAACGGGTTCCAGAGGGCTGATGCAGAAAAATATACACTAAAATGCTCTTAGAATACTGAAACTGGGCCACAGAGAAAGATTATAGTAACTTTAATTTAACTTTTGCATGTTAAAGAAACTCCATGTTCAAATATTCAGGTTGAAAATTCAAACGGCCAGAGTTTCCAGATTCTCATCTGGACTCGATTTCTTTGATGACACGATTGATCTAACCTTGTTTAACATGATGGGGTTCAGATTAAGTCGAGGTTAAAAACATTTTTCTTTGCTTCTCTTGATTTTGAAAATAAACAAACTGTTTTTTAAAACTTAAAACTTTTTTGTCTGTCACTAAATGAAAAAATAATATGTGGAATCCCCTTGATTCACCTTATTCTTTTTTCAGAGTTTTCTTATTCTTGTGTTTTATATTCAAATAAGGGAATTCGAACAACATAAATTCAGAGAAAAAAAAGATATTAGAGCCTGTCTGCATTCTACCAGATCCTCTATGTGCTGTGTATATACTGAAATTGAAGCAGGAGAACACCCACAGAGAAAACTTTACATTCTTTGTTGCTGCTGTATCCATGCACAGTTTGCACGATGCTCAGATGAGTAAGTGCAGTATTTGCTGTATGATCGTTGCTTATAACATGCTTTGCATTCCACGTAACTGTCTCCTCCTCTGCAACTGGCACACTGTCAAGTAGAGGTGAAAGAAATCTACAGAAACTGTAATAATTACTACCTAGAACAAAGTTGGAGTTGCTGCTTTGTTTCCTACGGTCACCAAAAAGTAGAGCGTGTGTGTGCTGCTGTTGCAGTGTGTTCCCAGTGTCTGCCGACAGAGGATTAATCTTCACAGCTGAGGCAGTAGCTAAGGTCAGCAAGGGAAATATTTCATAAGAGTCAGCTTGGCCCATAGCCCTCGACACACAGTTCGAAATGAGAATGCACGGCTGCATAACAAACGGCTGTGTGTGATTTTGCGCTGCTCTTCAGAGGGGGGGGGTTCCTGATATATAACAGTGCTTCACTTTCATGTATTCATCTGAGCCTGTGAATTACTGCCAGGGACAAGCGTGGTGCTTTGTCACCACAAGGACCCAGTTGAGAAAAATATTTTGGCTTCACCAGGTCTGTGTCTTGAATGCTTTTTCCGTTACTGTCTTCTCTCAAACTTACACTTCATTCTTTAACAAAAATTCTAAGGAATTATACTTCTGCTGGACCAGAAGTTGAGGTAAGGTCAAACTCAAAAAAGCAGGTGTTGTTTTTCATCAAGCCCAAAAAAATGATCTTCTAAATTGACTTTGTCATATTCCCTGTGTTCAATACCCTGTTGCAGGTTTTTCGGCTCCTGCTGTGACCCGGTGTTGGCACGCACATGCAGGGGAATTATTGGCACGGGCGGGCCGCTTCATTAACAGTTTGTTTGATGTGGCAAGCCTGAGGGGAGGTGATTTACTCAAACATTGATCGACTTGAACTGAGAGATGCCACCCTTTGTCAAATCAAAGACATGGCTGATTACATGACTGAGCCTCATTGTGGTCTGTGATGATTGACATTTACTGCCGAGCACCGCCAGTCCCGCCTCTCATCATCGGTATGTTTGGCAGTAACGTAAATGGAGTCCACCAGTTCACAAAAGCCAACAAGATGTTCTCCTACACAAGCCAGCGGGGACATTTTTTCTCTTATTCTCTTCTTTTTTCTTTTCATGAAGAGAAAGTCAGTTATGGTTTTGATTTTATGTCAAAACAGGAGGTGAGTCAAAGAAAGCACGAGGGAGTGTATGTTCTCAGCAGCCACCCCCTCAACAAAGGTTGGATGATGAAGACACATAAGATGAGACTCTGACTATGAGTAGAGGAAGCGACGCTGACTTTAACAAGCGTGAGGAATGTTCTGGAGAGATTTTCTTTGCCCGGCCTGTTGTTGTTCCTTTTACCAGACCTGTCATGGGTCCAGCAAGTGAATACCTATATTATGCTGCTGTCAAAATAACCCCCTCCATCATCTGACCAGTCAGGAAAAAAAAGAAAAAAAAAAACATCTTTTGATGTCATCTGAAATTTCACACAACAACCCTGGATGATCTGATTTGATGCAGACACTGTCTAGCAGTGCAGGCCCGTTCTCCCCTCCATCTTCTCTTCCCCCTCCTCTCACCATGCTCTTGATAACTCTTCTGTACAAAGGACAATAGCAGCTTTGTTTCCAGAGCGTGTAGTGAGGACTTGAGGTTGCACGGGTGTGGGCGTTGTGCAGCCTACGTGCCTGTCTGTGAATGCATTTCAGGTGTAGCAAGTACGACAAGGCGGAACCCTGTGAGGTGTTGGATTCAGAAATAAAAGTGCCAATCTGTGAACATGGGGGGGAAGCCTATTATCCCATTGTGATTATAATGCAGACAGATAGACGACAGGTAGGCAGAGTGGATAAGAACGTTAGCTTGTGAGACGTGATGAGCTGACAAGAGAGACAATCTCCCTCCTAAACTGGAGAGATAAGGCTGTCAGCCACAGCTCTGACTCTGAAACACAGATTTACCATGCAGGCTGTCAGATACATGGTACTTTGTAAGAACTTTAAAAAAACACACACTTTTAAGATGCTATCATGTACAACATGGCCTGTCTGTTTATGTTTGTGTGCACAGGCTACATCTTCACATTTGAGTCCATGCACACTCAGCTGTAAAAGGATTAGTGTGTGTATGTCAAAGACAGAGGGAGAGGCAGACACAGAAAGACAAATGAGGAAGTGTGAATACATTAAGTGCACTGTGAAGATATTGTTTGTAGACCTTTCAGCTCAAGGAAATCCTTGTTTCGACATTCTGTCCTGCCTGGAATGTTGCCTGCGAGGCTCTTTTTAAGTGTTTGGGTCTAAATGCCATGTCTGCTACACCCCATGAAACTGTCTTAATCCACTTTTTTTCCTCCCTTGGTTTTATTACTTTGCTGGAGAAAACACAAGGGGTAAAGCAGAGCCCCAGCCCCAGGCCTCTATTCCCATTCCACACACCCCATAAGTCAGTCACAGATAATTAAATAGGAGTTATTTACACTCGTTTTCCCTCCTCTGTCTTTCTGCTGCTTTTATCATTTCGCTCTCCTTCTCTTTGTACAGTCTTACATGCAGCCAGACTTTGTCAAAGTCACCAGTGAAAGCCTGTTGAAATACAATAACTCCAAGAGAAAAAGAAAAAAAAAGAAACAAGACTCTTATGAGCTCACATCAATGTCAGCCCCTCATTATACAATCACACAGCGCATCTACACAATGCAAATCCCCCAGTGCGCCACAAAACGCCTCGGCACTTCCAAACACGGAGCGAAGACAAACGAGCACATGAGGATTTGTTCGAGCCAGGTTTGAAGAATTCAGCTGCCTAATGTCAGCATTATATATTTACTCTGGAGTCAAACAAACGGCAGCTTTTCAACACAGGGATGAATTAGACCCGGCCACATAACTATGGCGTCCATCACAGGCCTCAGCGGCTCTATAAATCATAGGATCACGGGGGCATGTGGGGTCCTGCTCCTCCTCAGCCCCTATCAGCCCCATCCTGGGGGTTTTATTTGGCTACTGTTCCAATCATACCTACTGCTTTGGAGGGGCATGGAAATGCCCCTAGGGCCGGTGGGACCTGGGCATGCTGAGAAACCTCTTAAAATGAAAAGATGTCCCTTTAAAATATCCACAACAGGAAACAGCCATCAGTCATCAACACGCCAAAACAGCTGTTACCAGCCTACATCAAGGGAACACATGAAAGGAGCTGCTCCCTGTTGTTTGAGCCCTCCCTTGTTTCATTCTCTCACTGCCTTTGTCTGGCTTTTCCCAATGCCCTCCTCTTTGGTCTCTTTTTAAACGCCCCCCATCCTCATACAACCCCACCTACACTGCAGCAACTTTCCACTTACCCTTTTAACAAGTGGGTGACTGCTTGGTAAGAAAGAAGAAGAATAATTTTATCATAAAAGAATTTGAAACTGCTGTAAGCTCCCAGCCTCATCTTTAAATCTCACAGCAAGGAAGCAGTTGTGATGCGTCACCTGTTTATATGTGTCAGCCCAAGGTGGTGACAGACAGTTTTAAACAAACAGGAGACTAGATATAGATATAGAAGACTGTACCACACTTAGACTGGTGGTCTGCACGTTTAAGTCCACACAGTCTTGGAACCCTGCAAGTCATTGAAGCGTGAGTGGCAGTGCGTGGGTGATGAGTGACGACTAAGCCTAATGATGACAGGTCAGACAGTGATGCTGCTGAGTGAGGCTGGAGTGACTTCATCCTCCTCGTGCTGCTTTTCCACTCAGCTGCAGATAAATGGCAGATGCCATTATAATCAAGGACAGGGCAGATGCTGCGCAGTCTGATAAGGCCAGCCTGTGCTGTGAAATGCCACACAATTTAACATATTAACCCCGAGAAGAAAGGCTTGCTCTGATTTTCTTTAGCAAGTAATCAGGGATCCATGAAACTGCTTCAAACACACAGTAATAGTGTTGTAATATCCAGGACTACAGATTGGGTCCTTTAAGGTCAAGTTATTTGATCAGTTGAAGAAGCATTTAACCACAGTGGAAATCCCCATAAAGCACAGCTTTTCGTCTTTTGGAAAATTAAATTAAGTCACTAGGCTTGGTAATGTGGTTGTAAAGGAGTGACTTCATTGTATTTAGTCTTTTTTACCTTTTATACTTGTATACAGTACTGTGCATAGGTTTAGAGCCATCCATTATTTCTTAATATTTTGCTTCCAAGCAGCCAGACTTTTTTGTAATCTTAAAGTGGTTATAGTTAAGTTTTTCTTTAGAAATTGGGCCCTGGACAAGTCCTCAGTTCATCACAAGGCCAAAACAGATACCAAGACAAACAACTATGCACCCTCACACTCACTCCTAGGGTTAATTTAGAATCCCCAATTAACCTAACATGTATATATGTTGACAGTGGTATGTGTGCAAGTTTCACATAGAAAGGCCCCAGCTGGGATTCAAACCAGGAGCCCTCTTTCTGTGAGGCCTTATGAATCATTAAATCAGTAAAAAGGCATGTAACTCAAGGGATAAGTGTTGTGTCAACTCATAACAGACAGTTTAGAAAATTGAATGTTTAGACATTTTGTTAGAGCCTGTCGCAAAGACATATAGCTGGTTCCCATTTCTTTCCGTGCATCTTTGCAAAAAGGCCAAAGATAACACAATTTGACAGACATAGAATTGTATATTTGCTCCAACAAAGTGATTCCCAAAGAGCTATTAGCTGACAACTTGGCATATCTCAGAATAGTGTCCTTGATTTGAGGAAACTGGACAAGTGCAGGACAAACGAAGAAGTGACTGGCTGTATTTGGAGAATTGAAGGTCGGCTCAAGACTTTTGGGCAATGCTGCACTAGCTGGAGAAACATTTAAAAAGTAGTTTGGAAGCATCTGTAATACTTGTAAAACAATCATATTGTGGAGAGTGTGACTTCAAATGCAAAAACTGAAACCATGTAACACTTGGATCATGTGAATTGGCCTCCAACTAGAAAAATTGAATTACACCCAAAAGTGATGGCAGTTTTGTTTCCATAATGCAATAAGGCTATTACCATACCAGAAATACCAGACAGTAGCTTGTTATTTGGAATTAAATGCACCTATTTACTAGACTGGAGTGGGTGCATTCCACAGCTAATTGTACAAACGCATAATGCTTTACTGCTTATGCTTACGAAATTATCAAAGTTACAAAGTAAGTTTTGTATCAAAGTAAATTTCTCATTTGCCCCTTTTCCCAAACTGCTGTCAGATCTGTTATGGGAGATTTTTTTGCTAGATTTTGTTCAGTTTGCCTATGGCTCATGGAGGACAGTGACATAGATTTCCAGCCACATTTCAGTTTAAACATGAGGGTGAGGCCAGGAAACAAACCGCGCCCCTTCATCTGCCACTCCTCCATCTGTGAATGCGGACACCTCTGATTGGATGGCGGCTGCTCGCTTTGAAATCCCTCCCCTCACATCTTTAGTGTGAGGAAGAAGTGAAGACTGTGAAGCTGCTGCATTAGGAGAGCAATACGCACTCTGGAGTACCGTTGCACGCACAATCCTCTGCGGGATTGTCTTATTTTGATGAGCACCCACTACTTATGGTTCGTTTGTCTTTCTCTTTCGTTTTTCAGCACTGGATTAACGAATATTTAGGAGTGGTATACGTTCATTTTTTGAGGATGACGTTTCGGCGATTTGTTCCTTTATAGTGACAGCTTGGGTCCAGCACAGAGGACGCGCATTGCGCACTGCCATTTTGGATTACCGCTCTGTCTCCTGTTGAATTTATAACCACGAAATGTGTAGTTAAAGGACACTGAATCCCGCGTCCAGTCGTTACATGCCTCCGGTCCAAGTCGCGCCCAGATCCAGATGAGAGATCTCCCCGGTGGACCTAAACCGCTTTTACGCAGTCAGTCCCCGGAGCGCAGCGTCGCCGACTCCAGTGGTGATCCACAGCGGAAAGGAGCAGAGAGACCGTTCGTTTTCACAGTCACGTCTTGTCCTTCTCCCTCGGACCCCTCGCGCCAGGCTAAAAGGCTTCCTATCCGGATCGTAAAGATGTTGACTGCGCACAGCGGCCACTTGCTGCACCCGGAGTATCTCCAGCCCCTCACGTCTGCGCCTGTTAGCATTGAAGTAAGTAAATAATACAAAAAAAGACAGTCAGATTTAAACAAGTTGTATTGATGGTGTTGGATGTGTTTATTATTTCTGGTCTCAATCAGATCATTTGAAGTTCGTGCGACTTTATGAAAGTTATTGTGACAAAAATGCCGTTTGTGACATTTTACGCACAGCAATTTGTTGGTAAACTTAGTGCGTGCATCCTGCGAAAAAATATGGTGCTCGAAAAATCATATCAATTGTTTTTGATACAAATAGAAAAATTGTACTACATCTTGATCAAGTTTAATTTGGCTTCTTAATCCCGCTCTAATTTTCTTCATTTTTTCCGCCTTTCTTAAACATGGCTTCAACTTTTCCTTTTCTGACGTCTTTCACTCATATAAGTACACAACTGATAGTGCGCAACTGGGTTTTCTGATTTACAGATGTATTGCCATAGAGCATACTTTGGCTAAACTATTTTTATATATTTTTTTTAATGTGGTGATTTAGTGTTTACATGTATACGTATGTCATAATGCTATTAAAAACTTAATTAACTTTGAAAACAATTGTAGTTCACCGTTTTTCTCAACTTTTTGCCCTCAGCTGGATGCCAAGAAGAGTCCTTTGGCTCTGCTCGCTCAGACCTGCTCTCAAATTGGCAAACCAGATCCCCCCTCCTCTTCCAAGTTGGCATCCCTCTCCTCTGGTAGCCTAGGAGATAAGGAGTCCTCCAGCCGGTCATCCAAGCCTGGAGAGCAGCACCAGTCACTGGATGACAAATCCAGCTTCAAGCCTTACTCCAAGTCATCAGGCGACTGTCGTAAGGATGTTCTAGTGACAAAGGGGGCGTCAGATAAAGCAGCTTTCAGAGTGCCAAATGGAAGTTCCAGTGGGGGCAGTGTCTCATGTCCAACCTTTCCTCCCCACTCCCGGTCACCCAGCTCCAACTCTCCTCCGTTGCACACCCAGAGCCAGCCCCACAGACAAAGCCATTCCCCTTCCACACAGCCCCCTCCACACTCCCAGGCCCCACACATGGACAACAAAACAGGGAGTCCAGAGCAGGCCAACTTGGACAGTAACAGCAACAGCGCAGGAAAAAAAGACTCAGATGCAGCTAAGTCAGGGATGGATGGGGCTCAGTTAGCCAATTCCAGCCAAGTACGAGCCAGCGCTAACTCCAGCAGTGCCAGCTCTGCCAGCAGCCCACGGCCAGAGAGCAAGACTGACCTACACGCCTCTTCACAATCTGGCCTGAGCTCTGGACACATTGCACCAGTCTCACCTTTCAAACCGGGACATTCTGTCTTCCCTTTGCCCCCAGCTACTATGGGCTACCATGGCTCCATTGTTGGGGCCTACGCTGGATATCCCTCACAGTTTGTTCCCAGCTTGGATCCTACCAAGTCAAGTTTGGGCTTAGGACTTCCAGGAAAGCACCCCAGCTCCAGTCCTCTCACTGGAGCCTCTCCTCCGTCTCTGATGCAGGGTTTATGTAGAGACCCTTACTGTCTGAGTTACCCCAGTACATCCCACCTTGGAGGCAGTAACTGCTCCACGTGTGTTCATGACCCCTCAAGTCTCAAGTCTGGTTTCCCCCTGGTTTACCCCTCACACCTCCACCACCTACATTCCAGCTCCTTATCTTCCAGCACACCTCCTTCTCTTTCCCACCCCCTTTACACATATGGTTTCATGATCCCCAACGAACCGCTGCCACACGCCTGTAACTGGGTGTCTGTCAGTGGTCCCTGTGACAAGCGTTTTGCCACGTCAGAGGAGCTACTAGCCCACTTGCGCACACACACAGCCCTGCCAGGGATGGTGGACAGCAAGCTGTTGTCAGTCTACCCTTCATCGGTTTCATCCACAGCCTCATGTCATCTCCACTTGCCCCCACCAAGCAGCCCAGGTGCCCTGCCCAGCTCATTCTCCCTCAGAGGTTCTCCTGGCTTGGGCCTTGCCCGCTACCATCCCTATAGCAAGTCTCACTTGACAGGAGCTCAAGGACTTCCCATGCCATCTCTCCCCTCCTCCTCAGCCTATTACTCCCCCTATGCCCTTTACAGTCAGAGACTGGGCTCAGCCTCAGCCCTGGGATACCAATGATATCCGAAATGCCCATGGCCAGCAGGCATCAGCTCAGACTCTTAAGAGCAGCCCTGAAGATGGATTCTTGTGATTGAGGTCATCACCAGTACAGGGTGTCATGCCTGCTGGCCCGCCTGCCAGGAATGCCACCTGTTGGCTTCAGGATTGTGACTGGTGCTCCAATGGCAAAAGCATGTGATGGATTGTCAGCTGCAGAGAACCAACAGACTTCAGTGATTAAAGAAGCAGAGCTTAAAAAATATCGAATTGTGGGTTTACCACAACAGTTTGTTTTTGTCTCCCAGAAATGAAAGTCTGTATTTATTTTTCCCTCAAGCGCTTGGTATTCAACTCTGGGGGGGATTTTCGCTGTCCAAGTAAATGATTAAAATATAGTAACATTTTGCCTATCATCCACTCTAAAAATAAAAAGGTTGCATCATGATGTAGATGAATTCTGAGGCTGTATTCTGGGGAACCTCTTTTTAATCCCCTTCCTCTCAGCTGTTTTTTTCTTCTCTATCCCCAGTTGTGTACTCAGACTCTAGGGAATTGCATGTCCTTGAGAATTACATTGAACATTGCTATTATTTTTATTTGTAAATATGCAAAGATGTAATATTTTTTCAAGCTTACACGGGGTCAGCAAGTTGGGGTCACTGATGCAAATGTTGCAGAGATAAATAAAAAAAGAATAAAAACAAATGTATAAAAACAATGATGGCTGTGCTATCTGACCAACAGGAAAAGGTCTTATTTTGTTAAATAAATGATACATGGTTGCATTTTGACTTGTTTTTTCCTCATCGAATACTATATATATTTTCATGAAGTAGCTTTTTATTGCACGCCTCAGAGGATGCAATAAATCTTTCTAGACTGCAGCACTGCACTTATCTAAAACTATCTATCATTACTCTTACAGCTGCGCTATGTGCGGCTATACATAATAATTCATGGCTTATATCAGTTGACAGAGCTGTCCCAAAGAGGGTAACCTGGGTCACATAAGCCCTGTCAGCTAGTCTCTGAGGACTTTCATCCCTCCTTCTCCTCTTTCCATCAACAGCACTATTTTTGTTGATGCGAGTGCAGCTTTTAATTGCTGATTCTTGTTTGTGAAGGCTGAAAAGGGCCTCCTCAGCAAAGTGGATGACTGTGTGGAGAGGCTGCTGGGTCACTGGGACTTCCATAATGACCTAAGGGAGGTTGACCCTGAATCTCCTCATGGTCTGACGGATTGGCCTGCAACACAAAGGCCACAGCTGACAATGGGAGGCGATTAATAGAGAAATATTCATCAAAGCACTGACATGTCTCCTAAGGAGAGCAGGCTCTCTTACAGGGACCACAAACATGGAAGTCTCTGTATAGTCTATGTATAGTCTCATATAAGGAGCCATTTTCTTAATGCTTCATGTTGCACCACAATTTACTAAAGCTCTCTTGACTTAAAGCTGTTAGATACTAATTCAAATTCAAGGAGCAGGTCTACCTTTAAGCCACACGAGTGTCATCATAGTATTTGGGCTCACATAATGCGTCCAAGTGGAAGTCTGTAGAAGCCTCTGAGGAGGCTATTGACCCCGACTCCCAGACTCCTCTACTCTTGCGGTTCATTAGCACTCTAGACAGGGGAGAGGCAAGCACAGGTGTCATTTGACAGGACCATTAACAAAATGGATGACCCTCCCAAACCACATCCAGCCCCTGCCACACCAGCAAGGTCACGGCGCCCTGATCACTGAGTTGGGTTGCTTTTTGGGACACTACACATATTTTTCTTCTTGAGAAACAAGAGCCAAATAACCTCTGGTATAGAATAGACTTACAATCTGACTGCTACTTCTCTGTTGGAGTTTAAAAGCTAGTCTAGATAAAGTAGGTCAAGGGTATTAAGGTGGTAGTGCTGTATTGCTCAGATGCAGCATACTGTATTTAATCTTTAAGTTAGAGTGGAGCAGCTGGAAATATACTGGATTATGTTGCCCCCTAAAGTTGTGTTGGTGAAGTACAGGTGAAAACCGGGACAGTGGCCTCTCTTTCATCTGCAAAGTTATCTTGCCTTAGATATGTATGAAAGTGGGCTTTGGGGTGCTGTTAAACTGTAGAGAGGGAACTAGTAACATTGGCTCGAAGGTGAAGATGATTCAAACTGGAGGTCAGGCAGAGGGGAGAACTTTCAATCTTGCCAGGGAGGTGGAATTAATTCCACTGTTGCCAGTTTACACTCATTCATCAAATGCCTCACTATTCTCCTCATCCTGGTGCTCATCAATCTCCTCCATCTATCTTCTTCCTCCCCACACTCTCGCAGCTGAGTCAACACCCACACACTCCATTTACGTCGCCTGTGTTTGTGTGTGTGCATGTCTATTCAGCCTCGATCCTTTGTCCAAACATGATGACACATGAGGCTGAATTCTGTGGGTCTGTGGTGACACATATGTTATTTTCACACAAAACTGTGACGTTATGTTGGAGCAATTTCTTAACATTAAAAAACAGTAACAGTATACTCCTCTTCATTCCAATATTACATACAACTGGTCACACGTACTCTGTGTTCAGCAGGTCTTTGTAATTACACTTAAACTTATCTGACCATCTACAAGAAAAACTGAAAAAGTTTAAGGTATATCTTGCAGTGCAACCATGTAGGTTTAGTCATTCTAAAAAGTTAAAATAAGATAGAAACCCTCCAATTGTAAGAAATTTGTTAACATTTAAAAGTTGCTAGCATTTCTGAGCCAATATCTGAGTCTGATTTGAAACCAGTGGTGCTGCATTGTATTACAATATCAAATTTTAAAGTAATTAAAAAATGTTATTCTTTTAAAGATAAAACAATGTTTTACAATTATTGTAATAAGAAGTTATCATAAGTTTGTACTACTTCACCTTTCCAGAAAACTTGGAATTTCTGCAATACAACAATTCATTCATTCATTCCTTCTAAACTTTATTTACGCAAGTCCAAAGAAAATATAAGCTAATTTCAAATTAGATCCCAAATCAAGTTAGGAGGGAGGCAAAGAATGTAAAAGTGTTTAAGAAGACAGGTGAGGGTGTCAGGATTGGGTATAAAAAGAGCATCCACTACAGCTAAGTCTGTCAGAGAGTCATCAAAAAGTTCCAAATAATATATTTCAAAGAAAGATTGCAAAGAACCTTTGTCTTTCAGCAGCTACAGGGTATAATGTTATATAAAATGCATTGTTATTGTGTAAAGACCAAGGACAGAAACCACAGTTCTTGATAATCATAGCCACATGGGCTGAGGAGCACCTTAGAAAACCACTTTCACTCAACACAATCTGCCACTGCTTTCACAAAATGTAACCTGAAACTGCAATTATGCAATAGGAAGCCATATATCAACTTTGTGCTCTGGACACGAACTCATTTCAGATGGACAAAAATACAGAGTGGACACGTGTTCTGTGGTCTGTCCACGTTTCAGTTGCTTTTGAAAAAAACAGACATCTCCAAGAGGAGAAAAACTATTAGGGCTGTTATCAGAGAAAGGTACACAGTCAAAGTCTTTGATCATATGGGGGTTCATCCATGACATGGATAACATGATATGTGCGAAGTAACTATTGATGCAGATGTGTTTATTGGAATTTTAGAGAGACATGCTACCATCAAGGTGACGTCTTTTCCCACAGAGGTCTGTGGAGATCTGTTCCAACATGTCATTCTGCATGACTTCCAGCGGTTTGTGCTTGACAGGCCTGCTTACAGTCCAGTTATGTCTTTTATTTAAAATGTATGAAGCATCATGAAGAGGAGAATCAGACAACAACAACCCCAGACTGTGGAGCGGCTGAAATCTCAAGAATGGACACATTCCTTAAAAAACTGCAACAATTGTAATTTAAAGGAAGCTGATGTAACACAATAGTAAACGTGCATCTATGTCAACTTTTTTTAGTCTGTTGCTGGCATCAAATCAAAAGTACAATGAAGTTGGACAGGAAATACACAGAAAATTATTTCTTTGTACTTCTGTGTGTAACATCAAGGTTTGAAGTGGTTAACAAATTACAGATTTAGGTTTTCATTCCATTTTAGAAAAGTTCCCAACTATTCTGGAAATAGTATTTTTCTTTCTTTATCTGTCAATGTTATTAAGTCATTAAGAAACACTCGATTCTGTCTCAAAGGAAAGATTATTTTAAGATTGGAAACAGAAGTAACCAAATTCCACCAACCAGCATTTATGAAAAAAAACACTAATTTCAGCACTTACTTGGTTTTTAATTTATACAAACCCAAAACGTACGAACTAAAGCAAAGGGTTTATATTTAACATGGCAGTTCTTTGTAGTGTTGGTTGCCACAGTAATGGTGCTGGAATGACAGTGAAAGTAATCAGAGTACAGTGGTAGAAGGTGATGGTGATGGAGGGGACTAATATTCCCCTCTGTGCATCAGTGCAGAGACGGTGCAGAGTGCCACTGTGAGGTCCTGAGCAGTGGCTGACAGGCTTAGTGATTAATGACGACAGGGTGTGGAGCTGCTCTTCAATTAGACGCCAGCTCTACCCAGGCTCACTATCGCTGATGACAGATTGGACAGAGAGGGAGAGGAAGGGTACTCAGTCTATCTCACTCTCACTCTCTGTGTCTTCCGAACAAAACATTAACCTCAACTCCATGACTACCACCTCTGTGTTTAACATCAGGACACAATACAGAGCCTTTGGCATCCAACAGGGACCGCAGTGTTAAAGCAACCCAGATGGCGTGAAGACATCCCTCATCTGGGCCTGTCACACAATCTCTGTTTTATTTCTCCACAAAAACCCTGTGACTGAGTATTTTACATACCTGTTTCAACTCCTCTCTCATTCATGTCTGCAGCCAGACATGCCGAAACACTCTGTGGAAAAAAAGGTAAAAAATTACAGCCACACACTAAGAATGCCAGGTTGGCTGCTGGTTTAAGCAAGTTCCTCCCACACTTACCAAGTACAGTAGTGTTTGCTCAAACAAAGAAAATAAAATCTTTGATAGAATAATTGTTTTAGACAAAACAATGCAGATGGGATGTAATTAATATTTAACAAGATGACAAAAAGAGTACATATACATCTCTAAACAGTTAAAGAGGACATTTTACCTTTTCTGTGTTTCATAGCATATATATATACCTATATGGATGTCTGAAGTTACTCAAAAACTCCAAAAATAGACAACCCTGAGACATTCTTTAGAACCACATAGGTTTAAAAATCTCATTGAATGAGCCATTCAGATTAGCAGTGGATTTTTATGACACTCTCAATCCAGAATATTCAGCCTCCTCATCTTCATCACCACCCAACAGTGAGTTCACATCTTGCTGCATTTTCTGCACCTCAAAACTGGTAAGTTGCAATTGTTATGCTCTTATGTTGTTCACCTATGAGAGGAATCAGCTGATAATGTTCTACCAGGTCTTTGTCTAATGTTTTCTATCACTTAAAGGAAATCTGATATATAATTGGTAGTTATTATTCTTTTCCTAAAAAATATGAAATTTTGATTGTCTGTATTTCAATGAACGCACCATGTAAGCAACAGTTTGTAATGCTAAAAAAACTAAAACACAGGAATAAAGCCATTTTGTGATGGAGTTACTGGCGTGAATATTAATCTAAAGGCTTGGGTGGAGTGAGTGGGTTCCTCCATGCTCTGAACCAGATGGATGTGAATGAAGGTTTAAATTTGTGGTGGAAAAAGTAGCTGTTGCATAGTCTTTGTGTGGTCATTTGACAAAAAAATGCCACAGACATTTCCCTGTTTATTAGCAATGTTTCCATCAATGTTTTTTTTATGCAAATGATGAGGTGTGAAATAAGAAAAAGGTCAAGAGAAATTGCCCAAAACAAATAGAAATAATTTTTCGCCCAAATAAAAATAGAGTTAATTACGCCTTCATATAGAAAACATTTAGCTCACATGACTGATATCAGCCGACACCATTCCTTCTGAAGAAACATGACAAATTCTCATTGACATCAAGGAATAATTATGTACCCAAATGAGAAGAAATAATTCTTATGATTTCTAGCATTTTTGACAGTGAAGTAACTAGAGAATTTGGCAAATTCTTTTGCTCTTTTACTCCCCACTACATTTGTGTGATGTAACACCACTGTCATAAAAGATTAATCACCCTGTGAGCGCCTGCAGCCGCCAAACATATGAGTTTTTATGTTATGTTGAAGAGGCAACAAAGACGCCACAACACCCAAACAAACAGGTCAAGCAACCAAAAAGCAAAAGTCAGAAACTAAAATATCTCAACCCAGGGGTGCTCCAGGCTAGTTCACAACAAAAGTCAACATACTAAAAAAATTGTCAAAAACTCATCATTTAAAGGTTCACAAACTTCTCTATTGCTGCTTTAAAGCACTTGTACAGCTGTTCAGATTTGCTTGATTGTCACATGAGAACACAACTGAATAAATAAATTATTGAAATGTAACTTGTTTTCAATTTTTCCCACCAGGATCTGACAACAGCAACACAACAGTTCAGTATGGAGATGCGAGGTAGTTTGGGGCCTCTGTTTCTAGAAATACGGAAGTCTGGTTATGAAAATTTCCTTTGCTTTCCTTCATCGTAATCCACCATGGGAGTTGTAAAAGTTTTCATGTGTTTGTGGCCTCAACTCTTCATGACAGGCAGATATTTTGTGACTGGGTTATAAGAAGGTCTTGAAAGAAATGTAAGAACGACTACATTTCACACTGATATACATGCAACTTCTTCCAAAACAATGTTCTATGTTGAACAAATCAAACCTTCCTCGTCCCATTTTTTTGTCATATTTTGGATGATTTGACAAAAAGTTTGTCAAGTTTGCGAATTTATGAAAGATAAGTAATGGTTTTGGTTGCTTTTTCACCCACTGTGACCTCGGCAAATCTTACTTGCTCTCACAGTGAAAGTTCAACAGAGCTGCTGTGGTCCCTCCATAGTTGCAATGGTGTGAGAAAGCTCTGTTGACATGCCCCCCATAACCACCAGTGGACATCTGAACATTTCAATCATGGAATGGTTTTCCTCTAATAGCGCCTGGGCTGACTGTCCAGCTGGAATCCATTAGCGGCCACTCTGGGAGAACGTGACAAAGATGTCATTTCGGAAACGTACGTGCCTTGGCGAAGAATAGACAGCAGCACTGATGAGCCTGACTCACGCGCTGAGTGACAGCTTAGTTATTTCCTACACTTTGGTGTCTCCTGTGGTTATGATGTTCATACTTTAAGCATCATAGGTTTTATGTCTGCCTTGTTTCAGCATCAGCACTAGAAGCCAAATTACATTCTTTATAAAGTCTTTATATCAGATGTTTAGTTTTCTTTGAAAGATCAGGATGGAGATTCGAA
Organism: Leuresthes tenuis; assembly: GCF_036924035.1. NCBI lineage: Eukaryota > Metazoa > Chordata > Actinopteri > Atheriniformes > Atherinopsidae > Leuresthes > Leuresthes tenuis. The sequence goes on along the minus strand of NW_027325360.1, from coordinate 27,206,539 downwards.
AGACAGATTTCTCCTTTCTAGAAAGAACTGTATACACATAGGAAATAATGGAAAACATATTGATAAAAGTCTGCTGGAATGATTTACTCACAGATTGTCCTTAACTGTAAATACAACTGTTATGGTATGTGCGGTGCATACATTACATATCTGTATAAGCTGCGTAATATATGATAATAAAAATGTGAATAATTATATATTGGGTAATGTTTGATATATATTGGGTAATGTTAGTGTTCAGGTTTGCAGCTTTGTTTTATACCTATCCAGCCCAGTCTTGTGACAAAACAGTAAAAAACGTCATTCATTCATGCTTATGAGAACCATATTTGTTTTTGTGCCACCCAACGTGACATTCAACGTAATGAATTTCAAACACACAAATCAAACTTTCTGTGTTTCGTCAAGGGCAGGATTTGGCATCCAGTGGTCTGAATTCTGATGAGATGCATTCTTACACGTCTGTTTTAATGAAAGCCATAATGTTTTTTTACCCTAACCAAGTAGTAGCAGAAGTAAAGGTATTTGAAAACACTAGATGTAAGTGAAGGACTTGATGTGAAGGGCTCGGCCACCTGACAGTCACATATGTAGTACCATCTTCAACTCCTCCTATCTCTAAATACAGACCCTCACCAGTTAAATGAGAACCAATGGTCAGTATGAGAAATATTTGACAAAATGCTCTGACACTATATTACTCTATGGAGTTATTTTTGAGTTTGTTTGAATAAGTTTAACCCTGTGGAGTCGACGGACGCATTAGCATGTCCAAATCATGACAGATTTAAGGTAGCAGCAAAGACACAGCCTCGCTGAGTCTCCAATTCATATTGTGTTGAAAGTGTGGAATTCAAACTATATACTAGTTTTTAAACTTTGTTGATAGGCCAAGTAAAACCAGATCTGTGACAAATAACGTATGCCGTGCTTTTTCCTGAATATTGTCATTCCATTTGGTACAGGAAGAAATGGAGAACAAAGTATTCCGTGTGGTTTTCACCATAAATAATCTAACTTTTTCCTACTCAGATTTGACATTTTTTTGCATGATTTTGGGTCCTGTATGTCAAAATGAAAAAATAACTGTCACGTGTGAGGTTGTGCTGAAAATAATTACACCAACCAAGGCAAGGTAAACAGCTTTTAAGGTGAAATATAAAGGTAAAATCAAAAGTAGTCAAAAACGGCCATTTATACCCTCGATTTAGGAGGGTTACATAATTATGTTATGTTTTGCCATGTGACTGAAATTACCTATCATATGGGAGATTCACAGTACTGAGAGACAAAAAGATGTCAATGTCAAAAGTGTTTTTCCATTACACAAAGCATTATGTCACGAGATGGTACAGTTCATTATAGTTTGCTCATTTTTGGTTTTCCATTGTCGGTACCAACAAATAACTCTTCCCAGTTGTTACTTTTTTGGTGCTACCTCAATTGAAATTCTAAGCAAGCAAAGCTGGTAATTTAGAGGAATTTAGTGGAAATACGACAGATTGCTTATAAGTCAGAGAAAAATCATCACCTGTGGGCATAAATATCTCTGCAGCACAGCACACGGCGACACACTTGTAAACCTGTGTTTGTGTGCATTTAGTCTAAGCTTGCTGTCACTCGTGTCTTTTACAGTAAGTGTTACAGCAGCTCTGTTAAATGTCACCTTGTCTTGGACATTTTGTACTTATTATGCCTCGAGAAACAAGTATGACACCATACTTACATCCATCACTGTTTGTAAGAGGAACCCATTTATTAAGTACAAGTTTGATTACAAAGCTCAACCTTTTTTTCTCCACTGACCAGAGATGAGCTAAGATATTCCAACCCTCCTGGACTAAAAGCCTGTTGGAAATTTAGTGCAACAACCACTCTCACTTGTACTGTGAGTTGCCACTGATAAACGTATCTGCTACATCGATGTAATGTAATATACACAAACACAAAGGGAGGTTATATGTCTAGTCTCTGTGTCGCTGCTTTTCACACATGCTAAGTGAGAGATAACAGAAGCTAATCTCAAGCTTGTTGATGGGATACTGTCCAATGCAAAACGAAGCTTGGAAGAGCCATGCCGAGATCAACCATATAGTACCATGTACTGAGAAAATATCTAAACAGGCTGTTTAAATCTTTCTTTCTCTTTCTTTTGCTGAATTTCCTTGTCTCTCCATTGCATCAAATTGCCAGCTCTGGAGTCTTGGGACACAGCTGGTCTATTGTAACGTGGTGGAGGCCCAGTTTCTTTACAGTAACAAGCTCTTACAGAAGGATAGAAACCATGTTCAATCTACATTAAGTGAAACTTAAGGTACAACATGTTTTGTAATTTGAAAACCTATGATACCCGTGTTTAATCTTGGTGGTGAGCTCCTTTTCGTTTAGTTAGCAGGACTATGACAGAGACTATACGTCCTCACATACTCAAGTTTATATTAGCAGAGGCCATGTGGTTTGTTGAGTGAGGGTGGAAGAAAAATTCTTCTGGCACAGTGATTATTTTAACTTTTTTTCTGAGTACATTTTTAGAGGGTGTTAGACCCCTCCCCAACCTCTACAGTCCCTCCTCCTGTAGTTGTGAGATACCCATGCCTATATGAGTGTGTGTGTGTGTGTGTGTGTGTGTGTGTGTGTGGTGGTGGTGGGGGGCAGGGAGAGGGTGGGAAGGGAAACAGAGCTGATTATCCAAATACAGTCATTAAAGGGGAAATGTGTTTTTCAAGCTGTCAAGATGATTAATGGGTAAGAGCAAATCCTCACAAATGCTCTTGTTTAGTCTAACTGGCAGACATGATCCTGCCCATTGATTTATGGCAGGCCTGCTGTGTAAGACCATAGTGAGGTTATAGGGTGGAAGTCAGGCTGGGGCTGTCTATACCTGCACGAATGCAAACTGTGTGTGCATGTGTGGTGGTTTCGAGGGGAAAAGGAGGGTGTTTGTTCCCATGACATAAGGAGGTAGTGAGTAAAGTCACCTCATCAGCTTTCACCCTCTGCTCTGAAAAATCAACAACACAAACCAGAGACGGCTAGCTTTGCCTTTTTATATTCATTCCATGGCTCCATGATTGAACATCAACGAAAGGATTGATGTCACATTCAGAATTAATCAAACAGCAGCTGTCCAGAGGTACTTTAGTTTTCATCAGTTATTTCCCAATATCCCTTCACATAGATGAGATTTGAACAGAATGGGCAATATATCAATCATCGCTCAACTGTAACTGTGTGACAATCCATGTATTTTTTGTGTTTTTCTGGTTAGTCTGTTTAGTCTCCTATTAGTTTAGCCTTGTCATTTCATCACCTTTCCTCAGTTCCCGTCGGGCAGGAGGGAACCTTTTCCAGGGCATTGATTAAACCCTCTGAAACTCTATCTATTCTTTAAAAATACTTTAGAAGTTTTCTTTAACAACAACAGTCAATTTGTAAATTGAAGTAGCTTAGATTTAACAAAACTTCTGTCCCGTGGGCATCTAAAGGATGAACATGTACATCCGTGACACCTCCAACACTCACATGCTGCTGGAATGCATCCGTTCACCTTTTACTCGTCTCAAACACTGTAAGCCTATTGTGGCACTGGAATAACTCAGCAATAAGGATATTAAACGAAAAAACATTAGCGTTTCATGTAGCTTGACTCTTTTTCTTTTCAGTGCTCGAATTGAATTGGAGGAGGTCTACATATAAAGATGGATAACATCACCCAGTCTCAAAATTGAAGACAGTGGGGGAGCATTTTAGAGCGCAATATATCTCCAACAATTCCAGTTTAAAGAGGACCACATCTCTCATGAGATACCAAGTCAGTAAATGTTTCTCACAAGTCCCTTTAGCATCATTAGCTACATAGATTAACTTCTTAAGATCAGTATGCTAGTGATCTGAAATTAATTCCTTAAATAAGTAGATATCAGGCCTAAAAAATGGGTCTGACTGTCTTTACTGAGTCAGTGGTGGGGACAAGCTGTCTTACCAGAAAACTCCAGTCTCATGTTAATGCTTGTGATATATGACTTTTATTTGGTCGCCATATATACATTTTACACAGTTTTTGTTTCAGTCACTAAAAATCTAATTATTGTGTTAATCCAGCTAAAACTAGACTTTTGTTGTCAGTCTGAATGAAAGAGTACAATTACACAATATACCCAATAAATGTAGTTTGAGGGTGACCCCCGCCTCTTGCCTGATGGAGAATGGGATGGGCTCCAGCACCCCTGTGAGTTGGATTGAGTGGGTGTGGAATATGAATGGATGAATGGATGTATATGTTCCATGTGACTCAGACTTGAATGAGTGTTTATCATAAATTGAACATATGAGAGTTCCTATCCAAGGCTTTGGCTTCTTCTTCAATTGTTGAAGAAAGAGAAGATTAAGGTGGTAACAAATGCCTCAACAGATGGTGTACATCTCATTTAAATTAAATTAAATTAAATATACAGCACGTTGAAATGGTATCCAACTCCAATTTTCTGCAAGCTAAATCGTCCCTTGTTTTGATTTGTGATTTATTGGGTTAGGTAGAGAAAGTTTATTACAAATAATCTAATTGGGTGCATATTGTCACCTATTGTAACAGAGTTGGACTACTTTGGTGAATAAATTAATTTGCTATCCCATCGAAAATCAAACGATTCTTTCATAAATTTTTTTGTGTGTAAACAAATGTTTATTTTCTTAAAATTTTCCATTAGCTCTCTCCCTTTAAGATTCGACTTAAAACTTTCCTTTTTGATAAAGCTTATAGTTAGGGATGGCTCAGGTGATCCTGAAACATCGCACAGTTATGCTGCTGTAGGCCCAAACTTCTCCCATGATGCATCTTTCCTCCCTCTGCTCTCTTTACTCTCCATGGACATTATTGTCGTCATTAACTTATTTTTCTTTCCACTGTCGCCTCACGCTCATAACAGTGAATTGGAACTGATTGGATTATGACTGTATTACAATTATAAGATTGCAACTGGCTTGAACTGGGCTGTATCTTTGAAGATGGCATTTGTTGTGATTTGGTGTTTGTAAATAAAACAAGAAGGAAAAGAAAATAAATGATTTGCACTAATTTATTTGTATTTTATTTTATTATTTTTCAACAGGAAAACCACACAAATCCACATTTGGAATACAATACAATTCAACCAAACATGTTATCTCGTCTTTTCCCCTCCAGTTGCCCTTAATCCATACCTGTGGAAAAGTCTCCTGGTCAACTAGAGAGGTGATAAATACACCTTGTGCCCTACAGGCCTAGAATTCCCCAGCTAATATATGTGATTGTTTTTACTTATGAAATTAGTCTTCTCGTCAGTCATTGTAATGTATAAATATATACGTTTATCGACTTTTTGAGACCATGCTACAGTATGTTGTTACTTTTTCTTGCCCACATTCTTGTCTTCCAATACAGCAAATAGTATAGTGCAGAGTAAATTTGAACAATTAATTAACAGTAAAAAGAAATGTATTTTCAAAAACTGCATTTAGTCATATTTAGTTTGAAAACTACATTTCATATTAATGAATCTGAACAAATTGGGCCTTCAAGGGATTTAAAACAAACTCAATAAAGTTATTGCAAAGTCTTCCTGGCAGAGCTCTGATGGAAAGTCCCAGCACACTCATCCCCTGAATGTGAATACGTCACTGCCTAGCAGTCCAGTCCAGGCTGGTCCAGATGGATGGCTAGCAGCTGTTGGCCCTACAACCTCTTCCCTCAGCGCAACCATTAAGCCTATCTGTCTGCAATTTCCTCATTCTTCCTCAGTTCCCTCTGAAGTCCACTCTGATCGCTTTCCCACACCCCCACAGTTCAGCACCACACCACACTGTACATACGCTGTAGCATCATGTGCCCTTAGCAGACACGAAGCCTTTCAGAGGACCAATTACCCTGTCCACCCACACATGCATGCATACAACAACCACATGCACATTCTGTAATCTTTTTAACCATTAAGAAATAGCAGGCAGGCACCCATAAGAAAGGCATTAAAGGGAAATTTCTGGGACAAAAGTAAGTTTGTGCAAAGGCAGTCTCTTGAACTTCTCTCCAGTATCATTTGTTAGCAATATAGATGATACTGAAAACAGAAAATAATTATCCTACCATGTGTCTTCCTGTTGGTCTGAAAGTTTTTCATCATCTTGCAGTTCATCGTTTTGGTTTGTTGGTCTACGTCTTGTTTAACCACTCCCCCTTCTCTCACTGATCCTACAGGCAGCTGTTTTCAGCAAAAAAGAAAAAAGCTTTAACAACAGAACAATCTCAGCCTAAGTTAGCAACTAGCATGCATGCTTACAATTTAGAAGCTACTGAGCCAAACATTTATCTCCCTCTCTTATCTTTTACTGCTGTATTCTCAGCTGCCAGTTACTTTACAAGTAAGATGGTTTATAATGTTGATGTTGATAATTAGCGCTCACAGATTTACTGAGCTGAAATGCATGCAAAGCCAAAAATGGCTCCTAACATTCATGGAGAGTTATATGTAACTGCCAGTATTTCAATGCTAAGGTGAAGTTATTAGCTTTGTGTCAGTGAGATCCAGCCGATTCCTGTTTTTGTACAAATATGCACCCTTGGAATGAAGGATGAGGAGTGTCGGGATGTTAAGAGGGGGAGTCCAATACAATCAGAGGCAACTGATTATGTTGTAGCTCAGCTGTGAGCACACTCTCTGTGTATGTACACATACTTTATACATTCACTTATTGTGCATATAAATGTTCAGTTGGGTTTATTCCGGTTGCAAGCTCAGCACTAGTGTCTCGCAAGCCTCATAACTCTGTGTGAGTGTGTGTCTGTGTGTGTGTGTGAGCGTGTTCATGTGCCAGAGACCAGTGATTAATGACCCACAGTCCTGCTTTCCTCAACTTCCTTCCTCTCCAGGCGTGTCACACGCATCATCACAAGTCACTACAAGTGATGCTGACAGATGGTTATAGCTACTCCTGCTCGGCCTCATGGACAGAAACAAACCATTGCTTCCTTCACATGGTAATTCAGACATGCATTTACATTTAGAGCTGTGCATGGAAATTTTACATGTCAGTAGCTCCTCAATGCAACACCAACAAACTGTGTCCTCCTCTGACCTGTGGTTTCCGATGCAGCAGATTTCTTTGGAGTACCTAACTGTTGCATTTCAGCTATGCCAGTTTCTTAAATCAAAATCAGGATATTACTCTTATTTAGTTTTGGAATAACAAGCTATGTTATGATATTGTTTGCATGTCATAAAGATTTTTCTAACAATTATGGGAATTTATGGAACTTGGCGTATGATGTCCATCTCATTTCCTCTATTCCTGTTTGTTCAGTTCCTTAGAGAGCAGGCAACATAGTTCAGTGTTACAGGAAATATCTCTCTCAGTAGTGCTTTCTATTTACTGCCTTATGCTTGCAGGTCTTGCCAATCTCAGATTTATCCACTGAAGTGGGTATAATCAGATATTTCTATAGGAAATTTGAGGAAATTTGAGGATTCTGTATTAATCAATGCCACATCTACAAATCTAAAGCACAGTTAGGCTGGTTTCACACCAGGAGCGTTTTGCATGACATGTGCTTTATGTGCTACATATTTACCTTCACACCAACAATGTTTCTACTGCGGCGAAACACATAACTGCAAGATTGTTTTCAAGGCAGGTAAAGGCAATAAATACACAGATTTTTGTGTAATACATGTAATACGACCCATTCAATGAAGTACTACTAGCTCATGTAATTTCTTTGCCTTCAGAGGAACAAACACCTTACTTTTACCTAGATAGCTATATTATATGTATATATGTAAAGAGCATTTAGAAATTAGTTTAAACTGTGATGACTGAAACATAGTGGGTATGCTCCATATTACCATGTATACCCTTACTAAACCAGAGGCAGGGCTGGGAAACTCATGTCTTTGTTTTCCTTGGAAAAAAACCAACTTGTAACACGTTACAGATTGTGATACACATTTAAGAGGATTTGGAAGTGCATGTACTCTATTACATCTGTGGCTGATATTTGAAAACTGTAATTGTGAGACTTTAGTTTTACTTTCCTTTTAGATTTCTTATTATCTGTTACTCTTTGGCAAGGTTTAGATCTTTTTACAAAAGGACTTGAGTTTTGGCACATAATGTGCTCTTTGTCAATGACAGCCATGTTACATGGACCAGTTTGACCAATGTCGCAACCTTTTCCTCCATTTTCTAGTTTACCACAGCAACAGTAAGCTTATTGAAAAATGAGATTAAGTGGTACCTTATATCCTAAATACTGACACCAAGGGTTCCTTACCACTGTGATGTCATCGGAGTGAAAGTGGGCTGGTTGTAGTTCACCCATTTAGTTCATTCTTTACCACCCCCACCTTAAATGGACTGCTAGTTTATTAGGTTTTACAATGCTGTCACACACGTAAACTTAAAAAATGCATTACATTCAAATGTCTTGCAACCAAAATGGCTTTAGTCAGGACTGCAATGCTTTTGTGAAGAAATATTGTATGTATCTGGGTTTGAATTATATGTAATGCATGAAATGTCAAAGAAACCAAAAGTAAAGATGAGAGCTACAATATGCATGCATGCACAGACCCAGCGAACACATCTCATCCATCATAAAAAACTGCACACTTTTCCAAACCCCTCCTGTCAGACACACTTATGTATAGGATGTGAACCAAAGAACTGCAAAAGGCAAATATACGAGGACATGTGCTCTGGATTGTCTGCTGACATGCTGTAATGTGTTGCAAGTGTGTGTGATAGAGAGAGATAAAGTCAGAGCAGAGAGGGTTGGGAATGGAAGAAGGAAAAAGAATTAGCTGTGGAACAGAAGGAGAGAGGAGAAAGAAAAGGGAACAACAGAGAGACAGAAAGCAAGTGAATGTTGCATGTGCGCTGGTTCCCAGCCCTGTCTGGGCCCTGTCAGCCGGTGATTTATGGCACCGAGACTGGGAGCAGTCTTCGCTGCCAGCTCAGTATTGTTACAACTGACAGCTAATGAGGCTGGACGGGCTTTCAAGCACAGCACTTAACAGAGGCCTCCATCTTCACGAGTCACGAGCTCTCCTCTTTCTTTTCTCCCCTCTCTTTTTCGCTCTCATTTATTTCTTCTTCCAGGGTGGCAGCAGTGTGGCAAGCAACCACAAGATTTCTGGGGGAGTAGAGAGAAAATAAGGGAGTCCGACAGAGATATATGAGCGGCACTCTGTTACTGTCGCAGTTCCACTCTCTTCCTTCTGCATGCTATTAAGCCAGAGGCTCAGCTCATATACATGAGAGAGACAGGGGGAAAGGCACAGAGGGAGAGATTCAGCTTCTACTCTGCTTTACTCTTTGCCTCTAAGGCTAAAACACTCCACTCCCTCTGCAATTACCCTGTCATGTTTTGAAAGCCTAGAGTCACATGTCTCTCCTCACAGTCTACCTGTGATTATGTGAGTGTGATCTGTGTGAGGTTAGCTGAACTTTGTTGCCTTGGCTGTGGTGTGTTTTACCTTCAACACCCCTGGCCCAAGCTGCATGGACCACATTCTATAATCACTACCAGAGTAGTGGGCTGCCACCCCCCACCCCCCCTCCCGCCTCTGTCTCTCGGCCCCTGGTTTCATGTCAGTCGTGATTAATGGCACTAGGGCCCCGGCGCGGCTTACGCTGCCAGTTCCAGCGATGTTCCCTTGATACTTAATGAACTCTGACAAACTCCTTTTCCCTTGCTCTGTTGTTCCCTTTACAATCCAGCCTCCCACCCTCCCTACAACCATGTTTAAAATGCATGACACAGAGCTGCCACTGCAGCACCTTGGGGTTAGCTCTGCTCCTTTGCAAATTTCTCAAGAGTCCAATGCCTAAAAATAAAGCACCATAGCCATTTAAGTGTCAAGGCCTTAAGTTGCTAGCCTTGCAACATCAGACAAATGAAAAGTCAAAAATCTGCCAGATCTAATGAAACTCAAGCTCCCAGATTTATCTGGTTTCCAGCCCAAATAGATTTGTGTCACTTGTGGTGGCTTGTTGGTAATTAAAGGTTAAATACAGTGAATTTCTTCACTTTCAAACTGTCTTGAATGAATGGAAGATTTTATTGATTTTTAATTTTTTTGCATCTGTCTATTACCAATCTTACCAAATGAAAGTTGATGCCACCTCTGCTGCAAGACACCAGGGGAAGGTTCTGAAATCTTAAGGTCACAACTCACGACAGACTGACTGAGCTTTGTCAATAGTGCTTTCTCAATAATAAAAGGTTTCAAAAGAGCTTCAAGGGCGGTCTCTGTCCCCACCTGCTGTTCACTTTAGGAAAGTTTTACTTAAATGATGCTGGCTTTGCAGCACAACCTGTCTGGTTTTGAAATCAAGTTATATGCCACCCAATGTAGGGACTTCATTAAGTTTAACCCTGAAATATAACCGATTAGCACGTGACTGGATGTGAATTCAGAGGAAATTTTTAATTGGCAAGCCTGGGAATTAAAGCGCTGGAGCCCTTTTTGTTCACATTTTCTAAGTTGATCAGCTTTACTCGTACTTGCTGCTTACTTTGTAAAGAACTTCACCATAAACTGCTGTTAACAGAAACACCAGTGATTTACTGATAGTTGCACAGCATTTACTGTTATTTGTTTTGCAGTATATCATATTTTGGCTGACAGCATATCACAACAGAATAACAGTATATCGAATGTAGTTTAACAGTGTCAAAGGGTAAAAAATTATTATCTTATATGCATTCATCCATCAATCTCTATGACTTCTAAAAAGGTAGGAAACCAAAACAAGTTCAAAACGAATGGTCCACAGAAACGTGATAACTTCCATCCATCCATTTTCTATTCCAACTCAGGGAGGGGCTGCAGCCAATCCCAGCTGTCACTGAGCGAGAGGCGGGGTACATCCTGGATGGGTAACATAATAACTTTGTGTAGTAAAACTGGAAGCAATGAAGATTTATAATTTAGTATCATCACTTATGACAATTAGCTGTATCAGATAATATTATACTCTGTCACTTGAAGGCTTGAAGGCCCCAAGAATGAAGTTAAATATACAACTTAGTTTAGCTTTTACATCTCATATTTCCTTGTGAACAGACCAAGAATTGATATTCATATTCCAACAGCCATTTCTTTAATGGTGTCAGTAAGTGAAAGGGGGTGGGGTCGACGATTTGTGGCGAAATAGTTATCTACTGTTGTTAATTGCCAATAACTGTTGATGTTCATATAAGGAATGTACATTTAATTGTAATTTGATATAATTTCACGATCCACTGTAAATTTACTTCTGTTCCTTACAGTGTAAACATCTGTCATTTTAGTTTCAGTTTTAAACCTTCCCATGTAAAAACTGCTATGTGGCTCCAATCATTACCATGGACACAGCAGCCTAAACTCAGCCCAGTTTGTTCTGAGTCAGGCTCCACATTCTCAGCTTACATCTCCTTTGAAGCATTCGAAAATAAATGTTAAGATAATGTTTTCATTTGACATATTTCAGTGTGTGGTGTGGTGGTTAGCACAGTCGCCTCACGGCGAGAGGGTTCCAGGTTCTTTCTGTGTGGAGTCTGCATGTTCTCCCCGTGTATGCATGGGTTCTCTCCGGGTTCTCCGGCTTCCTCCCACCGTCCAAAAACATGCTTGTTAGGTTAATTGGTGTCTCTAAAATTGTCCTTATGAGTGAGTGTATGTGTCATGTCACGTTTTGTTTTTGTCTTGTCTTGTTTTCAGGTTTTAGGTTTATTTCTTGTCCTGTTTTTTTTTCCTTGCCACATTAGGTTCACTCAAGTCACCTGTCTTTGTTTCACAACTGCACACCATCACCAATCACCTCCCCACAGTATTTTAGTTTACAGGTTCCCTCAGTTCTTTGTCAGATCCTTGCCACCTTAGCACCGTTCATGTTGTCAGGTTGGTCTGTACTCGTTCTCATAGTTATTTGTTTCACAGTTGTTATTTATTCACAGTCATAGTTTCCTGTGTTTGGTTTTCCGGCTCAGCCGTGCCTTTTGTTTGTTCCTTTTTGTTTGTGTGATAATAAATCAAGTTTTCTTTGCAATATCTGCATCCGGGTCCTCCCCCCCACACTACGCTGGTTGTTTGTCTCGTTTGTCTCTGTGTGGCCCTGTGATGGACTGGCGACCGGTCCAGGGTGTACCCTGCCTCTCGCCTGATGACTGCTGGGATAGGCTCCAGCCTACCCGACCGACGGATTAAGTGGGTATAGAAAAGGGATGGATGGTTTTAATAGGCTTCGTTTATACATCCTGAATTAATCATATGTAAAAAATCATTAGTAAAACAACACAACATTGCAAAAATTCTTACAGCTTTAAGTTTAAAATCGTACTCTCATATTGGTGAAAATATACCTAAAGTGTCCACTAAAAGTTCTCATTCAATTCAAAATAATTATTTCAATATACAGATAAGTGTGAATTAATTGCCGAACAATAGGCTCCATATGATTGTTAGTAAATGAGGGGGAAAAAAGTATTTATTCATCATGAAAAAATACCTTTTTACCATGTCTATAAGGTGTTTTTATTTTTGTCTTATCACATAAATACATGATATAGGGCTATAAATAAATGCAATAATAATGATTTCAAATTCCAAGTGTCTTCAGTAACGTTAACATATGTTAATGTTATTACAAGTGAAACTGATAATTTTTTGTCATTAGATTCTATCTATATTAGTCTGCACTCTTGAGCAAATGTCTACCCATGACAGATTATACTATGGTCTGCCAGATCAGATTACACGGAAACAGACAGATATAAGAAGAAGGCGTGAAAAATTCAGATCGAACTGCTTTTAATGCCTTTTGATGTCAACCCAGGGGCCTCAAATTGGCCAAATATGTACGCGGCTGACAGACGCTGTTCGATAATAAGTCCACTGGGGGGCGCTAATACAACACTACTGATGCCGAGCAGTCCAGCGTGATAGAGCAGAAGAAGAAGCTGCTTGTTTCTTTTCTTTATTGAAGTCCGAGTACTCTCAGATAAATTTCAAAGGTAAGACGAGATGCACAAGTCGATCATGGTTGTCTATTCACTCACACTCTACGGACAAGTTTAATGAGACAATAACTTGTTAGAATGGGATGGCACGTGCCGAAGTTGTTTGGCTAACTTGCAACGTTAGCAAAATGTGCAACAAAATGTGGCTTTGTAATACGCTTTAACACCACGGTGAGGTTTGACACATTTGTGATAATAATATATCCGCTGGTCAAGAACTTTAAACAGGTCCCTGTCTTTGATACGTTTAATACAAATTGATTTGCATCATGCTAATGCCGTTAGCCCCAAAGCCCATTTACCCGAAATTTCGTTTGAATAAATGGACATTTTATTTCAACTTTCTTCTAAGTCATGCACACAGGTAAAACTATCATACTTTTTACCTTGCATTGCTAGTTTTACGGGTACAGCATCCATTCGGGTGACACTTGTTGCTTTAACATGTGTTCATTATCATGTAGTGTTAGCTCTCAAGCTTCAACAATAATGCTAGTTATTTCTGTTATCTAAATCTATTTTTTTCTTGCCCCTTTACGGCCACAACAAACCTCTTAAACTTGTATTTGATTGTAACGTTGATTATTTCTGTATAAACCTGTTCCCCAAGGAAAATGATTCCAACTCATACTAAAGAAAAACAAATGCTGGAGACTTATCACACTGTAACCAAACTACTGTGAGGAAATGTGTATTAATAATGTATGATTTATTGATTCAAAGATTATATTGGAATGAATGCTTGATAAAGGCAGTCATTTGGAGACAAACCCGGTGTTCAGCCAGGTGTTCACCAGATTGTCTCTTTGCAAATCCTTACTAGCCAAAGCTGAGGCAGATCCTCATCCGACACCCTTGGCTCAAGCTTGCGAAACAACCAACAGTTGCCTCTTAATTTTTTTCATATTTATCTATTTAAAGGAATGTCAGAGTTGTAGATGTTATCCTCACTTTTCTTTTTTAATGAATCGTCAGATGAATTATATTTCTGAACTTTAGCCTCAGTCGTATTTAAGTGTGACAAGGTCAAAGTCCAAGCTGATGCCCGACTAAGCCTGATCTGAGAGGAGATAAACCAGTGAGCAAGAAGCCAACTCATTTGTGTTACTGCCGCACTATTCAGGGTGCCGAGGGTTGTCTATTTTTACAGTCACATGTAGCTGGAAGAGTGTCTTAATACTCACGTCTGCTTATTTTCACATGCAGTCTTTCACTGTCGGCTTGCCAGGATGGCACAGTGGGGTGCCGTATTCTCTATAATTGCTGCACTTGGAGGAGCAGCTCTCTTGGCGTCTGTGCACAAGATCGAAGAAGGACACACTGGGGTTTACTACAGGTGAGCCTGCAAGAAGCAGTGTTTTAAATTAATGCCTGAGATTGTGTGTGTTGTGAAGGTGTGTCTGCAAAGAGTTGAGCTCCTGCTTGAGTAGTGTCTGGCGTAAGCATCTTAACAGTTATATATATAACAGTTATACAGTGCGCTGTGCATTAAGACTGCTCCACGTGCTGTGCTGCGTGTTCAAGATATTTTGATATGACATGCACAGACAGGCTGTGTTTCTATAGCAGACTGGATTGAATGATCTTTTTTTCTTGGTTCAGTAGAACTCTTTAAACCCATCTCTTATGACTTGTCGAGACAGAAATTGTTTATCGTGAATGCCATCAGTTCAGAAGTCTTGTATCATATTTTCGATAAATCTGGTTGATCAGCAATCTGGAATCTGTGTGAAATCTAGACTCCCCATAAGCAGCGAAACAACTTTCCCTTCTGAATGAGGGGTGCCACCACACTCTCGAATGATTTAGATTTTTTTTTCCAGATTCCTACCTTTACATTTCTAACAGTAACCTGTGTTTCTGTATTTGTGTGTCGCAGGGGAGGGGCTCTCTTGACTGCCACCAGTGGCCCCGGTTTCCATCTCATGCTTCCATTCATCACCACCTACAAGTCTGTTCAGGTGGGACTGCACTACATCCTAAATTGACTTAATCTCTTTTTGTCCTTTGACACCAATTTGATGTAGAAAAAATGTATATTAATATGTCTGCAATCATCTTGATATGGATGTGAATTTATTAAGATCATGCAGAAATATCAAAATTCTTAAAATACCTCGTTCATGTTATAAATTCTCTCTACAAGCGTGGATGTCTGTAGTGTTCTGTTCCTGATTGACTTTATTTCTGTATTTTATCTCATACTTACCCGTTTCAAATGATCAAATAAAATTGAAAAGGTACAAGAATTAACTACATGTGTAAATGCAAAAGGTCTACAACCCCACCCCCCAAAACCATTAAATTTTTCTTCACAATTGAACATAGAAATATTTTAAATGTTAAAACTGAAACATTTGATTGTTTCATGAAGTATATTGACTCATCTTGGGGGATGGGACAACAAAAGGCTGGAAAAGTAAGTGGTACTAAAAGAAAACGGCAACAGGTCAGTAACATGTACGGAGGTAAAAAAAAAAAATTGAACAATTTCTGAATAATGTTCCTCAGTATAAGATTTAAATGAATATTCTATCATCTACACTCCATAATGTGAGGGATTCAGATAATTTGAGCATCTCTGTGTGCAAGAGACACAGCATAAATCAGTTCTGGATGCCCCTGATCAGACCCTCAGGCAGCTCTGCATTAAGAACAAATGTGACTCTTTCCTGGAAATCACTGCACGAGCTCAGATCACTTCCAGAAATCGCTATCTGTGAACACAGATCATCGTGCCATCCACAAATGCAGGTTAAAGCTCTGTCATACAAAGAAGAAGCCACATGTGAACATGATCCAGAAACACACTGCCGTCTTCTCTGGACCACAGCTCATTTAATATGGACTGAGGGGAAACTGAAATAATGGATGCTGTATTCTCCCAAAGAGGAAAGGTGAGGGACCATACAGCATGTTACCGGCACTCACATGAGTCTTGAGCCACCTCATTTCCAAGAAGACTTCCAATATGGCCATTAAATGGGAATGTGAGTTAAAATGAAAAAAACATTTCCAGTTTTACTGCTAGTTCAGATGTTTGAGCTGGATGTTTTCCAGCACGCAGGCTGAAGAAAGAGACCATTGAGAAGCCTGATATAAATCTACACTGAAGAAGACGGAGGATGAAGTCTGCCATTGCTCTGCTGCTCCAAAAAGGAGAAATGAAAATATCTGCTGTTGGCTCACCTGCTACATGTTAAAGTTTTGCAGTTATTATTCACCTCAAAATTCATCTGCATTTCTCAAATTTGTACTTTTCAAAGTCTTTGCTATTTAAAAAAAACCCATCTCTTTTCATTAGGTCATCATAGCACATGCAAAAAAAAAAGCGCCTCCCTTCGAGTAGTCGGGTCTGATTCCACCAGGGTTTTATGTGGCCCGATTTTCCTCGTGTTGGGTCATGTAACTTACAAGAATATTTTGTGGACACAAAAGGGGTCTTTGAGAACAAAGCTAAGAATTTTGTTCTGCTTCTTTGAAGGTTGTACAGAAGGACTCTTCCAGTTGCTGTTTATCCTGTGTGCACGTCTAAAACCAGCTTTCCTTGGTGTGATTTATTAAGTTGCCTGATTTCATGCAGTGTTGATGGATTTACTGTCAGCCCCACCATGCTGCCCCGAAAAACAAAGAAAGGAAATGCAGAATGTGAGAAAATAACAGTTAAAATAACACATTAACCTTGTCAAATGTGTTTTTGTCTGGCAGACGACGTTGCAGACAGATGAGGTGAAGAATGTACCATGTGGGACAAGGTAGGTTTGTGGTTTTGGTTTTCCTAAGTTGAATCATGTGTAGTCTCCAGATGTTTGCCATTCATTACGTGGTCCACGTAGGCAGCCAGCACATCATCACCCAGACTGAAAAGCTCCTTTCATTTCACACAGGTGTTTGGGTAAACCTGGCTTCATTTCTGCTTTTTCTTTCAGTGGAGGAGTGATGATTTACTTTGACCGCATAGAAGTAGTCAACTACCTCGTTCCATCAGCAGGTATGCACAAAGTTAATCCTAAATTCCAGATATTACGGAGTCATTAGTAGGTTTCTTTTTGCTGTTCTGTTACCTGAGCACCTGTTTGCCCCTCTGCAGTGTATGACATTGTGAGGAACTTCACAGCAGACTATGACAAAGCTTTGATATTCAACAAAGTGCACCATGAACTCAACCAGTTTTGCAGTGTTCACTCCCTGCAGGAGGTCTACATCGGTCTGTTTGGTGAGTACAGAGGCCTGTAAACTAAATGCGATCTTGTAACTGTAGACTGTTTAACGTTACTGTGAATTTTGCTCTAATGCAGCAGAGGCTATATGACTGTAGGGGAGTTGGCATTAATAGTGCAGAGCATGATGGTCAGTCTCTGTCTTTGCTAAGTTTCCCTCTAATTTGTTTTCTGAAAGTTAAGAGGTCAGCCTCAAAAATCTTGTATTGGTCGAGCTGTCTTTCTATATAATGTAGTGTAAAAATGGCCAATTATAAACCCTTCTGCAACCAAAGAAGAATTATTTGAAACGTCATTTAGAAAGCAATGCAAGTGGCACTCAGCTCAGTATCCTGTCATTCTCTATTCGAACAGCGTTGGACAGGTTTCATAATGCCATAATTGGGTATATTTTGAGATTCAGCAGATTCGCTGTGAAAAATTGGAGAAAATGAAACCACCGTCTTAAAGTTATTGTTCCATGTTTGAAAAGGGCTCACCACTCTCTTCTTATACCCCCCCCATAGATCAAATCGATGAAAACCTCAAGCTGACACTACAAGAGGACCTAACATCCATGGCGCCTGGGCTTATCATACAGGTACAGTGAGACAGCAAGCTCAGTCCGGGCAGCACCAGATTTATGGAAGCGAATCTTGACCATAATTCAAATTATAAGGTCTGACATAGCAGTGGACGTAAACCCCTGTTCCATGAATGGACAGCGGGCGTAACCGCCGCCCGGTTTCTTAATGTCTGGGGGATTGAGGGTGCATCAACCCGGTTGGAACATAGAAGGAAGCCGCTGATCATTTAGTTTGGGAGCTGCTGATCTACGTTATAAAAGTTATTTTTAGTGACAATCACATCAACAATGATCAGGTTATAACTTTGGCACAAAGCATCAAATGGCAACAATTAAGTTCAGTTGTGAACACGGTCCCTTTACAAATGATAGTAATAAGGAGTCTGCAACATCAATCCGTTGCTTTGCATCGTCCACCGATTGTCTGGTGGCCTTTACGCCGAACAGCTCCGCTATTTCCTTTATCTTTAAACCATTTAATGAATAGCTTTCAATGATGGTTGGTGGTCTTCGTCTCGTTTGAGGCTCCACAGCATCCAGCCGTTTACTATGAGGTTTACTATGAAAACCTCATTAATGTATAAATCTGTGACGGCAGAGTATGCAGCCAAGCTCTGACTTGTTCTACTCGGCCATAGACATCAGACCCAGATATATTATTAGATTCTACCTGCTCAGATAATTCTAACAATGTTTGCACAATTTGAGTGAGCGCCATGATTTGTGATGCGTCCTCTAAAGACCCGGCAATTCAATCAATTTCCCGGCACATTTGCAATGTGATGCAATGCAGGTGTGCACAGCGCCCCCTACCGAACCAGATGGGTAGCTCGGTCAGCAGGGAGCTGAAGAAGAGCTGACGTCACTCTGCTGCGCCGCTCAGAATGCTTTTTCGTTTTCGAATCATGGGCAGTACTTTGCTGGCAGACCATGAAAACGAAAAAGCAATAATGTGCCGTCTTGAAGAAAAAAATGCAAATGGAATGATTGATTACTAATTTTATTTATGAGTCCAATAATGCAGCTACATTCTTAAAATTTTAATTTGAATTATGGTCAAGATTCACTTCCATACAGATTTAGCAAGGTTTCAGTATGTTGTTAAATCTGGTTTACCCCCCCCACCCCCATGACTCCTCTCTGTACCCTCAGTGATGCACACATTTTACTCCTGAGTATTAAATGCTTGACTGGGCTTTAACAGTAGGTCCTTTTATGTCCAGTAACTCTCCAGAAACCGCTGCAATAACAACTGCAGTCTCTTGTGAAAAATAAAGACGTTCACATTAGAGGATTTTAGCAGGAATGTTTTTGTTATTGGTGCTCATCCAACTACCTTTTCTTCTTCAGCAACTCACATGGTGGTGAAAATCCCTTTTTATCTCTTCCCAAATCTAAATGTGCCTTTCTCTTTCCTTTTCTGCTCTACAGGCAGTGCGTGTTACGAAACCCAACATCCCAGAGAGCATCCGCAGGAATTACGAGCTCATGTGAGTTCCACCCCCAAACCCTGAAAAAACAAGCCCGTTCAGTGTATTTATTTTCCCACCCAAATGAATAGAGCTGATTATGCATCCAACTCCAGCCGCCATGTCCTGTTGCCTGGGAAGACCAGCATGTTCACACACTGATATAAAACAGTGTGTGAACATGCTTCACTAGTCAAAACCATGTGCTTAGCTATTCAAACTTGCAATAAATGATATGCACTTCAAAGGAGGCATACACACTGACAGATTTCAGATCATAGCAAAAAACTAAACATTGACTGAGTTTGTTGTGTGTAAATGCTCACCACTGCAAAAAGAGACGAGAGGCTCTCCTGCACAAAAAGATCCTCGTGTCACACTTTTGTCAGCTGGCATTAATTGCTGTGTTCAGATGAGATCTGTGAGACTCAGAGACGGTGAGTGAGGAGCACAAATGGCAAGGGGAACTGATGGGACTGGGAGCATGGTGAAGTAACTGAGAGGTATTGGGTCCAACTTGTTCTTTTCTCTAAGCAGGCAATTTAAGGTGATTCAGACTGAGTCAACCACAATCTTTCTGGTATTTCAGCTCTTTGTCTCGCTGGTTTGTTTGTTTTTCCTTTTGGTTTTTAGTAATATGACTTTTTCCTCCGAAGCTGACACCATAATTCCAGATGTGGTGTGCAGAATGAGCATTTTGGTCCATGTTTCCAAGAAACAGGCTTACTTGCATTGAGCAGTAAATCACATGGGAACCTTTTAATGTAAAAGTTTGTTTTCAGGGAGAGTGAGAAGACGAAGCTGCTGATCTCCCAGCAGACACAGAAGGTCGTGGAGAAAGAGGCAGAGACAGAGAGGATTAAAGCTGTGATTGGTGAGGAAAAAGGAAAGAATAAAACTAAAACAGCAATTTCAGATACAGCAGGCTCAAAGTGGACTAAGTTTCTTTATTTTGTAGAGGCTGAGAAAGTGGCACAAGTTGCAGAAATCAAGTTTGGACAGAAAATCATGGAGAAGGAAACGGAAAAGAAGATCTCTGGGATTGAAGGTTGGTATCAGCGGATAACGGGAAGGCTGTCCTGAGGCAAACTAGAAAATCTCAACCCTTTTCTGATCTTTCAGTATGGTTTGAATGTTAATGTGACACAAATAAGACAGAATTATGTTCATATAACCGTTTTAACCTCATTTAATTGTTATTCTTTCAGTTCTTTTCTAAATCTTTAATTCCTAAAGACAGCCATCTGAAGAGTTCTCACTACATCTTCCCCAATCTGTTTGCTGTCTTTTTTAACTATCACTAATGGGAAAGAGTTAAAAGGCACTGCTTGCTGTAATAAAGCTCTGCTTTCATGTATGAGAAAGACTAAGAACAGCTGTCAGCAATATAAAGCAGCAGGGTTACTGTCAATGAGTCCTCTCATAGTTGTAAACATGGGAGCTATCAAAGTGCTCCAATGCGTCTTTCCCACACATTTCCAAGTAACACTCAACTGCAGATGCTCATTGTTTGTAAAGCTAAACCGTGTTCTCAACCAGAACAATCCAAGTACAAGCACAACTAAACTGAACCACAGTTGCATCACACATGGACAATTAGGACTTGGAATGAACAGCCTGGTGAGTCTTTGCATCCCCCAGCATGAAACCGTCATCAGTCAAAGCCTCTACCCCACTGAGTACATGTACATTTCCAATCACATGTTCAGTCTTGTCTCCACCACTGGCATTGGGCTCAGGTCCAGGCTGAAAAACAGAGATGGCAGACCACGAGTGAAAGATTGTCTTCTAATACTATAAAATGCAAAGACATCTTTTTCTTTTACTTTTGTCAGGCAGAAGCTCTTTGACTCGGATTCATATCTAAAATGAAGCACAATCGAACTTTTTGTCCCTTGTGGACTTCTTTAAGAGCAGATTTCATTTGCCACTTTTACAGAAAGAGGACTCGGATCATGTAGAAGCACGAACAACAGCTGAAAAGATATTCTGGTTCCACAGTCCTGCATGCTGACTCACTGCTGCATTAAACAACAACCATCAGCTTCACTTTGAGTCACCACTTACGGTTCCTGAGAAGAACGACCAGGAACACGTAAACTAAAATGAGGACGTAGAGTAGAGTATCAGAGCTCATTCTAATTTAAAAGAAACTGCAGATGTTTTTCAGCATTGCTTTGCAGCATGAGTCTTGAAGCTAGTGTTGAGGTCAGAGGCTTATTTGTGGCCGTCAGCACCTACATCACATTTGACTCTTGACAGTGTTTGTTTGTTTGTTGTTGATAGACGACGCTTACCTGGCCCGGCAGAAAGCCAAGGCCGATGCAGAGTTCTACACGGCGCATAGAACTGCAGAGGCTAATAAGGTAAAGAGACAACAGAAATTCTCATCCCAGCTAAGCCTGAGCAAACAGGCCGGGGAAAGGCCACACTGTTCCTGCACATATCTCAACCCTGTCGCTCCTCTCACAGGTCAAGTTAACTCCTGAGTACTTGCAGCTAATGAAGTACAAGGCCATTGCAGCCAACAGCAAAATCTACTTTGGAAATGACATACCTCGGATGTTTGTGGACTCCGGCTCTGCAGGAAGCTCTGTGAAGGCCTCAGCAGCCCTGGACATTATTGGTGAGCAGGTCCTGGACCTGGATTAATAAGGAGTGCAGTGGGACCCACAGCACCAGCCAAGAGTGGAGGACTTTCTGCTGGTGGGCTGGAGTCTGGCGCTTTGGTTTGACAGGTTCTCCCAGTAGCTCACAGAAGCTAAGCTGTCCAAGGCCTGTATTTCTCACATTTTGAAATCCCTGCTAGATGTCGCCTTGCAAGTTTGACCAGGATGTAAAATTCTTCAGCCTCACAGCAGAGAAGTTAAGTTTCATAATGAGGCTTCCACTTTTTTTTTTTTTTTACTCTGTCCTGGTGGATAGACTTCACCTATACGTTGAATTGTAAATTAGAAAAATTTATCCAAAATCATAAATGAAAAGACTTGTCCCTGCATTTAAAGAAATTAGGAAGCAGTTTAAAGAAAAATGACAATTTTCAACCTGGTTTAAATGTTTTTCTTGTAAAATATTGATAGACACAGAAATATTTGCAATAAAAAAGCCGTGTTGTCCTTGTTTAATAAATTGAGGCCCATCTTTTTTAGTTAATGTTGCTGTTTCAGCCAAACTTTAAAAGTTGAGTTAAGTCGAACTGCAGTTATTCCCAGACTTTGCCATTGAACTGAACTACTCGTCCTTGTTCTTTTTCATATGAATCGATTCGTTTAACTGAAGTTTGTCAGATGCTCAGACGCTGTATGACATCACTGTACTTCCGAGTATAGCCTAATTCACAGCGCAGATATTGTCTTCGAGTTAGTTAAATGGTGGTTTTGTCAGGTGATGTTATGAAATCTGAATTTTATTAGAGCAGAGCGACGGTCTGAGAACATGATTTCTCACACCGTTGAACTTTGATTTTCAGGCTTAAACGGCTGAATTTTCAGTCTGACACATTCAGCAGTCTGACAACATACACAGAAAAATATGTGAATGGGAGCAGCTTTATTTGGAAACACTGTACTATTTTTGCAAAAAGATGCATGTACAGAGCCCCTGGTTCCATTTGAGTCTAGTTGAACGAATACATGCACGAACGATTTTATTGTCTTGGTGTGTCAGTCCGGTTTTGAGTGCTTTGAATTTGGTCAAACTAGCATGTTTACATGAATTTTAAACATTCGGTTTGACTGAGACAATAATTAGCTTCTTTTAGTATCTTGTAAACATTCTGATTGTGGCTGACTTACCACTTGAAATGCATCCTACTCCTCCTGGCAGAATGTTAATGGTAGACAAAAGCAGGCCTCTATCACATCCTCATCAATTATAGCCAGATGAAGTGGTTGCTTTTGTAAAGCTGTTTCTGTAACAGATTAAACAAATGTTACCCCGGGGAGGTGGTGGTAAACACTGTCTTCAGTTTACTTTTTACCAACACAAGTAAAATTGTTAACACTTTTAGTGGCATGCTAAAAGGCTGGGGCCACAGTTTTATACACCCAACAACTAATACACCATAATTAAGCATACATTTTACAAAAATCTCTTGTAATAACTGGAAAAGATTTATGATCTTTGTATTCAAAGCAGCACATTAAGAGGGAAGTATTTTTCCTTAAAGAAATCCATTTGGATCCATTTGCCATGAGATTTGGTTTAGCAGGTTCAGTCTCTGCTGTCATAGCTCCATGTGCGCCTCTTTAGGGCAGCAGCCATCCACTAAAATAAGAACTTGGCTAAACAGCTGTAGGGTAAAGAAAGGAATTAAAATCTTAAGTTCTCCTGCTTGACAGAAGGATCAACTGAGACTCTGAGGACGGTTGGACCAGCCTTGATTTCCTGAAATATGGACGCTGACCACAACAGAAACTCAAGCTTGATGAATGTACTGTGGTAGCTGTTCACTGTCACATCACTGCATTTTCTATGTTTTGCTTTTTCAAACTGCTGAAAATTCTCTGTATTTGTGCTGCTGTGTGAATCTTTTTTCTGTGCATGTGAGACGCTTTTTTTTTTTTTCATGCTGTATATTTGGTTGTTAGACTTGTTTATCTGTTCATAGCTTTTGTCAGCGTCTGAGACGATCAAATCGGATTATGACACAAAAGACTGCTTTTGTACTGTATTTTTCACAACCAAACAACAGACATGAGACTTCTGCTGTTTACGGGACAGCTTTCAGTCTTTTTAAACGTAACCATTTCATGAATGTCCTGCAGGAACCTTGCCAGCAAAGCAAAGAAAACCTTGAATACTGAAGCAGTTTTTAACCAGCTTTTCTTTTTCTTTTAAATCTTGACTAATGAGGACCAAAAACTTTTTTCTGTGCTCTCATGTTTCTGCAGAGTTCACTAGAAAAAAGAGCATTTCCTCTTTTTTTTTTTGTTGTTGTTATTTTTTGTTTTGTATTATTGTAGCAGGAGCAGGTTTCACTGGGTCTGGTTGTAAGATAACAACCAAAAGATGTGTTTTCCAAAGAACCATCCAAGTCAACAGGCAAAATGATTTTGCACTAATTTAAATTGTGAATGTACAATCAAGATATTGTCTTTTTGACAAAGTACTGTTTTATTCTTTGAGAAATCAATGGAATTATAACAAGCATAGTGACTTATAGTATATTTCTTATCTACAAGACTGTAAAAGTGTGTTTAAAGCACAATAAAAATCCATACCACATAATGTTTATGGCTGCATGTATTATTTTAAAGCTGAAGAAAGTACTTTGAGTAACATTTCTGTAATTTAAGTAATTCATTTGTAATTGAAGTTTCTTGTCAGCATAATTATTTGAACCCTTATGCCCCCCTTTTTTTTTTAGGTAAAATTGGCTGGGGAAATGTTGAATCAGGTGGAATGCAGTGAAAATTTCAGATATCACCATTTTTCTTTAAAATGCATGTTCACATTACAGAATTTATGCTTTTATGAAACTGGTTTTATTATGTGCTATTTCCTGGAAATCAACGAGGTGTTTTTGGCCACGCAGGTGTCTAGAGGCACTCCATAAAAAAACACTAATGCAATCAAATTAGTTTGGTTGTTAATCTTTGACATTACATGACTCCAATCACTCTAAATGTATGTATGATGATTTATTATTAGCAGATTCTTAGTGTGTGTACATTTTTGCCACAAAGATGTCCAGGGGGTAGTAAATTTGAGGAGGACACAAGGGTTAAAATCCTACCCTCTACCCTCATTTCTTTAGATTTAGCTTCTAAGCAGCCAGTCTTTCTTGTAATCTTTGTGGTCCTGAGCAATAGTTCTCCAGACTTTCTAGAAAAAAATATAGAAAAAAGGCACCTAGCTAACGCACCTGTGTTGTGACATCCTATCAAAGGACCCAATTTAAAACATGACTAGGCTCTCTGTTACTTAGCAGTGTGTCACAAATATACATGCATATGTAGCGGGTCCCAGCTTGGTCCCCACTGACAGATGATAGGAGTTTTCATAGCACAAAAGAGATTCCCTGAACTACTACCCAAGAGGGGTGACTTAAGAAATATAGCAAACTGGCGTCCTGTTTCTCTCCTGTGTGTGGATTTTAAAATAGCTTCCAAGGCCTTGGCCACAAGAATGCGTGGGGTAATTGGACAAGTTGTATACATCGATCCGACTTACTGTATTCCACAGAGGTCAATTTTTGATAATATTGCTCTGGTTCGCGATCTTCTGGATCTCTCTCACTTAAATGGCATTAAAGCTGGCTTGATTTCATTAGACCAACAAAAAGCTTTTTGGCAAACGTTAGATGCTTTTGGCTTTAGCCCTGGTTTTAGTGCCATGATAAAAACAATGTACAGAGACATTGAGAGTGTGCTTAAGGTCAATGGTGGTTTGAGCGCTCCTTTTAAGGTCTGTAGGGGTGTTAGGCAGGGTTATGCTATGTCAGGGATGCTTTATTCCTTGGCTATAGAACCATTGCTTCACAAACTGCGATCTGAATTGAATGGTCTGACATTTCCTGACTGTAACAGCCGCTTTTATGTGTCTGCATATGCTGATGATGTAACAGTTGTCACCTGTGATGATGATGTTCGTAAACTCCCCCCCCCCCCCCCCCCCCCCCCCCCCCAGCTTGCCAGGTGGGCTGATCTGGAAAAGGAATGGTTTTAAGTACCTTGGGGGTTTTTTGGGTCATGACGCTTTTCCTAAGAAGAACTGGGAGGGCACTGTGGATCGGGTCAAGGGTCGTCTGGAAAGGTGGAAATGGATTCTTCCCCGTTTGTCCTGTAGGGGGCGAACCTTGGTGATCAACAACTTGGTCGCTTCTTCGCTGTGGCACAGGTTAGCCTGTGATGAACCGCCTGCTGGACTCTTGGCCCAAATCCAAAGACTCATGGTTGACTTTTTCTGGGACAAGCTCCATTGGGTCCCTCAGAGTGTGGTCTTCCTGCCCAAGGATGAGGGTGGGCAGGGCCTAGTCAACTTGACAAGCAGAAAGGCCACCTTCCGCCTACAGTTTATCCAGAAACTTTTGCTGGGGCCAGCAAGTATGGTTTGGCGCCCCCTGTTGCTGGCTATTCTGTGGGAGGTGGACACGCTGAGAATGGACTGTGCCTTGCTCCTAGTGGATCATAAGAGACTTGCTATACGTGGACTGTCACCCTTCTACCAGAGTTGCTTAAAGGTCTGGGGCCTCATCAAGCACCGCTGGCTGAATCCAGTGGTTTCTCTACATTGGTTGCTTGAAGAACCGGTCATCTTGGGGGCTCATTTTGATTTGTGTGGGGATGACACCCCAGGACTGATGAATGTATTGTGTGCGTGTAACTGCTTTCAATTGCAACATGTCGTTGAAAAAGCTGGGAACGGTTTACAGGATGCAGAGGCTTTTGCCTCTTCTTTGGGATTGAGGTCTGTGAGGTATGCTTATAGGCTTTTAGAAAAAATGGCTGCACTTTTGAATGGTGGGGAGAGGGCCCTCTTAGAGGGGTACTGTTCAGGTAACCTTCAGCCCAATGATGATTATCCTTTTCCTGACATTGTTTTTAGTCCTGGTTTCCGTGAGTCCAGCTACACTAGTCCACTGCTGGACCTAGGGATCCATGGCAACCTTAACCTGCGTTCAGCTGATGGGAAAGTAATGTACAAAGTGGTAAAGATTCTGAATGAGAAACAACTAAAAGATAGACCTGATACAGTGTGGAGAGATAAGATGCAGATTGATGGAAAGAGTAAGCCAGTTTGGAGCATTCTATACAAACCACCATTGACAAAAAGGACAGGAGATCTTCAGTGGAGGATTTATACTTGGGTTCCCTTACAGTCAAAAACGTAACACAAAGTGTCGTTTTGATTAACTTTATTGTTGGGCAGGCAAAACTTGCTATTTATTTAAATCGAATGAATAAAGTTAACCAGACACCAGGTTATGATGTTGTGCCGATCCTTAGGAATCTACGTATGTCGAGGGTTTCACTGGAATTTTGTTTCTACAAGACAGTGGGTTCTTTGGATGTCTTTATCGATCTTTGGTGCTGTGAAGATGCTATTTGTTCAGTGTTTGGGAATGATTTAATTTTTAGTCCATCCATCTATTAATCTAATCTATCTATCATAGATAATGGTTTATGTTAATAGTTTATGAAGTAAAATTTTATGTTAGAATTATCTTTAAAGCTCCAAATATGTCCCAGGTCAGTTTGACCTGAGGGACACCAGAGGGTCCCAAAAGTGAAGACATTTTTACTACCTGAAACTCAATGGCCTTAGCTTATTTTCTGTGACAAAAACACGTGCAAACAAAAAAAAGTTTTTGAACGCACGTGCTACTATACCCCACACATTTACGCCCTTCAAGGGTTCAGTTTCTTGCTATATCAAAGTAGAACGGCAAGAAAAGGTTCTGAAATTGTTTCATTCTCCTCATGCTGAGCTCAAAAGAAGTTCCCTGTGGGTTCAACTTTGCCATGAAATACAAAAATCTAAGGAACTAGTGAAGAATCACTTTGAATTGACTCGGGAAAAAGATACATCATAGCATTTTTTATGTGCTTTAATAACATCAGAGACCAGTGATGATTTTCTTGGAAGTGTTGAATGCTGTATCAACAAATTAATGCAACAAACAAATCATCATGAGGTTCACTTACATTTTCATCAGCTGCAGAGAAGCAAAAAAATATTATTTACTGACTAAGTATTAATATTTATGGGAAAAGATTTACTTATAAAAAGGAAAATCATCCATGTGAGCATCAAATATATGTTCTTATGTGTAAGTAGTATATTAAGTAACAGTTCAGGAAGCTGGTCATGGTGTTGATTTTAACAGTTTACAGGCTGTTCTGTTATTTCATCTTTATCAGAGAAACACCGTTTTATCTAACTGCACCTTTAATTTCTAGGTTCTTTTGTAACTTTGATTAACAGAGAACAAAGAATTGTTTTTCGTGTCTTGCACTGACCAGCGTCATTGTGGTTGGAAAATATCAACATACTTGAAATTTGCAGGCACCAATGCACTCAAAAAGGGTCAGAGAGGGTTGAAGAAAGGCCAAAAAAGAATGTTTAGATTATACAAGTAACTGTTCTGTAAGATTCTACAATCAGAAGGCTTAGCATTATCAAGTGAGGAAGGGTTGTGGATCAGCATTGCCAGAGCAGAATATTTTGTGCCCTCGGACATCACTACATAAGAGACCATCACCATGGTGTGAGAATCAGACAACAACAACCATGGAATGTTGAACAGTTGGCATCTTGTATTCAGCAAGAACAGACACAAATTCCTCTTTAAAACTCCAACAATTAGTCTCAGATAAGACAACCAGGAAAAAGCCTCGTTAAAAAACGGATGCAACACACAGGTAAATAAGCTTCTATCTCTTTTCTTTAGTTTTTGGCTGGCATAATTTTTTTATTTGCTTCTATTTTCTAAATACAATGAAGTTGGTCAGTGAACATGCTGGAAATCATGTCTTTGTACTTGCCTCTGTTAACTAAACCTTTGTCTCAACTTCTTGGGAAATGGGGCTTATACATTTCCACTGTCTCACCACAGCTTATTGTGGGATTTAACCACGTATTTTTCTTGAACTGCTCATTGATGTCAGACTGAGGCATGTGGGGGGTGTCAAGGTCAAGGAGGTACAGATTGGTACTATTGCCCTCACAAGGTATTTCTGTACTAAGATATTGTAGTGATTCAGTTGGTTTCATTGACAGTGTATCGCGTCACAAGCTCTGCATTTAGATAGACAAAAACACAGACTGAAGCCAGCAGTTAGAGAAAGCTAAAGTGAAACGAAGTGGCCTAAAACGATCTTGCCAGTTCTGCTCATTCCCTGAAACCTGCTTATTCCCAGAATTCATTCAAAGCCTTTATTCTGCCTAACGTGTAATCAGCAGTGATGCCAGCTTCTGTAGAACAGCACGGTTTAAAATCAGCTTCTCTAAAAGTAGTTAGTGGCTGACCTTCTTCGCATCCTCTGAAATCCCCTGCATTTCCAGCTACCGGCTTGGTGGTCAGGTGACGTGTTTGCGCAAAATTGGAACTATGGGGACTAACATCACCAATTAACATAGATAATTTGAATCAAATATTATAGCCAGTGTATCCGGGGCCCCTCCTACTCCAGTGTGGATAAGTTTTCTGTTCTCCAGCAGCATGAATCCAATGCTGCAGTGAGCGGTGCAGCAGCGGAGGAAGAACACTTTGAGAACTGTCGGGGAAAGCATCGTTTAGCATGAGGAGAGCAACACGAGTAAGAATTATGCAAGTAACCTTGGGGAAGAGGTGAACGCCGCGATGAGTGTTCCCACCACAGAACACGGAGGTGAGCAGGCGCCTGTTCTCCAGGGACTGTGGGAAAGTGTGAGAGCGGGACAGGAGGAGATCCTGCAGTCCCCTTACCTGCCGGCGTCCTGCGCCTTCTTGATGCACATCCTTCTCTGCGCGCCTTTCCTCGCGTTGGACACGCTGGGGACCGTGTGTCAGCGTGTCCGGTCGTGGAGGATCGCAGCAGGCTCAGGACCGCCGCCGTCTCCCCGGCGATGGTTTGAATGTTTTTGCAGGATCTTGTACAAATACTTGACAGCCGTCATCCCCGCCACTGCAGTGTTCCAGTTCCTGCGGAGCCCCGACTTCCCGGATTTGGCTCCGTCCTGCTGGCAGCTCTTTGTGGAAGTTGTGGCCTGTTTTCTGCTGTTTGACACGCTCTTCTTTGTATGGCACTACGCGTTGCACAGGTGAGCAACACACGTTTGTTGTGTTTTGAGACTCAGACCACCTCTGGTTCTCCCAGAGATTACTTGAAAACTTGTACTTTTCCAGTTTCGGAGCTTGTTGAATTCTGCCACGAACAGAAATAAATAAAGTGCCTGCAAATATATTTGAGTATTTTTAATTGGATGGCTACATTTAACCAATATTGTTGATACAAGACTTATCTATACAGGCATAAATCTATTTTGGCAATACTGTCGTGCTTTTCCACTAAAGTGACAACATTAGTAGAGACAGCTGTGTGTCTATGTGTGTTCCCCGTTAGGGTTCCATGGTTATACCGCAAGATCCACCAGATGCACCACCAACACCACCTTCCCTTCGCTCTGGCGGCTCAGGACGCCAGCTCAGCTGAGCTGCTGTCGCTGCTGCTGCTGGCTCTGAGCTGCGCCTGGGTGCTGGGCTGCCACCCTCTCAGTGAGGTCATCTTCCACCTCCTCAACAGCTGGCTGGCGGTGGAGGACCACTGCGGATACAACTTACCCTGGGCTCTGCACAGGCTGCTTCCCGGTCTGGGGGGAGCCCCCCACCATCAAACCCACCACAGCATGCAAATCACCAATTACGCCCCCTACTTCACCCACTGGGATCAGCTCTGTGGTACTTACCGTGCATCAGCGCGGCTTCGACGTCCAGAATCACGAGACTGTCGAAAGTGACAAAGAGGAGATACACTGGGAGATACAAGAAGGATAATTTCTGCAGGTTTGGTTGTTTCATGCACACTTGATGAGGCATATGGGAAGTCACTGTGTACAGGAAACCAGCAGGTGTGTTACAGTCACATGTCCTGCAGTATGACGACATTTCCAAAGCTGGTTCCTCAAAACCTAATTTGCAGTGAAATGAGGTTTCTCTTCTTCCACTCACTGAGCTGAGGACAAATATCATGCCATGTTTATAAAGTCAAAGCCAACTTTAGAATGGAAGTCTCTGATTTATAAATAGCCAAATAACCAGCACTGACACAAAGAAGGCTGACAGAGTGTTCTATGCTTTCAAAGAGTTTTGATTGGCATAAGGAAGCTGATAATGTAGCAGTTTACGTTTTATCGTGTATGAAGTTTCCCTTTTTTGTGCTTGTTTCTTTGCTTTTTTTGCAGGTAGAAAACTGATACCACAGACTTTTGAGCTCTGTATGAAGCCACACAGGGAATGCAGCTAACTTGGGCCAAGAATGTCAAATTATTTCTTTAATGTGACTAATGTACTTTATATGTCCTACTAAGTAAGGACACATAAACAGCCAGTTCATGTAGAATCTAAACATTTGAGGAAAACCAAGTACATTTTAGGAGATTAGTTGTTTTAGGCTCAAGCCTGGGTTCTTGCTTTGGGGTTGCAGTCTGTGATTTGGTTCCACTGAGCCTCTCGACTTTGTTACATCGTAAATAGGTTCCATGGGGGAGTTTACTGCACAATCAAAAGCACATGTTTTTAAAAGGAGACACTTTTGCATTTGTATTCGCAGTTGTAGCATATTTTAACACAGAGCTGTCATCACCAGTCATCAGTAAAATATGCAGTGTTTGGGTTTAATTTCTGAAGAATAAAAATCATGACAGATATTTTGTAACTATATATGACTGGGAACTCATTGAAGAATGATTGCAAAGAGTTTGGAGTTTCTCAAACTTCCTGCACTTCATTGCCTTGTTAAGTCAAGCCATTTTCTATAGTCCAGTGTCACAAATTGGCCTCATGGGGCTGCAGAATTTTTTAAAAAAAATGTCTGATTCACAATGGGGTCTGTCAGGATGACAAATTAATATCTTGCAAACAGTTCTGTACAGTACAGAAGCCTTGAGGCATTTCTCAAGTTTTATTTTTTACTTCCAAGTAGCCTGACTGTCTTGTAAATATTTTTGTGTCTACTCATAACAGACAACTTAGCAAAGAACCTATTTTAAATTGTATCTATAGGCACTTTGTCTGTTGCAAAGATACACAATTTGTTCCCATTTAGTAGGCTGAATCCATGAAACATAACAAAGATAGCATAGTTTGTAATAAATTAATACTTTTGCACCAACAAGATGATTCCCAAAGACTATTAGCTAAAAAATCTCAGCATGGTGTGCAGTGTGTCCTTAAAACATCTGGACAGGAAACTGGACAAGTGGAGGACAAGGCTCGAACTCAGTGGATGAACCAGTGTTGTATAAACACAAAACAGACAATTTAGCAAAGAAACTATTTTAAATTCTATCTTTAGGCTCTTTGTTACTAGCAGACTGGTACAAAGACACATAATTTGTTCCCATTTCTTTAGTTTAATCTATGAAAAACACCAAATAATATTGAAGATATTAAACAGTATGTGTGATTCCCAAAGAGCTATTATCTGAAAACTTGGCATATCTCAGCATGGTTTGCAGCATGTCCTTAAAACATCTGAGGAAACTGGACAAGTGGAGGACAAAAGAAGAAGTGTCAGGCCTAAAAAACTATCTACAGCAGATGAACAGGAGCTGAAAGTGATGTCCTTAAGAAAGAGGAAAAAATCCAGCAAAGACCTGACACAGGACCTGAGAGATGCATCTGGACCTTCAGCTGATCCATCTACTGTTGGCCCAAGCCTCATCAGAAATGGTCTCCATGGAAGGGTGGCTGTCAAGAAGCCATTCTTAAGGAAGGGAAACAGGGAGAAAAGGCTGAGCTATGCCAAGAGCTTTTCAAAGAAGATTCATACTGAAAAATAACATTTTTGCTCATACCAAGTATTACTTTAAAAATATTGGCTTTTTTTTTTGCTTTTTACACTGTATTTACATTAATGTTTGCTCATGCTCTAAAAAATGTGACTGCATCTACTTCCTTTCTTTTCCTGGCAATATGTGATGAAATTATGGGTTACTCAAGTACTTTTCCACAGAACTATATACACATAACCATGGAAAATGACAACATACACAGACACACCACAAGCACAACTCACACGTCAAGGCAAGAAAAAAAAAACTCAGAATAGACTTGACAATGAGGACAGAGGAGATGCTGAGTCTGCTAGAAAATACGAAGGATCTCATACTTAAAATATTTGGAATGAGGCACAATAGCAGGGCTTGAAAGTGTTGGTGTCTAGAACGCCAGCTGCTTTAGTACAAAGAGTACAAAGGAAATCATCAGTACAGGGAGCTGAGAACAGAGAGAGCAAGGAGAAAGAAAGTAGCTCATGCTTTAGGGACACAAGTTACTAAATGATTCAGCAGTGAGTCAAATGTAATTGTCTCAGAGAGATAAGTATCATTGCATAACTTCAGCAACAGCTAGGTTACACTTTTCTCACAGATACTCTAAAGAATAGCATTGACATTGGGGATTGACATCAATTACTGTTAATAGAGAATGAATGCTGTTTGCTTGCTTTTGTTAAGACTTTTTTTCCTGAGAAATCACTCAGTTCCCTCGGCCAACTCTACTTCACAGACCATCTGTTTTTCATTGCAGACTCTTTCAGTGGATATTCAGATATTTCACAACAGCAGATGTAACTTATTAAAAGGTAATTTGACATTTGGAGGTGCTCCTACTCTTAATTTTCCAAGGAAAGGACCCGCTTATTCCTGGAAAATTAAGAGTTTCCAGGACAGAGCAGCGATAGTGCTGGGTGGTAGCGTTGCCAAGAGATGGAATGATAAACATGTGACCCAAAACGGAAACAATCAGGCCCTATTACAGACCCCACGTCAGAGTTAGGGCGAGTCATGCAGCTTTGGGTGACACACACCAAAACACACGTTCACAGCGAGAGACACATCGATGTCCAGCAGCTGGCGTCATGATATCAGAAGAGAATTACAGGATTCTGAAGCACTTTCAAGCGTGTGCGCATTGGGAACCATTCAGATTGTTAACTTGCTGTTAGATGCATTCTTAATTTAATCACGTAGGCCAAGTCCTTTCTAAACTGCAGTGTAGCATCACACACTTGCACTTCAATTCTTTTGGAAGTTGAAGACATTTAAAAAGAAGAGACCGAAAAGCACAGAACACCCTTGTCATCAGAGCACATGCTAACAACTTCCCATTTCAACATATTTCCTGAAAGTCTGCCATTCAGTGACAAAGGCCAGATTCACATTTTCGCTAAAGTTATGTAAATATTTAATTAGTGAGCTTTGTATAGCCAAGGCCACTGTTGTTACAGTAACCGAGGTTCTTGCTCTTTTCTGTAACTGTTTTTAGACAACCTCTGCCCTGTCTTACACTCAGCACCCAACTTATTTGGGTTCTGAAATATCTCATGTGGTTTGTTACCAATTCTGTTATTTGAGAGGCTTTGCAGCCACATGAGTATATTTCTACTGCTGATTTATGAACATACTTGTGAGACTATAATGCCAAAGAGGCATCACATTTTGTAACAATAAAGTCATAGTATTGTGCATCAGTTATATTTAGCAGACACATAGACATGTATTTAAGAAATTATGCTACATCAGTGATCATAACACCATGAAAACATTAGTTATGAGCTGCAAGAGCATCTGAGAGGACACATTACTTGGTATCTATCAAGTATGAAGTTTTGGCAAGATCAGATCTTCACTTTGCTGCCTGTCAGTATCCAATTTTGCATAAGATGTTGCACTTTTCCAAGTGTCACTATGACACAATAACTATCACTTTCAGATGTCTGAGTTTAAGAATGATTCTAATCAGTGTTTACATCATCAGTGTGCTTTTGGGCATGAAGAGAAAAACACACCCTCTTGCAAGCATTCATCACTGTTCTCAAGAAGACGTACAGAAATAATGCCTTCCAGAGAAATTCTTGCTTTTCGCTTATGATTTATCGTTACAAGCAGGTTTTTCATGACAGCTGTTTGCAGCCTGCTTGCTGTCAGCACAGGGAACAGATCATCCATTTTGTTCATTAGAGGGCTACCCACTCATTTTCCCATGGTTTTCTGTTTGTGTGTTATGCACAAACTATGACCTTTTAGCTGATAGTGGTGGAATGAATTATCTGAATTTCAGCTATTCATTGTCTCACTGCTCCTACAACATTTTCCTAATATTATGAAAAGGAAAGCTGACAGTCCAAGATGTTAGGACTGATTACTAATGTAGAACATGCACTACTAACAGTCAGGCAGTGAGGCCCTCAGCTCAAAATATTTATGTTTATTTTAACATAAGATAATCCAAAATTAAATCTGTGTGCACACTTTCTAAAACAAAGCTGATCACACTTATTTGTTAAGTAGGTTTTTATTGTTTTCCTCTTCCCAACAAAATTCAATTTGTGCTGCAAATGCATTGTCATGGTTATAAAACCTGCTCTACACTAAATTACAAATTTACATATATAGTCATCTACTCTTTTGTAAAAATTAATAAATTAGATCAATAAATAGTCTTTTATTTGACACAAGCAGCAGAGGTATCAAAAGGCTGATAACAAAAGAAAGTATTTCCTTCGGGTATCCATAATGCAAAAATGTGGCTCCTTTTTCACTCCTAATTCAGGCTTAAAGACAATAATGTTCCAAAAAGGCCAATTTTCTTCCACGGAAGTGATGGATGAGTCAGTTGGAGATATGCTGGACGCATGTGGTGCTAGGTCAGTCAGTTGAAACAGTTGCCTAGGAATGTGGACAACCCCCCGTGCCCCCTTCCCACTCCCCCACACCCCACCACATCTGAAGTTGCCCAAAATGGCTTCAAGTCCTCCAAGCGCTGGCATACATGTTTCCCAACCCCCAACACCTTGCTATCGCAGAAGCTCGGGGGAGTGGAAAAGAGGCATGTGAAGTGGGAAACAGGGTTGAGATAGATAACCCTGCCACTTGGACCCCTGCACTGTGCTCACGTATCAGGAGGCTGCAGGAGGTGGGACCGGAGAGTTCATGGCTTGTCAGGTTGCCTCAGGGAGGTCATTTCACAGCAGCCAGGCACATGAAGTGCTGATTAGTACTTGCATCTCGTGGGGAAGCCAGAGATAATTGGAGAGGAAGACCGATGTCAGGGGAAAGGAGAGGGAGGAGGCCAATGACCCACTAGTTCCCACCAGGCTGCACAGATTGAAGGATAGGTTCGGTTCTTTGGCAACTGAGCCTATCTTTTGTGTCTTTTTTGTTTTGTGGGTATGAAGGCATACCTTTACATCATTAATGATAACATGCTGTAGATCCGCTGCACAGTCTCTCCACAGTCTGACTGATGGCAACTGCTGTTCATGCCCTTCTGTATAAGATGAAATACTTGTTTGTCTCTTATGGTGCAAAATATGTGTTTGTCCACTTGGAGTGCACATAGTTTCATCAATAGTGAATTAATGCTTCCAGTCTCATTGAGTAACCCTCACAGAGATTCCAACAATTGTGTTTTTCTTTTGTTGAAAGCTTCCTCAGTTCATGTCCTTGCAGCTTATCGTTAGTTTTGTGTCCTTCCTCTTGTGGTAAGACTTTGCGAGAGTTTAACTCTGAAAGTGTGGACTATCTGCAGCCGCACTCGGCCACCACCATGCCTTCATACTTGTACTTGTAGGTGACCACCCCTGTGTCATCCAGGTACAGCAGGGAGATGGGGTCCAGCTTGGTGGGCACACAACACGCCCGTGCCGCCTTCTGAGGACTGTTGATGTTGACCAACGTCTGGACTATCGCATGCTTTGTGGGTGTGACGTGTTTGGTCAGTGGATAGGAACAAACGCCGGCACACTCAAAGGCATCGTAACCAGTGGGCGCCAGAATCCAACTGTCCCAACCAATATCCTTGAACTCGACATAAAGAGATTGTTTCTTGCAGTGATTTCCTTTGGCATTGCGACGTATGCGGGATGCTGTGTCATAGATCAGGTTAGAGCGCATCTGAATGAGGTCCTCCTCATCTGGGTCTCCCTCGTCCCCCCACAGCCCATTCATGCCCATGCCCAAGTCGTTCTGCAAAACCATGTCAGAGGTTTCGTGGTCAATCATCTCATTCAGCTCACGCCGGTCATCACGATGATCGGTGCTCTGATCATCAGAAAAAACAATCAGCAGGGGTTTATGCTTATCCTCAGGGCTGTTGTCGATCTCCATGTCCCCTTCAGGTGGACTGCTGTCTTTGCTATTGTCTTTCATACGTTGAACATTTTCATCATTAACAATGCTGGAAATATGCACCTCCAGTCGGTGAGTGGTGCCACTTTCAGATCTGCGCCAACGCTGAACAGCAGCAGTGAGATCAAATGCCTCCCAGCCATTATCTGTCCCGTAAACCTGACGTGAAGCCAGCGCCACCAGCTCTGTTCGGTCTTCCATCCCTCTGAACAAATCCCCTCTTGCTGTCTGTACATCAGTCATGTTGTCAACCCAGTCATGCGATTCCAGTTCATAGATAGTGACCTTGCGGTCGACACCGGCATAGAGGTGGCGGTCGGTCTGGACTAGGGTGTAGAGGCGAAGCTCAGCTGCCGTGATGTGTTCATGATTGGGCACTGACACATTGAAGAGGAGTGGGTGGCGCCTCACTCCTCCAACCCCCACAACACTGGGATTTGTATCTGGACAGAGAGATAAATGGTAAAGGTTAAACTTCCATTATGTCTTTTTTTTAGGCTAATTGTTGTTGAAATGTGCAAAGTATATGGATCCTATCCTAAAAGAGAAAATTTTACACTTAATCTTGTTTTTTTTTGTATGCCAGAATAAGAGCAGCCTTTTAATAGGAACAATGCCTTAGAGAATAGCTGTAAGGGACAGTGTTGACGTAATAGCAAGGATTTAGGAAACTCAACTTTTATTTATACAAGCTAGAAGCAACGTTATTATCATGACCTTAAATATGAGAGTGTGATAAAGGACGTTCAGTTCTATTTTGATTATTAAAATGCTTATGAAATGATAAATGAACATGTCAACAATTAAAAAGATATAGTAAGTCTTTTGGTTCAGCAGGGGCAACATGATATGTATCAGAGCTGTACCTTCATTTTTGAAGCTGCGGATGATGTTGGCTGTGGGCATGGCAGTGCGGTCATTGGCAAAGCGGTTATAAAGCTCCATCATGTATTCGGGCGGCTCCTCTCTTGTGCTTCCAGGGGGTAAGGGTGGAGGACCCAAGCCCGAGAGGTTGAAAGTCCGCAGAAACTGTTCCTTCAGATTCTCCAGCATGCTTTGCATGTCCACGTTATTGTCCTGCTCCAGTAACGACGGATCCACCACCCCTCCATGGCCATCCCCCAGCCCCACAGCGGGACGGTGTCTCTGACGAGAGCCGGAGATGGGGCTGCACTCTCCACAGAGAGGCCCCTGGAGCAGCAGGATGGAAAAAAGCAAGAACAAAATCTTGGAGGTGCAAATGGTTCCCAGCATAGAGACCCAAATGCTCGCCATGAGAGAAATAATCTGCAGTACTCTAGTTTATGCCCTCTGTTATAGTCTTTGGATGAGCTCATAGAACGAGGAGAAAACGTGATTCTAATCTCTGACTGTACAAGTCCAGAGGATATATATATATGTAGGTTTTGGTAAGTTCATCTGCAGCCTAAGAAACTTGTTGGTCCCTGACCCTTGCACTGACCAATGTGTGCCCCTCTGCAAGCGTGTACTCCAGTTGCTCTCTTCGTGATCTCACAGCATTTATTCTGATGCACACCTTTTGAAGTCCTTTGCAATGGGGCTGCGGTTCCGGTGGCAGGGTGGCCGAGGCTCGTCTTTGTCTGTCCGACTCATCTCTGTTGTGTCCTCTCCTCTGTCAGTCTCTCTCTGTACTCTCCTCTCTTCCCAGCTCTGTCTTTCTGTCCCTTATCTATGATATGGTGGGCTCTGCATTGCTCAGTGCTTATGGTCTCTTTGTGGTGTGTGTGTGTGTGTGTGTGTGTGTGTGCGTGCCTTCTCTTTAACTTTGAGTGATGCACGAACTTGTGCGTTATCTCACAACTTCCTTAATGAGGGTTTTGTAAACACTGTCCTGTAGCTTCTTCCTTGTGGAAGGGCTATTTTGTTTGGGTGGGTGTTCCAGGGTTGATACCCTTCATTTGTTTATTTGCTTTGAAAATGGTGCAGTTCTGCAAGCAGCTATCTAGGCTCGATTGAGCATTTCTTTTTGACAAAATACACTGATATCACTGAATGTGGCACACTTTATCTATCAGACAACATTGGTCCAAATTAAATTGAAAGGCAATGATGTGTAAGGTCTTAATGTTTAAGTGAGAAATCTATCATGTTCACTTTGAGCCAGTGGAAAATTTAAAGTTTCTCATTAAAACCAAAGACTAGAAAAACACAGTCAAGTGCATTCATTGAGAAAAGAAAGGATCTTAACCCTTGCTTTGCTTATTGAAACATACACCCTCCTCTACTTGGAAATAGATTATCCTGGTACGAAAGGCTTCTTTGGAGAAAAAGGAAAAAAAGGTAATGATTTACAGCACAATACAGGATGTGGGACCTTCACAAGGTTTCATCAAGGGCCAGACAAAGTTCTCTGAAGACATTCCTCTCGATTAGGGAAACAGCAACAAGTCAAAGGTGAAGTCTAAAGAAACCTGATGACACAAGAAGTTTTCCACCATCCAACAATGTATGACGAGTAAGCAGTCATGTGAAAAAAGACGTTTTACACATCCGGATATAATAAGAATAATCTTGTCCTCACCAGTTCTTAAAATGAGGTAAATGCAAAAGTAGAAACGAAAAAAATCACGACAGTTTCACACAGTGAAAACATCAGCATAAGCCTAAACAATGAAGCGGTGTGTCGAAAACAAAGTTTCGATTCAACAGCTTGTAGAAGCACCTTTAGCAGCAATAACATGAAGAAATAATTTTCTGTAGGACGTCTCTTACATCTATGTTGAGGAATTATTTTCTTCTTTACAACATTAGTTCAGTTCATTGAGGTTTGCAACATTTGTTTCAGCACAGCTCTCTTAAGTTCCCACCACAGTCACCAACTAACATTTAACATGCTAACTGAGGCCTGTAGCGTCTGAGATGTAGCTCTTGGGTTTTAGCAGTTTCTCTGAGCATTGCACGGTCCGACCTTGGAATGAACTTGCTGGGATGTCCACTCCTGGGAAGATTGGCAGCTGTCGTGGATGTTTTATGTAGCAGCAATCGATTCTCTAAGATCTTTGCTGATGTCTTTCCTCCTTGTGTAAACATACATCTGAATGATTTATAGAGGTGCTCACACTTGCTGATAATCAGTTAATCAGTTTTATTTAATTCACAGCGCCTGGCTGCTTACCCTACTAATTCCTATGGAAGCTACACGAGTGTGCTTAGTTTTTCACACACTGCTTCTGGATTTTAACTCAGTTTTCGCTGAATAAACAATGACACAGCGTAATAGGTCATGTGTTGTTGGTCATCAAATTTCAAGACCTGGTGAGGGCTTGATGTTTTTTTCTTAATACTCTTATACTTGAAAAGCTGAAAACTGAAACAGGAAGTGCGTTTTTTTTTTCACTTGACTGTGTGGCTATATGATGATGCCACAGTGTCACAGCTACACAGCTACCTGCTCAGACACTCGGGTGATATTAGGAGTGCCTCACTGGCTCCTGAACAGATTTGAACAGCTGCTCAGTAAGTCACCTGAACACTTATCCCACCACACAAATGTCCTTCATTCCTGAGCTTCTTCGTGTGACCCGCAGATACACTCTTGATTTCAGTGCGTCACAGAGATGGGAAGGAATGAGCTTTTCCTGCCTCTGCCACTCATCTGCCAGGCTGACAGTTGACAGACATACTGTTATCTGGTGCTTTGTTGAACTTTTGCTGCAACAGACTATCACATCTTCCTGAAGGACTTAAGAAGGCTTGATAGTGGCAATGTCCTTTTGTACACATAGGCAGGCCCCTCCATATGGATTGAATTATGGGCCTGATGGTGTAACAAATGTGGCTTTGTGGAGGCCACAGTTGCTATTTTTGGACTGAACTTTCTAACAGACAGTATTCTATGCTGATATCCAATTTCCCAGTTTTATTATTTCCATCTGTTTGCCCTAAAGGATGAAAAGGAATTCAAAACTAACGTATTTCCAGATAACACCAGCATCACTGAAAATGTTTTCACAATCAGTTTCAGGGGTAGGAAACCGTAATGAGTCCTGTTATGTTTTAAAGCAACATTCATTCTGTTTTTGATCACTTCTTGGATAATGGCACAAAAAAACCCACAAAGACAATATTGTAGAACCCAGTTGCCTTGTAATTACACATCAATTAACTTTCATGTGGAGTCTCTTGGCCTCACTTTGAGTCACAATAAAAATTGGATTTTGTTTTCATCAAGAATGCCTGAGGGAACTATTAGGCTGTTCAGCTGCCAAAAGCTCCATCTTGTTTTCAGCAAATCATTTTCTATCTTGCTGATGCTAGTTAGGCATGTCGTGGGTCTGTTAGGTGAAAACAGCTGCATGCTGTAACTCCACCAAAGTTATAAGCAAGACTGAAGCAAAACCACAAGACCAGAACCACAAATCTAAATTAATGATCTGAAAAGGGCTGTAATCTTGCAACCCCATTAAAAGAAAAAAGTTTGTAGCATTCTAACATATGTAAAAACAGAATGCAATTAATTGCAAATCTCATAAACCAATATATTATTCCCAATAGAACTTAGAAAAGTCAGCTAATGTTGAAAGTGAGACACCTTTAAGAGTGTCTCAGAAAAGTTACAAGTGAGACGATGTTATAAAAAATATCAGCTAATCTTGACTCTGGTGACATCAAAGCCATCTCCAAGGCTGGTGCAGTCGCAGGCAGCTTCGGCTCGCCTTCGTCCCCCACTAAGTGCAGACTTTTGGCCACACGTTGGCCTAAAAGGTTGGGAGAGGTCCATGTTTCCCACTGTGTAGCATTCCTTCTTCTTGTAACAACATCTATAAATGTCTGGGAACTAAGGAGACCAGATAATGGACCTTTGGGAGACAAATTTCGTTACATTCTTGTCTGATGGTGCATTCTAGTTGCTCAAAAGTCCTGTTTTTTCTTTGAAGTATTTTGTTTCATGATGCTGCAAATGCATGTATATACTCTTGTACTATGAAGCGATGTTGTTGTAATAGATGTAGTATGTGGTTTACCATTGTCTTGCTGAAATATGTAAGGCCTTACCTAAAAAAAAGCCTCCCTGAACCATGTTCGTATGTGCCTTCTGTCTTGTGCCCAAAGATCACTGGCAGCCAATAGGGATTTTTGGCCATGTCCCTTTTGCACAGAGATGTCTCCAGACTCCCTGAATGTTTTATTGATATTGTGTTCTGTAGATGATGGAATATTTAAAGTATTTACAATCTTAGGAATATTATTCAGAAATTTCTTCATAATGCATTGATGTAGTTTCCCATCTTTTTGTCTAAAAGACTCTACCTCTCAAGGGTGCTCTTTTTATACCCAATCATGTCACTGACCTGTTGCTGTTTCCTTTTAGTGCCACTTTCTTTTCCAGCCTTTTGTTGCCCTGTCCCAATTTGTACAGTGCTAATATTTTTTCATGAAATTGTAAAATGTCTCAATTTCAGCATTTAATATGTTTTCAAT
Organism: Leuresthes tenuis; assembly: GCF_036924035.1. Taxonomy (NCBI): domain Eukaryota; kingdom Metazoa; phylum Chordata; class Actinopteri; order Atheriniformes; family Atherinopsidae; genus Leuresthes; species Leuresthes tenuis. Next base: position 27,163,975 of record NW_027325360.1, on the reverse strand, counting down.
GTGCTATTGATAATAGTTTAATTTGTTTATGAGATTTGAGAATAAATGCATTCTTTTTTATTTACGTTTTACACAGCTTCCCATCTTTTGTGGAATTTTAGTTTTGCTGAACTCCATATAGCCACATCAGGTCCTAAATGTCTAAAACATTCATATTATGACGTCTCATGGAGTTTGGGTCATGTAGAATCTGTGATATTTTACGTTACGCTGGCACTATAACATCTGCCAGATTCTGTAAGAATGTACACACCATACCTCCTCCCAGCTAAGACTGTAAATTTACAGACATTTTACTTAGTTTTCTCCCCGTTAATAAGGTAAAACATACAGAAACAAAGGCAGTATTTGAGATTACTAAAATAATTGGTTAATTTCACTTGAATTTGAATCACTGATTTCCATTATGTGTATTTCTTCAGGCATAGATCTCTTTCCTGATGTTGCTTACAGAATGTTGCCTTATTTTTTTCTATTTTTGCCCCATAATCTCAGGTTTTAGTCTGATTAAGTAAAAAAGTTTTATACAATTTATACAAAAATATAGCAAACAAAATATGTGCGGATATACAGCACTCATTGTGAAAAAAAATCCGATAGTTTTTTTTTGGATTTTATTGACATATAACTGACATGAAACATCTCCTCCTTTTGACACACAGTATTTGCATGTCTGCCATCAGAATCATATAGTCCAACTGAACGGTTTGAGCAGTGCTCATATTTTCCAACCATTACATTTCTATGTAAATAACTTATTGATTCCAGGTGTGGCTCTGTCTTTTCTGTAACAGCTACATTAAATAGAGGCAGTTCATTGCCTGCACTTTGTGACTCCCACTGATGGGGAGAACAAACTCATGTTTAAAGTCTATAATTGAGAGTTTTCTCATAGACACCAGTATATGACCTAATAACTTATCTTCATGACCAAACTCAGATCAAATGGAAAGAATCCAGCATCGGTAGGAGGATGCAGGATGAGCAGCTCCTGTGAAATCATCTCTGTTGAAGTTATCAGAGTCATAAATACATTACATATATCAGTGAGTCAGGGAATGAATTTTAGGTGGGAGCTTGTTTGTCTCTAGTGAGGAGCTGCTGAACGTCTCTTTGCGTTCTGCGTTCTTCAGGCAGATCTCCAGAGTGGCCACACGGCGGCGCTCTTCCTCCAGAGCAGCCTGGAGATTTGCCACTGTGGCTTTTAGCTCCTTGTTCTGCAGCTGCAAACTACAAGACAAACTGAGGTTCAGGTATTCAGTGAATAAGGATTTTTAAACATCTAGAAACAAGTCATGTCCTTGTGGCACCAATTTGTCAAGATGTACTGCAACTGATCGGTTTCTCTGGTCTCTTTATTCTCATTTAGTCTGTAAATATACTAACAAATGGATTTTTTTTAAGCGTCCCATAAAAACATATCTAAAGAATAGAAAAGCTGAACTTACCTGTCTACAAGGTTCTTGGGATCTTCCTTCTGCTCTGTCCTGCTGTTGACCTGCTGGACTGAGCTGCTCGTCTTCAAGCTGTTCACACTCCTTTGATGAGACAGTATAGCTTTGGAGGCACTCCCAGCCCCAACAAGTTGGGGGGTACCTTCAGGTTTCTGTGAGCCAACAGGGGAAGAGCATGTGTTATCACTTCCCTTTTGGTCTGCGATTCTATCCTCCGATTCCTTGTCTTTCATTGGAGAGCCCCCAAAAAATGATCCAGAGCTCCGCAGGTCAAGGATTTTAAAGATATCCTCTGAGAAAGTCCCGCTCTTTTCTTCCACGCTCTCCTGGATGCGACTCCTCCTGTTGAGCGCATCGGCCTTGGCAGCCATCCCGGTGAGAGGGCAGTTGAACGTAGGCAGGGTCTGCGTGCGTTTGCGGGGACTCCCGAACCACTCCTCTGGGGAGGGAGAGACAGGCTCCTGCAGGACTATCTTGGGGCTGCAGTTGCCTCTAGCTAGAAGAGGACTGTCAATGTTCTCCTCTTCTTCTGGAGACTCAGACAGGGATGCATCACCCATCTGAGACAAACACAGAATCAAACATTTATTTTCATTGTACAGCACAAACTACACAAGATGAGCAAAGTGAATATTTACAGTCAGACCAAAAAATATCATCAAACTAAAAAAAATACATTTTTTACCATATTTCCACCCAACAGGGATGCTGCCGAGTTTTCAAAATCACCAAAACAGATGACCAGGAACTCGAATAGATGCAGATACTAATATTACAGTTGGCTGAATATCAGGTTGTACATACAGTAATGTGCAAAGGTCTTGATCCACCTTTCATTTCAGGAAAACAGGAAATTGGTGTGGTGATTTATTGAAACTTTGAAACAGTTTGTACAATTCGGTTCAATATTCTGTCTGTTGAACTGTATGTATTGGCATTACATAAATACAATTATAATGAATTGGATTATGATTGGACTGAAATGGACTGTTTATTTGCCTCTCATCAGTTCTCCAGGACACCTCTGAACTCTGCTCCATCAACCCCAGTATGTAAACTCTGATTGGTCCTGCCTATATCCCTTGCCATCACTTGGGACTCTGGCGCTCTATAATGTTGTCTCACATCAAAAGCTTATTATTTCACATGGCTGTGCTTTACATCAGACACATTTTGCATCAAATAATCTATAATGAAAGTCTTTTAAAAGCCAAGTTCCTTATTTGTATGACTATATCGTCTGTTTATTTTTGCTTGGCTAAATTGTAAATCAGACCTCTGCCTTAATGTATTTTCAAGTTGAAATAAAGGTCTGATGAAAGAATGCACATGTTATATTAAGTAAAAAGACCCCTTAGCTGTTAAACTAAATGTTCCCTGGCTCCAATATGAGCACAATTAAATATATCTTCTTATCTAACTCCCAGCAAGAAAATATATAACAACATTTCCCCTATTTTCTCAACAAATTGGCACAGTTGTTTGTCAAGAATCTAAATCAATCATGAAACAATGCTCGGAATATTTTTGCATGTGTTTTTTTGTCGACCGTGTCATTGTCTGTAATTAATGTGTGGCCAGCTCGGCCGTACCTCTGCTTCTGCTGACTCCCAGCCCACAAACCTCCTGGGAGCGCTCTTCTGGCTTTTAGCCTTTTTTGTAACAGATGTAGGAATCACGTCCTTGGAGAGAGGAAACAGAGTCTCGTGCTGTCTGATCATCACAGTCATCAGCTTTTGGATCTGAGGAGTCGCTGTGAAGAACAACAAACACAAATGTGAAAAGATTGGCATTAAAATGCCACATCTTTGGGCTTTTATGAAAATTCTTGTTTCACAAGCTTTTAAAAGTCACTCAAGTTTCCTTACTGGTGGATATCAAGTGCTTGTTTTTATGCAGCATAGACTACAGAAGGATGGAGGCATGCCATTGTCTAAAAAGATTAGCATTGTATGATACAAAGTATTGAGTTTGATACAGCTCTTCAGTAATATCTCAGTATAGAGCGCCACATGAGAGAAGTGGAATCTGTTCTCACCCTTCATCATAGTGAAGGGATCCTCTATCTGAGGTTTGAGCAGGTTGACTCCCATCACAGTTGCCAAGTTTTCTATGTTCATCTTATTCACCTTGGACTGAAGCTGCACCTCAAACAAAAACCTAACAACACAAGAACAGATTAGCAGACATAACACATACAGCTGATATTCTTTAACTAGAACGTGTTAATAAAAAAATATTTTCCAAATAATTGGGCACCATTAGACATTACAGCAACTTATATGTTTTGTGGTAATCGCTCATGTCTTTAAATTTTCAGTTCACTCACCGGCACACATAACTGAGAAGGTTGTAGTTGATTCTGGGCAGAAGAGCAATTTGCTTCTCCAGCATTTCGCAGCCCTGTGAGGACACACAAGCAGGAGATTAGTTAATGTACATGCTTTAAATATCTGTGGACCTCTCTGTGTTTAAAGACTCAGATATGTTGACATCCTCCATAACCTTTTCCCTGAATACACATACCTCTTTGCTGCTGGAGTCCAGCTGGTTGGTGCAGTCCAGGAAGTCTTGGTACTGGCTCCAGGGCACCACCGGTTCAGGCAGTTCCCGCAGGTACAGTTTGAGCAGCGACGCCACCGTGTGGACATCTGTGTCACTGTGAAAACACGATTTATCATCCAGAGAGAATCCACCGAAGGCTCAACTGGCATTTAAACCTGATACACTCTGTGTCATATTGTACTGTCCTGTGAATGAAATGTATAAAAACTGGAACCTCCTCTATACCATATGCTTGCATCTTGAGTGATTCTGTACTCTCACCAGCTTTAAATCTGTTACAAATTCTATTGATTCTTCTCAGACATGCATTGTGTTATGTTGTTGCTAGTATTGTTAGGACATCTTGAACTCTTGCCACAACTCTCTGAGTGCTTTCAGTTACACTCAGATCTGTTGTGTGATGGAGTGGAAACAAGATTTTATTTGTATCTGAGACGATCAACAACTTTTGGGCCTTGTGGTCTAGTTTTGTATATTTGGTCAACTCAAACATGACAATAATGACATTTTCGAAAGGAAAACAGAAACTTGCATGTTCTTTGTTTGATTTTTGGCCTGAAATTTGTTATGAAGCATCTTTCTTTACTTTACTTTACTCAAACCTTGACTTGCATGAGTATACAGACGAACAAGTTGGGTTAAATGAGTGTTCTTATTAGCTGTGCTCTGTCAGAGGAGCTTGTTATGTTGAGTAAGAAAGGCATCCTGCGAGTGCCTGCCAGAACAGGATGTGGTATCACCCTCAACTTTGAACATACAGAAATCTATCAGCCACTCTCTACATCTCTCCTCGTTTTCACATATAAGAGGCTGATGCTGCTCATTGATCATTTCCTTTTATGGCAGTAGCCTTCTAAAGCTCAAGATATTTTCTATCCAGGTTTTAACATGAAAAAAATAACCACATAACCAGTTTTCATGTAGTATTTTATTTGAATTTACACAACTAGAACTGAACTACTCCCTGTACAATTTAGTTTGACAGTGTAATCATCTTCCTGTTAACCATCTTCTCTCTTAGAGAGAATCATGAGTGCATTACCTGGGGAAGGAGGGTCTCTCTCCTGCATCAAAGGCATCTCTGAACTGTTTGACAGCGTTGTCCTGACCAGGGAGGCGGAAGATGCCCTCCTCATTCAGCCCATGTTCTTTGATGAACTCCACACATTTCTGCACCAGGATTGGCACCATGTGAGGTCCAAAACGCTGCTCACTTGTTACAGTGTCCATGAGACTCTTTCCAAATACTACACGCAGAGGGAAGACATCATTTTGAGTATATTTAGAAAACAGCTTACTCATATTCAGGCGATCAAACAAATTGCTGTCTCTTTTCACAAAGCCTCTACAGTAACAATTATTGACAAGATGTGCAAAATTATCAGTTATGGCTTTATGTCTAAGACGTTGCAGAGACAATAAATCAGTATGCTATCCAGCTAGTTCCAGCACCATTTATTACATTATAATGAGAGGAGAAATTAAGACTGTCCATAGTTAAGATCTTTCATTTATCCAGTGTTACAATATCAGGATCTGGTCAGTAATGTTAAAGACTTGCTAAAAGGGTTAGTATTTATCTATGCAGAGCCCTGCCCTGCTTGTATTCCTGTTTTGCCTTCTTTTTTTGCTGTGTTGGTGCTGCAGTCTTTGAGCAGTGTGTGGGCGTGCGTGGGCACCAGTCTAGAGAGTGGTAGATCCAGAGACTCACATGAAATGTGCTCCGCTGACTCATGATGACTTTCCTTCATTTCATGCTTATATACAAAGAAATAGTCACACACAGAAGCACACTGATTGTTTATCTGTTCTAACAAGCTAGTAGAGAGTTAGAAACTGGAGTTACATATATAACTAGCTGGATTTCCACTGACTGGATTGAAGTGAACTAATAAACCAGACATCGCAGCCTCACCAGTGGGGTGAGGGTAGCCTTCGTTGCTCATTGTTGCTTTGTGTGATGAGTATGCACTTGAAACAACAATGGTACTTATGTACAGCTTTTGTGAGGTTTTCCTGGAATTTCATCACTTTGCTCTGTTAAGTCACTGAGCAATGACTCTACTTTGTCATTGATTCGCACAAATGGATCCCTTTTGTCTTTTGGTTTTGCACAAACTTTGTTTGTTTTACTTTTGGCCAGAGTTACGCAAGCTGTTTCATCCTCCTCATGCAAAGCTCATCGAACCTGTGGATTTAGCCTTGTATTTAAAGGCTGTCTTAGTCTGTGTACAGAGGACAGGATTGTTGCTGAGTCACGCATTACCTTGGCTGCTAGAACAACACAAGTTTTAACCAACCTCCACTTGTTGGTACTCCGATGACTTTGCGCAGGGTGCGGACCCAATCCTCCAAGTCACTTTGGGAGTTTGCCATTAGCACATATGGACATCGCTCCCTGTCTCCAGTTGTGCCTAGGAAATTTTTTTTAAAGAAAAGAAAGATTTTTGGTAGTTTTTATCCTTTTATCATGCAGTCTTGAACAAAACTCAATGGTACACAACAAATTTTAATCTCAAAAATTAAATATGACATAAGGCAGATAAACCAAGTCTCACAGTACTAGTGTCTTACTGTTACATAACACCATCTTTATTGGTGCTAAAATTAATACATCTCCCTTTTAAGGAGGAATTTCATGCTTACGTGGTATGATCTCAAAAAGGTACTTTCCAGGGTCATCTGAGTTTGGAGGGAGTTCATTAATTTTGCTGAATCGCAGCTGTATGACTCCCTGTAGACCAAAAACAAGAGAACAAACAGAAATAAATATAATGTCCAAACCAGAAGTGTCTCAAACGAAGAACTAGCTCAGAATTAAACTAATATTTAGAATCATTCTTTGACAATACCCTATCCTGCCATTAATATTAACCATTCATAGTTGAAATTACAGAGAAAGACCATTCTTTCTATAACATGACTGTGGTTAAGGCCTGCAAGTTTCTCTTTAGGTAGTTATACCACCTAAAAATGACCACTGTTGATCTGTTATCTGCTATTTGTTTTCACTCTTGATGTTACAGCACATAAGGTTCAGTATATATACTCTTCCTCTATGTCACATCCTTACCACCCATAGCCTACTTCTCTATACTATGTGCTTCGTGAGCTATATATCGATGGAAAACACATGTTAAAAGGGATGCAAACAGAAGCCAAATTTGGCAGCATAAAGTGACTTTATAACTGTTTATACCAAATGACGATGTTTTGTCTTTTCCCCGCCATGTATGAACCTTGCACATGTGCAGCCATAAACATGAATTTCTTGTCATGTTAAAGAGGCCACAGAGTTCATAAAAACATCAATGTCTTTTGCTGTAAAACAAACGGTTCGGTACAGGGCTGGAAACCAAATTGGAGCTGTGGTATCTCAGCCATCAGGGGGTTCAAGGGCTTTTCCAGGCCCAGGAATGTGCTTAACAAGTCAATGCACTTCAAAGAACGAGTCAGAAGCACATAATTCTAAGTTTCACAAACCTTTCCTTTTTTTTATGAAAGAGAATGCTCCTATTGGCTGATTTGCATGAATATATTTGAACATCTTTTTCACCTGGTTCGATGGTGAAAAAGATGCTGCACCAGCAATGAGAATGCAAAGCAGCCCGCAGAAAAGGGGGATAGAATTACCAGAAAGAAGAGCAAGACATTAAAACACATTTTAATATCAGTGGAAAATACTCATAGAAGTGGAATTTTTTACAGTAACTTCAAAATCTGACAACTTTCCCAGTGGAATGTCAATTTAATGTCAATTTTTCGTTTCGTATTTGAATTTTGTTAGCACTTCGCCCTCTGATAATTATAGCGAAAGATGCACAGCTGCAGTAAATTCAGTTTCATTACTATTACCAGAATTTGGTGAAAGAGGGAAGGAGGAGGACTGCTGCCTGGCTTGGCCTGAATATGGTTAAGAAATTGGCCATGCTCTGTGGATTGTATGGAGTTTTGCGTCTTCCCCTGAATTCCTGCTATTAATTAATTTGTCTTCACATTATCTTTTGGGAAGCTTCCCCACTTTGTTTCTGTCCCACATGAACGGATCTACAGCATAATAACAGAGACTCTTGGTTGGATGGTTGATTATGCCTCTCTTGTGATCGAGCTAATCAACCACACAATCGACTACAACAGGAAGCGTGCAAAGTCTGTCACATGGCTCGTGTGTGAGGTGTTGATTAGAGATGATAAATTGCACATTTCATATTAACATCTTAATAATGTCCGAATATACAAGACATGATATAAAGATTGAGGATAATGTTATAGGGTTGGTTTTGCTTTCAGTTTTTAACTAGTGTTCTTTAAAGAGAGCATGAATATGTAAGAAAGACAAATTACTTCGATGACTATCATTTACATGTAGGTAATTTTGTAAATACTTTAAAAAAAAACTCCACATCATTTTAAAATAGAATGATGAAAGGTAAGACGGCCTTCTTTCACACTGTCTCACCTGGACTGTGGTCTCCTTGTCATCTTTGTGGTAGGTTAAAGTGCTTCCTCTCAGCACAAAATAGCGCTGCTGCCAGTTCTTTACTAAAGACCTTTGCTGTTTCTTCAGCCATCCGGCCTTCAGCGGCCTCTCCATGGACCTCGAGGAGCGCGGCGAGCCCAGGCCTCCCTCTCCAGGAATCACACTTTTGGATCGAGCTGGCAAACACCACAAGAAAGTAGTTGGCAAAGGTGTTTTCAACTTTTCCCCACACTGTCCCCCACAGCACGCAGTGTCACAGTCTGAGCTGTGAAATACTACCAAAACATCAGCTGCACAGAACTGCAGTGGAGCACTTCCTCTTTTTGATATGAGTATGCATTGGCCTATCAGGGCTGAGAGACCTTCTAACTGTTGGCTATTTTTGTTTTCCATCTATTCAGGCTAAGAGGAAACTGCCGGTCTAAGCCGACTGATTTCCTGTGGCGGGTGCATGAATGTGACTGTGATTGTAGCATATGAAACTGACAGTAACCCAGGGATTGCCTGGTATTGCCTGATATTTCTCACTCAAGTGGCTGTGAGGTCCCATGATGCGACGGTCTAAAGTACTGAGAAAAGAAAAGAGGCAGAGGTGTACGTGGCACAGAGAAGACAGAGGAGGACGGAGACGCTCTGAGTGACACGCAGGGTGGTAGGACCACAGAGATAACTGGATTCAGATCAAGCCCACTGTCTCAGTTGTTCTTAAATTCCCCTTGTCTTCCTAAGCAAAGATGACAGAGGAGAAGAGAAGAAGAAGGGCTGCACTGCAGTAAACAGGAAGTTGTCACATCATTGCCGGAGGCCCGCATAACTTTGAAGGTCTCCACCTACAAACCCGAGAGGTCTTTGGTCTTAATTTAATAGCACCACACTCCCCTGATTAGGGGAAAGTTAAAGTGCTGTTGAGCCACGACCCCACACACAGACGCTGACTGAACACCACACCCTCAGCTGGCAGACACTCAGCTTCTTCAAAGTGAGCCCACTTTGTAATGAGCAACAAGTCCCACAGCATTTTCAGATGTAGTCAAAAAGAATTACATCAAGAGCAGTATCTTAATATCAAGACAGATACTGGGGGGGAGGGGTGACATTCACTCTCCCATAGAGAGAAATGTCATATCATAAAATGATGTTTCACTAAAAGAAATATAAATTGGGCCTGAATTTCCATGAACTTGCACGAAACGGATTAAATAAGATTTGCAATTTAGTCACAGAGGTGACATCAAGTTCACTGTTGAATATCAGGTCTTTAAGTTATGTTTTTGATGACAAACTGTGACTTTCACATGGAGTGTATCAGTGTTTCACAACTTCTGCAGAGTTTTATTTATTCGTGTCAAAACAACTCTTCACTTAAAAAGCTGTGACGGCCTAATTTTCACCTTGAAAAGACTAAAGGTGTTCTTCCAGATTCAAGGCCAGTCCTTTTCTTCTCAAGAAACTCTTGTGTGAGGTTTTGCTTGAAACATTTTCAGGCTGAAATAGTCATTTTCTGTGAAACTGATAAAAACTGTAAGCATAACTGTGTTATGTAAAATCTGGATTTTATTAGAGCAGCTATGTCACCAATAACTTTTAAGTGTATTATCAATTCTCTTGTATTCTATTCTGTTCCTGGAACCCACAAAGCAGAATCCTTGGGTAATTATTTTCTACATGTAGAAACAATGTAGAAAGGCAGATAGACACAGCCCTGAACACCAAAACTGAGCTAATTCCGATGTTCTTATATCATTTTATGACCAGCCTCATGTTGTGATACTACATTAACTGGAATATACAAATAACTGGTGTTCTTTGTGTGTGAGTAGTGTGTAAGTGCATCCCTATAACTGCACTAAGTTTATACTCAGGGCTTTTCAATTTCAATAAAGTCTCTGTCTTTGATTGTGTGTTTAATAATGTAACTGTCTGTTAAGAAGCAATGCAATCATCCGGACATGTTGCTGTTTTTGAAACATTTGACCTTGCAGTCCACCATGAACTCCTCTGGATACCAAAGAGTCAAATGTGAGGCCATCTGTCCGACAGCTAAAGCTTGACTGAAACTGGGTTATCAACAGGACAACAGGACCAATCCCAAACACAGCAGCAAATCTACAACAGAATGCGTGAAAAAGAAAAGAATCAAGGTGTTGCAGTGGTCCAGTCAAAGTCCAGACCTCAACCTGACTGAAATGCTGTGGTGGGACCTTAAGAGAGCTGTGCATAAACCAGTGCTGCAAACTTCAATGAACTGAAGCAACATTGGAAAGAAGAGTGGACCAAAATTCCTCCACAGCCATGTGAGAGACTGATAACGTCATACAAACAACAATCATTTCAACTTATTTCTGTAAAAGGTGGTTCTACAAAGCTGGTGAATCATGTAATGTGCTTAGTTTTTTACAAACTTCTTCTAATTACACAGCGTGAAACGCCTTGTGTTGTTTTTCTTCTGAGGTTGTGTTTACCTAATTCTTAGATCTACTGTGGATCAGATGAATGTCATGATATATAAACTCTGACATTTGTTAGATGTTGTACTCTCTTTTTTACATGACTGTAGTTTGCCCTTTGAAATTGACATTTGCTTGACTTGTACAGTCTGTGCACACATGCACTGCACACCACACACATATATATGTACATATGTTTATATATGCACATTGTATGTATGTATGTATATATGCACATACATGGAGGCACAGCGACATAAAGGCAGCTATAGAGTTAAAAGTGGTTTGCAGAAACTGAGCTCTTGCATCAGTTTCCTGCTGAAAGCCTGCATCACACCACTTTTGACGCAACAAATCAGTCACCTGTCATGATCCACAAAATATCTCTAGTGAAAGAATTATGGAGGGTCACCAACTTTTGGAGTTATCTACATTCATACAAGTTCATGAGAATGATTATAACATGGTTTATACTCAGGTAACACAAAGCAGATGAAATACATACACTGCTAGTAGCTATTTAATTCCACACTGCTGAACATCCATTACCACCGATTGCAAAAGCTGATTACAGCTGAAACACAGATGACGCACGTTGTAAACGGTTGCAGGACTGCACAGAGAAGAGTTAACCCCAGTTTGTGCACTTGTGTGATGTGGATGTTGCAACCACTGCGCCTCGCAAGCCTGGGAGGAAAGTATGTTACTGCTCTACCCTGAGCAAATACTGCTTAACACCGCATTAGTAGTTGTACAGTAACCCTGAAATACATGACCGCTCGTAGTTTTGTGTGCAGACACACACATACGCACACGTTTGTCGACCACTGAAAGTTTTATTGGTCATACATTAGTTAGAAGCTTATGTTGGCATATATCGAAAGAATGCGTCTTATGTCAGACAACAGTGATTTGTGTGTAGAAAATGGTCTAAAAACAGCTCTGGTTAACTACAGCAGGTACCACTCAACCACCAGTGTGCTCAAAAACCCACACTAAGAAAACTGCATACAGAGGCAGTCAATCATTTTCTCTCTAATACGAGTCTATCTTTGATTTTACTGGATATCACATTAATTCATAGGCAACAAAAAAGCAAGTGAAGACACAACATGCAGGGCTGTCTGCTCTGTAGAATTAGTTTTTTTCTCTTCTGGTGTCATAGAAAAGTATCTGAACCTGTAGTGAAGAAGCTCTGAGTGTCAGTGAACACAGCACCATCACCACCTTACCTATTCGAGCTGTCTCAGCCTTGAAGGTGCTGAAGTCCCAGTTGCGAGATAGTTTCAGAGACATTATCCTTCAGCACAGGTCAGTGCTTCAGTACACACATGCACCTCAACAGAGCAGCCACACAAACACACACACACAAGTGCACGTACACACAAATTACACAAACTAAAGTTATCGCAGATCACACTTCCTACTTCCTGTGTGTTAATTTTTCTTCTTCTTTTTCGCAGCTCTTCATAACGCGTCGCTTCATGTTGCCTTTACTTCCATGTTTGTACTTGTTCTGATAAGAGTGCGGCTTAAATGACTTCCACGGTGATTCACTGAAAAGCTGCAAGGTTCCAGAGCATCATGTAGTGAGGAGTCTTCAAATGACTCATGTTCACTTGAACACTGTCACAGGGACAAAAAAACAACAAAAAAAACCCACCAGCATCTTCTTAAAGGAAATGTTTTTTACCTCATGGCTTAACTCTTTCAGTCAGCATGTTGCTTCGCAGCTCGAGCTGCAGTGGAATGAACAAGAAGCCAGTATTTATGAAGATTTACTTAACTCTCAGGTGAAATCTTAGCCTGCGATGGTCCAGGAGAACATACTCTGTAATGCTTGTTAAAGTGATGAATGACTATCATAAAACTGGTACAAGAATATCAACTGAACATTTTTCAAAATGGGGAAGACCAAAAGGGAAGAAACCAGCCACACAGAATGCCACATGATATATTCTTTTATATCTTTAATCTTCTCTAAACCAAGGCAAAGCACATTTCAGCATCAAAGAATACAGCTTTTCTCGAGACCATGTACAATTCAACAAACGACTGCAGTTAAAGAATATATTCTAAAATCAGATAGCTTTGTAAGAGAATCTATAACCACAAAGTAAAATGTCCACAAAGGGAAGCTGACAGTGCTTATGGGACAGATACAACTCCCATACATCCCTTTTCAGAGGGCATGAAGCGCAACAGCCAGGTGGCACCATGAAGGTTAAAAAACAGCACAAAGGTAAATCTTGAGTGCCTCAATAAACAGAAGCAGGTTTCTTTTTCAAATTTATCTCTCCTATTCTGCCTCCTTGTGAGGATATATCCTGTCTTGGGGGGGGGGTCTGGAATGTATCAGGCAGCAGTTACAAAGGGTCAAACCTTTTTGTTTATATGCAGCATCCATGTTCATGTTACAACCAACAGGCCACACACGGCAGCTCCAGCTCTCCCTAGTGGCTGTCTTTAACACCGGGCAGAATAATGGCAGTACAGAGCTGCATCCCAAAGGCGGCGAGGCCCGTCAAACGGGAGATACCTGCGGCTGCCAGGACGTCTTCCCTCAAATTGGTTTTCAGGAAACTACTTGGAAACAAAAGTAATAAGAATTCACGCTGATTCACCTTGCACTGCGACGCAAAAGTTGACACGACAGTTACCAGGGAAGAGCCTAGAAAACACCCAACTGCACTACAGTCGCAGCAAGAAAATACTCCTCTGCTACTTCAACACTCTTTCCTAGACGGCAATAACAATAATTTAAATATTCCTCATACAAAAAATACTAAAGAACACTCAACAGCCTTCTAAATGTCTTCTTAATAAATGTACAATATAGTTACTTTGAGAATACTGAAAGAGCTGACAGTGAATAAATAATTTAAGAAAGATACAATTATGATCAATTGGACCTGAAACAATCATGAATGGCATGACATCAGAAAATACGGGGAGGCCGTAATACTTGGTTTATACACCAGTTCATTCCATGATAAAGCATACTAAGTGTGTAAAATTTGAGGTCTGTTTCTAAAGAAAGAAAACTAAAGTAAAAAGTGACTCTAAGTGAAGTCATTGTTTACTGCCCATAGATAGTAGCGCTAATACATTTAGTGTGCTTAGCCATGACTGACCTTCACATCCCTGCTACACTGACTGCTTTATCACTGTTCATACTGTTGATTTGTCCTGTACAGATAAAACAGCACTTCACTGTCCCTCCACAGACTTCATCTGGCTTTACTTCCAAAGATAAATCTATAATTTTCTCAGCTTTCACAGGAACATAATTATGACACACACACAATGCTGGTTGGATGATTAATGGGTGTAGTTTTACCCTTCAAAGCTAATCTTCGTCTACAATATTGAACAATTCACATGCAGGTTTTGATTTGAGGCCAACTGATCTTTACCCGTTAGTCTGAGTTAAGTGTTAAAAAAACATATTTCAAAAACTCAAACCGATAGTGGCAGATGGTGTTGGCAGAACTCTATTCACCATAAAGTCGTTCAGAGTTGCTGCAGCAGAAGCTGCAGACACGCTTCCCACATTCCACCTCCATCCTAAACTCATTTACATTTGTAGTCTCTCAGCCAAACCTGGAATCGCTACTTCTTTTTAGATTTGACAAAACTCCAAAGTAGATTTTAAGCGAGGAGGTCCTCCTTGTGGCAGGTACTGACATTTGAAAAAAATAAATAAAAAGGAATTCATTTCTAAAAAATCCTGTCAAACAGAAAAAAACCCAACAGTGAAGAGGCTTCAGCTTATGTTTTACTACCAAAGCAAAGACACACTTGGCACAAATTTTGAAAAAATCTACTGTAAAATCTCATAGAATAAACAGTGTGCAGATTGCACTGGAAAAGTTCAACCCCCCCCCCCCCCCCCCCCCCCCTTCTAATCTAATGTTCGACTCAGCCTGACCAGTGATTGTGATATATGCTGTCTCTGCTCCGAGGCTGCAAACATGGCACACTTACAGAAGTGTTTAACAGCAGTGCAGATATCCCTGTGTTGTTCTGGTACTTTTACAAATGGTTCCAACCCAACAAGTCTGCCACCTTTTTAAGAGCACACAAAACCGCTTTCTGTTAGAGATAAAAAGTACAAAACAAGTCAATTAAACCCAAATGATACATACTACAAAATAATCATTTCTGTCATATCCGAGACCCTGCCAGGAAAGATTGTGGTTATCAGGCTGAAGGTGGTGCTGGCTTTCAGAGACGTCTCCCGATTCATAATAAAAGCCCATTTTGAAGAGAGCATGATGGAAGCATTGCTCCCCATAACACAAAAGTACCAACAGCTGGTAACTTACAGACGGGAATATTCATTTGTCCGATTCAAATAGTTTGTCAAAAGTCATATTTCTGCACAATGATATCACATTAAGGAGTTATTTAAGTATTAGAGGCTTTGAAATAATCAAAAGAAGAAACAATGCACATGGTAGATGGCAATGGTGATTACAGATTGAATAAAATAGAGAAGACATCAAGATGTAACAGAACATACCAAATATAAAAACCATCTATGTATAAATAGAAACAATCACAACAAAGACATTAAAACGGAAATCGCTGAGGAGGGTGGAGCTGAAGTAACAATACAGTGAGTCACAGGGTTGAGAGCAGTGCACAAAAACAATTAAAATGTACAATAAAATAATAACAACACACATTACCAGGTAATATATCGAGTGGGTGTTCTGTAAACAGATAGAAATGCACATCTGACCAACATTTAGTTCAACAGAGTTAAAAGATGAACACTGGCTAGACTGGAAAAGTGTGAAAATACAGTGATCCACACACTCAAGCTGAAAACACTGGTGTCAGGAACAGAATTCACAGACTGTATGAACGCACACACGAACCACTCTCAAACCCAAATGAAATGGAATGACTGAAGGCTGTCGTTTTTTTGTGGTTTTCCTTTAGCGGATGCGTTCTCGCCCACATAGAACACAAATTCCCCGAAGCGCTGGGGCCACTCAGGTGCCCCTGTGCGCTGCCCTCTTCCCCCACCCTCAGGGCGAGCTGCTGTGGGAGTGGGCGGATCTAGACGGCAGCCTCCTCCAGAGCTGGCAGCAGACCCTTCTCGGTCAGGTGAGCCTTCAGGGAGTTGAAGATGTGGAGCTGCTGATCAGCACGAAGGGCCAGGAGCTGTTGGATCACCTTGCTAGGGTTGGGGCCCCTGAGAGAAAATAAAGAGACAGCCCAACACAAATCTTTTAATATGAGCTGAACTGGCTTCTTTTTTTTTTCTTTTTACTTACGCCATAACAGGCATGTCCTCATGCTATTGTAACTGCTTTCAGTTATAAGAGTATATAAGAATAAGGGGTGAACCACATTTCCAGAGAAGCTGGGAAGTTTTCCTAAGTGTAACAAAAACTTCAATATGTCACTTATAAACTATTCTGAAGCATTCTTTATCAGGCACGGATAAAAGGAGGAATGCAATTCAGTGCATTCGCTCATCGACTTCACTGTATTTAGAAAATAGAAACAACAAACGATTGGAGAGAAACACTGTGTCAAACCGACTTCCCTTTGATGACACTACTTATTGGTTCGGGAGCTGAGGATACTAGTTGCTGAATCCAAGATTTCAGCTGCTCAACAGTCTGGGGCTGTTGTTGTCTGATTCTCTACTTCATACATTTCTTCTCTTCCATTTATTTTCAATAGGAGACAGATGCAGACTGCAGGCAGAGTAAGCCAATGAAGCACACACACAGCAACGTTTTTTCAAGTGAATGATGATTCTCTGATGGGGTTTGGAACAAAGCGCTGAGCCCCATTAAAGTGCTGCTGGATGTGGAATCTTCCCCAACACTGTTACTGCTCTATTTCATAAACTTCTGCCTCTGTTTTGCACGTCTCCCAAACTTTTCTAGATTTGTTTATATTCATAAATATAATGAGGTTGATCCCTTCTTTTGTACCTGTGACAAATACATTTCAGATTTCTGTTTCTGTTGCATCTTTCCAACTTTTCTGGACACAGGGTTTAAAAAAACAAAATCAAATCCAGAGGTGCCAAGTGTCAAAACTGTATTTACCTAATAAAGCTGGCAATGTAGACATTGACGAACGTGGCCATGAGGTACTGGCAGTCAAATCTATCCATAATGCCACCGTGACCTGGAATAGTGTTGGCAAAATCCTGAAAAGAGAAAAGACACCACACTGTGGTTTACACTGATGATCTAAAGACATAGCACAGAAATGAAAAGCAATTTGATAAGTGATGAAGATGGTAACCAAACAATACACACTATATTCTCCAGTACAATCACAGTATATGAGTTTGACTCATTCCTAACAAGCCAACACCTCAGAAACTATGCAAATACAGTCATGATGAAAAGAAAGCACAACGTATTTCAAGGTTTGACATATCAGGACATAATAAATGGATAATCTGGTTCATATCACACCTTGAAATTAACAACAACACATGAAATATTACATGTCATTTATTTAAGAAAAACAAAGTCCACCCTTACTGTTTTCATAGGTAATAACAGAGTCAATAAACTATTTGGAGTCCATCATTCTACAGAGAGAAAGATTATTCACAAGTGGAAAACACTGAAGACAGCTGTCAATCTTCCCAGGAGTGGACGTCCCAGCAAGTTCACCCCAAGGTCAAAAAGCCAAGAGCTACATCTCAGACTCTACAGGCCTCAGTTAGCATGTTAAAGGTGAAAGTTCATGACAATTAGAAAAAGACAAGTATGGCTTGTTTGGAAGGGTTGCAGGAGAAAGCCTCTTCTCTCTAAAAAGAACATGGCAGCACAACTTAGGTTTGTAAAGTTACATCTGAACAAACCACAAGACTTCTGGAACAATGTCCCTCATGCAAGAGCCACTCGTACGGACAAATTTGCTCTTAAGTGGTGCGCACAAATGATTTAAGAGAACTTGCCGCATTCATCAATTTTTCACATTTTGAGTTTTCTTTCAGGTACAAACAGAATTTACGAGTGATCAGACCTGTAGGAGTCACGTAAAATAGTCCGCTGTTATTCGAATCAAGTTTGCTTGACTAATGTACATTTCATTACTTTGAAGCAATCAGAAATAAATATATACATTGTACCCCATAATTATGCTGACATTATTCTGTTTGACTTAAATTTTGTGCTAATTGAAGGTTAATTTGACTCTGGATATAACAAAGTCAATGTGGAGTGTAACCAGCGGCTGACTTGCTACTTTTGGATGCCTTAGAGCGTCAGGCTCCTGGAAGAGAGCGTGTGTTCCGAGAGCGTGTAGATATCCTTGCGGAGACAGACGGATGGCTGACATCGCGATTTAGATTGCCAAGGACTGTGCTGCTGCAGATATGAAGTTGGCACGCGTCTTGCGCAAGGCACGCATGGAGATGGCTGTCTTGTTGATATATTCAATATGAATATGAATATTCACCATGCAAACATCAGATTATTTTCCTAAAATTCACCATTTTCTCCAGGTGATCGAGGCTATGCTCTAGCCCCCTGTCTATTGACACCCTTAGTCAGCCCTGTAACGAGACAGGAACCCTCGTACAACAACTGTCATATGCGCAGCCGTGCCGTTGTGGAGCGCACTATTGGTGTGCTGAAGGCCAGGTGGGTGTGTGTCAGTACAGCGGGGGGGGGGGGGTGTTGGGAGTGCTCTATAACCCAGAGAAGGCATCCCAAATTATTCTGGCATGCTGCATTTTGCACAATATTGCCATGTTTGAGGGTCTCCCACTACATGAGCCAGCCAAGGCAGACAACAGAAGACCCCTTCATTGGCTACGCATGCAAGACTATTCGATATCTTTTCCAACGTCCCAGACATATTCAACACATTTTAAAATCTGCTCTTGGTTTTTCAGAACTGCATCGGACTTCACTTGTGTGCTGGAGGATCAGATGGTCCCAGCTAATTGCTCTTCCTCTCTATAAAATGTTGCACATGACTGTTTGACTGTTTCTTTCCCATATGTAACATTAACAAAAGTTGAACAAAGGGAAATAAATGAGCATGTCCGACGTTAGTCTACGTGTAAGCTTTGTCATGATCGCCGATGGTTACGTCCCTACCTTGATTTTGAAAGCTCTTTTGAAGCCGCTGGCAAAGAAGCCGCCAAAGGGTCCCACAATGGAGGCGAAGGAGGACAGAGCAATGCTGTGGATCTGGAAGGGATATAGACGAACTGTGGTCTGTGGAGACAAGAAGGAAACTTTACGTCAACCTGTTTCTAATTTCCATTAAATTTTCAGTCCTGTCAGGATTTGGAAGTTTAACCATGCATGTTAGGAGGACAAAACACCAACTATAGCTGACATAAATAAAAATGATCATTTACAAAGTGGTCATGCGAGTCTTTATACTGTGGTGCCAAGGTCATAAGTTTAATTTTGTGACAGTTCAATAATATTCCACAGATATTTTGTACTGTGAATATCTTGGTAAGACTGTGGTGAATATTGGTGATACTGTTTTTGTAGAGCTACAAAATCTAGTTTTTACAAAAAGGCATCGTTTAAAACTCACTTGGTTTGTATGCTAAAGAGAAATTTAAAAGAAAAAGGAAACAAAATGCCAAAAACAAAAGTCTTACCCATCCTGTGACCGACTCCAGGACACTGGGTAGGGCGTAGTCCTGGAGCTGAAAAAGCTCTGATGGCTCACAGTCCACCTGGAAGCTGTTGGAGTCATTGTTGAACTCCACAGGACACACGAAGTAGCGGTAACCGGCCATGACGTAGGAGAGCTGAGAAGGAGCGAGGCTCTGTTACTGTTCAGTTACAACACATGCCTTTTATTCACTTTATCAGCCAAAAACTTTTGCTCCTCTCAACTAGAGTAAAATGCACTTCTCACCATGATACCAAACACAATCGTGGCGAAGAGTCCACCAATGAATCCCTCCCATGTCTTCTTAGGCGACAGCTGCAATAGCCATGATCAAAGATTATCACATCATCATTGACAGGTCGATGTTCTTCATGTCCATAACTGATCAACGACTAGCTGACAAACAAGGGACCAGACTGGAAAATAACCACCAAAACAACAGCTGATGAGCGTAACGACCAACCTTAATAAGAGGAGTTCGTCCAAAGAAGAAACCAAACATGTAGGCCATAATGTCGTTACAGATCACACAGGAAATGGGCACAATGAACCTGTTCAGACAAAGAAAAGTATATGATGATTCGTCTTTATATGCTAAATCTCTGCTACTGCATCAAAATGAGAAAACTCAAGACAATCTCACTGCAAAATGATTACATTTCATCAGAGAGAAGACACAAGGTTTCGGTTTTTGTACATTCAAGAGGACAGAGGACAAGAGGACTAAACTCACCAGATCATTCCTTCAAACAGGTTGTGGATGATAAGGTGAGACTGAGTCACCACGATCAGCAGAGTCACGTGGGTCCAACCGAACTGTGGAGATCAACAATGCATGTTTACACTGACACAGGTTTACATTCAAACCTAAGAAAACCTCTAAAACACTCACTTGTCAAGCAATATTTCTTGATAGAGTTATATACTGTGACAGCATTTGTTTAGAGTGTATTGTCCTGGATTGTAATGGCTTGTAATGGCTCAATTAAATCCAGAGTATGATTGGAAAATCCCCAAAATCCCCAAGAGAAGAAACATTTGTGTACAACTCCAGGCAAAAAGGCGTGGAATCACCACATTTAAATGAATAAATCTCCACATATTTGGACTGACTGCCCTCATTATCAAAGCAATCACTGTCCCACTATCCCATTAACTTGGGGCCTGTTTTGTAGCCTGTCCTATAAATATCCCTGCCTTAAGGCGGGTTGCCAGCAGAAGGCAGGCTCCTACTTACCATGTAGAACTGAAGACGGTAGTGTTTCTTCACCAAACTCAGCACAAACATGCAGAAACCTGGAAAATCAGAAAAAAAGCACAACATGTGATGCAGGGCTGTAATATCTGCCTGAAGGACAAAGTGGATTAACTCGAGAATTAGATCATTTTTAGTCAAAATGATTAAATTTAGCATGACCTATTTAAAAAAAAAAAAAAAAAAGCTGAGTTTAGAGTGTAGAGAGTAGCTCTGGGTTGCTGGTGCCATTTTCCACATTACAGATGTGAGGAGAGGATGTTGCAATGCAAAGACAGACAGAAAGAGGTTGAACTACACATACTGAAGGGCTTAGCTTCAAATAGACACTTTTACTCTCCGGAATAGACGCTACATGAACAACACTGCAGAATATCACATGACATCATCAGCCTCAAGGCATTTCGCTTGTAGGCATCTGAGAAAGCAAGGATGTTCCACGTCACCTTGAAGCAAATAGGCATGAGGCATAAACACTGGGTGCTTCCTTCCTGCACCACATCCTGTCTGATCTCAGTACTACAACACCACTGTAGCTTCTCACCAGCAGACATCCTGCCGTTATGGAAGTCAGACATCACAGCTTGCACGGTGACTTAAGATAACTTATTTAGTTTTTCCTGTAATAATTCAGCAGTGTGCAAATATTTCTGCACCCATCTGCTATGTGTCTGAGTGTCTGAACAGTGCTGTGTGACTGAGTTAAGAATGACCTTATGTCCAAGAAGTATTAAGGTCAAATAAGCAGGATTACATATGAGGACAATAAATAAACTAAAGTTTAGTTATGTTCCAGTGCTGACCCTTAATTCAACTTCATCATCATGAATCATTTGGCCTTTTTGCCTCTAACTTTCAAGCTGGGACTGATGCACCTTTCGTGTCATGTGTCAGATTGCAGAGGCAGGCGAAGTTGATCTACCACTCTGAGTCAGAAAGGAAGGTTGCTACAGATGAGAAATGGACTAGTATAAACCTTACTTAAAGGACAGAGACTACTTTGTGTCTATAGGTAATCCCACATATGATCAGACAATGATGGCATGTGGAGTTCCTCAGGGCTCAGTTCTGGGACTTTTATCCAACATTTACACTGTACTGCACCTCTCTCTCTGTTTTACTTTTGTAAATTTTGTTTTTAATACTTTAATATTCCACGTCAAGCACTTTGAGTCATCTTGTTGTTGAACTGTGCTATGTAAATACATTTGCCTTGGCAATGAGTTTAAGAGCTATCCAGACTGCACCATTCAAACCAACGCTCTCCTCACTCAGCTCACTCTGAGAGTAAAGGAACATTTTGATGCAAAGCTGATCCTCCTTCCTCTGTCTGGAATGTGTGAATTACCAATAAGTAACACCTGCAGGTTGACAAGAATGTATTTTTGAGTTGATAAGGTACCATCATTATGTGAAAACGGCTAATGTTAATGAATGAATAACAAAACCATTCGGGTGGGGTGCATGAGGTTTTTTGGGCCTCTGAAAGGCACACGCCAGATAAAGTCTCAGATACACTGAAATAACCTGAAAGAATAAACTTTATTCTGGCCCACAGACATGATGATGCGACACATTTGTAAAAACAAAAAGATAAGGAGGCATTATATGTTCAGCTCGACTCGGTGTGTGTGTACCTGTGAGGTAGAGGGCGAAAGAGATGAAACGGTGGTATTTGCTGAGGATGCGCAGCGGCTCCTCTCTTTGCACCAGTGTGAAGAAGTAGTCTGTCACAGTCTCACCGTAGAAGAAGTAGTTTACACACAGCAGGAAGTACCTGTTGGGCAGAAGGTTGGAGCAAATGTACACAGCTAACCAGACTGAGTTCAATATGCCTGCAGCAAACCGGGAAGGCTTATGTTGGTCTGTCATGTTGAATTTTGCTTATTGATACACTTTTCTCTGAAAAATAGTAGACAGCTAGCAGATTTGCCATTCCATATGACCAACAGTACATACAATAAGGTATTTTTCATGAGTTTTTCCAGGCTCGTGGCATAATGAACATCAGGATTCTGCTATGTAAAACACTACACTCACACTACTACAGCTAAAAATCATACAGCACTGATGATCAGCAGTGTTCCTGCTGTTATTTGCTGATTGAGTAGTAATCTACAAACTACACAAGGTAAACTAAAAAGAGAAAACAAACCTTAGGACGTCTGCAACAGAATGAACATGAGACATCACAAAAAAAGTGAAATACGGAAGAATGGATATTTGCTGCTTTCATGATTCCTGTGTAAGCCGAGTGATTCCTAACGTTTGTGTGCCCTTACCAGCTCAACGTCCTGAACCAGGGCAGGTGGTAGGAGTGGTACACACTGTAACCGATTGTGATGATTTCTTGGAAGCACTTGATCTGAACGCAGAGGACCTGCGCAGAGAAACACTATATCAAAAGGGGGTCAAACTAGTGGAGCATCAGCTCAGTGTGTGTCCCACTGACACAAAATTAATAACAGGCCTATTTTCAGGGAATTTCTAGACGACAGGGGCTGAAATCCTGCATGTTATACTCCATGAGGTTAGGCTTTGTAAATGTGCAAAAGGTCAACTGAAAGTCAACACGTCAATAATATAAAATCACGGAGAAAACAAAGTGTGACTGTCGCTTATTAAATAGGTAAAAGTAGAGAGAGACAAATGGCTCAAACAAATTTTGTCGTTTTCATAACAAACTTGAGAGATTGAGCGCCACATCATCAGCTCTGTTTGTACTCACAATCATCATAAGCACCATGGGGCCGAGGTAGATGATAAAGAAGAAGAAGGAGATCATGGCTAGTGTTAGGATCCCTCGCACCCACCAGTTCTTCCACCTGAGGAGAGCACACAAATGCTTCTGTCAGCTCCAACATGAGTAACACACAAACATCAATAAAAGAGGCCAAATGTTTGGATTTAATTAGATCAGTATAAGAAAGAATATAGTCCAAATAAAAAAAAATAATACCCCTGAACCATGTCCACTCTTCACAGAAAACTATGTATGTGGAAGGATTCCTTTATATGACTCATGTCTTCTTTGAAAGTGCAGCACTGCTGAGATGTAATCCAGGATAAACACAAGGCTTTTGCTTAGGTATTACAAAGATAAACTCACTGAAGAGCAACTAGAGCACAGAGCAGCTTTGGGGCTTGTTTTTGGTAGTAGGAGGCTATCCTTGGGGCTGTCGCTGAGGTATGCAGTCTCACCGTGGGTGGAGGGAGGGTTGTTGTGAAGGTTAAGGTGAAAAACTTGTACAGCAATCTCTACAAGGGGCTGCAATGGTAAAGCTCTCCTCGGCATTCGAGTTGAATCATTTTTCTGACTTTAAATTCAAATACAGGAGGAGGAAGAAGAGGGAGGAGTTAGGTATCCAGAGGCACGGCGTGCAGGGCGTTACCGCCACACCACGTTGAGGAGAAGGCTGAGGTGGGGAGTCATGAGACAGAGACTCCACTACCGGCCTCCGTGAATCTACACTGAATCTACAAATTGCTACAACATGTAGACTTGCACTTCCACAGTTCTGATGCAGACAGGTTGCAGAGCCATATTCGAGCCCTTAGACAGCATGTTTTGAATATCTATGAATATCATCCTGCAAGTTAGGACTTGAGGAGCTGAAGAAGCCAAACAGCTCCTATCACAGCATACAAGACTTGATCCAAGAGTTGGTTCTCTGCAACGCTGAGCTTACCTTGAAGAGAGTCCAGACAGAGCCTTGTTTAGAACCTCAGGGGTGTCATCGGGAGGGACTGGTACCTCTGGGACTCCCGAGTCCACCTTGGACTCGGTGTCTGACACCCCATCTTTTTCCACCTTCAGCTCACTGTCTGAACCCTGCCACAGAGGAGAAATAAGACGCTATCATCTGGCAGAGATTCAGTTTGTGAAGCGATGGGACAATAAAAGTCTCTCAATTCAGGCTTTTTCTAATATTTTCGTTTTTTTCAAGCTATGTGAGAAGATTAAATATATCAGTATCTAAATACTTCAGTGCCAGGAGGAGAAAGCAAATAAAGTGAAGTTATGTAGACAGTCGGAATATGAATAAACCGTCAAATTACAATATAGTTCGAGTTAGATGGCTTCTGGTATTTTTGTTCTTTCCATTTCACACAAACAATCCATCTTGAATGTTTTACAGCACTAAAGAAGGAAAGTCAGCTGACTGGCTGAGCAAACCGTCATCTGAACTATCTGAGCTTGATTCCATCATTTTATCTTGACCATTTAAATGTGAGGCCAGCGTCTCATTACATTAGCAGCATCATTTTAATACAAGTTTATAAAATGAATTATGTCGGTTCATTCTCAGCTGGCTGGATAAATGCTAACTGTAGAGTAGGGCTGAAAAGGGTACAATCGGTGCCTTTACACATCATGTAATACTAGAAGATCCTGATTAAAACCGGAAGTTTATAACAGACAATAACACTTCAAAGAGGGCCCTTTTGGGGATTAATTACGTATTATTCAATCCCATAACCCATCTTGGTAGCTTACTGAAGAGATAATTCACTTTAGTATCTCTGGTTACATCTTTTCTAGATGACCAACATAGCTTAAACTCCTCTTCTTGGCTTCCAGAGGGTCAATAATTGGCCATATATGAGTTAATCCACTGAGGAATAACTCCCCATATGACAATTGTTTGTCCATGTCTTTTTTTTTTTCTGTTCGATTAAAACAAAGAATAAAAAGCCAAACCATGTGGCAGTGCTGTGCAAAAGTCTTGAGCCAACTGCAATTTCTCTGTATATACCCAAGATACTTGGAAATAAGGAACTACATACAAAATATAAAGCAAAAACAGAGTTGGTATAACTCCTAACCAGTTTGAAAGTCAATATTTGTTCTGAGCTCCTTTATTCTCCAACACAGCCTGAACCCTCTGAGACGAGCTTTCTGTCATTTCTTTAAGTAGTCTTCAGGAATAGTTCTGCAGGCTTCTTGAAGGACAGCTCAAGACTTGCACATCATCAAAGTTGAGCACACGGCAACAGCTATGTTGTAGTTGGAAAACTTCTGTTAGGAGTAAACAACCCATTAAGCACAGTCTGTATTCGTCAACACAGACATGAAGGAGAGGGCTAATCAGACTAAAATAACTAGAAACGCCTGTGGACCATGGAGCTGTACTGTCTAATGTGCCATTTAAATCAAAAGCCATGTATTTTGTGCTCTGCAATTGAATTTACCAGCACAAATATTGATTGGAGTGAATGCTGCAAAGCAAACAGCGTCTGGTTCATCACCCTGCATTACGCAAACATGAGCAGAGCAGCCAGTGCAGGGTTGTGTGTAGGAGGCAAAGCACTGTGCCAAATTATCTCCCTCCATATTGGTGATTTCTCAGAGGCATCTGCTGACTGGTGACACAGATCTCTACCTCTCCATGGTAACAATAATGAAAAGTTGATGTTGGACAGTGGCGGAGTCATTATTTTTGCAGCTCCTGTGGAGAAAACAGAGAGGCATCACCCTGTTGCTTCCCACCTCCCCCGCTGGATGCTAGAATGCTGGAGATCAAATCAGGCTTTGACTTGTCACCCCACCTTCACTCAGCAGATGGTACACATGCGGTGGTATGACACCCACTCTGTCGCACAGATGGGCTTCAATAGTATCAATAATATGCCTCAGATGCTTTTTGTCCTTGTAGCATGCCCTTTAATGTGGTAAATTCTTCTTATTATTGAAAATATTTTAAGCTCCTGTCCACACATGAACAGGTTAAAAAGGTGCATTTTACAAAATGACCCATGTCTAAGTTGTCAGGCAAGCTCTCAAAGCTCGTCATCCAAAAATTTCAGTATAAATAGTTATGTAGCTGTTATGTGAGAAGACCATCACTGAAAACAGAGGGGGTAACTCTGCTCAGCTGGCTTTTTAAGAGCGATTCCAGTGCTGAGGATGACATTTTAACCGCTGCAACAGTCAGCCGGTGGACTGTGTCCCGATCCAAAAGAGGAACCGATGAGCTACTTCTTCTCTAAAGATCAACTCAGATAAAGGACGCCAAAACTGCGTGTCTCCAGGTTGGGAAAACTACTCAGATCCCATCATGTTTAATTAGCTGCCTCTAAATTTGGTGCAGACAGTGCTCTTACAATTATGGGGGGGGATTGTTTCCACCATACACAGAAATCAACAGTTTCAGCATTTCGAATGGTTAAAAAAAGTACAGAGTAAATAGAGATTTGAGATTTTTTCAAGAATCTGGAAACATCTTTAATACTAAGTGTAATGACACTCATTGTATAACTATAAGAAAGTTTACCTATTGTTGACTTAAGTTTTCCAACCTTGACAGAAAGCGGTTGAATGTTCAGCCTGATGAAATACTTTTCTGGAATTCTGTGGCTCTATCAATCGTGGTGGAATGATGGTTTCCCATGCGGTGCAGCATCAGAGCTCGAAGGTCACCTACAACAGCGGTTTCCATCCTTGACCTTTTTGCACTGACATTACTGTCACTGAAGATGCTGAAACAATTAATCTTTGGATTTTTTTCTGACAGAGTTTGGCACAAAATGGTTGTTGCTCCTTTTATCTAATCAAATAATGCGCTCAGTAGACAGTTGTCGAAATCTTTAGCTGCCAGCAGAAGCGAGCACAAGGAAACACACACACTGAACCCTTTTCTGTCTGCTGGTTTCTATGGAGACAATATCCGTCATTCAGGGTACGAGTTAAAAATAGGAACTCTTTTCACTTAAACACTCCTCCCCTTCCATGTTGTCTTTTAGACCAGTGGCAACTTTGTCTTTTTAATCAGCAAAAGCAAACTATTGAAAGGCTACAGGCCATTTTTAATGGGATCTTAACACTTTTAAAACATTTTTACTTCATAACTAAAGCAGAAACTGATCTTAATTTTTGAGGTTTTCAGCTCTTGTGTGCTGCAAGTTTTCAGTAACAATATGCATAGAGCAACTCTGTGGTCAATTAGTCTTCCGACAACACCTGAAAGAAAACT
This sequence comes from Leuresthes tenuis, assembly GCF_036924035.1. Lineage (NCBI taxonomy): Eukaryota > Metazoa > Chordata > Actinopteri > Atheriniformes > Atherinopsidae > Leuresthes > Leuresthes tenuis. Next base: position 27,136,166 of record NW_027325360.1, on the reverse strand, counting down.
GTACATCTCAAAACAGGAACATACACAGCTAAATTCAAAGGGCTTTCAGATCTGGCTTTGCTCTCGAGACGACATGCATGTTGGAAAGGGAAATACCAAAATTCAACAAATTACACCTGAAATACAAATGAGGGAAACATCTTTTAATGTTGTAAGTTTGTTCTCTTTAAACAATGGTGGCCATATAGTCCATGGGCCAGATGTCGGTACCACTCAAGGTAGCAAAGGTTACTTATAATTTTTGAAAATATCCATGTCTGTCGATGATATCTTAGTATGATAACCCTTCCTGAGTCACAGCTATATTAGAGTTATCAGCTGTTGAAGTTAACTTCCCCCTTGGAAAAAAATGCATTTTAGACGCTGGTATATATCTTGGTTTAGACTCAAGTTCAGGATATTTGTCAGAGCTTAAAAATATTGTGTTTGGTATCATTTTAAAGGGGACACTCTAAGCTTTCATTCAAGCCCTTTTGTGAATATTTACACTGGACCTCTTCAAACTTTTAATCACACACACATTTTTCCACAATTCCCGCCTAAATCATATAGTTTCTTTTAGTCTTGTGACATCAAGGAACAATGGAGACACAAAACACCAGCACTAGAATACTCACAGAAAATGATTACACTGTACATTCATCAAACTGGTCATCTCTCTAATCATCTGACCCCATCAGTTCAAATTCTGGTTCTGTATCATCTGATCATTTTTGGTTGCTACAGATCTGTAACCTGTCTGTGCAGGTCAGCCCATTTGACATACATGTGCAATTTGGCAGCTAATATATGAGACAGATGAACCAAAAAGACACTCCAACACGTTTACGGAACTGCCTAAATGTTACCCAACTAGCATGATGCTAAACTCTAAGAAGTTATTAACAACCCCACAGGTACATTTCCCAGGTGTGAGCTAAAGTAGGCAGCTCAAAAAGGCAGAAATGGTATTTCTATTTAGAATAAAAGACACATTAACAAGTCATTACACTGAATGAGATTCTCTGGAATACTACACTGGCCTTTGTGGTTTGTTGTAGCTAATGCCTCGACTACTTTCCCGTCTGCTTTTAGCTGCTCCCCTGATCTCTGTAATCAAATCGCCCTACATGGAGCCACACATCCATCACATCACCACGCCCCTTCGTTAGCTCCAACTATTCACCGGAAAACATCTCTGACATCCATATTGACAACACAAACACTGCTTTTACTTCGCTTCAGTGTGAGGGAAACATGAGATAATACAATTTAGCTACACAACCGTATCGATTAGGCTCGAGTTATTGTAAAAGTCAAACCAGTCAAGCTAATGCTGCTACACTGACAGGGACGATGTCGGCAAGCTCAGGCAGGCTAATAGTTGGATAGTAAACGAGCTAAATTACACATTTATTTTACCATGTGCTGTTAAAACACATACATACATATAAAAACTGTCTGTGACAGTTATCATAGGAAGCAAAAACGAGCGCTTTGCTGGACTTTTAACACCGACATAACGATGTAAAACGTCTCACCAAACATAAGCTTATTATTGAGCAATTTCTTGTTGCGTCGCTTGACATCAAATAAAATAACAACTTCAATCTTAGATAAAGGGCTTTTAATAAACGAAAAACGTTATTTTGTACATCGGCTTACATAATATTTAAAAAGATGCGCCGGTTTGTTTACAGTTTTTATTTGGTTACCTATGTTTTGCATCAAGCGCTCATCCAGGAAGATAGTAATGAGCGTCAACAAATCCAGTCTAAAATCTTAGAAGTTTGGTGGACGATTGGTATGGCGTGTTTAGGAGGTCTTAAATGCAGCTGACGTTCCTTTAAGTAATCCATAGTACTCCACACGACCATTTTAATGATTTAGACATGACTTATATCTCAACACAGGATTATAAAACGGGACCGTGACATAGGTAGGTAGCTAGTTAGCATTAGCATAACCAATAAATGTCAGTAACGTGTCATGGCTAACGTTACCTTGTCCTCTGACGGTTGTTGTTGTAACGTCGTATCGGTGTCTTTGGCTCCACGGTGCCTGAGCTCTGTCATCTTTGCGTATCGTAGCCGAACAACAGCAGCGAAGGACCAGAGGCTCTGACAATTGATCGTTTACTGGATTAAGTTCTGCTGAGCTTCTAGCTAGATGTTGCCAGTAACACTTTGACTGGAAGAAACCAAACCGTAACATTTAGCAGCAATAAACGATTATGGGATTTCCGGTTTTCAAATTAAAGCCAAAATTCTGTCATGCAGCAAATTTTGCGTTGTTTTTTTTTTAGAAAATATCCAAGTAAAAGCTTTAATTTTGAACCCATATTTAACTCTGCTGATTATGTCCAATTTTTACTTTGAAGTCCTCTTCTGTGATTACCAAAAAGCCGCGAATATAGAGATAAATACACAATAATAACATTAACAACTATGTAACAACTAAGATAAACGCTCCTTTACTTCAAAGATTTTATATTTTAGGATGTAATAAAATAATCTAGTCCATATGAAGTCTTAAAATCACATAAAATATCAAATAAAAACACATGACATTTTATGCAGAAGTAGTTAGTGGACAACTACGTACATGTTCACTGCTACAATGCGAATTAAGAGGGTGAGTAGCAGCTAGATACTGTTAATCAAATGCGAGTGTGATCACCTATATGAGCATTCAGGTATGTGTTGACACAGTGCAAAATCAATAATGAAGCTATTGTTGATGCCTAATAATACCACTTCCTAACTATTAATTTGGAGTCCATCATTTTACAGTGAAAAATATTATTTCTACAAGTAGAAAACATTCAAGGCAGTTGCCCATTGACCCAAGAGACGTCTGAGCTACATCTCAGACTCTACAGGCCTCTACATGTTCATGACAGTACAATTAGAAAAAGACTGATAAAGTATGGCTTGTTTGGAAAGGTTTCAGGAGAAAGCCCAGCTTAGGTTTACACAGTTATATCTGAACAAACCACAAGACTTCTGGAACAATGTCCTTAGGGCAGACCAAACCAAAGTGAAGATGTTTGGTCATAATGCACAGCAGCACGTTTGGAGAAAACCAAACACAGGACATGGCTGTTATGAACCAATAGAGTCCATGGAAACCTCTCTTTGATTCAGTCCAGCGTTATGAGTTTGCACAAAGGAACAGTAGAGAGGAAAAGCAGAACCCTGTGTTTTTTTATTTGCCGTTGTGTTTTCTCTTTTGCACTTCAGGTCCACCATAGATACCTGCTAAGAAACACAAACATGAGTTAATCACATCAATAATGTCATATCTACATGGAGAGTGAAGAGAGCAGAGTGAGGTGCATCATGGGAGGTCCTCCAGCAGTCTACACCTACAGCAGCATAACTGTGTGATGTTTCAGGGTCAAAAATGAAAGTTTAAAGCCTAATCTTAAAGGTAGAGAGGGTGTCTGCTTCCTGAACCCAAGCTGGCAGCTGGGTTCTAGCTCTGCCTCTCATTCTATTTTTAGAAACTGTATGAATCACAAGTAAACCTGCAGTCTGAGAGCAAAGTGCTCTGTTGGGAAAATATCCAACTATGAGTTCTTTAAGGTTCATAAGCTTGTTCATTAAGAGCTTTATATGTGAGGAGAAGAATTATAAATCCTATTCTGGATTTAACAGGGAGCCAATGAAGAGAAGCTAAAACTGGAGAAATAAGATCTCTCCTGTTAGTTTTCATTTTGGAGAGACATTTTCAGACTTTTTGGGACAGCTGAGATGAGGCTGCACCCAACTACCAAAATACTGAACTGATGACTTGCTTATAACCTTGTTTTTTTATTTAAAAAAACACCCAAAACATTCCTGAAGCTCCCAGAGTTATTTTGTCTTTAACAGAAACCAGAAAGGAGACATTATTATTGTACATTATTATCATTATTATCATACTGGACCATTAATTAGATAGAGGTGTGGCTTAATTCAGGCAAATATTTGCCCATCAAAGCTCCAACCTTAGAGTGAGTGACTTTAAAATCTCCTGTAATTTTCACCTTTAACACCAAGTGGCAGCAAATGCTCACTGTGCTGCACGTCTTGTGTACATGTGCTTGTGTGTGCTTCTGTGCAGTGTGTGTGTGTCAGCTCTGTGGCCTGTCAGCCACCAGCATTTATAAATATTTAATGGCCTATCAGTGTTGCAGCAGAAATGAAAGGAGGGTGAGCACTGCAGCCCAAATACAACAGTTCAATAGGACCTGACTTCATACTGTAGGGTGCTCACTCTCTCTGGTAATGACTGGCAGAAGCAAGGCTGCAAGGCAGTCAGACAGCAATTTATAGTAGACTATACACTTTTTTGATTGATAAACACTGACAATAAAAAATAAAGGCCAGAAAAATCCCAGCATCAAAAAACTACCCACAGCAGATGAGAGAGTGCTGCTGAAGTTCAGAGAGAGTTCGGGCTGTGTTAAAGAATAAAGATGCTCAGACCAAATACAGACTTTAAAGCTCATTAGGAGTTAAAGCAAAGTTTGTGCCTTATATGCTGCATTTCTATATGTCTGTGTTTGGATTTGAGTAAATCACTGCATCTATTTTTTGGTTTTCCTGACACTAAGTAAAGAAATGAAAAGTGGCTCAAGACTTTTTTTGTCTTCTTTTGTTTACAGGTCTATGCAGATACAGTTGCTGTGAGTTGTATAGAGTTTATATAATTTTGTCACGTGTTTTAGTGCCAAGTTGATATTCAGCCATCACTCTGAGATGAAAATGACAACATTTAGCACCATAGATAACGTATAACTTCCCTAAGATGCCGCTGTAATTTGATTGTGAACAAGAAACTAATTTGGTCAGAACTCTAAATTCCTCAAAAAAAAACCCTCTATACTCTAAAAAATACTCTATTGTTGTTTTTTAATACTTTTGGTGAGGTTATATTGAGATTAAGGGATTTATGAGATGTGTGCTTTGATGTGGAATGGCTCATGAGTTATTACAGGATGTGAGCCATTTTCAGGGGCTATGAATGAAGAACTTGTGCGACCGTCTCAGTTGGAATAGCAGATTAATAAGAGGGATGCATCTTGCCCAATTATAAAAACATCCTTATGATCATCCACAAAAGGAATTATGTAAGAGCTGGACAAGAGCTACATTGGATATCTAACCTTCAGTGCTTCTGGAATTTAAACATCCAAACTTAGTCATCACTTCTAACTCTTTTAAAGCAAAACAAGAGGAGAAATAGAGAAGAAAATTACCACAGCACCACATACTCTAATGCCCACTCATCAAAAGATTAGGACTGCAGTAGTTTTTATTGACACTGTTTTTTTCTTGCTGCATTGCAATGATCCGACTGCACATGTACGCTGTCATCAGTCCCTGCATGGCATGACTGTCCCATCCTGTGGTGCACAGTGAGTCTGCTGTTTCTGCTTGCCAGGGCTTGTGTGTTAGACAGCCCAAATTTTGGCTGGGACTCCTCAGCAGCTCCTCCAGAACTGCGGGGCTCTGGGACATCTGCAATGCAGAAGTCTATATTTAGCAATGGAGTCACAGGGAGAGGGGGAGAGAGGAGACATAGACAGACGGAAGGATGAAGGACAAGGAAAACAATGAAAGAGTAATCCTCAAACTGAAAACAGCTCCCTGAAAGCATCAGACTTCTCTTTCATGTTGAATACTAATGTTTCCCTATATGTGTTATAAAAATGTAATTGAGTTTGTGCAAACTGGGAATTGAAACACTTGAAAACCCCAATAATCAAGTGTCTACACAGTAAGTCAACTCTGACAGAAAAGTACACCAAAGATTGTATCCTTTGACATCGAAGATAGTTCCCATGTGTGTTAACTACCTTAAAAGAACATAATTACGTGCTCGTAAGCTTTGTAAGGGTGGCTGTTAATGCTGCGGTTCTGTGTTTATTGCTTTATCTCAAAGGGTCTCAGTTGAAAAATAGGGGAGGAAAAGGAGAGGTTCAATTATGTATGCGCCTCCACAACAACAAAATCTGCTGACAGCAGAGCTCAGCACGCACACAGCTGCAGCAGCACGGCTAAATGAAGGACGACTCCACAGTCCGGCCCAGCAGGGCCAAAGGCCCACAGAGCTGCTGCAGGATTGATCGGACTCTTGAAATTTCAATAAATCTGCACTATGACACGCTCCCTGTCTGAGTGTCCACCACAGAGGTTCATGCTGAGTCATAACTCTCCTTGTCTCACCAAGGACGAACAGACATAAATTTTACTGGGTTGAATGGGTAGAAACATTAAGGCTTGAGGAGCATAATGTTAACAAAAGCCCTTTCTTGTGACCTTTCTCAGATAAACATTTGAGTCATTCCTTGCCTCATGCAGGGTGTGATTAGAGGCATCTTCTCTTGCTTCTTTACCTGTACCCAGAAGTAATGTTATGGGGTACACCTGTGCCTCACTACTGCAAGTTAAACCTGTGAGTTGATTGTAAAGTCAACAAACTATGGACTGCAAATAATTTATGTACCACATCAGCTTTTTTCTTTTGTCTTTATTTCATACAGATTGACATGAGAGTGGTATTGATCCCTCTTCAATCTCCCACCATAAAAGTGATTAAGTATTTTCCTCCAAATGTCAGATTTTTAATTTTACTCTACATTCAACACTGTCGGAATAAATATTGCCAGAGAGAAACTGTGGCCCGGTGGTGCCAAGAGTTGTACACAAGTACTCAGTCATGCTGTTTATGTCATTTGAGAAGTTACTTCAGGCTTTACGGATACTGAGGTGGACTTACTCACACATTGAAGTAAGTCGTGGAGTTCCTCAGGGTTCTGTGCTTGGACCGATTCTTTTTACTTTATACATGCTTCCATTAGGTAACATTATCAGACAGCATGGCATAAATTTCCATTGTTATGCTGATGATACTCAGCTGTACTTATCTATGAAACCAGATGAAACCAATAGGTTGGTCAGACTACAAGCCTGTCTTAAAGACAGAAAGACCTGGATGACTCAGAACTGTCTGCTTTTAAATTCAGACAAAACTGAAGTTGTTCTCTTTGGACCTGAGCGCTTCAGGGAGAAATTGTCTAGTTATATAGTTACTCTAGATGGTATTTCCTTGGCTTCTAGTTCTACAGTGAGGAACCTTGGAGTTATTTTTGACCAGAATTTATAATTTGACGCACATATAAAACTGGTTTCTAGGACTGCCTTCTTTCACCTTCGTAATATTGCTAAAATCAGGAACATCCTGTCTCAGCGTGATGCAGAGAAACTAGTTCATGCATTTGTTACTTCAAGATTGGACTACTGTAATTCCTTATTATTGGGCTGTCCCACATATTCTCTGAAAAGCCTCCAGCTGATCCAAAATGCTGCAGCCAGAGTTCTGATGAGAACTAACAGGAGAGATCATGTTTCTCCAGTTTTAGCTTCTCTTCATTGGCTCCCTGTTAAATTCAGAATAGAATTTAAGATTCTTCTACTCACATATAAAGCTCTTAATGACCGAACTCCATCATATCTTAAAGATCTCATTGTAAGATATTTTCCTAACAGAGCACTTCGCTCCCAAACTGCAGGTTTACTTGTTGTTCCCAGAGTTTCTAAAAGTAGAATGGGAGGCAGAGCCTTCAGTTATCAGGCCCCTCTCTTGTGGAATAAGCTGCCAGTAAATGTCCGGGAAGCAGACACCCTTTCGACTTTTAAGATTAGGCTTAAAACTTTCCTTTTTGATAAAGCTTATAGTTAGGGATGGCTCAGGTAATCCTGAAACATCCCATAGTTAAGCTGCTATAGTCTTAGACTGCTGGGGGACCTCATCTGTCACACCTTTCCTCACTTTGCTCTCTTTTTCCCCCTGTTTAATTTCTCAATTTATTTGATGTACATGTGACATTATTGTGGTTATTAACTTGTGTTTCCCTGTTCCAACAGGTATCCTTTGAATGGCGTTATGGTGTTTTTCCCCCTCTCTTTTCCCTCTTCTCTGTCTTCTCAAACCGCAGCTGGTCGAGGCGGATGGCCACCCTTCCTGAGTCTGGTTCTGCCAGAGGTTTCTTCCTGTTAAAAGGGAGTCGTACCTTTCCACAGTCGCCACAGGCACGCTCAGGACGGGAGATTGGACTGAAGACAAGTTTCGGTGCAATCTGTTGGTTTCCTTAGCTAGGATATTAATTTTTTGAATTGGCTCTATATGAATTCATTGGATTATGATTACAATGAATTGAATTCCAATTGGCTTGAATTGGACTATATTACTTAAGTGCCTTGAGATGACAATTGTTGTAATCTGGCGCTATATAAATAAAATTGAATTGAATTGAATTGAATATGTGCAAGATAAGGAAATATACTGGAGGATTTTACAATAAACAATAAACAATAAAGCAGTGAACCATAAAGGTGATCTGACTCAGTATCTCTATATCTGACTTACAGCAGAGTGTCCCAGGTCTGCTGTATCACCAGGGATTTTCTTTTCTTTAAATTCATATACATTCTTTTCCATCCAATACTTTAGATAAAACATTCCTCCTACCGCATTTTCGTGATGTTCTGCTAGTTTTATTGATTGTCTTTTAATGCTGATAGTTTTGGAATTCCAACACACGCTAATGCATAGACAGGCTTTTTGTAGGTATTCATATTTTGACATCGCATTAACTTCCATTTATTGTAAACAGTGTAAACCTCACCCTAACTTTGACCTAACCTCAGAGTCTGGACACACTGGTCATTCTTTGTTTGTGCTTGAGATTTTCAATTGAGCTTTCAGGATTTCATGGATTTCTGGAGTGTTTGGATGCTGTGCTGCTTGAATGACTTCTGCTGGTAACAGGAACGCTGTTTACCTATTGGAACAGTTAACTGAGCTCTCCAAAGCCCAAGTAATGCCTGGAATAAGACACCAAATCAAGATGAGTTGAAGAGGTGCAAAGCAAGGTGACAGAGGATTAAACCCTTTTTTCACCCGTGTTACCTGCAATTGTGGTTTGTGATATTGTGTGCTAAGTTGTTGCCAAGCTACAAAAACACCCCAACTCATTGATGCTGAAGATATCTACACACCTACCTCTCTGCTACCCTTCAACTTTCTACATGTTTGTCAGCTGATTTATATTTTATTTGGTCATCTATCTATAGCAATATCATATATTTAATAATTATGAAGACTGCAGCAATATAATTTCCCTTTGGGGATTCATAAAATATTATTGGATTGAATTTGAATTTAATTGAATTATCCTGCACGCAAACCAGGACTTAACAAATTACACTTAGCCGAGGACTAGGACTGAACTACAGTCCCCATAAAGACCACTGTTCCCAACAAGGTTGGTGTTTATACCAAAAAGGTCCCAGTGAGGTAAGAAAATAAAAATACACACACAGACACGGAGGACTGCAGTCAGTAAGCAGGAAAACAAACTGTCACAGGCTGTGATGAAGTTGCTGCTGTTGACAGTTGTGCTGGTGGGCCTGTGCTGGCACCTGTCATCCATCTTAGCTTACCCTATCTGTTAAATCTGGGCGCAGGCAGACAGCAGCTAAAATCAACCGATGGGAACACCCGGCAGACTTTATTCAGCTTCCTCATGAGCTATTGACTGCAGCCCAAAGGTTAATGAGGCAAACAGTTAACGTAACGGAAGTAGACAGTACAGCAAATTCCCATAAAGAGTTTTTCCTTTTACATTCTCATTTAAAATCTTTCAACCACTTTGCTTGATGTTTTTTTTTTCATGTAGCTCTAAAAACCAGTCACATTTCCTCAGTAAAAGGAGTTAGAATGCCAGTTTGTGCACAGCCGAGAGTGTCAATTGAAGAATAAATAGAGAATGCAGTAAATTGTCAATTTAAACATTAAGTGGCGAAGAAGGCTGAGTTAAAGTTTAAGCATTCAGATAAGCTGAGGTTTCAGTTGACAAGTTTGTGTTGGGAGTGTTTACAGTCAGAGACAATGTAATTGATAAAGGCAGTTGACGTGTCCATTGAAGTGTAAGTTGTGAGCACGGAGCACGGAGAGCTGTTGGATACTCAAAGTGTCTCATACACCAATAACCACAAGCAATAATATGGTGGGCTTTGGGTAGTCACCAGTGTCTGAGCAAAAATAGCAAAATTGCAAAGAGATTTATGAGATCACTTTTATTGAGCATCCATGTAAACTGTGTGGTTGGAATATTTAAGCAAAACTATTTCATTAGGACTCTAAACGTAGCTCAAGATTTAGCTTTTTAATTTTTCTGACAGCTTAAGCATCATGTCAGGGTCACCCACCTCTGTAAAAGGTGTAATTGTCTTATTTATCTAGTTGCACAGTTCGTCACTGTCAGCTTTACTGGTACAACACTGTGTAAAGAAATTGATTAAGCATTTTATTTCCAATAACTAAAGCTCCCTACACTGCAAAACGTATAACAGATGTAGCACAGTAAAAACAATAAGAAAATAGTCATTCAATTTTTTGCATACATTCTTAACACAGTCTGACATATTTTCATATAAAAAGTTAATTTCCTAAGATTTTCATAGATTAATTTGAATCCATCTGTGATTGATATTTTCATTTTAGTTTGCACTGAACTGAAAACACAGAGATAAAGTGAATATTTGGTTATTAAATGTCTTTATTTGGCTTTGAGAGGAATATCACTGCATGAGACAGCAGCATGTACAGTCACAGTTGTATAATAGAAGAATCTTGAAAGTGTCAGCACTCCTCTGTCTCCCCAGGTGCAAGTGAGATGCAGGTGGAAACATGTTTTATTTTAACTTTCATTCATGGTTAAGGCAGGGTTTTTGTATTTATCTATTTTTTATTATCGAACACACAACAAGCAAAAAAATCTATCCCATCCAGCAGATATTCAAGCTCCAGGTATCAGGCCATGCATTCAGGTCCCTTGTTTGATTCATTTGTCAAAAAAAGAGAAACTGGATTAGGTAAAGGGAGTGAAATGATTAGGAAAGGTATTCTAAAATATCCAGGGCAAAGTTACAGAAGGTTATGGTGAAAATAGCCCTTATATGTAACTCTTTACTGTATACAATAACCACAAACCCGCTAGCAGTCTCGACCGAGGGCTGTGAGACTCATAGCTACGATCACTGTCACCTCATTTCCTGTGTCCACCAAAATAAAACAAAAGCACCACCTTGTTTATGTGAGAGAAGCAAAAAAGAAGGTTGGCTTTTAAAAAAGAAAAATCAGGACAAACTCTGATAAGTGAGAGAAATTCTTTGACAAATGAATCAGTCAAAGGGAGGGATTGTTTATATTCCCAAAATATATATATCAGCAATTTGAACTCTACATTTTTCATTCACAAATATGCATTTCCTCATACTCCTCCTTTGTAACATCTGTAAATACCACCCTTCTTCAAACCACTCTAAGATGTACAGTTTCTCTGAGCTCCAAGTTGCCTTTATTGCCGTGCTGCAATGCCACAGTAAATAAAAATGGGATGAAATGTCAAACCAGGTGGAGTGGAGGCATTCATCCGGTGTGCGAAACATTGGGCTGGACTCCCACTTCACGAAGAAGCAGCTTCTCCCTGGAACATTCCTGCTGTGAAAGCTGACATTCGGGAATGAGCTGGTGGGGCTTCGTTCTGTGGTAGAATCGTTACGTACAGGACTCCCCAACTTTTAAATGTAAAATCAAATAGCACCGTAAAAGTTGGACTGGCTGTTGTTTCATGCTTATGTGCGCTTATCTTGAAAGTCTGTGTGCTCACAAAATTGTTACTCTTAAGGTTTCGATCACACTTTGAATATCGATCATTAATGGCACGTTTATTGTTGCTAAAACAAGGAAGAATCATTCTGTTTTCAAACTCGTTACACTCTTCTAGCTCTCTGCGCTTCTCTGCACTTCTGAGAAAACATTTTTACTGTTCTGTCACTGTAGTGACTATTTTTCCCTTTCTGAAGTGCCTTCTCCATCCTTATGTTTGAACTAATCATGTCTGATCTGCAGGGCGAACTGAGAAAACACAGAGTGTGTGAGGCATCTGGAGTGTGCAGATGTGTGTTTGTGTGTGTGAGACACAGAGACGATGTGAACGGGAACCAGGTTCATAAGTGATTGGTGGGATGTAGAATGAGCTATTGATGATGATGAGGATGATGAGTATGACAAAAGCAGTTTAGCTCTTGCTGCTTTTCCCGGTGGAGCTCTCCTTCTCCTTCTTGTCTTCCTTCTTTTCCTCCTTCTTCTCTTTCTCTTCCTTTTCTTTTGGCTTCTCCTCCTCCTCCTCCTCTTCTTCCTCCTCCTCTCCCTCACCCTCCTCCTGATCCTCTCCATCTTCTCCCTCCTCACCCTCCTCCTCCTCTCCCTCTCCTTCCTCCTCCTCTTCTTCCTTTTCTTCCTCTTCTACCTCCTCTTCCTCCTCTTCAGGCTTGGACTTCCTGTATGCTCCCAAGGTGTAGGTGCGGGCTGACATGTAGGAGAAGCCAGGGTAGCCAGACTGGACCATGGCGCCGCCGACGGAGCTGAGGCGGCACTCCTCGCCCTCCAGCAGCTTCCTGTACAGACGGAAGGACAAATAGAAGGAGGACAAAGGATGAAAACGCCCCCTAGTCAGGATTTGTTGCTTTTCCTATCTCAGGGCTTTTCACATAAGAGGAATCAAATGTCACTGGGATATCAGTGACAGCACCTCTGTTGTTTGTTTTTTTCTTTGTAATGATCACTGTGATCTCACTTGCTTAGGTTCTCTAAAGCTCCACAGCTTATGACAATGTAGATGGAAGACAGGAAGTGCTGAGTGAGGCAGCAAATGGCCTGGATCAAACTGGAATCATGCCATGACACAGAATGTGTCTTAAAAACTAGGCCATGGACGCCCCACAAGAGCTCTGTTCTAGAAATTCACAAATGTGAAAAACTCAAACTGTAACCCAATCAAAATATCGCCTAAAAGCCAGCACTGAAAACTCAAGCATTTATGCTGCTCTGCTTTCTTATCCGGGTGGAAAGGTTGACAATGTATAAGCCAAGATGTTCTGGAATTATCTATGTTACTGCAAACATTATTTGCCCTTTCAAGAAGCTTTAAAAATCAGTGTATAATATAAATGTTGTCATGTATTCAGGTCGGTTCAGTCTCCAGGTGTTTCTAAGTTAACAGACCTGTAAGCAGCGATCTCGATGTCCAACGCCATCTTGACGTTCAGCAGGTCTTGGTATTCACGCAGGTGACGGGACATCTCTCCCTTGGTGCTACGCAGGGCACCCTCCAGCTGCTGAATGGTGTCCTACACACAAACATTTTCATTATGAGATGCTAAATAACTCTTGGTCAATATGAGACTCCTCTAATAAGATGGAAGTATAAAAAATTATTACTTACTTGCATCTCTGCGATCTCATTGTTGTGGCGATCCTCCATCTCAGCAATCTGCCTCTCTAGTGCTTCATTGTGGCCCCTGAGGGCCTCGATCTCAAGGGTGCGGGCCTGCACCTGCCTGCGGTACTCGCTCAGCTCCTCTTTAGAGTGCTTGATGGCGTCCTGGTTGCGGGCAGCAGCCTCAGTCACGGAGGCAAACTTGGAGTGGTACCACTCCTCCGCCTGGACCTGGTTCCTAGCCGACAGATTCTCATACTGGGCCCGGATGTCTTTCAGGGCTGCGGCCAGGTCCGGTTTGCTCATGTCCATCTCCACTGACACCTTGATGTAGGAAAGTGAAAAGTATGTTTGTGTTTTTTTTTAAAAATGCCACTACAGTTGTCTGGTATGTAGATGTGGACATAAGGTCGACCTTTAAACACGTTTAAATCAGGCTGTTGAGTTTGTGCCTGAGCTGTTACAGTAATGCGCACCATCATTAAAGACAAGTCACTTTAAAGCTGTATTTGGATGACCAAATTAACTGACGGGCCTACCTGAAAATTTCATATATATAAACCTATAAATATGTGTGTATTATCTAAAGCTAAATTAGTCTTTGCTGAGCTTTAGTTTGAGCTCTTTCCTCCCGGTTACAAATGCATAAATGTATAAGATAAAACCCGGTCAGCGGCTGCTGCTACAGAACTGATGAATGGACTGCTGAGTCAGGCTTCTCTGCTGCAGAAAGCGGTGCTGTCAATATTTTTGCATGGCAGTAATGTTCCCTGCAGGGCAGAAGAGAGGCCCTGGAGAAATCGACCATCACTGTCTGGCTTACTTGATTGCAGTCACAGCTGCGGCGCGCAAATCCAAAGTTTATTCCTTTCAGTGCGCAGCGCCATGAGATTAGCCAAGAATTATCTCAAATAATATGACTATAAAAATGTAATTAATGGGTAGCTATAATTGATTTGTTTTGCGCTCTTAAAATCGAGGAAAATTGGAACTTCTTCTGCTGCGTCAGGAACAGTTTGATGGCTTGAAAGGTGCCAGTGTTCCGCCCACTTTGTCCTGTTTGTTGTCTCTTAGGACGACCACACCCTGGATTACAGTTTGCGCAACTTTTCCGCATTTCTCTCCCCCCTCTGTCCTTCCCGCACCTTTCCCCTTATTGAGAATGTCAGAGCATCATTCTAACTTTTATAGGCTACAACAACCTAAAAGCACCAAACCACGCCAGTAACAGGCTTTGTTACTCACACTCAAACAATTCAATCATATGACGCTCGAGTATTGACAACCACGTAAAAATGGAACTTAATGCTTAAAAAATTGAGTTTGTTAGGGTGTGTGACGCAGCGCTGCGGGACGCCCACCAGAGGAGGGAGGGAGAGCGCGTGGGGCTGAAACGGAACTGCAGTGCCATCAATTTTCGACTGCGCAGTGTTCAGTTTGTGGAGGTCTCAGCTTGACGCATAAAGTAATAAAGGCTCAACAGTGCTGGATGCCAAATCCAACACCCTTTAAAGGTGACTGAATTCAGGGTCCAGGTTATTGAGGTAAACCTGCTCATTTGTAGACAATCTAAACGTTGGCATTGACTTTGTGTTTGACTGAGAAAACTATGAATTACTAGAAAAGGGAGGTAAAGACAGTTTACATTAGTCTGTCCTATAAGGCTTTCACATGATTAATGATGTTGACTCATGTTAAAACTTTTATGTAATTGAAAATCTCCAACTTGAGTATATGGTGTATGAAGAGTTGGGATTGTTGTAACACTTGTCAGACTGTGGGCCATCTAACCGGGTGGGAGGTGTACCTGTGTGGCCTGCAGTGACGACTGCAGCTCCTGCAGCTCCTCCTCGTGAACTTTCCTGAGGAAGGCGATCTCATCCAGCAGAGACTCCACTTTCTTCTCCAGCTCCAGGCGCGCCAGGGTGGCGTCGTCCACGTCCTTCCGGTAGCCCTTCAGGGCGTTCTCCGCCTCCTCGCGCAGCCTGGTCTCCTCATCCAGCTTTTCCCTCACGCGCTCCAGCGTGTCGTTCATCTGCACGCAGTCCAGATGCATCTGGCTCTTCTCGTGCGTCAGCTCTTCCACGCGCGCCCGCAGCTCGCGGATCTCCTGCTCGTACAGCTCGTGCAGGCGGGACGGCTCGTTGTGGCGCTGCCGCAGCAGCGTGACCTCGGCCTCGAGGACTTTATTCTGCTGCTCCAGGTTGTGAACTTTCTCAATGAAGGACACGAAGCGGTCGTTGAGGCCCTGAAGCTGCTCCTTCTCGTTGGTGCGGATGATCTTGAGCTCGTTGGTGACTGCGGTGGACTGGGTCAGATCCATAGCGGAGTCCGGAATGGAGGAGAAGACGCGGCCGGGTGCCGCTGTCCTGCGGTATGTGGAGGAGGAGATCGCGGAGGGGGAACCATAGGTGCGGTGGCTGCTGCGGTATCCCGCAGAGTGCAGGCGGGACGGGCTGCTGCTGCTACCCAGAACCACGCGACCGGAGCGGGGGGCATCTCCGAAGATCTTCCGATAGGAGCTGCTGCTGTAGATGTCGCTGGAGTAACTCATGGTTCCTTTAACCAAGCGGGGATCCGGGCTCTGCTGGAAACGAAAGAGGAAAAAGAGTGTGTGGAGTTCGGAGTGTGTGAGGGTGAGTGTGTGTGCGAGAAAGGTAAAGTGAGATGCGAGTGATGTCTGGCCAGGACAGGTGCTTTTATAGGGAGGGCGCCGTGGTGCATCATTTGACGCAACAACGACAGAGGATGAGGGGAAACCTGCAAGCTCTTGCAGAAAGCCACCACTCTCTGGGGAGACACGAACTCACTCATGCAGCTCATGTTTTCTGTCTGGGACTAAACAAAACGATGGCCACGTTTGTTCGGGGGCTTATAGCCTACATAAAGATGCATAACTTGTAGTAACAGACATGGTTTTACTTTGTTATCTCCGTAAAATTACGCGTGTGATCTCAATTTCCCCGTGCATTTATGATGTTACGGGACTATCTCACGTTCCCTTAGTCTGTACTGTTCTGTGTCATTGCAGTTTTTCTTTGCTGTCCCAGCAGAATGGCAAATGAGATCGATGCAAGGAGCTGTGCGCCAGAGCGTGTTCTGATGCTGCAGTCTGCATCCGGCCGCTCTCACACTCCTCAACTCCGCATTATCGATAGACTCATTTGTCCAATCAATAAATCATTAACACATTAATGTTTTTTAATGCTTATCTCAACAGTTGATGTCTTTATCACAGGGCAGGACGATCATTAAAAGGTTAAATCACTTGTACGGGTTTTGACGCGTGGTCCCCGAACACCACAATTAAGTAAAAGTTCGTAAGAGTTTCGGGGAGTAAAGAAAAAAAGTGAGTAAGGAGAATTTATTCTCTTAATCGTTTCTTAATCGCAGTGTTTTGGAGGAAGACCAGTGTTCTCTGGAATGTGAGGCTGCGCAGAGCTGCCGCTGGCCTTGGTACTGATCCAGACTGGAGACAGGAGAAGGACCACGCCCCTGTAAGAAGGGACAACCCCCTCCTGGGACTGCAGCCTCACCACCTCCAAACACCGCACAAGTCGCCTTCAGAGCTGTTGAACACGTTGCCTGTCTGGAATCCAGCCACAGCAGCGAACACCTGCAATACAGCAGCTTTTGCCAAGTCATCCTGAATACACTTATGGAGAGACACTCTCTTTCCTTTTTGGATAAAATGCGATCTCATCATTACTGAAATAATTTTTTTGTTTTTGATTTTTGTGGGGTGAGCTCATACAAGGTGGACTCATAAGGTCTTCGGACCAGAGAGATATAGGTGCTCACTAAGGGTGGCAACATCCGAGCTCCTTGAAGGATTTCGTACATTATTGTGCAAAAGTCTTCAGCCACCTCTATCGTTTTTATGCATTTAATAGAAATAAAAAAAATTAAAAAACAGGTGCAGCAATTCATTGAAAGGTGTGAAATAAATATGCGACATAAAAAGGCAAAAACAGAGTTTGTACGGTTCTAAAAATCTTGAAAATCAACATTTTGTTTGATCACCTTTATTCATCAATACAGTCTGTCCCCACTTAAGACAAGCTTTCTGTCATTTTCTAGGTACTTTGATTATGTTGAGGTCAAATTCCAGAAGAACTGGATCTAAAATCAGTGACACTAGATCCTCCTATATCAATCCTCCACTAAGCCCATACCTTCATTTCTTGAAAACATCCCTTTCAGATACTGTTCATCTGCTATAGATAGTTCTTATTTTAGACCTGCTACGTCTTCTTTTGAACTCCACTTGTTCATGTTCTTCAGATTTCCTAAGGACACACTGCATATGCTGAGATATGCCAAGTTTTCAGTTAATGGCTCTTCGGGGAAAGCACCTTGTCATACACTGATAAAAAGCTTACATACAGACTCAAAGCTAAATGCTTACAACAACCTCTGGGTGGCAGTATAGCCTTAGTGATAATTACCTGTCAACCTGAGCTGAAGCTGGACATGTTGGGAGCCTTGTGTGAAAGAAATTGAGTAAAAATGGCCAGAATGATCAATTTGATGCTCTTTAGGGGTATAAAACATGCAACACACACAAACATGCAAATGTGGAGCGAGATGGCCACCACAGATAACAACAGGGCCTATTGAAGGAGGGTAATAGTGACTCAGCAGGAAATAACAGATACCGAGAAAGGTCTGATTTCTGTTATTACGTGCTTTGCTCAACCATGTCATCCTCTGTTAGCTACCAAACAACACAATAAAGGGAAAGTCAACATGGTTATTTCATTTATTCTACTGTAAAAGCTTCATATCACAACTGTGAAGCAGTCTGCACCACCAAATCTCCATTCATTATGTTCACAATAATCATAAGCTGTAGCATCACAGCTCAGTTTGTTGGTACGGTGTACTCAGAGATAAACTACACATACTTCTGGTGACATCAGAATGATAGCTATGAACAAAAAAAAAAAAAAAAAAACAAGCTGGGCTCTCTTGAGTAGCCAGCATCTTGTTTTTTACGTGCAGGTGCCATTAGTTGGACTTCACAGGAATTATGCAGGGATGTTAAGTGACAAAATAACCCCCAAAAGAGGGCACTGTTCCTCTAGCAAAATCAGATATGAAGCTTCCAGGGTTTGTGGAATTGACAAATGGTGGATAGAACAACAAAAAGAACATACACATGGAGCAATGTCAAGTAATAAATCCTCTTTAAGTTACACACCTGATTCAGATAAAAGCATCATTAGCAGGCTTGTGCAGAACTTAACAATCTTTTGAAGAGATCTGAATCAGGCGTGTTGAAGCAGGGAAACATCTAATCTTCAGGACAGCGGCCCTTGAAGATCAACTTTGGACATCCCTGACTTAAAGAAATGACAGAAAGCATGTCTAAGAGTGTTCAGGCTGTGGTGAAGAATAAAGGTGCTTAGACCAAATATCTAAAGTTAATTACAATTATACAAACTCTGTTTCCATTTGTGTTTTCTTATGTTTGAATAAACCAGCTCAGTCATCTACTCCAACAGGTTAACAACTTTCCTATTGCCATGGTTATGCATCATAACAGATGTGAAAAAAAAGGAAAAAAGAGGCCAATAAGCAGCAGAAGTCCTTCCAACAGCAAAGCATCCAAACCAGCATTGAAAAAGTTTATTTTCACAGAAAAATGCAGTATAAATTAATTACAGTTATACAAA
The DNA here is from genome assembly GCF_036924035.1 of Leuresthes tenuis. NCBI lineage: Eukaryota > Metazoa > Chordata > Actinopteri > Atheriniformes > Atherinopsidae > Leuresthes > Leuresthes tenuis. The sequence goes on along the minus strand of NW_027325360.1, from coordinate 27,117,173 downwards.
CTCTGTTTCCATTTGTGTTTTCTTATGTTTGAATAAACCACAACACATGTTTCATGTTATCCTGGAAATATATAAAGAAATGGGAGGTGGCTAAAGACAGCATTTTACATTATCACCTGAATAAATCTTACAACTACATTTTGTGATGAAAGAGTAATAAAATTTTATAAAAAATCTCTGCTCAGAGAGCGGTCGTTGCGGTCTTCAGCTTCAGGGCCTCAACGACCGCTGCAGAGAGAGTTTTATCCTCTGTCATAGTCACTTGTTTGTGTTGAAATGCATTCTGGGATATCTGGCTATCCCCCACATGCATCCTCAATTAAATGGGCAGAGCATACCCTGACATCTGAACAATGTTGACATGCAAATTTTGAAATGGAGCAGTATTTGGGCTAATGGACTGTTTAGATTTCACCCATCCGCAAAAACGCCAGCACAGATAAACAACCCAAACTTGTCTTTGATTAAAAGGCAACAAAGAAGAGGAGTGGGCTGACACCTAGGATAGTTTAGGCCTCAAAAAACAGTTCTGGGGACTAACTGAGGGCTGTGGGAACTGCAAACAATAACAGTGAACCATCATAAAACTAATTTGGCTGCAGCAGCTTACACAAAACAGAAGAAAGGCTTTTTTCTAGATAGTTGCAAGAATCAAGGGAAAGTTCCTGCAATACCAACGCTCCTATTTTTAAAGTCCCCTCACCAGCCTGCTATTCAAACCCCTCTCCTCCCTACTGCCAAAACAGTCACACTATCCAGACTTTGGTTACATCTAATGATCTCATAACAGGGTAAACACTATTCCACAGGGCCACTCGTGCACTTCACTTACATACACTTCATCTGATTCATGTGCATATTAACATTTCATCATTTTGTGGTGCTATATTTGTCCATTTCATGGCATTCAATTTCTCTGAAATCCATGGAGGCCAAAGTACAAAACATTCTCCATAACCTCTGTTCCTTTGAAACAGTTTTTTTCTTTGCTGCTTTGATATGCCAGGTGTTACTCACAAGAACTGAGTGAGAGGTTCTGTGAAGAGCTTCACTTAATGTCCACTACAGGCCGCTCAGCTCATTCGCTTTTGTTCTGTCATGGATGCACTGATCTTTTCTCATGTGCCCTCTTCACTCTGTTCCCCTGGCTCCCCTCCTTCCTTCACACAGAGATCTCCATCTGTTTGCAAATACACACACTCGTCTCTCACTTGGGCCTCTATCCTTTTATCTAAGCCATCAGCTAGGATGGGGGATGATCACATAAAGTTGCTGTCACTCAGCCTAAATATGTGTTGTATTTGTCTGCTGCAGAATCTAGACTGGAGGAATGAAATCCCAGGGCTGTTGGATGGAAATTTAGCTCCTGAATAGTGAGTGTTGAATGCAAAATGAATGCAAGAACACAAAGAGCTTTGGTTTTTCAACATAAACAGAGCATAACATTCTGGCGAGTCTGGTGAGAAATTAGTATGAAAAAGTGAATGAGATTGTTGGACGCTTGTGATCTTCATGCCCTCAGGGAGCACTGAACAAGAAATTAACCATCCCACTATCATCAGTATACCTACATGGACATAGGAGTACCTTGATAAATAGTTTTAATTGAATGAAGTCCCTTGCTCCATCCAGAAATGTAACCTGAAACTGTATTACACAAAGAAGAAGCCATACATAAACAATGCAGAAACACGGCTGAGTTCTCTTGGCATGAGCTCATCTGTGCTACCATCAAAGTGACATCTGTTCCCAGGAGGTAAGGGGTTATTTCCTCATGCTGTGCGACTTCAAACAGCATGTGAGTGTGTGTGTTTGACTGGCCTGCCTACAATACACATTGAATTCAATTCAGTTCACTTCAATTCAATAATACTTTAGATATCACCAAATGAAACTATACAGCTATAGTGTTAATTATCATTAAAGATATGTTATTGTTGTCGACAAATAGTAGCATAGTAGTGGTATGATTGCCACCTGTTGTGAGGGAGATCTGGGTTCAAATTCCCTGCATGAAAGGTACTACCTCCAGGAGGGGTTCTTAGGCAAGACCCCCTTACCCTACCTGTAAGGTGCTTTGGATAAAAGCATGTGCCAAATGCATAAACATACGGTTTAGGTGATGATGTCACACACAGCATCAGAACTTAAAACAAGTGAACTCCCTCAGTAGACAACATGGATAGAAACTCACAGCCAACAGTTGAACAACTGCTGTGCGATGTCTGGGATTACACCATAGATTGTTAAACAGCTCTGTAATCCTCATCCTTTACTGTTACCTCTCTGTCTGCCCATATAGTCTTAAAGAGAAGAGAAGAGAGGTGTTAGAATTGTTCCTGCAGCCATGTCTCAATTAAAAAAACAAATATTATTGCCTTCCTGATATTCATGCTCTGTCCTCGTCAGGGGTTCAAGCTTGTCCATTTCATCACCAGTTATCTCATATTTCCCCTGATGATCAAGGAATGAAATGCTTTAAGTCTATTTCAGCTTTTTCTCCATTTTGTTCCTGTTCTGCACCCAGAACATTTCCTCCAACTCATCTCGGTTTTGGGGTTTAATTCCAGGTATTGCTTTGGCTTTGCAAAGCTCAGTCATCTACTCCAACAGGTTAACAACTTTCCTATTGCCATGGTTATGCATCATAACAGATGTGGGGAAAAAAGGAGAAAAAAATAGGCCAATAAGCAGTAGAAGTCCTTCCAACAGCAAAGCATCCAAACCAGCATTGAAAAAGTTTATTTTCACAGAAAAACGCTCAGTATAAAACCTCAAGAAGATAAAAGAAATTTACAGTATGTCCAGAGATGCTGCAGCAGGCTGCCTGCCTCTGGGGTATCCGTCTTCTATTGAAAATGTTGGGAGCATCGTGAAAAGGAGAGTTAGACAACAACAACCACAGACTGTTTAGCAGCTCAAATCTTGTATTCAGCAAGAACAGACAGGGATTCCTCAGAAAAACCGCAACAGTTTGTAACTTCAGTTAAAAGGAAGAGGAATGTAACACAACAGGGACACATGCCTTTGCAGAGATATAATTTGACTTGAGATGGATGGATCATTGGAAGAAATCTGGTGAAAATAATTTTGCAAATACATCAGTCAGCTACAAGATATAATAAAGTCAACTGCATGTTTTACTTTTAATTGTTCTGGTCAGTGGCTCTGACAAACTTTGTGTTTATTATCTTTAAAACTCTGACAGTTTTGAGAAGTCCAACTCCATACATGTGCTAATCAGAAAACAATAGATGGTAAAGATTCCAAGAAGAATACAGTTAATATTTAACTGTGTTCAATCATCATCACGTAGCCTCAGTGACTGTGGAGTCAGGTGAGTTTAGCAGGTCATTTTCTGCTCTGCACTGATGAATAAATGCCCATAAGTGACTAAATCCCATAAATCCTATCTCAGTTGTGCTCACAAAAGCTCAGTGCTGTTGTGTTGTCAAGGCTCACATCATTTGGACATGGAGACATGGGTCAGTAGTGCTGTGACCTTGACATCAAGCAAACACACTTTCTTACACAACTGTGTCAATAGCATTTCTGCACTATACACACATTTGCAGTTGGGTCATGACAATGCACTCAGCTGAAGCTAGTAGCTTAGCCTGAGCTACGTACAAGCTAGTAATAAGCTAGCAAGTATCAGTTAGCTAGCTAGATAGCTGAAAGATAAATAGATGTTTTGAAAATAGTATCTAAATCAAATTTCCAAATATGTATTCAAAATTTTAAATTGGTTAAATCAATTTCTAAAATGTTAAGCAAGTGAGGTTAGCATTCTGTCTAGTATTATTTCTCACTCATGTTTAATACATGAATACTGTGTGAAACTTCTGTTTCTGTTGACATTTATCAAATTAGCAGCTTTTATCCAAACTAACACACCGCACAAGTGAGGAAGATACAGGAATGTAGGGATCTGTATTTTTCCCAAAGAAACTTAAGCAAGTAGACTGGGTGAGCCAAGGATTGCATTAACAACCTTGTTTTAGTTATAACAGCTACTGTACACAACACCTTTCCTATGACGAGCAAGAATACTTGCTGTAATTTTTCAATTGACAAATTAAATCTGGTTGAAAACTAGACGTAGGTCACCACACAGTAAATCTAAAGGGTTTTAACTTCATAAACAGAACGAAAATTAAACTATCAGGCATTCCCTTGTGTTCATTTTTGCTGCAGAAATCCTGATTGTCGGGTTCTTATTGCCTGCTTTCAAAATCATTAGATTTACAAAATTTTGCTTCGTCATTCAAATCTCTGTGCTGTCGTAGGTTGAAAGACTTTAAATGCAAATGAGTAAATATTTGAATGACTCCTTCAAAGATAAATAAGAAGACAACATTCAAAACAAGTGTGCTATCCAGTTGAGCCAGTTTCAGACATTGTTGACTTGTTGTGACAAAACAAGATCATTTGCATGGCTTACTACATCTGAGACTTTTCTGCTATGACATGACAAAATCTGTGTTATGGCAACAGCTGCAAATATAAGGAGCATTTAGTGTACATGCAAAGGGTGGAGTAAGCTTCTTTTTCTTTTGTTAGAGATCCAGAACAAATTGAATCAGATACAGTATACAAGAAAAGGACCAAGCCACGGTGATGTCAACCATCGTTTTGTGAAGAGCCATTATAAGGCATCAAGCCAGGCATTCATCCGTTCCCTTCTTTGTGGTTCTGTAAGCAGGCAGGAACATATTTGGACAAGAAGGTGGAGCTGGAAAGTGACACCTAAAACCTGTTTGGACAGAAATGTGTATCTTTTGGGCAGAGTATCTATTTGTTTGTAGATTTATTTCTGATGGACCACCAGCATACTAATCAGCAGGATAAAGGTTGCTAATGAGCAGCTATGAATTTGTCAGGTAGCGTGGTGTAGGAGGGAGGACCCAGATGCAGAACTCACAAAGCAAACTTGATTTATTAACAAAAAGCGCAGCTGAGCCGGTTATCAATAATTCTTAAACTGTGGACACAAACAAAACAAGACTATGGTAAATAACCTGACAAGACTTGCGAAAACGCGACTTGAACCATGGGAAGGGAGTTGAGGATTCTGCCATGACTGAGGGAAACCAGGAAACTAAATACTGTGGGGAGGTGATCAGTGATGGTGTGCAGCTGTGAACAAAAACAGGTGACGTGAGTGAGCCTAATGTGACCCTAATTGAAGTGAGCCTAATTAACCTAAAACCTGAAAATAAGACCAAACAAAACAGAACTCAAAACGTGAACCTTAGGATATTTCAGGTCTTATACTGGATGACTATGTCCATCTTCTATATGAACTAACCAAACCGGATATACACTCACCAGCCACTTTATTAGGTACACCTTACTAGTAAAAGGTTGGAACTCCTTTTGCCTTCAGAACTACCTTAATTCTTTGTGGCATACTTTCAACAAGGTGTTGGAAACATTCCTCAGATATTTTAGTCCATATTGACTCAATAGCATCATGCAGTTGCTGCAGATTTGTCAGCTGCACATCTATGATGCCAATCTCCCATTCCACCACATTCCAAAGGTGCTCTATTGGATTGAGATCTGGTGACTGTGGAGGCCATTAGAGTACAGTGAACTCATTGTCATGTTCAAGAAACCAGTTTGAGATTATATGAGCTTTGTGACACAGTGTATTATCCTGCTGGAAGTAGCCATCAGAAGATTGGTACACTGTGGTCATATAGGGATAGACATGGTCATTTTCATCTGCACAACTGCCAGTCACTGGATATTTTCTCTTTTTTGGACCATTCTCTGTAAAAAAAATAGAGATGGTTGTGTGTGAAAATCCCAGCAGATCAGCAGTTTCTGAAATACTCAGACCAGCCCGTCTGGCACCAACAACCACGTTCAAAGTCGCTTAAATACCCTTTCTTCCCCATTTTGATGCTTGGTTTGAACTTCAGCAAGTGGTCTTGACCATATCTACATGCCTAAACGCATCGAGTTGCGGCCATGCGATTGGCTGATTAGCTATTTGTGTTCAAATCAAATCAGATCAAATTTTATTTATTTGGCACCTTTCATACTTAAAAAGCAACACAAAGTGCCTCACAGAGGCTAAAAACAACAAGGATAAAACATACCAACCCTCCCACCCCCATAAATACCCAGAGAGACAGAGACATATAGACACACACACACACACACGCACACACACACACACAAGCTCAGACCCACTGTACCTATTAGACAGAGACATGGCCGGGTTAACATGCAGTTGAACAGTATACCTAATAAAGTGGCCGGTGAGTGTATCTGTGTATTTCTGTTTAACCTATCAGACCCATCCTGTGGCATGATGATGGCTCCATTATTGCCTGCGAGAAGATAAATACAAAAATCAGCTCTATGGCTTCCTTCCCCCTCAGCAGTCAGATGGCTCCAGAAGAGATGTGAGATGCTTTACAAGATACCCACCCCCCCTCTTTCTTCTCCTTCTCCTCTGGCTGTGCGTGTTGGTTATGGAGGAGCAGTTGGATGGCTGTGATCACACAAATCTGGGATTTTGCCAACAGTTTACCCTGTAACACAGTGGCTGGCGAGGATCTCGCCACCATGAAGCCATTCTTTTCATCTCATGTTCAAAGACCTCCCCATTACTGTCTGTCCAACCATATGTGAAAGCGGTGGGTTTGGCTCCTCTGCTAACGCCTTTATTTGTCCTCTCAACATAATAATTGCAGAGGCTTTTATGTCTTGAACAAAGACCATGACAAGGTGATAGGTAGGTAAACAAGGGTTTCAAATAGTTTATTCTTTTAATATCACTGGCAAATATAAATTGCTGCTCCACAGTTCATTGTCAAAGGGTTTTTTCCCCCACACACATTTCCAATTAATTATTTAGAAGACAGTGTCCAAATTCTCCAATTCTTAAAAATTAGGTGCAGAAAATGTCCTATTAGTCAGAAAACAGACATTTGACCTTTCGGAGGAGAAAGGCAGCAGGTGATGAGGATGTTAATGGAGCTATGACGCGGTGTGTCCGTGAGTGTTTTGTATGTAATGTATGCAAGCACCACGCCTGAGACAGTCACAATGAAAAGGAATGACCTTTGTGATACTTTTCTATATATCATACAACACTCACGTGTCTTGTGTTGGGTCATAAATTTGTGTCTGTTTTAAGGCATTATTAGCCATGTTGTATGCAGGGACAAAATGTGCAAAAACCAAATGTACACATGAACATGAGTTTCCCCTGATGCTGAAAGCTGTAGCTTAAACAACTGGTCTGACTGTAGTCTTGTTCTTCGAGAGATTCCAACACCTACTTCTTAAGGCAGATGCTGAGAGCACCAGGGTCACCGTGTTGGGGGATGTGGGAGGGAGGGACGGCGGTTAAAAGGGCAATAAACGCACATGACCCCCGAGCGTCTACAGAATACTGCCAAATCTTGGGCACGATCTCACGCGTGGCCGCTTGGCCGACACATGAACACACATACAGGTAGACTGGCAGAAGGCAGATAGCAGGTAATGTATGGGGACAAAATGTGGGAAACACGAGACTCCCCTGGACATTAATGCTGAAGTTATCAACTGAACCTTTCCTCTTTTTTTGCATTTTAATAGTAAACGAACAGGAAACAATTTTTTTTAAGCCACCCACCCTCTACCAGCCAATGAATTTCTCTCTGAAGACAGTGACGAAACACACACACACACACACCGTACGCACAATCACGCACCGACAGATGGCGTTTTCAGGGAACACACCTGCCCACTCACACATATTCTCATTCCATTTTCCTTGTTAGCGTGGCTACACAGTTCCTCTCTGTTTGAAAAGGTTTCAACATGACAAAAATAAGCAGCATGCCACACTCAGTTTAAACAATCTTATACTTATTTTTACTATCTTTTATTTATTTATTTTTTTTTTCATTTTTTTTGTTTTGGTGTACCATCTTCATGCTTTAGCTGAAATTTGCAAGAGACGCGTGTACGAGCAGGGAGCTTCCTTTGGCACTGAGCTGCTGCACCGCAGAGTGGATTTACATTCAGCGGTCTGCGATCCTCTCCCTGCCCGTGATGATGCTGGACCCCACGAAGAGCTACGAATAGCCCTCGAGGCCATTTCGTCTGAGGTTTCTGGTGAAGGAGGAATCATTGCCTCTCTCAACCTGGCCACCAGCTTCTCAATTTTATGCGTTTTTATTGAACATTTTTCTGATTTATTCTGATTATTTTTCTTTCATCCCACCATCCCTACTTTATAACGGGGCAAACTGCTTTTAAATAGCTAAAAAATAGAATCAACCACCAAGAAAACGTGCCGAATTCAACAGTCACAAAACGCCTCGAGGCACAACAAACACTTCTAAATATTTTATAGATTGACTTGGCTGTGCAAACAAACTACATGTGATAAAACTCTTGATAAACCCCACAAGAAGTACATAAACTATGACTAAATATATCTTTATATATTCATCTATATATTTAGTATATCTAATAAATACATTTGCCAATAGACATAGATCTTTTTGAAAACTATTTACATTAGGTGTAGATTTCTGCAGAAACAATAAATAGCTACTAAGAAGGCAAGGCAAGGGAGAGAAAATCTGTGGTTTTAACATTTTAGTGCTTTTTAGATATGAACACAGAAAAGTGTGTGTACCCACAGAAGGCCAGTCATCCTGTTTCAGTGCAACTTGCCTTGTCTCAAACTAAACTCTCCGTTTCAGAAATAGCTGGCAGGAACATCCATTTGCAAAAATAATGCTTTGTCTCACTCGCTTGTCTTCTCTACACCGTGGAATGTGCTCAAGTCTCTTGACTGCTGTAGGTAGATGGGCTCTTCCCTTCCTGCTAATACCTGCTCAATGGGGCAGTGAAGGAGTAGTGTACAAAACGTACCAGCACCTGACAAAATTAACCTGCATTCAGCCCGTCGGCTGGTGTTTAAAGCTGTCGTAGCCGACAGCGCCTGCCGCCGCCGCCAGGCCCAGACATGACATACACACACATGGGAAGGAGATGCTGCAAAAACGCCACAGTCATCAGAGAGAGAGGCAGAAAATGTCAAACCCACCCCCCAAAACCTTATCACAACCCCAGACCCTTTCACAATCTCATGCTGCACGATTTTTCTTTTGTTTTTTCTCGTTTTTCATCTGAACTGCAGGCGTGGATATGAAATCACAGGGTATTTGGGGACCTGCCTGATAAAGCTTGGGTACTGAAGGACGTATTGCTGTCGGCCTCGAACGTTTAACACCATTCATCTGGTTTAGTGTCTGCTGACTGACGTGTTTTACAAACATTCACTTAATCTGGTAGTATTACTACCGCAGCTGCAGCAGGGGCCTTCTTAAAAGACAGTCTTTAAAAAGACAACATTTTTCTTTACAAAAACAATTTTAAGTGCAAGGTACCATGCACGGGTTGCTGACTGGTGAGCAGGGCAGAAAAACCAGCCCCACATCAGTGTCACACCTTTGAGAGGTCTCATTGGACATAAAGGAGCAATGGAGGGGTGTGTGTCTTTGTGTCTGTGTGTGTGTGTGTGTGTGTGTGTGTGTCAAAGTAAGAGTGAAATCTCATAAGTGCTTCCCATGGCTCTTGCGGCATAGAAAAAGAGGCAGTGGGACATTGTGTGGTAACATTCTCTGGCTGAAAGTTGTATATGGTAGGACGGAAGGGCGGAGGGGGTGGAGTGTCTTTAAAATCCCGCTCGTTTGATTGGCGCAGAGCGGAGCGGGCGGCACCCTTAAGACTGACGGCTCATGAAGGGCTGGATGTGGTGGGTGTCTCAGAGTTGCTGCAGTCTGAATGGAAGTCCGCTGACGCCTGGCTGGACGAGAGGCCTCTGACTTGGTCAGTCCTAACAGAGAAGGAGGGAGGGAAAGGGAAGGGAAAGGACTGAGCGGAACAAAGGTGTGGGGAGGCAATCAGGGGACCGGATTGGCTGAGGGGAACGGTTGGGTGTTGGGTCAGTGAGCAGTGCTGTTTATAGGCTGCAGCCCAGCTGCTTGGCCCTCTCCTGAGTGTCCTGCAGGCGCAGCAGGCTGGCACTGGAGTAGCCCTCATCGCTACAGCTGCTGCGCAGGCTTCCACGCTCGTCCCCTGAGTCGCTCACACTGCTGGTGCTCCACTCCAGGTCACCCAGCAGATAGTCTGTCCCCTCCACGTCTACGTCCAGGTCCTCTGTTAAACACGAACAACACAAAGACACTGCTGTTATGGGGCCGGATGACGACTCTGTATCATCAGCTATCTGTTCAAATTTCTCTGATGTGTGCTGTTAAATTGGAGAACGTGCCAACACAAACAGATATTACAACAAATAACAGTCGTAAGCTGTTTTCCTGTTATCAACGTTAACACCAGTTGACAAAGATATCAAGTGCTCGAGGGAAGAAACGGTGAGAACATGGCAGCAGGTCTTCGGGAAGCTGTGAGGACTTGTGTTAATTGTTGCCTTTCAAATACAAACAACAACCAAAAGGGTCTTGGAACTGTAGTTCAAACATATGCAAAAAAATTGAGAATTTTTACATAATTAAAACATTTAATGTCTTAAGCAACATCATTTCATAGGAGAGGGTGATCAGGACTCATTAGGGTCTAAAATCTCACTGTTTAGCGTTCGCTTGGTGTAAATTCCTGGTATGCATCTACATACAAACATATACTATAGCTTTCCCACTTTGATTAGTTAATGATAGCTCAACATTTGTTTCGAACACGTTTGGCTGCTGTTACTCATATGCTTCATCTGTGTTTACATGGTATTTTGGGCACGGGAAGATAAAAAAGAAGCAGAACGCAGAGCTACTTTCATGACCTTTGATGGTCGTACTGCACACTGACGTGGATCCTTTTTCTTTAAAGGTGCAATCTTTGATTAACTAGTAGGTTTGCAGTACTAAGAGAGTGATGACAAATCAAAACTTTTTAAACGCATAAAATAATTAGAATTCCTATTGTTTTAAACAGCAGAAAATGTATCACATTTCTGAAAAACTCACTTTGACTCTCTGTTTTGTCATTATAACCGCATGCAAGTGTATTGTGCTACAAAAAAAAAAACATACCTTATAACAAAGTATCATTTGAAATCCTTTGAGTGAGGAATTTTCTTCAAAACATGTCTCCTTTATTGCTCTTTCAATGCCGTTTCACGTCATTCGATTTCAGGGAGGCGTGTTGTTAACATAAATACAGACCGACTACAGAGGTGCTCTCAGCACTGAGAGGTCACATGTTTAACTGATTTAAGCTTGTCAAACCACATTCTTCAACCTGCATAATACATAATACAAAAGTAGAAACATCCGGTCTCAACATGGGAAACGAGTCTCAGTCCATGGAAAGCCTCCACCAAGGAGTTTTCCTGTCCAATTAGCCAAGAAGGTTTCATGAAATGCTCCAAGATTATCTGTGTTATTAGTATGCACTACATAGATAATACTGAACTGACAGCTTTAAAAGACAGAACTGGCCACAGCTGTGCCTGAGTGGAGGCTCACCCTGGTCAGAGTCGGACTTGTCAGAGGACCGGGTGGAGCCGGTGCTGTCCATGCGGATTCTCTCCACCCCCAGCTGCTCCAGACGCCTCCTCAGATGTCTCTGCTCCCGCTGTAGCTGCTCCAAGGTGTGCTGAGATTTCCTGTCGCTCTCCTCTAACCTCTGCACAGTTGGCGTGACAAAACAACACACATTAGGGGTGGCTGCCGTTGTTCGCCTGTCGGTCACAGCCCACAGGAGCTCATCAACAACACAATGCTTCCACACTTAACCGATGCAGCAGTCAACAAATTGCCCTCTTCACACCGATTAGGCCACTGTGCTTCCACACAAACACACCTTGATATGATCTTTGGCCTTCATCAGCAGGCTGAGGGTGGTGTGCCTGTTAGCATCTGGTCCCAGAGGAACGAGGGATTTCAAGCGCTCTAGGCACAGCCGTAGATGTGCCCGTCTGGAGAGAAACAACACAAAGATGGTGGAAACGGTCATATAATTTTCAATGACAAAAAACCCCTGGTTTAGAAACACACCCTCACACTGAAATCTTCTTAACTTATCTCACTTACTTTGAAGAAACAGTGACAGCCTTACATGAGCTGCGTCTGAGAGATCCAGTGAGGCGTTCTTGGATTTCATTGGTGTGTCAAAAGCACACATTTATGGTGCAGCCTGAGCGTTTCTGAACATGTCACATGAGATGAAAAAAACCACATCCTCTGCAGCTTTAGCTGTCGGACAGATGGCCTCACATTTTACTAATTGTACTGTCGTGAACATGTAGAGGCCTGTGGAGTCTGAGATGTAGCTCAGACATCTCTTGAGTCAATGGACAACACAAACCTGTTGATCAAGTCAATCAAGTTCAATTGATCAGCAGCGCCTGGCTGTTACTTATCTTCTGAATTCCTACGGAAGCAGCAAAGACAGACTTCACTTTTTGGCACACAGCGTCTGCATTTTGTATAATAAAACAGTGTCATATGTTATGTGCTGTTACTCATTTGAAGTGGTCTTTAACTCATCTTAAGACCTGATGAGGAAATGATGATCATTTCATCATATCTTTATACATAAACCCTTAAAATTCAAAGAGGATGCATTTTCTTTTTTTTTCTCTAAAAAACAGTTCACTGAATACACGATTTGGAAAGTTCACCTTGTTAGTTAGTACAGTACAATTGTGGATGTACTGTTTTAAAATGAACAAGATGACCAGTCACCACAACGACTAAAGCAGTCACAGTCATCAGATGCCGGTGCCGTGTGGTCAAAGCACTCATTCAGTTAGTGGCAGATGTTCGTCAGACTGCTGTAAAGTCAGCTTTTCTTGCAGTCTTTTTCATACTGTTCACTTCTCTGAAAAACTGACCATACAGCTGCTTCAATGTAGAAATCAGATGACCTCAAGTAACTCATGTCAAGTTACACAATCAAACGCTTCCCCACTTTGCTTTGGCTGACAGTAAAAACAACAAAAACTAAGAGAGAGAACCTCCTTGTTGGCAGTAATATCCCAGATCAGTATGAAAAAAATTAAAAACTCAACCACTGACAGTTTAGGTTGCAGATTTGTATGTATAATTATGGAACTCCTTTTTTTATCTCCATGCCAACACTTGTTCTCCCCCACCACAAATCGACCGTCGAGGAAATTGATCTGATTTTGTGCGGTTAATTCTGCCACTTGAGTGCCCTTTGAACAACTTCTTTGATCACATATGTAGTTGCGCTTCCTTGGATTTGGAATTGGATTGAAAGTGTAAAAAAATAATCACCCAAAAATAAAATCCTAAGCCAACAGAAAAGAAAATTTGAATTCTTTTTGGCATTTCTTTGATCATTCTTATTAGAGGTTTTTATATAACCTGACGTCTGCTTCAGGAAGTCAGCATTGTGACATTATTAGATAAACTACATACTACGTTTCACTGAGCAACAGTGTGCAAACCCTCAAATCAGAAATGTGCTGAAAGCCTGCATTCATGTGAACCAATACTAATGTAACCTGTTATACACCCCCACACACACACAAACACAGCTCATATTTTCATTCCTCATCTCCATCGTGTTTCCTGCTGTAAATCTCTCAGCTGCTCTAATCTAACAGCCCTGGCAGTTGCTGAAGTCTAGTGGGTGTTGCTAACCGCTTGACCTCACTGTTACACAACACACACCTCCAGCTCCAGCCTCGTCAGGAGGGTTACTCGTCGCTATGCTTGTGTTTGGCTGGGCGGGTGGGCAGTGCACGACAGTGAGTGGAATGATGTTGTTTTTTCTTCTGCTGGGAGAGCTGTTCATTTACTGTCTGCTGCAGATATTCCTGAGGCAATCTGCGAGTGATTTGAATGTGTGCAGAAGAAGTACAGCAAAATACCTGGACTCATACACACTGCACGCAAACACGAAAAGCTGTATGCAACAGCTGAAACCGAGCGCTCATTTCTGCGCAGACTCAGTTCAAAGGGCGTCCAGACTGCCGTTACATAATATGGAAATGTCCTCGCTTAACTTGCTGTGACATAATAAGGGATCAGGAGGCCAAGCTAATGTTTGTCAAACAACTGATGAGCAGCAGACTCCTCAAACTGCACAGGTCACATGGTGTTGGAGCGAGACAGAAACACAGCTGCGTGTCAGCAACAGGTTATTCTGGATTAGTGTGTCAACAGGTATGTGTGTGTGTGGACCGTGTGTGTGTGTGTGTGTGTGTGTGTGTGTGTGTGGACCTTGAGGCTGAGACCCAGTTTCACACTGAATGCACAAGTTGAACTTCCACAGAATTACAGCTATCAGCTATAGTTTTCTTCATGCTCCCATATATGGTTGCTTTCATCTACTCAGAACTAAATCTAGAGCAGCCGGGGAACTTTGCCTTACCAGCATTAAATCACCTCGCTCTCACCATTTGACCTGAGAGCGAGCGGCCACGGTTAGCATGGAGATACTTGCGTGCAAAGAAAAAGCATGACGGTGACGGGAATCATGTTTCCTGGACATAAACGCATGCACAGGTGTGATCCGGTTTCAAAGTGCAAAACAGGACTTGGAAAGTGTGCACGGTAATTTCACCAAAGACAGCTTTGCTGGACTGGAGGTGGTTTACCATGACCGGAGGCTAAATCCCACTCAAATGCCTGATTCTCTGTATGACTCATATTTCAGTTCACGGCCATCTTCAACAACCTAAGAATATGTTTCCAAATTATTTTTATGACAGTTATTTGCGATAAAGACAAGCAACGCGTTAAAGACACTGCGACCTGTGAACATTTGGCACTTCTGCTGGTGGAATGACGAAAACAGCAACAGAATAGCCAAAATAGTTTTGGGAATCAGGAGACTAGTTGTGCATGGAATGAATAGAGTGCCATAGAAGATAACAATCCTGTCAAAGAATAAGAAAATTAATTATTTATTCTTTTATCTTACTTTATATTTATTCTCTCATTAATTCTTGTTCATATTTCCTAATTTATTCACTTGTTCTTTTAATAGATTCCAATCATTCCATGATTATACACAATAAAACTACCATTTCTATAGAAAGTTCAGTTGTTCTTCTTTCTAACAACACTGGCTGCTATCAGGAGCCAAAGGGCACTCTACAGCGAGTCAGCTGATACAACAACAACACCCCATACGTCCAGAGGGGCCACTGAGGTCGTTTAAACCTACTGAAGCACTAAACCGAACACAGTATTTTATTAAACAATCACGTGAGGAGCGGTTTAATACGAACAAACTTCACTGCGCCAGCTCCTTAAAATGTGTAATTTCCTGACAAATGTGAAAAAAAAGTCCTTTTCCTGCACTGACACTTAGCTAAGCTACAAAATCCTTCTCATAGTTCTAACATGAGACCTGAAACAGATGCTGAAATGGTTTGCTTTTGGTTTTCTCCCTCTGTAACACTTTGAATGAAATGTGCCTTTTTTCCCATATCAGATTAATTTTTCCTTTCTTACATCAACATGTAGCCTGATAAACCTGCAAACTGAAACAAGAAATTTGTTTTCCCGCTTTAAGTTTGAAAACCTGCAGCTTTACTTCACAATGACTCCTACAGAACCAACGTGAGAAAAATCTCATTTTCCAAGCACAACCCGTTCATTATGGTCAAAAGTAAAATCATTTTGGTGGTGTGAGCGGATATTCCAATATTCAAATGACACAAAGACACAGATTTCTTCTTTCACATACCTGTTCTTTTCCATTTCATTGTGCGAAGACCTGTGGAGAGAAAACAAAACGATAATATCACATGTGAAAAGCCAAACATAATAACAGAAAGAGTGATATTTCCCTCCTTCATGCCCCATCGCTGAGTGCAGAGCTGACTGACGGGGAGGGAGCACCAGACAAAAGGCTGTGAGGTCGTATATGAGTAGTTAAAGACAAGACGAGATTTTAAGACAAATGAATAAGAAGTTGGGCATTTTAGCCTGTACGGTGGAGGGAGGAAACGTTTTTCACTTTCCCACACAGACATGTGACGAGGAGGCCCAGGGATAAACATAGTAACAGTAACTAGAAACAGAAGGCTAGAGTAGACAGAACTATGTCCTTTCATATTGGCTGATTATCCATTATACATGTAGTCCTGAGCAGGGTGGGGGAGGGGGAAACACAGCAGAGGTAAAATGAGAGATGGCGGTTTGCTAGAAGCCAGCATGACTCCTGCACTGCGGTGTTGAGGTGGCACACGCACACGTAAACAAACGGCAGCATGCAGACGGAGCAAAGACAGAAACAAGGTCAAGTGCATTTTTTGGGAGGAAATTTGCCAGAGACCTGTGGAATGAAAGGGTAAGTGAGAAGGAGACACACAGAGAAGAAGAAGATCCCCTCTGCATTCTTGAACTCTTCTCCACCTCCACCTGACCCCAACCCCCCTCTTAGTCTCAAAATAGCCTCTGCATTTTCAGCTCTGAGACTGTCTCTGACCGTCACTCACAGACACACACGTTTTAATTCCAATGCACAATGTTTCCACGTTTGACAGTTTTTTAAAACCACGTACTGCCACACGTAGAAAGCCTGGGAGTGCATCACAGCTTCAAGAAGAATGGATTTTCACCAGGCTGTGTGTGTGTGTGTGTGTGGCTATCATCATGTTTCAGACAGCCACAGGAGGTGCTCTCTTTCTCATTTGGCCCCCTCTACCAAGTGTACATTCCTGTCCGGGGCAGACGGCCACTGGTGACATAACAGCACTGGCAGCGAAGTCGCCCCATAAATTCAGGCTAGATTTCAGACTCTGGAAGATGTTGCATCTCCTGCCATAGTCTCATACCTTCCGCATGTAACACCCTTACAGTACAGTACAGTACATCTGAAATGAAACAATTGTGTAAAAGTCTTGAGACACTCGTCATTTCTTTACAGTCGGACAGAAAAAAAAATGGGTCTTCAACACAGCCTGAATCCTCTTAGACAAGCTTTCTGTCCAGGCTTCTTGAAGGACATCTCAAAGCTCTTCTTTGGATGTTGGCTGCCTTTTGTTCGGTTCTCTGTCAGATGATCCCACACTGCTTCAATAATGCTGAGGTCTGGGCTCTGGGGAGGATTCATCCCTCCATAAGACCTGTTGCCACTGATTTTCAGTCCACTTCTTGTGTCATTTGGCATAGCTCAGCCTTTTCTCCCTGTTTCCCTTCCTTAAGAACGGCTTCTTGACAGCCACCCTTCCATGGAGACCATTTCTGATGAGGCTTGGGCCAACAGTAGATGGATCAGCTGAAGGTCCAGATGCATCTCTCAGGTCCTGTCAGGTCTTTGCTGGATTTTTTCCTCTTTCTTAAGGACATCACTTTCAGATCCTGTTCATCTGCTGTAGATAGTTTTTTAGGCCTGGCACTTCTTCTTTTGTCCTCAACATGTCCAGTTTCCTCAAATGTTTTAAGGACACACTGCACATCATGCTGAGATTTTCAGCTAATAGCTCTTTGGGAATCACCTCGTTGGGGTAAATATACTATTTTATATCTAACCGTGTCATCTTTGGCATATCTCTCTCTAATAGATACAACTAAAGGACCCAAACCCTTTTAAAGACCTTCAGAGAGTCCGAAGAACTATTGCTCAAGACGAGTTTAAAAGATTAGACGATCTAAATTAATTGAGACACAGGTTTGGACTTCTGTAGCTGAGCTTAATCTCATAATTTCACATGTACAGAGAAACATATCAAACTGCAGTGAGCTGGAATAATTGGATTGGGGTAATTTCCACTAAATAAATACAGCATGACCAGGCCATATTTTCACATGTTTAGCCAATTATGATAAAATTCCACATGAATTTAGCAGCTAAAAACATGAAGTTCTACAATAAAAACATAACCTAATAGCAGGTTATGTAGTAAACTAAAAGTGGTACATAATAATAATTGTTAATAATTCCTGCCTGTGTACAGAGAAGGCATTGGGTCAAAGTTCTGCTGGTTTAGCAGCTGAAAGCCTTCCCACACCAACATCCCCATAAAACAAAATGATTGGCTCTTTTAACATTTCCAGAGTACGCATGCTTAGCCTCAGTGCAGTGGTATCATACCTAATGTATCTTATGCTCAACGGGACTACCTTACAAACTACCACAACAGGGATTGATGGCATCAAAACTTTCTGAGAAAATGGGTTTACCACTCCGAACTGGACCGCAGGAGCCAGCCCAAAACAACAGCGCTGCCCTGCTTGTGGACTGATGACATCTCTTACACACTTCAGCGTTAGAGTCTTCCTGTGACATGTTTTAGTTGGCAAACACATGGTTTTAAACTTATTTCGGAGCCGAGTTCACTCTTAAAGACTGTGAAAAGACTGTGACTCAGTGAAACTGTTATTTCTTTGAAACTGATACATATTTCTGATTCTGAATTTTCCATCTTTAATCTTTCCTTCTGCAACCGACCGCATACAAACATTTTCACCACTTTTCTTCACTGAGATGCTAAAATCACTGTAAAACACTGATCCCTAAATAACTCAACATTGTTACTCAGTCCTATTCTATTTATTCTGGTGTTGCACTTTGTTGAGCATTTGACATGAGCGTGGAGATGCAATCGTACCCTTTCCTACTAAACGGGTGACGTGTATTTGGTATTTTGTAAGCTGGCAGAACAATCACAGTTTAGTAAAGCAGGGAGGATTTCTGACAGTGAGCAGATCTTTTTTAGTGAAAACAGGCCCACAGTAAAGCACATTTTCACCACCTGAAACAATCAAAACCTCCAAATTTTAGCGATTTCTACACCGCGTCACTATTGCTCCACATTTTTGGCATGAGCGATGGCTACTAAATCCATCCTGCTGACGATCAGCTACGACTCTTTGTGTGTGCGTGTAATGGAGGAGCTGGTGTGCTCAACTGGCTGCCAAAAGTGAGAGTGGAGAAGGAAAAGCACAGAAGGATGGAGGAGGTGAGGAGAGAAGGAGGAACGTGTGAGAGGTGCAGAAACAGAGATGAGGGGGAGGGAGTCACTACGACGGACACATGAATGTGTACACAGCAGAAAGCCTCCCCTCCCCTCCCCCACTGTTCACACATCCATACGTAAAGGATGCAACAGAAGCTGGAGGGGCATGTACATTCTGTGCTGAATGGATCGAATATATACATGATTTTCTGTTCAGCATTTCAAAGTGTTTACACAAAAAAAATCAATTGATCTATGATCATTTAGAGATCCACTTGTATACCCTAGGTGGCACATTTATTCAGAACTAGTGCTGGTCTGCCTATAAATGGTCATAAGCCGACATCATGTCTCATCACATCAGATCAGATCATCTCATGCCATGTTGACACCCTTATTAGTAACAAGTGTGTCTCCATTTGCCATAAAAAGCAATGAGTAATAGCTGAAAAACTGCTCCCAGATAACAAGAAAGCCACTGTAGGAGTAAATGGGAAAATGAAATGGTTGTAGGTTAAAAAAGCTGCAAATGAGCACAAACCAGGAGCAGTCTGAAATCTATTTGGCAAACCATAGTAGCACCTTTCTCCGCTTGGCATGTCAAAAAATGTTGTGCTGCAAAGCATGTTGAGACATGATCTGAAGTGAAAGCATGTTCTTGCTGCACTGCATGCCATGTTCCTTTTAAAACATGGAGGAAATGGAAGAACACCTAATTTATCATCGTCGATCAAGCGCTGCCGAGCACAAATGATATATTCTATTCAACAGACACAGAGATCAACATTTTCCGGTTTATTCAGTGAAACCTGAAGCTGAATATCCTAATTTATCTGTCGCTTCAGGAACGGGAACCGCTGTAAATTTGCTGTAAATATGCTGTAAATATGCTGTAAATATAAAATTGAAAAGCAAGAATAAAAGCGCTTCGATTCCTGTGGTAGAGCGAGTGCCTAAGAGGTCTCCTGCTCAGGATCATGAAAACAAACTACAGTCTCATCACAGAGAGGAGAGGATGCAACAAAAATCTGTTCTGACATGATGGATTTACGGGACGCTGAATGAACTTGTGTCCATGGAGGTGAGGGCTCTGCCAGGACAGGCCCCTCTCACTGAAATGTCTCCTGCAGTCACCTTGACTGACCCACTTTGTGGCCATTCACTTTAAAGCCAGGCGGATGTTTGCTGCTGTCAGTCAGTCGCTTTAAAGAACACAACATGAAACTGGAACACACTCTCAACACAGAACACATGCAGCCACAGCTTGCAACATCAGATGAGCCTTTCTGTAGAGATATGCAAAGATGAGACATTTGACTTGAACGTTAAGAGTGAGTTTCACATTGTGTTTCTAACTAGAACCTTCTCTAACTGATAAGCAAACACCAAATTTGGCTCCATCTTAAAACGCACTCCCTTTTCTTGCATTTTTAACTTCGGTTAGCAGGTTTAATCGTGCATTATCTGTTTTTTTTGGGCATAGCACCAAAGCCCATACACTGTTTCCAGTAGAAAAAGCAAAATGTGACTGAGGCTGAAACATAAACAGTTTAAACCTGCAAGCAGTGGGGACAAACTTAAAGAAGGGATATGATGGGTGGCTTGTTGCAGAGCTGACAAACAATGACAGAGGTGGGTTTATGGCTGCAGGCTGGACTGTGAGGACACTTCAGCTGGAGGCATCAGACAGGAAATAAAATAAAATAAACCGCACCAGAAGTTGGTTCTGCTGTTGAGCAAAGAGCACAGGAAACGCCACCAAATTGAACAACCAACCCTGACCCAATCTCCTCTAAATGCCAGTTCCTCTTTTAGGCTTTTTTTGTTGACTTAACTGATTATTCTAGGAAATTTAGAGTACAGCCTCTTGACATGGAAAACCTCAGAATTCTTTGCTTTCTTTTTCACACGACTGTTCACGCACAAGGAAAAATTAAACTGAAACTAACAAGAAGGAAATTAAAGTTTTAGTTTAAAAAACTTGTGAAGCAAGATGTTATTGTGCAAAAATGTGGATACACTATTTTTTGGTCCTGCTGTATTGTAAATGTGTCAGCAACAGATTACATGAAAGTGGCAGCTGCTGCAGCGTGTTTTTCAGCACTTTACTGTCGGCCACAGGTCCACAGGCAGGAGGCTGGAATGATGCAATGACACACACGGATACTGTAGTCCTGACTACACTATTGTCAGTTCAGAACAGGCAAATCTACAATTACACTTCACGAGCTAGCGCTAACCATGTTAGCATTCCTTCCAGACAAGTTACCTAGATAAATCTGAGGTTGTGGATTTCCTTCAAGAGTTTATACTAGTGATTTTAAGACGAAAACAAAGCAAAACAGTCAGGCTGTTACAGATGACACAATTTAATTACGTGTAATATCAATAATGAGAGGTTACTTTGAGAACAACCGTGCAAACCTGCCACATCATCTCCAGTCAAATAAACCCTCTTATTTCCTGGAGCCATGATGGAAGCGGAGCCTCTACCTCAACTGTTCTCGCAGTCAGCAGCCAGACCCCTCTCAGAGGTTTTCAACACAACAAGCCAAATAGCCTTTACCTGCTACTTGTGTTTTTCTTGCTTTTGCTTTTCCTTTTCAAGCTTTCCCTCTCTCGACTGTTGATGAAGGGCGGCATGGAGGCATAGCCGTGTTCATCTTGGTCACGTGTCCTGATATCTGCTGATGCAAAAATACAGTCACAGTCAAAGCAAGCGTGGGTCTGGAATAAGAGGAAAGCAAGATGTGCCACATCTGAACCTGGTCATTTGGATCTCAGTAGCATTGCCTTACGGTGAGGTGCAAGCGTACGATGAACAGATTTCATGCAGTAAATGTATAACACCCCCCACCCCCACCCCAATTGAGCCAAGCCAATGATGTCACCCTGAACTGGAATAAACTCCACCAGCAAACCACAACAGGAGGAAAGGAGGGGCTTCCTTTAAAACATTGTCTCCTTGCACATCTGACTGCATCTGCAATTTATGCATTAGTTGCAAATACACGTTTTCATTTGTATTAAGTAATCAAAATAATTCAGAACCATCTATCATCTCAGATTAAGCACAAATTTGGGTTCGATGCAGCCTGTGCAAAATCCAACAACATTAATGTATAGAATAATTACGTGATGTAATAATAAATAAAATGCCCCAGTCTGCTTTAAGACAATGTAAAATGTTATGTGCATATATTCGAGCCATTTGTGGAAGGGATGCCACAGGAAGGGGGTGGGAGGAAAACCATAGCAATGAACAAAATGATACTTTACCTCGTTCCCTACGGTCGAGGTACTCGGCTGCTTCGATCAACATCTGCACCATTCCGATAGCCGCCATTTTCAACAATAACACTGATAATATAACAATCCAATAAGGGATTCCGACTATTCCCAACCTTCCTCAGGTCCTGCCTTTGGCTCTCCTGATGAACGCTGGTGCTTTGCTGTTATGTCAGCTATTTTAAAAGGCGAAGAGCAACGTTTAAGAGTTAGTCCAATTTAACCTACCAGTCTGTTAAAAGCTCAAACTGGTCTTTTCTGTTATGGTTGTTTAAATGATGTTAAAATGAAAGGTTTGGCTGGTCAAAACTGACGCTAACACCTCTGAACAGCTAATTATACTTTGCTCCCTGTGAACCAATTTGCTGGATTAAAGTCGCCGTTAGCTCCTCGACACAAACAAAACAAATGTCTACGTAAGGTCTAAAAAATTCCCGGGTACTGCTCTGCTAAGGGGAAAAAAAAGTCAAATAAATAAAACATATACTGGTTAGCTGGTGTTAGCGCTAATGACAAGTTTCCAAAATCACGACAAAAAGTTCTTGCTAGCTCGGTTGGATCTTTAAAGCGTCAGCTAAAGGAAAGGAAAAAACGTTAGCCCGTACAGTTGTCACACACTTGCCTGATGTGAAATGGGTATAAAAAACAGCGAACAGCACGGTGCCATCCAACCTTATCGGCTCGGGGGGGTTGGACTGGCTAGTTTTGTGCTGGGCTATCGCTGATAACGCGTGATATGTCTTGTTGGACAAGCAGATAACGACCGATATCTAGTAAGGTACAGCGACAGTTTGTCAAAGTGCTTCCAAAATAGTGACTTGTTAATGTGGATAGCAGTTGCCTACTGTACTCTACCACAAAGCCTCTGTGTGCTGTTACGTGATTGGATGGTAGCTGTAATAACTCCAGCTATTATTGGTTCTCTAAGCCGTCAATAATCAAGGGGGGTCGGCACTGACTGCCACTGTGGACCGGGTGAAGCCATTTTGTTTCCAAGTTTCCTTGATTTAACTATATAATTTGAGCCGTAATGAACAGTCTTACATCGTGATTGGTTATTTTCTGATGAACGAGTTGGCTATTGGATCCAACTCCCACGAGCTAAAATGAACTCGCCCTTTTAACCATAGACACGCCCTTGAGCCATGCTGTTTCGCGGTGTAGTGCAATGATTGGCTCCGGTGGTGTTGTTTGCCTTATTTCGTGTCCCACCATTGGTTCGATTAACATGCTCGTTCGCTATTAGTTCCTTTCTTATCATATGAAGAAATGTAAATCTGCGCAAGTGCACTATCAACGAACATATGAGTAGCGATAGCTACTATTTGATACTTTACCTTGCGTTTTCTGTTACAAACAAATATTTCAATAGGAAATATTACTTAATTATTTAAATACTGCGTTGAAACGCAATCACATGGGCAGATGTCTCGGCAACGGGAAGTGACATTTTCAGACTTGGACATCAGCTCCTAAAAGATTAACCCCATACACTTAACATTTATTTTGTAAATCTTCAAGGCTTTCATGATTTCGTCTATTGAAATAGTCACGTACGCTTCCGCATTTCACTCCATACTCTGCTATGAAACAGAAAGTACTTCTGTTAGAACTTAGGATGCTTTGAATCTCGTGAAATTTTTCACATGTATGGAGTTTAATAGAAATGGTTAATGGGTGAGAAAAAAATGGCTCAAGAACAAACAAACAAATATGTCTCCAACCACTGTTTTTAATTGAGTTTATGACATTCGGTACATACATTTAACCTAAGCTATATAAAAACTAGTAAATCACCTGCACCTAAAGCCTTTATCCAACAAAAAGCCGACCGTGTAGAGAGAGCAATACAAGTATGTGTGCTCTGTCCTGGCAGTAAAAGTCATGAATTTGGGTGAGGGATTTTGTTTATCAGCTGAAAGATAACAGTTATTTGGAGATCCACCTCCTGAAAAAAATAGGGATGCCTTTAATGCAACCATAGGATTTTCTTTTCTTACTTTAGTTACAGTGGTCAGTATTTCATGTGGTATCTTTTCATTTTCTGAATGATTTTCCCAGAGATTTTCAGTTATTTATTAATACATTTTAAAAAGACCATTAACCTGTATGACAGTCTATATGCGACACGTTTCTTGTTGGATTAAGGCTATAAGTGCAAAGGTGTTTAACAGTGTTTTTGTGTGTAGCTCTTTGCATGTTAAATGTGTGAACCAACTCCAAAAAAATAGTAGTTATAGCTGTATTTGTGAATCAACAAACCAGATGTAAGAAAAAAAGGTTAAAAGCTTAGTTAAGTTAGAACAGTGTGTTATGTCCTTTTCTTGTAGACAGCCTCAAAGTTGCATTTTAAAATCAAGTCATGCCGTCCAGGTAAACCCCCAGGTACCTGTATTCCTCAACCACCTTCATCTCTCAACCTGGGATGGAGACTCCTAGTCCTCCTAAAATCCACAATTACCTATTTTGTTTTGTTTGTTTAAGTTGAACTGATTGCTCTCACTCCACACCACAAAGTGATCGACCAGTTCCCAGTACTCAGCCTCTTGTCCATCACTGATACGCCCACCATCTGCAGTCAACTGAATATTTCTGAAGATGACTGAGTTATACTGGAAGCCTGAGGAGAACAGAGTGAAACGAAATGGGAAGAGTACAGTCCCCTGTGGTACTCCTGTGCTGCCGACCACAACTCTTCAGTGTCACAAACTGTGGTCTCTTTGTCAGGTTGTCAATACTCCACGTGATTGAGGTGGCATCCACCTGTACTTTCTGGAGCTTTTCACATAATAGTGCAGGCTGAATTATGTTAAAAGCACTGTAAAAATCAAAGAACATGATTCTCACCGCGCTGCCTGCTTTGGCCAGATAAGAGTGGACTCACTGAACCAGGTAGATGACGGCATCTTCTTTAACTACCCCAGGACGATAAGCAAACTGTAGTGGGTCCTGAGAGGTTTTAACCTGCTTATTTAGGTGACCCAGTAACAGTCTTTCATGGCAGGATGTCCTCCACAACTGGAACTTTCTCCTGACTCAGCCTAAGGTTGAAGAGGTGCTGTAGAATCCCACTTAGCTGTTCTGCATAGGTCTTCAGAACCCCAGGACTGACACCATGTGGAACTGAAATGCCACGTGTATGTCCAGTTCTCTTTGCATTACATAAAGCTACTTTTCCTGGTGTTCATCTTTATATATTTCTCCTTCAAAGAGATCAGAACCATCAAAACGGTGAAGCTTAAAACATTTTTGTTCATTCATTTACATCTCTGACTGGGCTCTCAATCCCAGCTGCTCCAGTTAGCTGGCCGATGGATCAAAAGAACATTTGGTGGACTTGTCTATGACGTTTGAAATGACAAAGAGATGTTACAACAGCAGCCTCTGGCTGATAACAAATGGAATACACTTCACAAATTCTTATTGTGAAACATCTGTGTGATTCAGCCAACTTAAGTATTTTAATCTATTTTTTTTCTATTTAGCGGTTTTATTTTAATTCTCGTGCTGTGAATATTGTTAGAACCTATTATTTGATTATATAAAGTGACTATAAAGAATTTAATTCTTAGCAAAAACTTTGAGCCACCTCTCACTTCTGTATGTTTTGCGTCCAAGCAGCCAGACTTTTCTGTAATACTTAAAAGTGGTCTTGAATAATAGTTCTCCAGGCTCTCTGAAGGTGAAGGTCGTTCAGATTTCATTGGCTGCTTTTTCATTCATACAGTCCAGTCCTACCAGTACCTGATCATTTTCAGAAGAAAAAACTATTGGTTTTTGGCTGGTTGAACCACTTAACACAAACTTAGGAATCATTCAAGCACAATATAGCACCGAGCTGAAACTGTGAACCAGTGTTGTTTCGACACATAACAGAACATAGCAAAGAACCTATCCAGAATTGTATTTAGGCACTTTGTTATTGGCAAACTGTCACAAAGACACTTGAAGTGTTCCCATTTCTTTAGCTGCATTGATGAAAAAACAAAAGATAGTGGTGGACAAAAGTACAAAAAGCAGGCCTAAAAAACTATCTACAGCAGATGAACAGTATCTGAAAGTGATGTCCTTCAGAAAGAGGAAAAAAATCCAGCAAAGACCTGACACAGGACCTCAGAGATGCATCTGGACCTATTGTTTGCCCAAGCCTCATCAGAAATGGTCTCCATGGAAGGGTGGCTGTCAAGAAGCCATTCTTAAGAAAGGGAAACAGGGAGAAAAGGCTGAGCTATGCCAAATGACACAAGAAGTGGACTGAAAATCAATGGCAACAGGTCTGATGAAGGGATGAATTCTCCCCAGAGCCCGGACCTCAACATTACTGAAGCAGTGTGGGATCATCTGACAGAGAACAGAACAAAAGGCAGCCAACATCCAAATAAGAGCTTTGAGATGTCCTTCAAGAAGCCTGGAGAACTATTCCTGAAGACTACTTAAAGAAATGACAGAAAGCTTGTCTCAGAGGGTTCAGGCTGTGTTGAAGAATATAGGAGCTCATACCAAATACTGACTTTCAAGCTTGTTAGAATTACGAAAAGCCTGTTTTGGCCTTATGTACCGTATTCACATTTATGATTACATGTCTGAAAAGGAGAGAAGGCGTTGTCTCCAGGAAGTTTACTGGTTTAGAGTGGCAAGGTGTAGGGTTGGTGTACCCGTTAAAGAACATGGATACTGAGATCCTGTTTAAGGTTAATTTATTTGGCTGTGGTCTGCAATAGCAATACAAAGTAACCATCAGTATAGCAAACACCATACATGATACACAAAAATAATAAGATAATTAAGATTACAAAGGAATGTATTCAGTACTCAAGTATATCATATGGATCATATAACGGACACAAATCAAAGGCACACAGACAGCAGACAGCTTATTAGTTTTAACAACACACCAGCATAAGATCGCATTAGCTTTTGCACAGCTAAATAATACACGTTAACACAATGTTAGCATCCAACTTAATTCAGTTCAATTCAGTTTTGTTCATATAGCGCCAAATTACAACAAATGTCATCTCAAGGCATTTAATAAATATAGTCCAATTCAAGCCAATTGGAGTTCAATTCATTGTAATCATAAACCAGTCCATATTTCCTATAGAGCCAATTCAAAAACAATTTCCTAGCTTAGGAAACCAACAGATTGCACTGAAACTTCTCCTCAGTCTAATCTCCCGTCCTGAGCGTGCCTGAGGCGACTGTGGAAAGGAACGGCTCTCTTTTAACAGGAAAAAAAAACACTGGCAGAACCAGACTCAGGAAGGGTGGCCATCAACCTCGACCAGCTGGGGTTTATACTTATACGGTATAATGTTATTAGACTCACCTTCTGGCATTTACACACAGCAATAAACCAGGGAGGTACAGGTGAATGTTGGGAAAAGGGCAAAGGAAATTATGAACTTGTCACATAGTTTCAGAAGTTTCAGTCTGCACTATTAGTTTGTATTGTTATGTCACAGTTTGTTTAACCATGTTATGTTCTAGTCATGTTTTCCCCCTGTCACATTCAGTTCACTCACGTCACCTGGTTAATTGTTCACAGCTGCACCTCATGTCACTGATCACTCCCCTCACAGTATTTAGCTTCCTGGTTTACTTTCATTCATCGCAGAATCCTCACTATCCCTCCATGCTTCGTTGCACAGATAAGTCTGGTTTTCCTGCCTCATAGTCTAGCCTTGTTCATAGTATTCATAGCCAAAGTATTTATTCATAGTCCTGTTTCTTTGTTAGTCATAGTTTTGTTTTCACGTCATAGTCCTTTTGAATCCGGCTCTGCCGCGCTTTGTTTTTGCCTTTGCTCCTTGTCTTTTGTTTTAAGAAATAAACCTTGTTTTGATCTAAAAGAGAACTACATCTGGGTCCTACCTTCCCACGATCCTGACTGAACTACCTGACCGTGTATCAGGAGGAAAACTAACATCCACAAGCAAGGCAAGTTTATTTGTATCGCACCTTTCAGCTTCAAGGCAATTCAAAGTACTTCACACAATACATCAGAACACAATGACTGAGGAACATGAACAGAATAAAACATTTAACAAAAGAAGCAGAGAGACCAAAAAAATACTTAAAACGATCATTAAAACCTTAATAAATACTATCATCAAATGCAGCTGTAAACAAATAAGTCTTTAACCTTGATTTAAAATAACTGAGTTTCAGCAGACCTGTATTTTTCTGGAAGTTTGTTCCAGATATTTGAAGTATAAGAACTAAAAGCTGCTTCTCCCTGTTTGGCTCTGACTCTGGGGATGGACAGCAGACCTGTACCCGAGGACCTGAGTGGTCTGGATTTTTCATATGGTAAAAGGAGGTCACTAATATATTTGGGCTGTAAACTAACAAGCATTTTAAAATCTGTTCTTTGAGAGACAGTGCAAAGACCTCAGGACAGGGGTGATGATCTACTCTTCTGGTCCTTGTGAGGACTTGAACAGCAGCATTCTGGATCAGCTGCAGCTGTTTGATGGACTTTTTAGTCAGACCTGTAAAGACACTGTTACAGTAATTTAATCGGCTGAAGATAAATGCATGGACCAATTTTTCCAGGTCCTGTTGAGACAAGAGTCCTTTGATCCTCCAGATATTCTTCAGGTGATAGTAAGCTGACTATCAGTCTTAATATGGTTTTGAAAATTCAGGTCTGAGTCCATGAATACACACAGATTTCTGGCCTGATCAGTGGTTTTTATTTGTTGTAATTGAAGCTCTGTACTGACTTTTGATTGCTCTTCTTTCCTTTATTTTGACAACCACATCCATTCGTTTATTTTCTCCATGGTCACCTGATGACACAGAAGCTGTGTGTCATTAGCATAATTATAACTTATTTTGCTGTTTCATATCATCTGAGCCAGTGTAAGCATGTAGATATTAAATAAAATAGGCCCCAGGATGGAGCCTTGGGGAACACTATGCATAATTTTCCTGTGCTCAGATTTAAAGTTATATAGACACAAAGTAGTCCCTGTCCTTCAGGTAAGAAGTAAACCAGTCTAGTACTGTGCCAGAGTCCCATCCAGTTCTCCAGTCACAGCACAGCAATTCACACAGAGGTGTGGTGCATTCAATAGCGTCTGAACAGCTATAGTGCGTTCACGAGTGTGAGACATTTGAAAACGTAGAGAGAGCTTAGTTCATAAAAAAATTTAACAATCCATGAACAGTGTTTGCTTTCTAACGCTTCCTGTTTTTTTTTTTCCCCCTGTTTTTATGAAGGGATAACTTTAAAAAACGTCTTCTGTGATGTATTCTATGATGTTATGATGCTATGACGTTATCCTCGGACCAAGATTTGCCTTTTCTGTTCAGACACACTGTAGAACACAGGAATGTAGAACACGGGACTCTATCTGAGGTTTTCATTAAGCATCCACCAGAATCACACAGAAGCTGGAACTAAAATCTTTTCGGATTTAATTTTCAGTTTTTTCCCAACGCACACAAACTACTGCGAGTAGACCGTGTTTGGAACAGCAGATTATAACAATAATTTATCAAAAGCAATAGTTTTTAATATTTTTTAAAATGGCTGGTGTCAACGATCTAAGTCAGTCCCAGACCAATATGTGCTTTCAGGACACTGAGAAACAGCTCATGGCAGAAATGAAGAATCTTAAAAAAGAGAAAGCGGTCCTTAATGAAACCATTTTGTCAAAAAACCGTGAGATTGCAACGCTCAGACAGGAAAACAAAATGTGTAAGGTCTGGATAGACCAAATCAGGGAACTAAAGAAGTTCCAAGATGAAAATGAAATTTCAAATAACAGAAACATCAAGCTTCAAAGCGAATCCCAGCAGCTCCGTCAACAACATGCCATAGACAAATCCTGGAGGAACCAAAAGGAAAAGGATCTCATAATAATAACAACAGTAACTGAATGCACAAATAAAAATCTCATTATTTTCATGCCCTGTCATCAGCCAAATAATGTGCATATTTTGAAGACTTTTTTTTTTTTTTTTTTTGTTTGTTCCATCTGCAAGAGTTTGATGCAATCTGTACAATCTTGCCATCACTACACAGTGTGGGTGTAGTTTCATTAAATAGTGTTGCTCTCTGTATACATAAATAGAGTAAATATAATACAGGTTTATTGCATTCAATATGTAAGTCACTATACAACCACCAAGTAATTTAGCTTTTTGTGTTGAATGCATTGTTTATGAAGCTCAGGGTCAGAGCAGGGGCAGCCTGCAGGCACCACCCCAAGAACCAGGGACCTCTGTCCAGCGAGACATGACCAGGTTGGTTGCTGTGTCAAGGATACATTTGAATGTGAACTTTTAGCCAGTCCTTATAAATCATGTCTAAAATTATTTTACTAAAATATCTCAGGAAATGGCTTTTGAATTTTGAAAAAAAACAAAGAAAAAAAACCACATCTGTGTCTGAGGAAGAGCCCTCATCAGTTGAGGTCTTTGAATAATTTAAAATGTCTGCGCCCTTTCTTTTAGGTGTTTCCCTGGACTTTACAGAGATAGGAGACATGCTAGGCCTGGATCACAACTGTGCGAAATAAGACCAGGCACAAAGATAACTCCAGTCCAGTTTTTCCTCTTGCATGGCCCTTCAGACAAAACTCCCAAACCATCTGAGGAGCTCTCACTTTTACAGGCTGGGCTTGGAAGGAGAACAGTAAATATACAAGAGGATGCCAACCACAGAGGTACGGGAGCTGGAATGACACTGAATAAAGTATCAAACAAGGTGAAAATTTAAATTTGCACAAAATAACTACACCCAAAAAATATACACTTACAGATTATGGTTGATCTTGGCCACCAACGCCATTTAACTTATTGAATTCAAAATGAAATTGTCTTCATTGCCCTGATCAATATGTCCTCTTTTCTTGCATCCATAGATCACAAACATTCTTTGTGAAACTTATCCAAAGATGAGCAATCTGGAGGGGGCCTGGATGCTTCACAAAGCCATGGGTAAGACCCAAAAATAAAACTTGACTTTTATTCAAAGTGAAGAAAGTGTATTGATTTCATTCTGTTATGTAATTTAAAGATATATATGATTGTTTAAACAGAGCAGAACAGAAATATACTTGTTTGATATTTAAACCCAAACAGGAGGTTCGGGGCAACGAATACTTAACCTTGTGTCACCTGATGAAGGAGGATGCACAGGGGCCAGTCTCGTGAGGACCTGGGGAGGCAAGAGCTGTCTTTACATAATGCCCATCCAGCACACACTGGACATTACTCCCTTTCCCTCTACAGCTCCAGAGTTCCAGGCAATGCCAAAAGCCCGGTGTGTGTCATGCCAGGAGTATGTGCCCCTGCAGCTCCTAAGCCTCGACATTAAGACATGTGCCCAGACTAAAGGCAATGATATGGTATGGCTTACGCACAACAGACTAATATGTTGATGTTTTTTTCTCTGTTCGTTGTACAGGTTGGTGTTGTCAACATGTAATCCCTTGAATTACAAATAATTAGTGGATGGTGGGACCATATTACCACCACCCCTGTTAGCTTACCAAAAATTCTGTCAAAAAACACTTTGTAATTCCTCAATTTTATACTACTTTTATAGAACAAATCTGAAGATGATATCATCAACTTGCATCATATGTTCTCCGATGCTGAGAATGTGGTAAGCTTTAAAGACAAAGCCTTATTGAGGATAAAGGTCATATGTAGTATTTCACAGTGTCGAGACAGGGGGGCTATGATTTCATTATCAGACATTTATTATGACCATGCTCCAATGAATTCACATTCTACTGATGTGCAACCAGTATATTTGAGCAAGGTAAGCACACTGCAGTCAAAAGTCTTGTTTCATTTTAAATAACAGACAGTGTTTCATTTATGAGTGAATGTGCCAACCTTCTTTGATGGTACCTTCCTTGAACTTGTTACCATCTCATCTGCAAGCTAAAGTTATAATTAAAAGTTTGAACAGTTTTAAAAAATATATTTTTATAAAATCAGTGCCTCTGGTTGTACACAGCAAGTTAATTCATGTGCTAGTAAAACTTATTATTATGTTATCTATGAAAGAATTGAACAGTAGCATGTTACATAATACTCACCACAGACCACAATGTTCTATCAGCCCTCTGAAACAGCAGTTCTACTTTTCCTTTTTCCTTCTTCAAATGGACTTTAAGATACTTTAAGTCATTCCTTATTTTCATAGGTTGCTTGTCCATTGTGTTGTGAGCTGTTTACAGAGGATGAGGTGACACTTCTTTGAATATACTTATTACTGCTTTGCGGAAAGACATATTGCATCGCTTCCTGTTGCCTTGTGTGTGTGTGTACTGTGACATTTCTTGCTTCTCTTGGACTACTAATAATCACCTTATTTCTCCCTATAATTTACACATTTTGCATAGTTAACGCTATCGCAAACTTGTTATATTTTAACGCTCACTCTTACAGATCTTTAGTCTTTATTTTTCACTTTTTAGCAGTGTGTTGGGTTCTCTAGCTTAGCATGGCAACCAAAAGGTGACCACAGTTCTGAAATTAAAATCGGGCACATTAACGCATTATTTTTGCGTTAACTAATTAATTCATTATCGCCAACAATTATTTGTCTCCCATTAATGCAGTTTTTATCATTTATAATTTTTATTGTAAACGTCTGTTGCTCACTGACTTTAATTTTGGAAAAGTCCATCGTGAGCGAGCCTAGCATGTTGCTTACTGCTGCGGCTCACAGGAAACAGTCGGAAAAGAAAAGAATGGCAGATGAAGCGGGCTAAACAAACGTGGAGAAGGTTACGGAACTTTTACATGGCCATTTTCATTTCCATGTTCTTCCAGATGCGCAGTCGACAGAGCCAAAGATATTTGTTAGCACTGCAACGTTGAATTGTCTTATCATCGGAGTACTTCAATCATATGACTGTACAGTTTCAGCAAACATGCGTTATTTGCTTCTTTTGAATCCATTATTGGATTTTGCATATAACAATGTGATTAATCATGATTGATCACAGGAAATCATGCGATTAAAGAATTTAAAGGGGAACTCTGGTATTTTTAAACTTAGACCTTATTTCTGGCATGGAATACGTTCATCTACTCACCGAGAGCAGTTTGCTGAAAGTCGGCGTCCTTAGGAAGATATTTAGATTCCTCGAGATCCATATAACGGAGTGAACGGGGCCATAGACAGTTCAGTGAGGAAGGCACTACAAGAAGCATCGGGAGATGAAAATAATAAACTTCCTGCAGGTCTTCCTCCAAAAGCTGGAAGACAGAGGTAACAAGCTGGATAGAAACATTTTCTTTGATAGTATTTGTCTGTCAGTTTGTATTTTTATTGTTTTCCTACTAGTTCTAGGATTATACACTTGAATTCAGTCAGACGTCTTATGCAATTTGCATACTTGAGAATTTCTTTTGGTAAACCTTCCTTTGTTATGGTGAAGGGCACTATGCCAATGGCAATGTTTTAATTTATATCTTTATATTTATCATTATGAGAAGAGGAGCAGAGCAAAGAAAAATATAGGGGTCACTTGCCAGGAAGTCACCTGCCAGCTGTGCCTGGAACAACTGAGGAGTTTCTTACAGTGGGTGACGGGACAAGGACATGTGCCACTGACAGAAACCGAAAGAGAGGCTTTCAAAATTTCTATTACCTTTAACCATGACTGTCAAAACCCACTATGGGGAACACAGCCTTTGCTTCCCCACAATGAACGCTTGTGATACAGGGCTCACATTTCCCACACAGCACATTGAAACCTTTAAGGATTTTGAGGAAAACCTCACAACTGCCATCCATTTTGGATTTGACTTCAGCAAGCACTAAAATAGCTTATCAGTGTCTTTATTTGTCATCATTAGGGCCCAGGTGCCCCGTCTGAGATTTACAATAAATTTGAGTCTTTCATCAAACAAATATACTGTTATGTTCGTTTTTGCTGAAAATCGAGCAACATTCTGAGCAACTGTTAGATCCTAACTTTTTTATGAATTTTTCCAATTGAATTTACGCACTTTTCCTTGACCAATGTTTTTTGTACTTGAGATGTGTTTTATCTCAGAGGAGGACAAGAGTTGTTTTAAATCTGCCACTCAAGTTATTAAATTTACAACAAATTGCACAGTTTTCCATCTTGGCTCATTTTTTGGATATCTTCTTCATTGAATTTGTAGTCCAGAACTGCTTTCACAGTTTCAAGTTTTTTTGTGGTAGTAAATCACTATGTTTATGGACGCACATCTAACATAGGCTATACAATCTAACATCAAGTACAGGGTTGCCTTTTGAAATTATATCATGATGGTTTTCTAGTGTTTTTGTGACATTTTGCAAATTCAAAAGTTTGAAGATCTGCAATGAACCGTGATTCCATTAATGTTCATTCCAGTAGCCCTGACATTTGTCAACCAAACTAATCCTGTTTAAACTGACCAATTTTACAAGGACTAGCATCATCTTTGTTTTCCACCCCAAATGACCCTTACCTTTGGAGGACACATTGAGAAGATGATCCGTTTCGAGGTTATGGAGATGGGATTTCCATTTTTACAATTTTCTTGAGGGCACAAAATTCTCTGAAATTCTGCGCTGATCATAAACAAAAAGGCAACAGAAGAGACAATGGTATTACATCACATCTCAGACAACTCATACAAGAGCTTTGGGAGGCATATCCAATGCTCGTTTCTACTTTGACATCAAGAAGTTGATCAAGTAAATTAGACAAAATTGTTTACAACGCCCTTACTAAATCATTGTCACACTTTCATTTCTTATCTCTGAGAAGTGATTGCAAAATAATACTTAGCTGAGAACAATTAAACAGGGCAGGCCAGCGGTCCTTCAGGGTTTGAACACTTGGGCATTGATTGATGTCTTCATGTCATCTGAGGGCAAATATTTTGCTCATTTTATCACTGACCATAAAGAGTTTTAAAGGAGCATGGACAATCATGAACAAGACAAGGTACCGAATTTCTAGTTTCAAATGTCCTGTGCTGTAGCCTGTAATGGGTCAGAAGATCACCCCTTGTCGTTGCGCTGAATCCACAGGTTTTACACTGCCATGTCATCTGGGGGCACACGAGAAACAGATTAATAAAGTATCTATCTATCTATGCCTGATATGGTTACTATAATATATGTGATTGGATCAACTTTTACTAAGTTTTATGCAAAGATAGAATTTTTTTTATACATCTATATATATCATCCTGGTCCTCAGATAACAATCTGACCCTGAATATCCATAAAACAAAAGAACTCATGGATTTCAGGATGATCAGACAGGACCACACCCCCCTCCTTATAAACAGAGAACAGGTGGAGACTGTCACCACCTTCAGGTTTCTGGGCACCCACATCTCTGCAGACCACTCCTGGACTCACAACTATTACGGTCCTGGTAAAGAAGGCTCAGCAGTGGCTATACTTCCTGCATATCCTCAGGAAGAACAATCTGGACACGAAGCTGCTGCTGGCCTTCTATCATTCCTCGGTGGAGAGTACTGACGTACAGTCTGGGCGTCTGGTACGCAGGCTCCACAGCTAAGGACAGGAAGGCAGTGCAGAGGGTCATAAACGCTGCCCAAAAGATCATCGGCTGCCCTCTGCCCAGCCTGGAAAACATCTCCACATCCTGCTGTCTCATATTTTCACCTTACTTCCTTGTCCTCTTCACTCATTGGTTCTTCTCTCCCTGGACTTAAATCCATGTGTTTTTTCAAACTCTTTGCCCTGTAAATTTTCATTTTTAATACTTCTGCTGTGTTTGCATTCTGGCTGAAAGCACCATGATATTCATTTCAGATTGAATCTCCACAACAGCTAAAAACTTTTTGTTTGATAGAAACCTGCTCAGTTCCACTGTGTCCACCTCATTGTTTTCAGGACTGTTCCACCCCCTCAACAAGGTAATTAAGTTGTCCAGTTAATCATATTGATTCCAGTGGAGGACATCTGGATGTGTCCAGTGAATGTTGGGGCTCACTGGATTTTGGTGGTGTGTTGTACCTCTTTGCTTGTTACCGTATGCTGTGGAATATTTCACGGTTCATGTGTGCTGATAATTCAGTTGACCTCGGATGGAATCACAAGGCTCATTGTCAGTTTGGATAAAATTATTTGCTGAATAAATATACATAAATATTAATGTTGTGATGTGATGAAAAAATTACTTCAATGCACTAAACATTTTTAGATTGTCAAAATGTCGGAGACATTCTTTTTGCTCATTGATTCACTGGGAAAAAGGTTTCATATGAGAGGAATGTACTTCGAAGCTGGAGGTAATGTTGTTTAGGGTTTAGAGACACATTGATGATCTTTGTAAGCTAATCAATTTTACTGTCATGTCATGATAATGACAGTTTTCACACTACATCTTTGTGTGTGTATTTGTCTTTTTTCTACTGTTTTGACAATTAGAAACCACTTGAAGAAGGCAGGCTGTCAACAACACACCCAAGCTGTTGCACAAGCCCGGTTGAACGTAGCTTGTGCACTGCTTCAGTCAAAAGGTCAGTGGTATCGAACACTGATTTCAGTGGACTATACTTTATTGACTATATATTGCGCTTTGTACGTTTTGTTCTAAATCTTGAAAAATCCATGGTTTACAGGGAAAGCAGATGATTACTGCATGATGTGCTCCTATCTGGAAACAGATGGGGAAACCAGCATGATCGAAATGGTAAAGTATCACAAAATGTGTGCGTTGTAGAGCACAAAACCCACTTGATTATAGCTATGAAAAGATCATGGGTTGGGTTAAAATGATAAACTGGAGTTTTCAATTTCCTTAAAGATATGCAACCTTTACTGTCATGGCAACAGTGAAAACCACAATTAATTGACATGAGCAAGATTAAGTCAGTTGGAGTTTATAAATGTCAGTTTCGAATCTTTTTCTATTAATTGCTCAGCCATAGTGCTTTGTATTGTATTGGTTGTTCCCATTTACATATATCATGTCCTTTTTTTTGTAGGTGCAGTGCGATTTGTGCAGTTTTGAATTACATTTTGAATGTGCCCATTTTATCAAGGATAGTGGCACAGTACAAATGCCAAAAATGTGGTTGTGGGGCTCTCGGTAGCTCAGTGATCTGAGCAGGCAGTTGGAATCCTGCATCCACGGCCCCTCACAGTGTGTCACTCGACCTCTCTCTGCCCCCATCTCTTGTCTCTCCTTCATTCCTGTTCTATCAGGGGCAGATCTAGAAAAATATTTACGGGGTGGAAAGAGAGGGGCAGGAATTTTTGAGGGGTGGCAACATATGGCAGATGTATATACTGAATTTAATCACAGTTTGATGAGAAATAGTATGTACACACTACACAAGGGCACGGGTGCCATTTACAAACTCATATAGACAAACGTAGTTTGTTTCTGGACAGTTTTATAATGTATAAAGAGACATTAAAAAATAACAACAATACCACTTCATGTTCAGCAGGATTTACACCATTTACACCAGTGTTGCATTTTAAACTTTTTTTTTTTCTCACACATTAAGTTTTATTATAGGTGATAACAGATTTTCTCAGTTGCCATAACAAAGATACAAATACAGAAATGAGCAGATTCTGTTAAGGTCATCATTTTAACAGCTTTGTAAAGGCTCACCAGTGAGAATAACATGAAGTTGTCATGCCTATAACAGCTGAATGCGGCGATTTCCATGTTGCTCAGCAAAACGCTTCACAAACTTATCTAGATCTAATGCTTTTGTGCGTTTAGATTCAATGCTGAGTACAGCCAAACTCGATAGTCTCTTTTCTGTTATAATAGACCGCAGATAAGTCTTTATGAGCCTGAGAGATGAAAAACTTAATTCACAGGATGCACTCACAGGTAAAAAAAACCTGCTATTTTACATAATCTGAATAACTCATAAAAAACATCCTGCTATGTGT
The DNA here is from genome assembly GCF_036924035.1 of Leuresthes tenuis. Classification (NCBI taxonomy): domain Eukaryota; kingdom Metazoa; phylum Chordata; class Actinopteri; order Atheriniformes; family Atherinopsidae; genus Leuresthes; species Leuresthes tenuis. The sequence goes on along the minus strand of NW_027325360.1, from coordinate 27,079,071 downwards.
CCAAAAACTCCATTAGAGTGGTTGGACACTCCATTTCCTCCTTTTTTCTGTGTAGTACTCTCTTGATGTAACTCGTGTTTGAGATCCTCAAAATTTGTATCATAAGCTTCAGCCAATAACAGAACAGCCTCCTCTCTAAAAAAGTTGGACTTGACGGATTTAGTGCCTGGACACCCTGCATAATGTTACAATTTGTGTTAGAAAATCTTCTTCCTATTTCTCCAACCATGTTATCATGTATGGATAGTACACAGAGACACAAACCGTGTGTTTGCTATCTGGAACTACATGCTGTCCCAAGATGGAGTAGATGACAGTATCCTGAAGCACCTTTGTTGTCTCTCTTGGCCTCTTTGGTTTTCGCTAAGTTGTATCAATGTTACTTCTTTGACATAAATCAAGTGTTTCACTCCACATTTCCTCAAAAGAGGCTTGACTACGGTACTGGATCAGTTTCTCTTTAAGTGCTTCAATAAGTTCAACAGCCTTAGCATAGTCCACTGTTTTAGACTGAAGCATATCTGATAAAAAATTTTGAACAGAACAAGAGATCCAGCAAAATTCAGATCAATTTGAGCCAATATCCCTCTGGCTTCAACAGTTCTCTGTGGATGGTTCTCAGATGCGATCTCTTCAAGCACCTGTACTACTGCAGGCAACCTGTCCATAAAATTGCGACATGCTATGTGCCAACAGGCCCAACGTGTGTCACTTAGCTGTTGGAGTTCCCTTGGTGCACCATCTCCAGCTGCACTTCCAGCCATTTGCTATTCATAAGACCCAGACATGAATACATACAGTCGTTCCAATAATGAGAAGAAGTTTCCTGCATCTGCCACACTTTTTACAGCGACTACTATAACAAAGTTCAAGCTGTGTGTGCTACAGTGAACATAAAAGGCATGTTTGGCTACTTCTTTTATTTTTGCTTGAACACCTGCATGTGCCCCGCACTTCACAGCCACGCCATCGTAGCCCTGGCCTACAAGGTTTTTCTTGTACTCCAGCCCCTGCTTCTCATGGAAGCATATAATCTTGTCACTTAAAATAGTGACATCCAGGTGTTCTGCTACGTCAAAGTCCAGAAAGCTCTCATGAACCACACCATTGTAAAAATATCTGAGAACGAATGACATTTGCTTTTTTTTTCTGAACATCTTTAGTTTCAGAAAATAACTGAAAACTGCTTACTCGTTTTAATTTCCTGAATGATTTCCTCTTTGACCATTGCAGCCAAGCACTCAAGTATTTCATTCTGTATTGTTTTACTGGTGTATTTTGCATTTTTAGCTTGATGTTCAAGTCTTTTTTTAATGATTAAGTCTACCACAGACAGAAAAATACCCTTTTTTTTCTGAGTTGAGAGACTCCCTGTGACCCCGCTGTGCTATGTTTTCTGCGGCTGTTAGAACTAAAATTTCAGTTAATGTTTTAATGTAGTATCGATTTTTAGCCACCTGCTTCTTTTTTTTTTTTGCTCATCTATTAGATTGTCCAAACATTGAGGTATTTTTATCCATATTTTCTTGTTCTCTGCCCATGCAAACATTCCATTTACATGGCCTTCAGATCTGGCATGAGAACAGAATGCACTATCTTTCATTGTAGCCTTTTTCCAGTTACGATAAACCTTGAATGAGGTGAAAACAGTCCTTTGAGCGTCTGGAAGAGGAAAATGCCTACAAGCAAAACATTTTTAAAAAACGTAAGCGATTGTTTCTGATTTTTCTGTTCATGACAGCCACTCTGCTCGATGCTTGTGTGTGATTTCTACAGCAAAAAAATAAAAACATTTGTAGAAAAGATTGAAAATGGACCGAGGTGTGCTTGCAGTCGCTGTTTGAATGCTTTATTTTAAAGCTGAAGAGGAAGCGGTGAGGCTGAGGAGGGAGATACAGGAGTGACGAGCCAGGATGCGGAGGAGGAGCAGGCGGCTAATGGCATAACTGTTAACTTTGGTGCGTTTTTTTTCACCCTCAAGATATATTATATAGATATATATTTATACAAACAGTAGAAATACTTTAACATGAGTTGATATACAGAATAAAAGGTCAATTGTACAGTTATATTTAGTGTTTGTATACTTTGACATCTCAGGATAATCAGTCCAGCTTTAGATGGATTTAAACAGGAAATTACCTTCAATACAATTAGTTTGATGCAATAATGAACAAGCACAACATTTAAATGGAATTATTTAACACACAATAACATGAATACACATCTCACATCAGCTAGCAGAAAAAAAATTCATGTTTAGGTTACTGTACAAAATAATACAAAATATCTGTGTGGTAAGACAGAAATTAAATAAATTAATCTTTTAGTATTAAAATGAGTCTTATTCTGAGTCTCTCATTTTTTCCTTCCAAGAGGAGCAAGACCCTTCACAGAGGTACTGTGGTCTGAAAACCAATGTTCCAGTCCTGGACCTGTTTTTTTTTTTTTTTTTTTTTTTTTTCTGGAGCTGACCTAAAACCAGCTTTCAGACTATCTAAGACTAGCGTTACGACGTTGGTCCAAATGTTACCCCGGCTTTACCACCGGCCTCTACCCCTCTGCCTGTTGGTGGGTCCCTAAGGTCCTGAAAAATTATTTCAACATGAAAATGTCTGAGCCTGTGAAAACAGCTTTAATATACTGGCTGCAAAAAAAGAAGATGAAGATTCTGTAGACAGAATAAGATAATTTAATTAACCAGATTATCTTGTATTTATCCTTAAGATACTTAAGATTTTTTTTTTTCTTTTTTTGCAGGTGGCTACTATAACCACCTGCATGATGTCAGGAAATGCATGACGTGATGCATCACGTCATGCATTTCCTGACATGATGTTGATGGCAGAGGACACCCAGTAGCATGCTCCTTTTTGTGATAGACTCATTAACGCAATTCATTCCTTATTCTTACATGTCTACGTTGATCTATAAATCATTTTCCTTCAGAGGTTCAGTTTGAAAAGGCAGACAGGTGCTTCATGTTGGAGGTGATCCTTAAACTTCAACCTGTGGGCACAGCTTAATTACTGCACATTGACTAAGAGGAAAAGAGAGACAGAAAACATCAGGGGAATAAGCTTGATTTTTCCTGACCTATATTTTACAGTTGCCAACATCTGTGCTTCATGAAATCCTCAAAGAGGTGGTGCTCCAGGAAGGGGATACAGTGGACCTGACATTGGCTCTGGTGTGTACCACATTCAGAGACATTGTGTCCACCAATTATCTGAAAAGATGGGCACATTTTCAGTGGCTTGACAGTGAGTCCTTTAATATCAGTGGTGTACAATACCTGAGTTCTGTGGTGTTTTCATTATCTCTATGGAAGTGTGCTCTTTTGACTCATAACTTTTTTACACAGGTGTTTCTACATGGAGTGGGTTTTCAGAAATGTACAGAAAAGCTTTCTACACCATGTACACCTGCCTTGGATGTGGACGGCTATACAAAAACTGCACACCAGGTATAAATCTTATACTTGATAGTGTTTCTATCTGTGTGATTATACATAGCATTGATCTCATAACTATGCATTGACCACATCTGTAGAGGTCACGAGTTAGCATGTTTTTATTTCTTTCCTTTTTGTTTCACAGGATATGTTGGGGCAGGAAAAAGGGGAATACTGCAAGCAGTGTATTCTGAAGCCCTACACCCAGGATACTGTAATCACTCCTGCAGCCAATTGCAATAGGTGAACATAAGTTGGACAAAGACACAAATCCTACGACTAAATGATGTCACTGAAATGTATGAAGGGAAAGGTCTACCAAAAGACTCTTCAAAGTAATTGAGTAGACAGCAGGTAACTGACATGGACATATCAATTACAAACTTAACTTCTTGACAATATTGGAGGAGACGATATTATTGTTGTTGTGGATCTGAACACCATCAAGATCAACCTTTTTTTCAGATTCAAGTTCATCAAAGCAGACCAGACAACCTGAGAGAGATTCAGCAAACACTATATAACAGTAAACAGGGTTAAAAGAAATTAAATACCTGATAAGGCTGCAGGGGAGGTCACAAAGAGAAAATGGAGAGATGGCAATGGCAAGAGAAGAGTGGACGATGGTTTTATAAAGAAAATTCAAAGGAGAAAAGAGCAGCACAGACTCAGATTTGGACACATTGGTTTAAAGACACAGTCCATTCCAGCTGGTGTGAAAGTTGCTCTGTACCTCATCAGTTTCACAGTGAACATTCAGGGAGTGAAATTATTTCCCTTTCTGGGGTACAAATCCAACATCTGCCCTTCTGAACAGCAACACACCAACATTCAGCGTTACTGAGAACTGCCACACATGCTCGAAAATGGGAAAATAACCACCATTTCAAGGCCGAAACATGTTTTCCTTTTGCAGACTGTGACTCGTTTACATTATTCATTGAGTGTAAGTGTCACAAATGAGACTGTCAGGGAAGAGACCCAAGATCCGAGTCCAAGTAGTCCCGACAGCTGTGGGCTTCTTTTGATCGGTCTGTTTCTGTTTGGCATCAGTACAGATGTGGTTATGAGTTTGCATCATGAGCTCGAAAACATCACTGGGATTCATCGTGACACATGTATGACATATGGAAAAGTGTTTCATTATGAGACTGGATGGGAGAAACGCAACCATCCACATATATACAAACCACGGCATCATCTCTGAATGCAGCATACTGAAATACTGAAGAGTTGTTCACAGACTTGAATAAAACAAGTTTAAAGGTCGTCGTGCAAGAAGATGTAAAACAGCAGCGGTTATTTGCCAAGTTGTCCGTCATGAGTACCACACAACACTGGTTCATGAAAGTGAACTGAGAATGAATGTCCAAAGAAAAACTCGAGAAGACCTTCAGAAAGCCTGGAGAAGACTCGCAGAAAGTCTGGCTGCTTGGAAGGGAGTTAAAAAATAAATAGATAAAAGGAGGAAACAGCACATTTTTACACAGCACGTTTCACACTGCAACCACATTTTTCAAATGCATTTATTTATAATAAAACGTATCGCAACAATACAGAAGCACAGTCTCCTATCAGCACTGAGCTATTTACATCATGCATTTAGCTAGAAAAGAAGGTATATACACACTTTGAGCATCATACAAACAAGCCAGTTTTAATATGAAAAAGCACAATATCATTCACCAGTGTAAGAGTAAACCCCCTGAAGGACAAACTGATGATACTTTCAAGCGATGAAGTCCAGTGGCCTGTTGAATCCTCCTTTTCTGTTCATGTACTGTCTGAGGACATAAACATGAGAAAACATTACATCACTGTTTCCCTCGCAACACCTCCAGATTACATCATCACGCACCAATAGGAGAGCTGGGCTCTCTGCATGGAAACACCTGCAGAGGTGATTGGCTGCTGTGGCAGTGATTGGTGCCGTGAGGGGACTGAAAACATGACACTGCAACAACATTTATAAAAATAAAAAACTCTGAAAAGCCTCCAGCTGATCCATAATGAGAACTAACAGGAGAGAGTTTTGGCTGTTAAATTCAGAATAGAATTTAAGATTCTTCTCCTCATATAAAGCTCTTAATGACCGAGCTCCATCACATCTTAAAAGATCTCACAGTTGAATATCTTCCCAACAGAACACTTTGCTCTCAGGCTGCAGGTTTCCTTGTTGTTTCCAGAGTTTCTAAAAGTAGAATGGGAGGCAGAGCCTTCAGTTATCAGGCCCCTCTTTGTGGAACCAGTTTGGGTTCAGGAAGCAGACATCCTCACTACCTTTAAGACTAGATTTTAAACTTTCCTCCGATTTGATTATAATCATATTACAAAGAGCTGGAATGTAATCAGCTTCATTTCGACTGCATCTTTGTTGTGATGTGACGCTTTCTAAATAAAACAGATGAATCAACAGCTGGGGCTAGAACACTTTAAAGACTTTAAATTTCTATCAACCACCAATGGCACCGTAATGCATGAGCTGCCAAATGAAACCATTTAGAAACATTTTCTGTGTAAGCATACCTGTATTTCCTCTTCATGGAAACGTTGATTGCATATGCATTCACCGATCCATCAGTTTTCTTCCCCTGTACAAAATAATGTGGCAGCATCTTATAAACTACACTTCAGTCACATGCAGCATGTTTGATACCAAAACTGAGGCGTTTTTAATCAACTTTTCTGTCTGCAGAGGAGCAGCATCTCAGGGATAGATGCCATCTTACCCTTACTTATCATTAACACAACATGTAGTGAATACAACTACAGCTCAGCTGTGGAAACTGCGACATTGAGCTCTCACCTTGGTGGTATCAAACGAACCGAATCCCATCAGCTTCATCATTTCAATTTCCTCTTCTGTTTTGCCCTGCATGTCCTCCGCTATTTCAGTCAGAAGAGGAAGAAGTTAGGTTTTTTTTTTTTTTAAATGAAATCACTGCTGTTGCACACCAGCAGATGATGTCATCATAGTGTTCGCTGCCTAATACCTGAGATCTGAATGGGCTTCGCAGACTTATCTTTGTCTCTGCGCTCATCATCATGTCGGTCCTTCTGTCTCAGAGGAGAGAGGGAGGAGGAGCGATGACGCCGAGGAGACCTGCACAGGGATCATACAATAGCTGCAGGATGGGTTATCATTACAACAGAGGTGACACATCTGCTGATAAACTAATTCATGCTGCTTACGGTCTGCTTGATACGCAACAGAGTGCCATAAACATGTCAAACTTTAATATGACAGGTAACTAGACTTCATCTGATGTGGATCAGTTGCTACCCATCAATGATCCAGTTAACAGTTAATCGACTATCAGTTAGCTGTCAAAAAGAATTTAATCAATTAAATTAAAGGTAGATTAACTGAATCTACGGCAATTTTCCACAGGAGTTTTTCTCAGTGAAATGTCATGGTGTCACCAGTTGCCACTGCTTAATCTGGGCCACACCGAATGAGGGCTTCTCGCGGGCAGCGAGACACCCACCACACAAACATGAGGCGGTCAAAACGGAGTGGAGCATGGGAGCATTTCAAACTAATTAATGATGACAAAGACGCTCAGTGTAAACTCTGTGGTACTACGTTTAAGTTCAGCAGCTCTACGAGTTTGCTAAGATACCACCTTCAAAACCTGCATGCAGCCGTGTTGCAGGGAGGAAGTCCATCGGCTTCACAACCGACTATCGCCGCGGTGATGGGATTTCGGGAGTTAATACACTTCACAGAGCCAGGTTATAATATCCCTTCTCAAATGACCATAACTACCTGCCTGGAAGCGGGCTACAAAAACAAGAAGGCTGAGCTAAAAGCACAGCTAGCGGCTAATGTGGCTTTGACGACGGCTTGTTGGACGGCACCGACTACAGAAAGCTACATTACAGTGACCTGCCACTACATTGAAAATGACTGACAGGTCAGCAGTCCTTCTCACCGAGAGCTTCTCCGAGACATACAGCTGGTAATTTAGCTGAACTGAACCAGGCTGTGGAGTCATGGGGACTCACTGGGCGTGTCATAACCTGTGTTCACAACAACGCTCGGAACAAACAACCCCACACACGTCAGTTGGAAATCAGTTTCATGCTTTGCACATATTTTAAATCTGGCCGCCAACGGCGGATTCGCTGCTGGTGTCAACGGAGTAATTGCAGCTGCTGGCAGGTTGGTGAAACACTTCCACCACAGCACTCCAGCAACGAAAGCACTAGAAGCAAAACAAAAACAAATGCAGCTACCAGCTCATTCAGTCCTGCAAAACCAGGTGGAACTCTGCCTGTGAAATGTTCGGCAGACTCTAGAACAGCGATGGGCCGTGTGTGCTGTACTATCAGACCGCTCAGGGGCCAAGCTTACAGGTGCGAGGACGCTGGAGTTGAGAGACAACTTCTGGCAGCTGATGGAAGACATGGCGCCGACACAGGAGGCTCTCAAATGTGTAACTAGTGTCATTTCTATCCAACACGTACCCAATCACATTCAGCCTGATTAACATGCACCTCAACATCCCTCACCACTCCTTGATTCCAGTCTCACAGAACGGTGGAAAGTCAATGAAGGGCGATTCCCAAGGCTGGCAAATGTGGCACGACGATATCTGTGCATACCAGGCACATCTGTCTCATCTGAACGTGTATTCTCAGCAGCTGGCCTAACTGTAAACAGGCTGCGCACACGGCTAACTCCCGACCATGTTAATATGCTCATTTACCTGAACAAAAATACAGGGGTCTAGGTCAGGAGTCTATTGAAAACACATTGAGACAGGAACGTTTTTGTTTCAGGAGAGGTAGCCTATATCCTCATTTAATTGTTTAATAGAGGCCCTCTAATTTTACTGTCACCTTCCTCTGGGATGATTTAAGTTGTGTTCAGTACTACATGTTACTGTAAGTTTCCAGGGCTAGTAATCTTATGGTTACCTGTCTCAGAACAAGGGGGATTAAAAGTGCTGCTGCTAATGTTTCAAGTTTTTCATAGAAGTGCTTTACCAGATAATTATATGTAGGCTTAATATTGTGTAGGCTAAGCCCATTTTGTATAGATTTATGTTGCTTAATGTTTCACATGCAACAGGTGAGCCAGTGCACAATTATTTTTTATGCATTTCAATTTTCTCTGCAGAATTTATTTTGGTTAAATGCCATTATTTCTACTGTATCCCAACTGGTACAATAAAATTTTAATTGAGGAATATAACGTATTTTTTATTCAGTATATAAGCAATATTTTGCTTTACGTTAAAGACACCGTGAGAAATGTATGTTCTCAGGAAAAAAAGCCGTTTATCAGTTAAATCAATAAGGTCAATCAACTAACGATTAATGAATTAATCAATCATTTGCATCCCTAGTTTGGTATTCTCAATAATCGTCATCATGTCATAAAACAACCTTTTCTTTTTAACCTTACATTTCAGCAGGGGGTTCCCTAGAAAATAGCAATGAAAGTGCATTCATTTCAAATCAATCAGATAGAAAGAAACAATCTACAGGGCTCTGACAATCTGACCTCGAACGCCTCCTGTGAGGAGAGCGTGAGCGAGTCCTGCGGCGGTCTCGTTCCCGATCTCTGGAGCGAGAGCGGTCCCTCTCCCTTCGCCTGCGCTCACGCTCTCGTGAAGCTGATCGGGACCGTCTTCTCTCTGAAAGGAAGGAGGACATTACATCATGACAGTCTCTGGCACTTTTTTATGGCTAACTACATCCATGCCTTTCACACAGTACTTCTACACACTATCCTGCTGTGTTGGCTAATTTTATACTCGTGCAATATGTAGAACAGCCAAAAACTGCATGTGAGCATTTCTTTTAAGTACTGAATTTACAGTTTGGAGTTCACCATTGTTAAGATAACCGATTATGGACAAGAATTTTGTTTTTACTAGAATGTCTTTATGTATACAAAGTGATTTTATTCTTCTTTTCTATGGCAATTATGGCACACATCAGTGCACATCAACAACAGCGATGCTGAAAGAGTCAGTTGATCCCACAAACTAATCTTTAAAAGAGAAATTAAACAGGTAACATTTAACATTAACTGGAACAAAGGAGATTTGATCCCGAATATAAACGGTCTACATCAGTGTCAACCTAATGAATGGACAAATAAGTCAAGAAAATTCGCATTTTTATTTTGCTATTATATCAAAGTTAAAATTTGAGTTAGACAGCAACAGTTTTAATTTTCTTTACATTCTGCCGACAGAACGTGAACGCAGCGTCTGAAGAAACGTTGAGAGCCCAGTGAACGCGGCACACATCTCGAAGCTTCTATTAACCTTCAAATAAACAGCTTTCTAGAAACAATGTAAAATAAAATGTATAGTTAGAAAGCATTAACCTATATAGCACATTAACATTTCGTTTTCGTTGTATAAAAGAATAAACAACGTAACTACGACGTAACAGCGGCCCAAACGCAGCTAGCGCTACGTTAGCTAACTGCTTTGAGTTTCTTACCTCGTCTTGGAGGAGTTCGACTCCTGCTCCTTCCCATTGTCCTTAAAGGCCAAATGTAACCCTCGTAGATAAAGAAGTATTAAACAATGTCTGCAGAAAAAAAGTGCTATTTATATTTCGCTGATGACTGAGAGTCTACGCCAGACTCACCTTTCGTCGCTTTTGATTAGTCGGTTACTCTTTGTTTTTTGTAGACTTCCGTCAGGTTTCACTGGTCACAGAGCCCCCTATCGGGCTGGATGATCTAAAAATGTTGGTTATTTATAAAGCAACACTGGAGAGGTTCGTCAGCCTTGAACATGTACTTCTGACTCATTTTGAAGTCATTTTTAAAAATCAAATATTACATTCCCAGACCTACACTACCTGAGTATTCAGGGCCTCAGTTACAGCACTTCATGACCTTAAATACCACACCGCTTTGCTTTTCAGTCATTTGTCTGTGAGCGTTCTGACAGCATTTTTAGGGCTGTAAGTTTACAGGCCCCACACTGAGATTTGTTTTCACGACTGTGGTGATACATCCCACAACTGTACCTTCAGTAAACTCAGTTACTGGGTTTCAGACTGCACTGACGAACAACATATTCATTATGCTTTATTTTTTGGTTTTGATAACAGCGTTCACAGCGGCACGTTTTGTTGCTAGCCAGTAGGATCTCCCTGCTTTTCTGTTCCTCTTCAACAGGCTTATAGTTTAACACAAAACTAGCACTCAGCAGAGCACAATCAGAAGCTATCACTATATTTGTCTACATGTCCTGCACTTGTGCTTACATATTATACCTGCGACATCTGATAACTACAACCAAATGCTAACTAATAAATGCCTATAACGATAAACAAAAGTGACGTGCTGGAATGTTAATCTACATGTGTTAGGTGCCTATACATGGATAATAATGGAAGCTTTCCACCGTGTCTTGCAAAGTTGTGGATGAGAAAATGCATGAAACGAATGTGGCAGCTGCACAGGATCAGAGTCTGCTTTTAGAGAGAAACATGTTGGACTGCCTGTGCAGTGAAGTAACAGACTGATCACACAGCAGGAGGGAAAAAAAGACAGAAACTGTGAGTGATCAGAAATAGTGCGTCAGCTTCGGGAGTCGTGTCCCGCGTGGGTCAAATAGTATGTGAAAATGATAACCAGTGCTTCAGATTAATCACCACATACATCAAAATCAGTCAGTGCCGTTACATGCAGCAATCGGATTGGATTAATGGCTAAATTACAATAAGATTGAGTTATTCAGCTCATGTAACAAGCTTTATCCTACAAGAAATCGAATCGGATCGGTTACTTGCGATTGAATTAAGACCCCGAGATAACTCGATCTGATTGCACACTTGCCTGGAAACGACAGTGGATCGGATCGAGCATTCTGCGCATGCTCGAGATTTTTTCCCGCGATCGTCACCCGGAAGTTGAAGGAGACGATATTACTGTTCTTGTCGCCGCCATCTGAAAGAAACAAACAACTCGATGGAGAATGCGCCGTTGTGCATCGTCTGTGCCATAACCAGCTCATCACAAATGTAGAGGGACATAGCTTAATTTTGCTCTTCATTTGCCATCTTTCTCGAATGCCTTAGTTTTGTTGTTGTTGGTGGTGAAGACGTCAACCGGATGTGGCTCCATTAGTGATAGTTGAAATGGGTACAGCGCTACTTATCTACTGTGGTATTGCATGCTTTGTGCCAGTGATTCAATTCACTCACCGCCATGTATCAAAGAATAATTACCCTCAGATAAGGAGCATAACCCAACTATAGCTATAATCGAGTTCATCTCATCATGTAAACCCACTGAGTGAACTATTCCACCGAGGTCTGATGCATCTGCGTGACCGTCTCAGGTCTCTGCTTTCTCTTTCTGCTTTTTGCTCTTCTTCAGGAATGACGGTGGCTTGAACTTCTTTTTCTTCTTGGACGGGGAACCTTCGGGCGTGCCACCCTGCAGTTTGGTCAGCGGAGCAGCAGGAGAGCCTTCATGCCTTTCTCCAGCTCCTCCGTCGTCTGCTTCTCCTCCTCTCCTCCATTTTGAATGGTTGGAGAGTCGGCCTTTGCCTCCTCTTCTGCAAGAATCACCATAAAGAAGAAGAAAAAATTCAGTAAACGCACACAAAGAGTCTTAAGACGCTTGGAGCTGCAAAGCTACATGCTCGACACGTCACTGCAGATGAACATGCTTGCTTTATGAGAAGTGGGCTGCCACATTTTTTCCTTGTACTTACATCCTAGAGCGGCAAGAGCAGAACACCAGAAGTGTACCCTGTGAACCAGTGTGGAGTAACACAGAAAAGGACAGACACAGAAGAAGAGAGTACAACAGAGACAGTGGGTGCAGAGACAGATGGGCTGATATGTGTAACTCAAACAGTAACTTAGCCGACACACATTCACTGTACATTTTGACTTATTCATAAAAGTTGTATTCCATTTTAGCTGCATGCTATGGTGGTTCTGACTCATTGGCACAACTGAGCATGCCAGAGCTTTTACTTCTTCTTAGATGAAGTAGCAGAGATATGGTTTAACCAGTGTTTTCCTGCTATGTAAAGTCAAAATGTCTTCTCTGACAAAAACCACACACAACAACAAAAGCTGACAGTGGACATTACTCCTCCAGGTGTCTAACATCAAGGTGACTCTATCATTAGTAGTTCCAATTAAATAGTTCAGTCTATGTCAGGAACGGTGGAAGGTAGGACCCAGATGCAGTTCTTTAAAAAGGTTTATTTCCAAACACAAGACAAGGAAAAAAACATAAAGCGCGGCTGAACCGGATTATCAAAATATTTAACTTTGGAGAAACAAGACAAGACTATCTACAAATAACAAAAGAACTATGGTCAACAAGACTATGACATTTCTGTGGCAAAAACCTGGCTTGGCAATCATTGCTGTGGCATGAAAGGTTAGTGAGGATTCTGCAAAGAGTGAAAGGAAACCAGGAGACTAAATGCTGTGGAGGGAGTGATTAGTGAATGAGGTGCAGCTGTGAACAATGACACAGGTGACAATACTGAACCTAACGTGACAGGGGAGAAACATGATAAGAACATAACCTGAAAACATGAGAAACTGAAAACAAGACGATTAAAACCTAAACTGTGACCTGAAAAACATAAACTGTGACAGAAAAAACCTTAACTGTGACAGTCTAAACTTTTAACAGAGCGGTGAATTATGCAGAGGCGCTCAGTCTGTGGAGAGTTTGCGCTTTATTTTGACAAAGAATCTCAAGGGATCTTTTTTCAGGATTTTCAAAAACATGAATCAATAACTATGACAAAATTGTCACGTTTTGGAGACACAGACAAATCTGTTAAATCATACATGAGAAATTATTTATTTGGGATAATCAGAGGAGATTATTACGTTAAAGAATACTACTAAATATAATCTTGTTACAATTCAACACACAGGGACCTCTTCTGATTCCGAATGTGATGGGAATAGATACCCTTTATGTATATTTCTTCATAAATTGTTAATTTCATATTTAACAAAGCAAATAATCATACTCTTAGCCTTTTTTCTGGGGCTTTTAATCACCTCAATTTCATTGAAACACTTTGTGTTTCAATTAACAACTGCATGAGCGCCATCTGCTGTTGAAGCTCTGTAAAACATTAAAGAGCGCTTAAAGGGGAACTCCGGTATTTTTAAACCTAGACCTTATTTCTGGCATGAAATACGTTTATCTACACACCGAGAACAGTTTGGCAAAAGTCGGCGTCCATCAGAAGCTATTTAGATAACTTGATCGGCGTATATCCATATAACGGAGTGAACAGGGCAGGGACGATGCAGCCTCTAAATAAGGTATTATCTGTCTTTATTTCACCAATACTTTAAGAAGAATGAATGAACGAACATGTACTATAGCTCTGTTAGCTCATAGGTGTTGTTATGTGGCTACTTGCGGCTATAGGAGAGCTAACAGAAGGATTACTACACAGGCACTCTACTGGGACCACTTCATCCACACGCCCCCCTGCAGCACAGTTTATTTACTCCTTGCTCTGTGACAGTCTGCTAACTTCACACAGAGTTTGCTACTGCTAGTTTTGTGCAACATGGCAGGATATTTATCAAATTTTGACAACTTGAACAGCGACTTTGAGTAAGATGGACATTCTTACCGGAGTGAATGAGCTGTGCTGCAGCCGTGTGTGGATTAAGTGGTCCCAGTAGAGGTGTGTGTAGAATTCCTTCCGTGAGCTCTCCTATAGCCACAAGTAGCCACATAACAGGAGCTATGCGCTAACAGAGCTATAGTACATGTTCGTTCATTCATTCGTCTTAAAGTATTGGTGAAATAAAGACAGATAATGCCTTATTTAGAGGCTGCATTGTCCCTGCCCTGTTCACTCCATTATATGGATATACGCCTATTGCGAGTTATCTAAATATCTCCCGAAGGACGCCGACTTTTGCCAAACTGTTCTCGGTGAGTTGATAAACGTATTTCATGATGGAAACAAGGTCTTGGTTTAAAAATACTGGAGTCCCCCTTTAAAGAGCTTGTGTTTGGCCATTTTGAGAAACTATTATTCCCAAGGTAGAGAATGTGCTTTCGCTGTCAGTAAATATTAATAGACATCAGTATATTAAATAAGATCAAAACAAAACAAAACAATCCACAATCAATTCCATCAACAGTCTCTGAACTGCACCTATCTGCTGGGTATGAGGAGGAGTAACACGGCTGTCAGGGAGCATTTAAGGCATGAGGCAGAGGCAGAAAGAGCACTGAGTCCCAGGCTGTTGGTCAGATAAGCAGCATGGAGGGCAAGCCGGGCAGACAGTCAGCGCTCTGCCAAGCCTCACCTGAGAGAGGAGGGAGGCTGGCCTCGGGGACCTTTGTAGGGGAGGTAGCAGGGGTAGACTCCTTGTCATTTGCCACCTCCTCCCCTTTTTCCACGAAAATGCACACAGACACACAAAAAGTGAGGGACAGTGTGGGTTTAGCTGAGCAGGAGGTTAGATTTGTGCCATACAGAGAAGTTAACACCACAGTCACGAGTGAAACTGTGTTTGCTTAACCCATTCAGACCAGATGTGACATACGTGTGCTTGTACCTTTCAAACTTTTTTTTAAAATGATTTTTTATAAAATGTTGCTTAACACGAAGGCAAAATCAATAACATACAATAAACGCAGGTTTAACCCTTTAAGTTGTTTTAGTGGGCAGTTTAAGAGGACAGTCAGCTTTTAGAAGAACAGAACACACAGTCTTTGGTCTGAATTGATTAAGAAAGGTTAGAAGAAAGTGTGAAAAGCAGTCAAAGTGAGAGTGAGGTGTGGCACATTTGACAGACTTTACTCTGCAGTATTACAAAGAATATGCAGACATCTCTACGCATGATGATGAAAGATTATCAGATGAGTTTGGACACTAAAGCGACACATTGATAAATACTACGGTCGGTTAAATCATAATAATCAAATTACAGAATTTATTTGGATAGTTCTTACTCTACTGTTTCTCTTTTCTTTTTTTAGAACATCTTTAATCTTTTATCTATTCCCTATTTTGCCCAAGTATCATCTCCCAGTACTTATGTTAAATACTCCTAGTTTTACCAGCAAACATCTGATTGTGGGTTACAATCAAACAGCCTCTCAGGTCAATATGTTCATGAGCGTCTAACAATAATATACTGGTGTAATACTAATCCAAAGAGTTTAAAATAATTCTATTTGCTTTGTATTAAAGCTGCTGAAAAGAATCGCTGAGGTCATTTGAGCAGCTGTGAGTCAGGCTGAACAGAGCCTACCATTAGTCCCTCCATCCTGTTTCCTCTGCACCTCCTTCCGGTACTCCTCCAGCTCCTGGTCCGTCAGCTGGTTGAAGGGGTTGGGAGGTTCTGGCTCAGGTGGGACTTTGGGTGGGCTCACTGGGGTCTGATGGATAAGCAGAAACACAGAATACACACAAAGCAACTTTTGATATTTAAAGGAGGGAGAATAGATTAAATGTTCTGCCGGCAGGGAGAGAGGAGGTTACCGAAGGGCTTTCCTCTGTTATGACACTTGCGAGGACTTGAGACTGCGGTCCTGCTGTTTTCATATCCTGACGATTCTGCTGTCGGATCTGTGGACATGAAAACCTTTCTGTTAATATGTTGGATTCATGTGACTTCATGGAAAAAGCAAAGGAGGGAACTGCAGGGGACAGAACTACCTTGTTTCGTGTCTCAATCACCTCTTGCGGGTTGGTGAAAAGAGGCACAAACTGGTTTGGGTTCTCTATCTTGATGGCTGTGCTGCCAGCTTGTGTCACCTCTTCTGCCTTCAGCCACTGCAGGATGAAACACCAACATCAAAACTGTATTTCTTCCACTACTTTTGAAGAAAAACAAGCAGAGTTGATGGGAGTGAACCCTGTCTGCTTGATTTAATCAGACACAGTCGAATCATAGCAACTTGATTCTTGTTTTTTTCCTAATAAAGTATGTTTTCTTGTGAGTTAATCCTCGATGTGCTGCATGTTTGGCCACCAGAGGGCAGAGTCTGCTCTGTATTAGTCATCACAGACCTGGTGGGCATTCCCCTGCAATGCAGAAAAGAGGAGGAAAAGGACGTGGGAGGGACTGATCTCTTCTATAAGCTTTCAAGAGAAATATAAATGGATCAGCCTGCATATGAATCTGCAGGAAATCAGTTGATTTTAGATGTAGAAACAGTTCTGGTTATAGCACACCAAATACACTGGATTTCTCCTCTGACCGTCATCCTAAAGTCAGTCACAGAGGAAAACACTTTAATCTCACTCCATGTTCTGATCCTTCACCTCTGCAGCGCTCCATCATTTTCTTTTATGCCTCAACATTCAAACGGACACAGTGGCCACATTTGATTATAGAACAGTGACTGTGCTGATGTAGCACTGCACAGTTAGTAGAGAAGATGCATGTTGGTCAGTGTGTTTAGGACTGATTGTTCAGACTCATCCGCAGATTCTCACAGTGGTGCGCTGGTGTCCCGGGCTCGCTTGCTCCTGACTGACTTTCTGGTAGGTGTTGGGGGTGTTGAGCCATCGGGTCCTTTCCTGCTGCTGGCGCTGAGCAAACGGGTGCTGCCTCAGAGACGGGTGGAGGCCGTCGTCATCAAACAGATGGAAGGCTGTCACAGTTGCCGGCACCTCCACCTCCCTCCGCGTCCGCGACCGCTCCAGCAGCACAGGGAAACGGTAGGCGTAGCCGGAACGGTAGCCCTAAACAAAACACCAGAGGGAGATGTTTGAAAGGTGTAGACATGCAGTAGGAAGATCCGTTTCACAACTTCAGCTGCACAGTGTCACATGAAGCTGAATCATGACAATGCAGTACTGAAATAAAACAATAATATCACCTCAGTGCTGGGTAAGTGACATTCTGAGGAACTAGCACCGTTTCCAAAAGTGTCTGTATTCACCCTGCAGCACTGTTGTTTCTGTTTTGAACCTTTAGAGCACAGAACAGCTGTATGAGAGCTGTATGTGTCGTGTTAAGCTCCCGATTCTGCACACTCAGCATGTGTATTAAAAGCTTTCTATTTGTAAACCACAGAAAATCTTTAGTGCTTATTTTATGAAGCAACAACAAGAAATATAGCAGAATTTTTCTAAAGTGCTTCTGCTGTGCTCAAGTGATGAGGAATGGATGACGGAGGTGGTTTTAACAAGCAAATGTTCACATGCATCAGACAAATGAAGACCGGAACTTGATCAGTACCATTAAAACTGTACTGCATCCTAACGAAAACATCCACACAAAGCTTTAATTCAGCTAAAAACAGTCTGTTCAGCTCTTTTTTTCCAGCCTGCTTCACACACACACACACTCAGAGGCATCATTCTGTCTCTGGCCTGGCAGCTGCTTTTCAGTATAGCAGTGATTGATTGTGCTTGTGTGCTACCTGGATCTGGCAGGCTGTCTGGATGTGGTAGATGGTGTAGAAGGCCTCCTCCACGGATTCCCCAAGAGCCACAATGCCGTGATTCCTCAGCACCAGAACCTGGGAGGTAAAAAAGTCAACATTACCTACTCAGCTGTGAGGAGCAGCACCAGCTTGAATATCTAATCCAGTGTAAAGTCACTTCACCTTGTGTCTTCTCTCTATTCATTCTATTAATTCTTAACCCATTTAGTCTTTAAAAAAAAATAAAAAATTCTGGAAGCTCTAAAATTGCTGTTTTGGCTTTGGGCAGCTAATGCAATTCTTTAAATAAAAGAATATGTTGTCTCCTCTAAACTGTATCAATGTCATGTAACTAGTGTGAATGTTCACATGGCCAGGCCTCTTACTTCATGTTTGCACCGCTCGCGGGAAATGTCTGCCGCAAACTTATATAAGAGGAAGTAAGTAAAATTAACAGATATAACTGAAATATTTTGTACATATATTATTTAAAGGGTCTACTTCTGATATACAATGAGAATTATAAGCCAACATAAATCTTTTGATCATAAAAAGAGTAAATGTAAGCACGGCAACATTTGTTGCTGCTGGCATACCGCATAGTCATAGCGATATGCTAGGTGTCAAACGTTTTATCTATTTATTCAATTTTTCTTGTGTTTTTTTTCTACACAGCTTAAAATTATCAGAGGTTTTGGATCTTCTAGACCTAAAATAACCCCAAAGTGATGTGTTATACATAACAGTTATTCCTACAGTTGAGAAAGATGCAATTGAAAGTGACTGTGATAGTGACTGGTCAGATAGAGAGTACCAAGGCGAAACAGGCCATTTGCCTGCTAGACTGCAAAAAGGTGAAGCAGAGGTGACCCAGCAGGAGGATGAGAATGATTTTAACCTGTGAAGCCCAGGCCTACCCCAGACAATGAGACCCCACAATAAAAAAAAGAAGATGACCTGAGGAAAATGAGACCCCACAACCAAAAAATAGAAGATGCCCTGAAGAAAACAAACCCCCCCCCAAAAAATAAGCAAAATAGGGACAGGATTTTTAAAAGATCACGCCGTCCCAGCCACATCTAGCATACCAGATTTTGTGACCTATGGTCCAACTACAGCAGACTGCATAAAACAAAGTAAACCTGACCCTGTTGATTTGTTCCTTTTGATGTATCCTCCTACTCTGAGGGAGCTCACTGTTGAGATGTCAAATCTCTACTCAATGCAAACCAAAGGGAAGGCACTTGATCTGAGCATGGATGAGTTGCTGACTTTTTATGGGATTCTGCTCACATCTGGCTACAGTTCTGTACCACGGAGGCACATGTATTGATCATATGACCCTGATGTCTACAATGAAGCCATCTCAGATGCAATAAGAAGGAACCGCTATGACGAGATAATGGTCTCAATTCACCTGGTGGATAACTCAAAGGCTACAGACGACCCTTTCTACAAAGTGCGGCCCATCTTCAGTGCACTGAATGACACCTACAAAATGATGCCATACACAAAACAGCTGTCAATTGATGAAAGCATGATACCCTATTATGGCAGTCATGGCTGCAAGCAGTTCATCAGGGGCAAACCAATTCGGTTGGGGTACAAGTTGTGGAGCCTTGCTTCACCCACAGGGTACATTTTTCACATGAAGCCCTATTGTGGAGTCCACACACATTTGCCGGAACCTGGCTTAGGACAGGGCCCAAGTGTAGTCCTTGGTCTGGCTGAACAAGCAGAAGTTCCTCCAGGATGCACATTTGTGCATGATAACCTTTTCACCTCACTTAGCCTCATTGATGAAATGACCAAACGAGGTTATGGTTCCCTTGGCACACTGAGACAGTGCCGTCTGCATGACATCCCTTTCACAGGTGTGAAGGCTTTCGATAGAATGCCTCGTGGAAGCACAGAGGTTTTTACAGAGGGAGAGACGTTACCGGTGCGATGGAAGGATAACAATGTTGTAACCATGGCAACCAATGTCGTAGAAAGTTATTCAGAGGGTCAAGCATCCAGGTGGAGCAAAGAGATCTTTGACAGACGAGTCTTACAGAAGGGTCGGTCCATCCTGTCTAGCCTTGATCATCCATTGTTGGAGGAATTCATTTCTCTGCCGTCTGAACGGAGATATAAGCTACCTAACAAATAGGTATAAATTTTCCTTTGTTCCACGTGCAACCAATGCAATCAATTTTGCATCTTTAAATGCACTGTTCTTGTGGCAACTTTGATATCTTTTATACATTTTATACTCTCTGATACTTATTCTCTTACTTCATGTAGGATTAGTCAAATCAAGTTTGGTTGTGCCGTACTCTGCAACATTGTTCAATGTCACTGTTTGTCCATTTATTGTTGTTGTGTTAGTTGCACTGTCACTGCAAATCAAATTTCCCCTGGAGGGATAGTAAAGTTCTGAACTGAACTGAAATTAACTGAACATTTGTGGCTAACTTATGTGATTTGCATATTCACCTACGTAACAAATGAGCAGTTATGGAAGAAGTGAGTATGATGTTGTGTAATAATGTCGTCAATCTCTGATAAGATACTCTGTCACCATTGAGGAGCTGAGAAGGAGAGTGGGGCCACCAGAGAGAATGTCGGGGGCCTCATGTGTGGCCCTCCTAAGATCTGAAAAAAAAAGAAGAAAAAAGAGCGAGAGCGTGTAGGAGTGAAGTTAAGGCCACGCTCACGTCAACGTGCAGCAGACTTTCAGAAGGCACAGTACATTGAGGCAATCGACATGAGTTCAAGTTCATCTTTGTCATTATGGACAATACAGAGAAAATGTTATTCTTCTAAATTTCTACATTTGCTTTACTTTAGTACATAAAAGTAGAGCTGGGATACATCTCATGCGTAGTGGCACAACATCCTTCTTCAGGGTGTAACCCACAGCACACAGATTCCCCTTAAGTAGACAGGTTAATTACACACACCTGAGCAGGTAGATGATGAACTCACAGGTAAAAGTGCAAGGTCTCACCAGTAGATGACTCTTCAAAATGTAAGAAAAGACATACATAAGTGAAAAATGTGGAAAAAATAAATAAAGAGATAGAGAAAACAAGAATGATAAATCAATGTACAAGCAACAAAATCTCTAGAGCAACACAGGCACCACAAATATAAGGACAACTACTAAAAAGGGCTGAAATCAGTTTCCTCATTGGGTCCTGGATATACTGTAGCCTGCAATAATAATTTGATTTGATCCCCATGAATATTCTCTTGGATTGTTTCTATGTCTTGGTTTCCACTTCTTTTATGAATTTTTGTGTCCCCCACCAAAGAGCATCCTCACCACGTGTCTAAACTGCTGAGCTCTCTGGACTTTTTATCTCTCTGTAGCCACATATTTCTTCACTCCAAGCTTATTTTGCATCAATATGTAGGCTTTTTTATCCTGGGGTCAATACTCTTAGCTTCATTATGTAGGCTGCTATGGCTGAGTGCAGGAAGCTGGAGCACAGTATTACTCTGCTGATAACCCTGCCATAGAATAAAACAATACTGCATTTCCCTATTATGGTGCTATAATGCATACAACGTTTCCAAGAATACAGTGTCACATTTCTGTTTTTTTTTATTGAAATATTAACTCCAGTGTGACTTTTGTTTCCACAGTGCCTTCAGCTGTCATATTTGAATTTTAAAGAGATCATAAATTGAAAAGAAAAATCTACCTCCTACTGAAACAATGCAATGCATATAATCTACTAGTTCTACATCATGTAAAACTAGTGGATTATATAAAAGATGACACTGCTAAACTTCTGAGTGTGAGCATGTGTGTGTGTGTGTGTGTGTGTGTGTGTGTGTAGTTTTCAATTGACGTCTAAGCAAACAAAGCCTTTTAGGCCAAATCCATTAGAGATGAATTCTGTTCTAAACTCTGCATAGTCTTTGTGGTTAGATGCCAGTTCCAAAGAACAACCACAGGTGTGAGCCAAGGGCGCACTTGCAAACTGTGGCTGTTCTGCTGTGAATGTGACCTTAATGGTCTTAGATAGGAACAAGTCAGACCCAGTGCAGCACCTGAGGAATAGGCCAAGCTCCTTCTCCTCTCTTTCTCTTACAAATCTCAAGAGATGATTTGAGGTAGTTTGCTCTTCCAGTGACAGATCCTGGGAACTTGTTTCTTGCCTTGGATTTGAGATCATCCAGAATCTTCTTCAGTCCTTCCCGACTCATGGATTGTCCAATAGACTGAGAATTGGCTTCCAACACTTTATGATAAATGTTGGCTGTTTCTTTGTTTCTTTCATCTCTTTTTGGGCTATTTCCTCCACCAGACTTGGCAGATTTTCTTCAGTTGGGAGTACACAACAGATGTGACTGCTGAGTATGCTGAGGAGTTCATCCATATCTGCCCCTTTGAAGTTGCTAAGTGCCTCAGTTAGCACATCCTTCACAGTTCCGCTGATATAGTTGAAGAAAGCCTCCAGTAGATTGTCTGAACAAGAGAGAGATAGAGCCTCGGTAAGAAATGGAGGGGCAAGTTGGACTGGAAAGAACTGAAATGTCTGCCATCCAAAGGCCAAGGTGCGAGTCCACTCTTTCTCTTGGAATTGGGATCTTGTATTTGGTTCCACAGGTCTTTGTTGCATAAAACACATCCCAGAAATCAGTGAGGCAGTCTTTGACCCCACTCCCAACTCCAGCCTCAACCTCGCCATGTTCAAGCACACGCCTGATTGAAATATTAGCATCCAGTATGCAGTTGTCTATAAATGCTTCAATCATGTCCACAAGACAGTGTGCTTTGCGGATGACAATGACTTGCTGCTTTCTTGTTGGCTGTTAACTGGACAGAAGATAGTCCAAGAGGCCTACTGCTTTACCGAGGTCTTTTGACAGGAGTGGGACAGAGCAGTGATGGGCTGGATGAGGATGGAGATGCATGTGTAACTGGCCCAAGTGTGGTAGATGTGTCAGGTGAAAAAGGCATGTCTGTTGTTGCATCACTAAGCTCAGAATCACTACAATCTTTTGGCTTTGTACAGAGATATAGTCTGAGGGTCGTGTAATTAGCTTTCTCTGACAAACTTCCAACGGTGACACTACCCTCAAGGGACTCCTCAGAACGCATGAAAACATGAACTCAAATTCCTCTAATTAGGCTTGTTTGTACATAGAATCTTGGTAGTTCAACCATTCAAGTTCTATTTTCCTTGTCTTCTGTTCAGCATTCTTATTTCCACGAAGTGTAGGCTTAGAGTTAAAGTGGCTGGTTGCTGTGGCTGAGGCGGTGGATGGAAGTCTCATCTTCTCTCTTTGTGTATTTAGTAAAGTTTGTTTCCTTTGCACTTTATCCTCTATCTTTTCACTTTAAGATAACTCCTTCCAGTTTCTGGCAAAGATAAAGTCTCCATATCGAGGAATAAAGGTAGAGAGTTTGTCTTCTCCAAGGAACTTAAACACAAAAGCAGATATATATTCACCTACTGGTAACCATCACACTCACACAGAAAAAGAAGGCTCTAAAAGGGCTCTTCACAGAGAGATTGAGTTCTACGTGTGAACATTTGACTCTGGAGAACACTCTTCTCCCCTATAGCCAGAGGTGGCACACTGTAAAAAAGGATTTGAGGTTTTTGCTATCTCAACTCAATTTCCTCAGTCAGTTCAACTAAAATGTGTTGTGTATTTGAAATATCAAGTTTTTCTGCGCCCAACTAATCGGTTCAATCAGAATCATTCAGACAACATTTCTTAGTTGACTCAACTTATGTACATGTGGCTCCTGCAAAAGTGCATAAGCAACCCCACACAGCCAATAAGGGCGAGCTACCTCCTGCAGCACCATGTGCCACACAAAACTTCCTTTTCGGAGTTTCGGAGTTTTCGGAGGTCAACTAGAAAGATGATGTCTCACTCTTTTGGATTTGATGGAATTGAACAAACATATTGCATTGGTGTTACAGAGCAGAAGTTCTTCTCATTAAACATCTTTGACAAGTAGCCTACTCTGCTCCGTTTTGCTCTCAGGTTGATCATGTGGCAGCTCTTCTTCTAAGACAGCAGTTTCTACAACACAGCTTCCTTCTACATGACCAACTGAAAAGTGCTGAAAATTAAATATTAATTAGTGATGAGTGAAACAATGAGGCTGGGAAAATAATCAAATTAAATGAATGAAATTGAATATTACTAGTTAAAAATGAAAATATGACATTTTTGTATGGCATGTTAATTGTGGGCTGATTTTATTTTGCATTTATTTTTAGTAATTATTACTATTTTTAGGTGGATCAAAACACAGCTTTATAGGAACATTTATTGCAGTTTCTTCATAGTTTTGGTATGAGAATGAAACAATAGGGAAACACAGAAAGTACTTATAGGCAGTGATGTATGGAGATGGCAATCTCACTTTGACTTTCTTTTTCTTCAGAGCTGGAGACTACAACAGAGCAACCAGCCCTGTTATATGAATTGGATCTGCAAGTTCTGTACATTTTCTTCAGCCAACCAACAAAGCATTCTAAGGCATTACAAGCTAAGAGACGAACACTATAATAGGTCTTGCCCTTAGTCTCCAGATGGCCTTGAAACTGAGATAATAGCTCTGATAGAAGAGATGAAGAAAAAGAAGAGAGACGGGAAAATGATGGATGCCCTAATGGACAGCACCTTTGCATTGTGAAGGAAGGAGATTGTTGAGGGTGAGCCTCCTTTAATGGATTGGACAAATAGGTCCCGAGACTACTGGTAATGTGCAAAATGCGAAGTAGCAGCAGTGCAGACCTGTGTGCTCTGCTTCAGCCCCTTGACATAGAAGTAAGGACAATAAAGACTTTTGCTATTTTGTGTTATGACACTGTTTCTCAATTCCGGTCCTCCGGACCCACCGCCCTGCATGTTTTCATGTTTGCCTCCTCCACCACACCTGATTCAAACGATCCGCTCGTCATGAAGCTCTGCAGTGGCCTGATAAGGAGCCAATCATTTGAGACTCCATGTTTTTTATAACTTAAAATCTAAAGTTAATGGGACTAATTTGTCACCTTCGCCTTTGTCAACCCAACTAATTACTCAATGTTTAAGAAACTCATATGTTTAAACAACTTAAGCTTCTTAGAATTTCAAACTCAACAACTTAAGCCTTAAACTGTTGTCCAACTTAAAATTTTAAGCCAGATCGCAAGTTATTTTATTCTTTTTTACAGTGTAGTAACAAGTTACATTTACTCCGTTACCATTTACTTGAGTAACTTTTTGGATAAATTGTACTTTTAATGCAAATACTCTTTGCTTTTACTGGTGTAGTATTTTTGGCTACTCTACCCTCCTCTGCATATATCAAGAGCCTTTCTTTTTTTAAAAAAACACTGAAGAAACCTTTTGGAAGGAAAAATACTCATTTTATACTTGTGACATGAGTCAGTATTGCCACCTTGTGACTAAAATCTGCAACAACATGTTACTGCGCAGCTCGCTTAAAATCTGCTTCACATTTGACTTATTTCACAACGTAACACTCAAAAGAAAACAAAGAACACATTAGACAACTTTGAGAACTGTCTTGCACCAGTGGAAAATTTTAAATTTAAATGTATGAACAACACGGCTAAATATATTTGAGTAATGATTGTTTTGGGTTTCTGTTTATTTATGTGAGTGTATGTAATGTATGTATGTATATTACTATTATGTAATTATAAGTCTTTATGTAACACCTGGTTAAATGATAGAACCAGTTTTTATCAGGCACACACACAAGCTCATGGCCTTGAAAGCACAAGCCAGCAAAATAATCAATATAAATCTAAAACACACCTTGTAAATTTTGCTGTTATCATTAGAAGATAATATTATTTATATTATTAATATTTCAAACAAAAAACACACATATCTATATTTACTTGGACAAACTAATAGATAGATAGATAGATAGATAGATAGATAGATAGATAGATAGATAGATAGATAGATTACTTAGATTGTGTATACTTTTAAGATAATTTTCAACAAAACAAACTAGATTTTAAAGGGAAGCTACTTAAACCCTATGTCAAAGTAAATAACAAAAAGACAATTAATTCAATTCCATTCAATTCAGTTTTATTTATATAACGCTAAATTACAACAAATCTCAAGGCACTTAAATAATATAGCCCAATTCAAGCCAATTGGAATTCCATTCATTGTAATCATAATCCAATCAAATCCAATTAATTAATTTCAAAATAATCCAATTCATTCATATAGAGCCAATTCAAAAACAATATCCTAGCTAAGGAAACCAACAGATTGCACCGAAACTTGTCTTCAGTCCAATCTCCCATCCTGAGCGTGTGGCGACTGTGGAAAGGAACGACTCCCTTTTAACAGGAAGAAACCTCTGGAGCATCAGTTAGTAGTCTTTTGGTAGACCTTTCCCTTCATACATTTCAGTGACATCATTTAGTCGTAGGATTTGTGTCTTTGTCCAACTTATGTTCACCTATTGCAATTGGCTGCAGGAGTGATTACAGTATCCTGGGTGTAGGGCTTCAGAATACACTGCTTGCAGTATTCCCCTTTTTCCTGCCCCAACATATCCTGTGAAACAAAAAGGAAAGAAATAAAAATAAAAACATGCTAACTCGTGACCTCTACAGATGTGGTCAATGCATAGTTATGAGATCAATGCTATGTATAATCACACAGATAGAAACACTATCAAGTATAAGATTTATACCTGGTGTGCAGTTTTTGTATAGCCGTCCACATCCAAGGCAGGTGTACATGGTGTAGAAAGCTTTTCTGTACATTTCTGAAAACCCACTCCATGTAGAAACACCTGTGTAAAAAAGTTATGAGTCAAAAGAGCTCACTTCCATAGAGATAATGAAAACACCACAGAACTCAGGTATTGTACACCACTGATATTAAAGGACTCACTGTCAAGCCACTGAAAATGTGCCCATCTTTTCAGATAATTGGTGGACACAATGTCTCTGAATGTGGTACACACCAGAGCCAATGTCAGGTCCACTGTATCCCCTTCCTGGAGCACCACCTCTTTGAGGATTTCATGAAGCACAGATGTTGGCAACTGTAAAATATAGGTCAGGAAAAATCAAGCTTATTCCCCTGATGTTTTCTGTCTCTCTTTTCCTCTTAGTCAATGTGCAGTAATTAAGCTGTGCCCACAGGTTGAAGTTTAAGGATCACCTCCAAAAAGTGCACAATATGGCGTATACTTTGCTGACCTCTGGAAAAATGACATTAATAGCATTTTACCCTTTTTTGTGTCTCAGCTGAATGCTGAATGAATACATCTGCAGCTGTTACAAAATATTATCTGTTTGGATGTGTTGACACTTGCCCTTTAAATGGGCATCCCAGTCATTTTGTCCCTCTCCACAGTACTTTGCAAGTGCCTCCTTAATATTGCGGTTTGTCTGTTGGCCTGGGGATGGTATGCTGATGGGATGCAGTGTTTCACACCCAGAGCCTCATAAACACCACGGCTGACCTGCAGAAATATCAGTGTATGCAAATTACCTTGAAAGATACTGTACGATTCAATTACAAATATTATATATCCCATGTTTTAAATACATACTGTAACTGTACCTCATTCACAAATTCTCATCCTTGGTCTGTTATTACCTTCTCCACCAGTCCAAAGTCAAGTAGAATATTAACAATTTTTTTTGCAAACCTCTGCGGCTGTCTTCATATGAAAGGGTTTTGCCACAACCCACTTTGTAAATAAGTCATTAGCTGTCAGAATGAATCTGCAACATATAATGCAGATTGTTATAAATACAGTATATGTTGCATCCCTGACTGTCAAAAACCTTGTTACACATACATAGAATAGAATAGAACAATGCTTTTTTTTCCCGTATATATATATACATAACACACAATATAATGCTACCTTTTGCCCTTTGCGGTGGTAGGAAGTGGACCTATTAAGTCTACCCCGAGGACACTCCATGCTTCCTTGACATGGATGGGATGGAGGACAGGTGCCACTGTTTTAATCTTTTCATGGCGCTGACAGCGAGGACACTCATCAACCTGTAAAACAGGGTATTAAAGTAATTTCTTCCAAGTATGCTGTATATTTGGAACAGTGTAAGTACTCTCCATAAACCAACTAAGTGAAATGCATCACAGTTCATGTGGAACTTAAAGGCATCAGATTTAATGGGCAGTATATAAATTAGAATGAACGCAGCCAATACATTTCCTTAAGAAGTTTTAATAACACTCACCCATTTTTTTACATCCTCCCTCAGTGTTTTCCAATGGCAGGGCGCCAATACTTTTTCTGTAGTTCGGCGTCTCCCTGGATGACCCCCACAGCCAAGATTGTCATGGCCCTCCTTTAAAACGTTCCAGACTTGTTCCTGGTTACACACCACCAACCGAAGCTTGCCCTGGAAGCTGTAATACAAGTGCTCGTCTGATGCAGCAGGAAAATACAAAATTTATTTAGTGTGTATGTATAATAACTGGGTAGGTTATATTATAACTAAAAGCAGCACCAAGAAGTCCAAAGGCCTTGAAATGTTTCAAATATGGATTGAATATAACAGCTAATATTACTTGGAAGGAAAAAGTAAAGGAAGAGGGGTAAGATGAGACACCTCATAATAAACAGACAACTTAATATTGTCTATGACGTTAGCGTCCAATTCTGCAGTAGTGGGCAGGGAAACAAAGTTCAATATTTTAAATTCACATCAAGTACAGTTAAAAAATAATAACTGGAAATAATAACTGAAATAAAAAATAGACTTTACCAAAAAGATAATTAACTGAAACTGTATTGTGCGTTTACAAAACTAACTAACAAACTATTATTATACTTTTGTAATGTTTAATGCCACAGCCAGGACTTCTATTTTTAAGTACTGTTGAAAGTTAAAGTTAAGTAAAGTTAATTCACACTGTGTGACTTACCTTTTATTGTGTATTTTGATGATGCCTTCCTAATCACTGCCTTTCTGCTCTTTGGTTTGGGGCTAGTGATGGTCAAGGTGTGGTAAACACTATTTTGTAGAAAATATTTGATTTCTTCATAAAAGCTCTCCATAGCTGCTGCTGATCATCAAACACAGCAGAAAAACTCTCCGACGTACAGCGTCTGGACTGACAACAAGTTGTACTCCAAATCAAGCTTACAGTGACTCATAACAAGTTGCTATGTATTTCCATTAATGCTTACAGCCAATCATATTGTGTGACGTACAGCCAATCACAATGTACTCTCAATCAAGAGTACAGCCAACCATAACAAGTTAAACGTGTCACATTTTAAACACATGTGCTTATGATTGACAAAACAAAGTTCATCCATAATTATTATTGGTTATAATCATTATTGTTGACAAGGCTTATATTTTCTTTCTTATATTTCTTATATTCTTTCTTATATTTTCTATTATCATTTTTCAACAATGAAACATTTGGCTTCATGATGTCAGGTATGCCTACCTCAGTGAGATGACTGGCCCTGGTGGGTAGTACACAGCTTGTCTATTCTGGGGCAGATGGAGGTTGTCAGGCAGAGCATCATGTCATCCTCAGGCTGCAGTCTAGAACGGCATTTGCTCTTCTCTTCAGATAGGTGAGGGAGGAGAATCCACTTTCACAAAGATAAGCACCATGGCAGTAGATCCAGAAGTGGGTGAGAGGCTTCATCTCATACACATTCTTGTGTGTACTGTCTGTGGATAAGTCGATCAGCTGATCTTCCTCAGAAGCAGTCAGGTTTGAGGTGTCAGATGCATTTGAATGGAAACTGTATCCACGTCTTGTCCTTTCTCCTGGACTCAGCCTCAGAAAATTACTTTTCAAATTTACTTTCGAGTTCCCCCAAGTGAATAACAATTGCGCATTTCACGTCAGGCGACAGCTCCGCGGAATCCACCAACTACTCCACTGATGGAACATGGAGACGTTGTCTCCCCTGACGCGTTCTCTCCATATTTTTTTCTTTTTTCAGGAAGCCTTCCATCTTGTCATACAGCTGAATGGCATGTGTGTTGCGGCCCTGCATAGAACTGTTAAGTCGGTTCAGCTCTGAAAAAATGTCCGCCAGATATGCCAGTTTAGTGACCCAGGCATTGTCATTGAATGATTGAAATGCAGCCAGCTCCGTGTGGTTTTGACCCGCAAGAAACTCATGGATGGCTGTGCGTAATTCAAAGACGTGCTAATACTGATCCACGGGAAGCCATCTGACCTCAGAATGGTAAAGGAGCGCATTGTGCTCCTCTCCTGTAGCGGCGCAAAGAGACGCAAAGAGGCGAGTTTGTAGCGCACTCCTCTTAATAAAACTGACCTTCACAACAGTGTCCATAACGTCGGCAAAGTCAGCACTCATTGCTTTAGTGGTGAGGGATTCCCTGTGTAGTATGCAGTGAGTCCACATCACTTTAGGGGCGACTTTTTTGACAAGCATCATCAGCCCAGTCTTTAAACCAGTCATGGCGCGGCCACACACTTTGCCCAGCTTATGTCATCAATGACTTGTTGTGCGTTCCGGTAGCTTCTTACAAAATAAAAACACATTTCGTCTTGGTTAACAAAGCGCAGGAGAAATAAACATGCGATGTATGTGTAAAAGTGCTACAGCTAAAGGAAAGGCAGCATAGGACTGAGATGGAAAGATATATTAACCAAATAAATGACCCAAAAACCTGGAGTCGTAAGCTCTGACAGATCTGTTTCTTGTCCAAAGCATCCAGTTTTTCTTGGTGCACATGGCAAATGGCGACGTTGTTCAGCCGGGTCTGCGTCATCATTGTTCTCAGCCACGTCTTAAGGGGCTAAAACGTCGCTCTGCTTCTGCTGAGGAGGCAGGAACAACCATCAGCAGTCTCAACAGGATCTCAGCTTGCTTGAAGACATGTTGCACCTCTGGCACCATTTCCCGGAAAATGTCTGCTACCTCTGAGGAAGTTGTACACGTGGAGCTGGCCTGAAACATTTTCAGCTGGACTTCTAAAGCCATGGAATTCCACTCTGGGTATTCATCCACAACTGCATCAATGTTCCCAGTGATGAGTACGTCCTCTAATCTTTGCAGTCTTTGAAGCCTGTCCTGGCTGAAGCGCTCATTGCTTTGCACCACAGCAGTGTCCAAGGTATTAAAGTACTGCATTCTGTAGTACGCTTGGGCAGTAGAGTGACAATGTGATGTGGCTGGACCAGTGAAGCGCTTCGGAGGCTTCCGCACATGAGGCATCTTGATGGGCTGCAGATTAAGAGATGTCACAACCTGAAGCTTTGGAGTACAGCTAGTCAAAGTGCTCTTCAGACCTGGATGCTTCTTATCACATGGTCTACAGCAGCCAGCATCTCTGATGCTGTTTGGCTTCTCTGCTGCAGAGAAATGTTCAGCTCCTCCATGACAGCAATGACATCCTCTGCCAGAATGATGCAGAGAATGGCATTGCCCCTCAAAAAGCTGTTTTGAAGGCCACTGGCTCTTGCAGACATTTGCATTGTGGTGGATTGAGACATTTCTTTTGTGACTGTGAGCAGATTCATATTGTGTGAGGACAGAGCGCATGGCTGGCGTTCGGACTGTCCATCTGGTGGGGCATAGAGGCTTTAACGATGTATGCGTAGCTGTTCGATCTGACTTTGCTATAGCTGTGAAGATAGCCTTGAACTTCCCAGACTGATTGAAAAACACCCAACTCAGGCAGCTTTGGTGATCAAATTTACACAGTGTGCCCCACAATGATCATATACTGCAAGAGGCTGCTCCTTCTTGATATGAGCTTGCACACCTTGCCTCCTACCAGACATATTGGCTTTCCCATCATAGGTTTGACCTCGTAGCTGTGAAAGTGGGAGATTTAGGCAAATCAAAACATCTTTAGCTACACTAGCTATGTTTTCTCCAGTTGTAGATGTGACCTGATACAGGCCTATGAATTCCTCTCTGGGCTGCAAGTTTTTGTCAACAAAGCGCAGACAGAAGGACTCTTGCTCAACTCCTGCTGCATCCTGTGTCCCATCAATTATTAGGGAATACTGAACCACTGCCAATGAGTGGATTTCATGTGTGATTTTGCGTACAATTGTGTTGCTGACGATTTGAAGGACCTCGTTTTGAATTTTGGGGCTGGTGAAG
The DNA here is from genome assembly GCF_036924035.1 of Leuresthes tenuis. Classification (NCBI taxonomy): domain Eukaryota; kingdom Metazoa; phylum Chordata; class Actinopteri; order Atheriniformes; family Atherinopsidae; genus Leuresthes; species Leuresthes tenuis. Next base: position 27,047,139 of record NW_027325360.1, on the reverse strand, counting down.
CCAGCTTGAAAGTTCTTTATCACCCTCTGCCTTGTACTTAATCAACTGGTGGAAGTTGCCCTCTTTGTTTTCATGCCCCCTTAAAATATTGCAATGCAAGCTGTCATAGTTATATTGCATGGTAAATATCAAAGTAAACGTCTGTTGTATGGGATGTATTTTCGTGTCAATTATGCTTTTGAGCTGTGGGGTTGACAATTGAAAGTGCTTTGATTACTTTTGAATGATAATAATAATAATAATACATTTTTGCAGGGAAAAGTTTGTGTTAGCTTTGCTAGGTTACTTACGTGAGGGATGTTAACTTTACAAGGTTGGTTGTTCTCAGTGACGGCTTGTGGTGACATTGAATGGGTGGGCTAATGTATTATAAAAGCCAAGTAGTTGTATTTCAACATAACAGGTGTCCTGTTAGAATGTAAGTTTAAACTATCACAACAGCACAGGCCCTTTCAACAAACCACCGAAACACTATTTAGAAGAATGCACTGGTGGAAAATATACCATCTACCTATCTCTCTGGAAATACACATACTTTCACACCATACAATGTTTTAAAAAAAGGTTAACCCAGACTTGTGCTAAAAAATTGGTTTCAACTCTAGCCTATTGCAATTTGCTTTGGAACACAATAATCCAAACATCAGCACAAAACTAAAATAGTAGCTCCAGAAAAACAATGAACGTTAAGAGAGCCTTAAAAGAAATACTCCACAAAATGTGCCATCTGTGTGACATGGGGGGGTGGTCTACTTTATTTGAAGAGAAGCTCAGCACGACGATTTCTCTGGGATGCAAACAGGTAGATCACCATTCCGTTAAAGTCAGGGGATTTCTGAATGAAGTCCCGCTCAATAGAAAGCACGGTCAGTGCACTCAGTCTTTCCTGTCCCATACTACTTCTCAGAAAAGACTTGATCCTCTTCAGGGTACTGAAGCACCTCTCTGATTCTGCTGATGTCATCGGGGTTGTGATGGCTATTTGCGCCAGTTTTAGTGTTTCAGAGAAAGTTTTTTGAAGATCATTCTCTGTCAACATCTTTAAAAATGTCACTGCAGATGACAATCCCGCAACCTCCGCGGGGGTTTTTGAGGGAAACAGGCCTTCAACTGAGAAAAAAGCTCAGGACTAATCAGTTAAAAAGACATTAAGTGCCGGGCTTTCTGAAAGCGAACTTTTGACTGCTTGATCATTATGTCACAGCACTGAACGGCCACCGACGCGCCGTCGGACCTCTGCGTCCTCCGTGCTGCTGCTGCCGCTGCAGCCACGTTTTTTTCTGGATGCTGCAGGGTGTCATCTTTGATCAGCTTGTCTTTTAGCTCAGTTATGAACCTGGAAAAGTTCTTCAGGGCTTGCCCGGTGTTCAGAGGATCCGTGGTGATTTTGTACGGAACGTCGACATGCATCAGGGCCAAATGAAAAAACGATAAAAAGAAAATTAAGTTGTCACCCTCCAGTAAAGTGGACAGACCATGAGCTTGTTGGACTGACACACTGTCCCAGGATTGACTGCTTTGGATTTGTTCAAAACATGCCTTCAGAGTGTTTTGCTGCTCAAACACTGTGTGGACTGTGCGGCTCTTAAAATTCCACCGTGTTTGTCCCGACACAATCCTTCTGTCGCACACTTCATCCAGGACCGCGGTTCTCTTGGGAGACTTGGAGAAAAACGTAGCAAACGCTGTTATGTTTGCAAAAAAGATTGTGACAGGTGTGAGACAAGAGCAGGCCTAACCTGAATTATCAGGTTAAACTGATGCGCATAACAGTGTACGAAGTGCGCGTGAGGAAACGTCTCTCTTAATCTGGCCTGCAAGCCGGACGCTGCGCCGCTCATAACAGCAGCCCCATCAGAAGTCTGTGCGATCAGCTTATTTTCCAATTTAAAAGGTTGGATTTTTCTTTCAGAACTTTTTCAAGTCCCTCTGTGGTTCTGTCCACTAATGGAGAAAAGCAAAGAAAGCGAAACATCCAGTGATGTAGCTGAGCACAATCACGCACTGACTCAGACATGCCACATCTGTGGTCTCATCAGTTTGCACCGCCACAAATGGTGCTTGCGATATCTCATCAGCCAATTTCTTTTTGTAAACCAATAGCATGCAGTCAAGCAACTCATTCTGGCTGGTCTTTGATGTATATTTTGTAACCTGTGTGTTTGACAGGTGACCAGCTAATTGGCTATCTAAAAAGGAGAACTGGTCAACTAGATCCATAAACGGTTACATGCTGCCATTCCGACACGGGTCTCCAATTGTCGGAATGGCGACACTTAATTTTCTATTAAACGTCCCGTCATTCCGACACTTTTTTCCTCCTATGGCGGTATGTTTTTTTTTTTAACATACCGCCATTCCGACAGTTTCTTTTAATAGCCTATGTTTTACCCAAAACATTTTGCACTAATGATATGCCGGCGCAAATACGCCCTAAAATACGCGCACAAACTCTGCACATGCAGAGGCCACAGCCTCGCAAACAAACTTTAATAATCTATTATCAAAATCCCCTGAAATGTCAAATATAAAAACACAGATATTAAAGTAACTCTGGCGAGACTGAAACTGATTAAGCAGAAATACAGTGTCAGTGACCTGTCTCAGCAGCCAGCTGGAGCGGAGCTCTCCACAGAGCCCATGCGTATTTTGCACGCTGTCATCATATGCAAAAGTAATAATTGCAATTACAGATATCACGGCTACTGCACAGGACACAGTTGCGAGCACTCTGCCTTGCCTTGCCAATAGGAGAATAGATAAATTACAGCATAGAACGTATAAAACACAACAAAATACAGTAAAAACGTTTATTCATGTTATTCACGTGATTTATGAGTACTCGCTCCAATTTTGGGAAGCGCAGATGGGCTTTGCGCATTTGGCACAAACACACAGCCGTTGCGCAAGGCTTTATACAGCCTGTTGATATCTTAAGGACCTAACTGGTCACACCTGGGAGTAAATGTCATGTAGAGATTGTTTTTACATGACATTACAGCTGAACATATAGCTTTCATCCACAAACCAACGTGGGAGAGCCCGAAGACGCATGTGCCAGACGCACATAGGCATGCGTAGAACCAATTTTGACCACTTTATGCTGTTTATTTGCTTTCTTCTGGTGAACTTTCGTTTCTTTTGGATTCTTGTGCGTGTTATGGAGCCGTTTCGGTCCATGTTTGTAAGCCTTTTTTTCCTGGATTAAATTTTCGGAAGTTGAAACAAGTGGCATTGGAGTGTGTGATTGAAAACCACCGCGGTCTGCTTCTCCTCCTCCAGTTGCCGAGACTTTGTGTTTTTAATAACGCTTATCTGTAAACATGTGTTAAACATTTAAATTGCATGAACATAAAGAAGGGACTCACCTGTTGAGTAACGCACATTTCCTTATATGGAAAGCCTTGTCGGAATGGTGGAACGTTTGAATGTCGGAATGGCGGGATGTCGGAATGGCGGGATTTCGGAATGGGTGTTGCCACCCATCCATAAACACACCTCGATTTAGGGAAGTGGGAGACTCATCTAACACAGTCCACGATCCCTGATAAAGCGTGTCTATTTTTCTTAACAAGCTCGTTGTGTCTCAGTACAGCAATGCGGTGGCCCTCATCAAGTTGACAGGCGATGTTCACTTTAACCAGCATTGACAGCTTTACGCCATTTCCGATGTGAGTTGTGCTGCATTCATGTTTCCTGATTTTCTCAGACAGATGTTTCAGATCCACTACTCCTTGCTCGGTTCAAGCTGTGTCTCCTCTGAAAAGTAAGCACGGGAAACACAAAAGTGACTTTTTAGCTAGGCTAGCCGTTAGCCAATCCTTTCTCTCAAACCAAGTTACACAAAAGCTACGATTTTCGCGCTTTTCTCTCTGTGTAATTTGGATATCCTTTGGATGATGTGCCCCTACTTTTTTCACCTAAGGATATTGAAGAAAACGGATTCGAAAGTAAATAATCCACTTCGTTAACGCCGATGCCTGCCATTGTCCAAGTTTCGCCCTACACACACACACAAAAGCGCGCGCCCAACTCCCATCAAGTAGAGTGTCTGTCATTGATCTGTCCAGATTTTGCTCCGCCTCTGAACAAAAATAAAAAAATAGTTTGTTTAAAGTTTTTATTGGGCTTAGTGGGATAAGCAGACGTCCCATATACAGAGGCTAGTCCTCGATGCAGTTGGCCCCTGTTCGAGTCCCGAACCGGACGGCCATTTGCTGCATGTCATTCCCTCTCTCTGCCCTGTTTCCTGTCTCTCTCCACTGTACTATCAATAAAGGCACTGAAAAAACCCCAAAAAATACTTTAAAAAAATTATTTATGAATTATTTATATATTATATTCTAATTTTTATTGAATAATGTAGGGAGGGCTGAGCCCCGTTTGCCCAATTATACCAGCCGTCCCTGGTTGTTCTGCATTTGCAAATAGATCAACAAGTTACTATTTAATTTTTACCATTATTGGGCTCTAAGCACTGTCATCACTTACCTGTTTTGTGAAATGTCATCTTTTCCAAAGTACTTTTTTTTATCTTTATTACCAAATTTAGTTATTTTGAAAGGATATGTATCAGAACCATGGGGATTGAACAGGATTGAGCCATGTACCAGATCTATGACACGACCACTAATTATGCTTGAATATGATCAGTCAATAGTAACAAATCTCACTCTACAAGCAACTATTCAAACTTGCAATTTATGTTAGAGCCGATGGACTGGAATAAGTATGACTGGTACAAACATTGTTAAATAAACAGAAAAATTGTGTGTTTGTACAGGAAAAATAAAAAGAATAGGAATAATAATATATATTGTTGTTATTACTATAAATAATACATATTATATTATTGATAAATAATGATAAGAATAAAAAGAATAATAAGAACAAACTGGAACAATAACAACAGTGTGTGTTAAACAAAAAACATTAACAGACAAAGTGTGGCAGTGAAACCATAAACACACACATACACAGATGGCTCTGGAAAAAGGGAAAGAATGTCCTCACAGCCACCTCACTCAAGACAGCCAGGGAGAGGGCTTCTGCATGTGTCGCAGGACATCCTGCCGGACTGTAGAACATGTTAGACTGGAGCCATGAGTGTTGGGGAGGTCCTTTAAATACAGAGGCTAAAGGCTGGTGACATAAATGGACAGAGATTGTAAAGGTGAAGGCAGGGTTACAAGTTCTTACTTTGTTTAAGGGTCCTCAATGAAAACTGAAACCAATACTAATTAGTTGCAGTTCAACTTTGGGATAATTTACATAGATATAATCTGTTTGAAGCCAGGATTCAGAGTGCATCATAGCACAGAAACAGCACTGGTGAAAGTTACCAATGATCTCCTCTTAGCCTCTGATAGCGGACTTGTTTCTGTGCTTGTCCTGTTGGATCTCAGTGCTGCATTTGATACGATCGATCACAGCATTCTGTTACAGAGACTTGAACATGTTATTGGGATTAAAGGAACTGCATTAGGCTGGTTTAAGTCATATTTATCTGATAGATTCCAGTTTGTTCTTGTAAATGAAGAATCTTCCTCACACAATGGAGTAAGTCATGGAGTTCCTCAGGGTTCTGTGCTTGGACCGATTCTTTTTACTTTGTACATGCTTCCATTAGGTAACATTATTAGACAGCATGGCATACATTTCCATTGTTATGCTGATGATACTCAGCTGTACTTATCTATGAAACCAGATGAAACCAATAGGTTGGTCAGACTACAAGCCTGTCTTAAAGACATAAAGACCTGGATGACTCAGAACTGTCTGCTTTTAAATTCAGACAAAACTGAAGTTGTTCTCTTTGGACCTGAGCGCTTCAGGGAGAAATTGTCTAGTTATATAGTTACTCTAGATGGTATTTCCTTGGCTTCTAGTTCTACAGTGAGGAACCTTGGAGTTATTTTTGACCAGAATTTATTATTTGACGCACATATAAAACTGGTTTCTAGGACTGCCTTCTTTCACCTTCGTAATATTGCTAAAATCAGGAACATCCTGTCTCAGGGTGATGCAGAGAAACTAGTTCATGCATTTGTTACTTCAAGATTGGACTACTGTAATTCCTTATTATTGGGCTGTCCCACATATTCTCTGAAAAGCCTCCAGCTGATCCAAAATGCTGCAGCCAGAGTTCTGATGAGAACTAACAGGAGAGATCATGTTTCTCCAATTTTAGCTTCTCTTCATTGGCTCCCTGTTAAATTCAGAATAGAATTTAAGATTCTTCTCCTCACATATAAAGTTCTTAATGACCGAGCTCCATCATATCTTAAAGATCTCATTGTAAGATATTTTTCTAACAGAGCACTTCGCTCCCAAACTGCAGGTTTACTTGTTGTTCCCAGAGTTTCTAAAAGTAGAATGGGAGGCAGAGCCTTCAGTTATCAGGCCCCTCTCTTGTGGAATAAGCTGCCAGTAAATGTCCGGGAAGCAGACACCCTTTCCACTTTTAAAATTAGGCTTAAAACTTTCCTTTTTGATAAAGCTTATAGTTAGGGATGGCTCAGGTAATCCTGAAACATCCCATAGTTAAGCTGCTATAGGCTTAGACTGCTGGGTGACCTCATCTGTCACACCTTTCCTCACTTTGCTCTCTTTTTCCCCCTGTTTAATTTCACAATTGATTTTATGTACATGTGACATTATTGTGGTTATTAACGTATGTTTCCCTGTTCCAACAGATATCCTTTGAATGGCGTTGTGGTGTTTTTCCCCCCTCTTTTCCCTCTTTTCTGTCTTCTCAAACCCCAGCTGGTCGAGGCGGATGGCCACCCTTCCTGAGTCTGGTTCTGCCAGAGGTTTCTTCCAGTTAAAAGGGAGTCGTTCCTTTCCACAGTCGCCACAGGCACGCTCAGGACGGCAGATTGGACTGAAGACAAGTTTAGGTGCAATCTGTTGGTTTCCTTAGCTAGGATATTAATTTTTTAATTGGCTCTATATGAATTAATTGGATTATGATTAAAATTAATTGAATTCCAATTGGCTTGAATTGGACTATATTATTTAAGTGCCTTGAGATGACAATTGTTGTAATCTGGCGCTATATAAATAAAATTGAATTGAATTGAATTGAACGCCCTCACAGCCAACAAAGCCTCCATCCACCAAAGATAAGCTGATTGAAAAGTGTGCTGAGGTCTTCACAGGACTATTTATTTGAAGTTATTTGTGAGTTGATGAAACCAAACATTACATTACAACAGTGAAATGTTGTAAATTGTCACCATTTCATCTGTCCTGCAGACAAAGCCTTGTGCATTAAAGGAATACTCCGATTATTGGGGAGTTAACCCTTTCTCCATCATTTTCATAGTGAGACAACATGATCAGTATCTTTTTTGTGTCTGTACATCCAGCAGCTGTCTTTCAGCTCTTAACATCGCAGTTTAGCTCAGTGTAAACAATGGCAGTGGGTACAAGTCAGTGGCATGATTTGCGCTAAGCTAAGTTGCGATGCTAGCAGTTGGAAACCGGCCGCTGTACTATATCATTTCAGATAATTTTGAGGAATTTCTGCTTTATTTGATAGTGACAGTCGAGTCAGAAAAAGCAGGGGGGGGAGAGGAGGAAACACACCAAAGCGCTCCTTCCAAATCAAACCCCAGATGCTGTGGTTTGGATTCAGCCTTGATATGTGATACCTCTCTATCAGGTGAACTACTAGACAAACCAAATGCATCTGCATTTAAAACAGAATGCTTTTTTTTCTTTTCCTTTCTAAATCTGAAGTCATATAGGCAAGGCATGTATCACATATTGAGGCTGTTTGCTTACCACAGCGACCCAGGGTTTGAATCCGTCCTGGGCCGTTTGCTGCATGTCATCCCCCCTCTCTCCCCCTGGATTTACTGTCTCTCTCAGCTGCATCATTCAAGATAAAACAGAAACCACAAAAAAGAATATGTACAAGGTGTTGTACTTAAATAACTCAGTTTTGGAGATGAAAGATGTATTTCTCTCACTTCACAGGCTGGTAACTTCACCCTGCTGGTATATACCAAACGGTTGGTTAGCAAGCAGCTCATGCCAGTGTTTGACTTAACTCATGGATATATTTGGTATTCTTTTTTTTTTATCTCACTCTCATTGAGATGCTGGTGAATACAAATCAAATTTCCCCTTAACTGTGTCTGCTCCTTGAAGATGCACCTATGAGAACTGGTCCAAATTATACACAGCCAGTGAAAAAAAGAAAGTAGCCTAACCAGCAAACTCCCCCGTCACTGAGCGTGCACCAGAAGACTGTGGAAAGAGGAGAGGGCCCTTTTAACAGGAAGAAACCTCCATCGGAACCAGAACCAGGAAGGGCGACCATCTGCCTCAACCAGCTGGGGGTTGAGAGGACATATGTATTATTTCATATGTATTATTACAAATAAAAGTACATTTCCAACTAGAAAAAAAGACTCAAACATTAATTGCTATAGCACTGAATAAACATTAAGTAGAACATCCTGTAAAGCAAACTATTTAAATGACATATTATTGTAGAATAAATATAAAAGAGCCAAGAAGTCTGATCTTAAAACGAAGCCTAACTTGAACTTACAGCAGCAAAGGTCATCCAGAAAACTACAACTTTTTCCCACACGATCACCATAATAAGCAGTGCCTCTGCTTCATACTGTGCTGTTCGGATCAATAATGCCTTTTTTGAGTAGTGGGTTGTCTCACTTGCTGAAAAGGCCCTCTGATCTGCCACCAAACTGGGAGATTGTTGGTGATTTTTTTTCTGGGTCTTGGTTAAACAAGGCAAACACTGGACAGGACAGGATAATGACTATGATATTAGGGATATGTTTAAAGTCAATAGACCTAAAAAAATTGAAAACAGACCACATTGTAGTCTAATGCTCACTGTACCTAATGTAGCATTTACTTCCATGTCAGTGTGGACACCATCAGCAGGACCCCGCAGGGAGTTGAACCCTGTCCCATTACTGGGAGCCCTTACCAGTGTCTTTTGCTTTTTGATGCCACATGACAAGATGAACATTTCTTTATTTTTCCTTTTGATTTTAGCAGCAGTCTCGAATACGCTTTGAGTAATGTAGACGATCCTGTTGAGGAGACATGTTAGTTCATACAAAAAGAACAGAAACTATGAAAGAGCGACAAAGCTATGAAACATGCCACCATTTTAAGATGATAATGTTAGATTATAATCCAAAATGTTGAACAAAACCATGTTTTATGTGTATCTTACCAAAGTCACGCATGACTATCTCAAACTACTTCATGATCAACATTATTTGCTTTTCTCTTCAAAGTTTTTATTAACCAGCCCTGACAGACTCCTGATATAACTCAGTGCCACAAATGTTGGACCAGCTGGGAGTATTTTTTTCTCAGACTGCACCCCTAACAACAGTAATCCTTGTACTTTATGTACCGTGTGCCCAAGTTGTGATTGATTGAATTTTGACTGAAAAAAAGTTGATTATTTTTATTTGTTCATTTAAATTGAAATGCATTATTGATATTATTTATTTGTTTAATATTTTATTTGTTAGCCCAATTCTTTCACTGGAAACCCAAGAGAAATCTTAATTTCACAGACGAAGTATTATTGACTAAAAGTATTTATTCACTGAAAGCATTTATTTGGGTCACAGGTAATGTATATGGCAGCGCTGGACTCCTCCGTCAGAACGAGCCCTGATCTCTGCAAATAGTTGATATTAATCTTCTTCATATTTCTTTTACAGAGGTTATAGTAACACGAACAGGCCAACCACCGTCCATGTCACGTTCTCGGGATGGGATAAACAATGTAAACAGAATATGAATACATAATGTCGAATGAATAAAGTATTTTTCAATTCTATTCTATTTGTTAGGATATGTGCTCTCATCAAACATATTATTTGGTGTAAATATTAAGTTGAATTGTATTATCATTTGTTATGTTCACGCACGAGGGAACTTTTGTCTATGTTATATGCACCAGGTTTTATCACAAAGTTAAAAACAAGTTGTTGCGCTCTAAAGTTTTTTGGGGAGGATGTGCGGGGTGAGCTGCTGTTTGCGGCTGACTGAGATGGGGGGAAGTATGACCAGTTTTCTCTCCTTGGCTTTCGGGATCTGTTTGCTTCCTGTTGGGCCTCCAGGCTCGCTCTCCTCCGTCGTTTTGTCTCTACCTTCGGAAATGGGTGGAAGGCGGGTGAAAGCAGATTTATTATGCACTCTAAACTCTCTCACCTCATATTCCAATTTATTTTTTTCCTCGCGCGCCTTATCAAACGCAGTCTGGCACGCGCGAATCATCAGATCTTGTCCTTGTAGCTTCTCTTTTAGGCTCCTGTTTTCCCACAGACTCCTTTGGAGCTTTTTCAATGCATCATCTGGCCGTCGGGCCAGCATCTGTTTCAGCTCCTCGATCTCTTTGTCTTTTTCCTCCAGGTGCTTCGTTTTTTCCTCCAACAACTCATTGAGACGCAGAAGACGCTTCGTGGTAGTTTCCTTCTGCATTTCTTCTGTTTTCTTTTCTTTTTTTAACATCGGCGGCATGTAGTCGATGACGTACTGGTACATAGTTTTAAAATCCTGCAGAGCCTCGTTATCTTTCCCCAGGTTACTCTTCTCATTTGTCAGGGAACTGACGATCTCTTCCAGTGCGCGCTTTCCTTTCTCCTGCTGCTCCAACCTGGCCTCCAGCTTCACGATCACCTCTTCTCTCTGCCTCAGGTCTTTGGCAAACTGTTCATTGTGAGCTTCTGACCTGGACAGAACTTCCTTTGCGCGGGTGAGTTCCTTATCAAGCAGCTTTACCCTTTCTTTGGCAGTGTCCTGCACGTCTTTTTGGTGAGCCTTGGTTTGGTCCACCTGGTGCTGAAGAGAGACAATCTCGACGCTTCTCTTGTCCAACTCCTCGGACTTTTGACTGTTGTGTCTATGCAGCCTCGCGTTGATGTTCTTCAGTGAGTCGTTTTCTTTTAACAACTCACTGAGCTGGGCCTGGACTTGGGACCGTTTTTCTTCCATTATGACGACCTGCTTCTTGAGGTCTTCGATCTGCAACATGAGCTGTCTTTCACTGTCCTCTCTGTTTCTTAGCTCTCTGCTCAGCAGGGCATTGGACTTGTATTTGTCAGTCGTTATGGCTGTGATCTTCTTATGATCACTCTCGTATTTGTCATTGAGCCTGTTGATCTCTCTCTGGAGCTCGGTGTTGGCCCTCTGCATCTGCTCGGCCTCCTCTGCCTGAGTTTTTGTTTGCGCCTCCTTGTACTGAACCTCTCTCTGCAGCTTTTCGATCAGCGGGTTTTTCACCGTGATCGTGTTTCTCATCTCCTCGTTTCGGATTTTCTCCTTCTGTAACTCGTTCGCCAGAGTTTGTGCTTCTTTCTTCCAAGCCTTGGAGTTGTCCTCGCATTTTTTTAGTTCTTTCTTTAGCTGGCTGTGTTCCCCTTGTAACAGGTCGTGTTGCGCCATCACGTGTTTCAGGTCTTCTACTTTGTCAAACAAAATATCATTGCTCTGCCCCTCCTGATCCAACTTCTCTAGTGTTTCAGCGTGATTTCCGCGCTCAGTCTGTAACAGCGCCATCGTTTCCTGTAATTTGATTTGCATTTGCTTGTTCATTCTCTCCGTCTTGTCATATTTGTGCTGCAGTTTAGACATGGCCGCTTCCTTCTTTTTGAGTTCCTCTTTGACCATCTTATAATGTATGAGATCCTTTTCCTTTTGGTTCCTCCAGGATTTGTCTACGGCATGTTGTTGACGGAGCTGCTGGGATTCGCTTTGAAGCTTGATGTTTCTGTTATTTAAAATTTCATTTTCATCTTGGAACTTCTTTAGTTCCTTGACTTGGTCTCTCCAGACCTTACACATTTTGTTTTCCTGTCTGAGCGTTGCAATCTCACGGTTTTTTGACAAAATGGTTTCGTTAAGGACCGCTTTCTCTTTTTTAAGATTATTAATTTCTGCCATGAGCTGTTTCTCAGTGTCCTGAAAGCACATATTGGTCTGGGACTGACTTAGATCGTTGACACCAGCCATTTTAAAAAATATTAAAAACTATTGCTTTTGATAAATTATTGTTATAATCTGCTGTTCCAAACACGGTCTACTCGCAGTAGTTTGTGTGCGTTGGGAAGAAACTGAAAATTAAATCCGAAAAGATTTTAGTTCCAGCTTCTGTGTGATTCTGGTGGATGCTTAATGAAAACCTCAGATAGAGTCCTGTGTTCTACATTCCTGTGTTCTACAGTGTGTCTGAACAGAAAAGGCAAATCTTGATCCGAACGGATAAAGCCTCTTATGATAATACGTCACGGTTGCGTCAATTATGACGCGCTGTGACGTATTAGGGGAGAATAAAGGATAAGTCATAGCATCATAACATAGACGTTTTCTGACGTTATCCCTTCATAAAAACAGGGAGCGTTAGAAAGCCAACGCTATTTATGTATTGTAAACTTTTTTAATGAACTAAGCTCTCTCTACGTTTTCAAATGTCTCACACTCGTGAACGCACTATAGCTGTTCAGACGCTATTGAATGCACCACACCTCTGTGTGAATTGCTGTGCTGTGACTGGAGAACTGGATGGGACTCTCTGGCACAGTACTAGACTGGTTTACTTCTTACCTGAAGGACAAGGACTACTTTGTGTCTATATAACTTTAAATCTGAGCACAGGAAAATTATGTATAGGGTTCCCCAAGGCTCCATCATGGGACCTATTTTATTTAATATCTACATGCCAGAAATCTGTGTGTATTCATGGACTCAGACCTGAATTTTCAAAACCATATTAAGACTGATAGTCAGCTTACTATCACCTGAAGAATATCTGGAGGATCAAAGGACTCTTGTCTCAACAGGACCTGGAAAAATTGGTCCATGCATTGGTCGCCTCAGGCACGCTCAGGACGGGAGATTGGACTGAGGAGAAGTTTCAGTGCAATCTGTTGGTTTCCTAAGCTAGGAAATTGTTTTTGAATTGGCTCTATAGGAAATATGGATTGGATTATGATTACAATGAATTGAACTCCAATTGGCTTGAATTGGACTATATTTATTAAATGCCTTGAGATGACATTTGTTGTAATTTGGCTTTTCTGTCATTTCTTTAAGTAGTCTTCAGGAATAGTTCTCCAGGCTTCTTGAAGGACATCTCAAAGCTCTTCTTTGGATGTTGGCTGCCTTTTGTTCGGTTCTCTGTCAGATGATCCCACACTGCTTCAGTAATGTTGAGGTCCGGGCTCTGGGGAGAATTCATCCCTCCATCAGAGCTGTTGCCACTGATTTTCAGTCCACTTCTTGTGTCATTTGGCATAGCTCAGCCTTTTCTCCCTGTTTCCCTTCCTTAAGAATGGCTTCTTGACAGCCACCCTTCCATGGAGACCATTTCTGATGAGGCTTGGGCAAACAGTAGGTCCAGATGCATCTCTGAGGTCCTGTGTCAGGTCTTTGCTGGATTTTTTTCCTCTTTCTGAAGGACATCACTTTCAGAAACTGTTCATCTGCTGTAGATAGTTTTTTAGGCCTGCTTTTTGTACTTTTGTCCACCACTATCTTTTGTATTTTTCATCAATGCAGCTAAAGAAATGGGAACACTTCAAGTGGCTTTGTGACAGTTTGCCAATAACAAAGTGCCTAAATATACAATTCTGGATAGGTTCTTTGCTATGTTCTGTTATGTGTCGACGAAACACTGGTTCACAATTTCAGCTCCGTGCTATATTGTGCTTGAATGATTCCTAAGTTTGTGTTAAGCGGTTCAACCAGCCAAAAAACAATAGTTTTTTCTTCTGAAAATGATCAGGTACTGGTAGGACTGGACTGTATGAATGAAAAAGCAGCCAATGAAATCTGAACGACCTTCACCTTCAGAGAGCCTGGATTTTATCTCATGGATTTTAAGTATTACAGGAAAGTCTGGCTGCTTGGACGCAAAACATACAGAAGTGAGAGGTGGCTCAAAGTTTTTGCTCAGAACTATATTCTTTACTGTCATTTTATCTCATGAAAAAATAGGTTCTAACAATATTCACAGCACAAGAATTAAAATACCACCACACTGGTGGTTAGCACTGTCACCTCACAGTGAGAGGGTTCCAGGTTCAATCCCCACCTGGGGCTTTTCTGTGTGGAGTTTGCATGTTCTCCCCGTGCATGGGTTCTCTCTGGTACTCTGGCTTCCCCCCACTGTCCAAAAACATGCATGTTAGATTAATTGGTGACTCTAAAATTGTCCTTAGGAGTGAGTGTGCATGGTTGTTTGTCTTGTTTGTATCTCGCCCGATGACCGCTGGGATAGGCTCCAGCCCTCCCGCAACCCGACTGACGGATTAAGCGGGTATAGAGAATGGATGGATGGCTGAATCGCACGGATCCATTTCACCAAATGTTCTCTTGACCCATTGGCCAATTAACTGGAACAGCTGGGATTGATGAACACCAGGAAAAGTAGCAGCTAATCTATTCTATTCTATTCTATTCTATTCTATTCCATTCTATTCTATTCTATTCTATTCTATTCTATTCTATTCTATTCTATTCTATTCTATTCTATTCTATTCTATTCTATTCTATTCCATTCTATTCTATTCTATTCCATTCCACCCATATCCTGAGTCAAATATCTGAGCTCCTTGATGAAGGAGGTGGCTTCTTTTCTACAGGTAAAAAAGCAAATTCATGAATTAAAGTTTGTTTACAGTCCTTATGGCCTAAGGTAAAAACTGTTTGTGAGTCTTGTTGTGTGAGATTTGATTGATCTGTCACGCCGGTCAGAAGTCCACCTCTTCAAGGTTCCTTTTGGAGACCTCCTGAGATGCCTGGGCCTTGTCCCTTTCCAACGTTAAGAAACTCTTCACCTTACACACTGTCGAGCTCTTTATGAGGGTGAAGAGCTTGCCCCCAGAGCTACAAATTGAAGACACTCAGCTCATCGTGTGTTTCTTTCTGCTGATGAGTAACAAACATGCAGTAACAGTCAAAAGACTCAAAGACCAAACACAATTGAAGTATGAATGCTTTTGTAAAAATTGATAAATGGTAAAAGTGCTGATTCAACTTCTTAGTGCTGTATGAGCTGTGCTGTAGCGGCGCGTTGATGAAGTCATCCCACTAGACAGGTTTAAAAAAAAAAACTGAACTTCCCCTTTAAAGGCAAACATTAAAGTAAAAAACTGTACACAATAAAATAGAATAAAATCGGATGTAATGAAATGAGAATGTCATAAATAAGAATGTATACCCACAGATATTGTCTGAGGATGAAAATAAACTTGCACTTAGTGCAAGTTCCAGTTTGGGGGTAGAAGTGTATGTGAGCAGGGGGGTGAGTCTGGGAGGATGTTACCAGCTGTTTCAGTACAAATATTCAATAAATATCTTCCAACAAGTTGTACTTACAGCAAACAACTTGAGGGTTGCTGATCCACTTTTCTTGGGTTTAGATCTGATACCTGAATTTTGATGTCTGCCAAATCACACGTTCCAATACCTGAGCACTACATTTTCAACTGATAAACACAGATCTTTCACCAAATCTCAGTATATGGAGTACCTCAGCGATTAGTCCTTGTCCCTCTCCTTTTCTCCACCAACATGTGACCACACATGGCGTCGGTCCTGGGGTCCTAAAGACCTATGCAGAACAGCTAAGTGGGATTCTACAGCACCTCTTCAACCTTAGGCTGAGTCAGGAGAAAGTTCCAGTTGTGGAGGACATCCTGCCTTGCTCCTGTACCTAATAAATCTCATGCATCTGCCCTCAGTGACTACAGACCAGCTGCCCTTACAACCCATGCCATGACTGTTACTGGGTCACCTAAGCAGGTTAAAACCTCTCAGGACCCACTATAGTTTGCTTATCGTCCTGGGGTAGTTAAAGAAGATGCCGTCATCTACCTGGTTCAGTGAGTCCACTCTTATCTGGCCAAAGCAGGCAGCGCGGTGGGAATCATGTTCTTTGATTTTTACAGTGCTTTTAACATAATTCAGCCTGCACTATTATGTGAAAAGCTCCAGAAAGTACAGGTGGATGCCACCTCAATCATGTGGAGTATTGACAACCTGACAAAGAGACCACAGTTTGTGACACTGAAGAGTTGTGGTCGTCAGCACAGGAGTACCACAGGGGACTGTACTCTTCCCATTTTGTTTCACTCTGTACTCCTCAGGCTTCCAGTATAACTCAGTCATCTTCAGAAATATTCAGTTGACTGCAGATGGTGGGCGTATCAGTGATGGACAAGAGGCTGAGTACTGGGAACTGGTCGATCACTTTGTGGTGTGGAGTGAGAGCAATCAGTTCAACTTAAACAAACAAAACAAAATAGGTAATTGTGGATTTTAGGAAGACTAGGAGTCTCCATCCCAGGTTGAGAGATGAAGGTGGTTGAGGAATACAGGTACCTGGGGGTTTACCTGGACGGCATGACTTGATTTTAAAATGCAACTTTGAGGCTGTCTACAAGAAAAGGACATAACACACTGTTCTAACTTAACTTGAGCAAGCTGAGTTCCTTTAATATCTGCACTAAAATGCTGTGTATCTTCTGAAAGTGTCAGCTCTATTTTCAGAGCTCCTGGACCTGACTGTAAAAGGAAGAATGCTGTACAAGTTGGTGAACATATAGAACAACACTAAACATCCTCTTTGTGAGATTGTGTTGAAACAGTGATGTGTGATCAGTATGAGGCTTCTTCAGCTCTTGATTCTTAATCTATTGAAACAGTGAATTTCTTTTCAGTATGTCCAGATGGCCCAGTTCCATACTTTGCTGTGAAACAATAAGTATTTCTGTTTGGAGCTCTGGAAGCTTTTAACCTTGTTAATTTGTCCTTAGATCTGGTTTGTTGTTTCACAAATACAGCTCTAACTACTATTTTTAATGGAGTTGGTTCACACATTTAACATGGAAAGAGCTACACACAAAAACATTGTTAAACACCTTTGCACTTATAGCCTTAATCCAACAAGAAACGTGTCGTATATAGACTGTCAAACAGGTTATTGGTCTTTTTAAAATGTATTAACAAACAACTGAAAATCTCTGGGAAAATCATTAGGAAAATGAAAAGATACCACATGAAATACTGACTACTGTAACTAAAGAAAGAAAAGAAAATCCTATGGTTGCATTAAAGGCATCCCTATTTTTTTTCAGGAGGTGGATCTCCAAATAACTGTTATCTTTCAGCTGATAAACAAAATCCCTCACCCAAATTCATGACTTTTACTGCGAGGACAGAGCACACATACTTGTATCGCTCTCTCTACACGGTCGGCTTTTTGTTGGATAAAGGCTTTAGGTGCAGGTGATTTACTAGTTTTTATATATAGCTTAGGTTAAATGTATGTACCGAATGTCATAAACTCAATTAAAAACAGTGGTTGGAGACATATTTGTTTGTTTGTTCTTGAGCCATTTTTTCTCACCCATTAACCATTTCTATTAAACTCCATACATGTGAAAAATCTGAACAGAAGTACTTTCTGTTTCACAGCAAAGTATGGAGTGCTGAATGCTGAAATGTACGTGACTATTTCAATAGATGACATCATGAAACCTTTGATTTACTAAATCGTGTTTCAAAACAGTATTTAAATAATTGAGTAAGATTTCCTATTGAATTATTCATTTGCAGCTTTGAATACAGAAAATGCAAGGTAAAGCATCAAATAGCTTCATCCAGCTATCGCTGCTCGTATGGTCATTGGTTGTGCGCATGCGCAGATTTACATTGAATCAAACTATTTAAATTGAACTAGTTCATCAGAAAATAACCAATCACGACGTAAGAGTGTGGCGCACAGAAACGGCGTTCATTACGGTGTTGTGCCAAAAAGTGATTGTCTGCCAGAATCTGATTTCTGACCGCGGGAGCACGCACAACAGCCAGTTAGCACAAAACCGTCTTCTTTGCTCTGAATTAAACGGTCATAATATGCAAATGCACACAACTGTATTATAATGTAGGCCTAATTATAGCAAAGTCATGTGTCTTTGAAAGTTTAACATTTATCACGTAACGGCAATTACGTGGTAGACATGTCTCTATGTGCTTGGTATGTCTGATGACTTTGTGTAGCCCTATCTTTGGAAATTAGACTAATGAATATGATTTATCGGTGGGTTTTCAATAAAGATATGATAACTTTTGCAACGATCCTCGTGACTGCATTGTTTTTTCACCTGATCTGGGCCCTACGTGGCATTTGCTTTCTCGTGTTTTGATGTGTTTTGCAGTTTTTAATCAGTTTTCACCTGTCAAAAACTGATTGAAGGCATGGTATAGTTACTCAAATGTTATTTCTGCCTAAATATTACGTGATCTCATTCATAAGCTTCATAATGTAAAGATCTAAGCTCACAGGACAGCTTGGAATTCTTTTAAAGAACCATTACAACAGAAAATTGAGTTTTTCACCTGCCAAAAACTGATTGCAGCTCCTTCCTTGTAACTTCATATGTGACAGATCAGCTCACATTACACCTCACACTAGCCCTTGACAGAATTTACAAGTAGTGAAAAGTAAAGAGATAAGATATATTCTTCAAAATATTACAAGTGACATTAGTGAGGCAGAACACCCCTGTCAGTCCAACATCAAGAGCTTGAAACAACATTTGTCCAGTGTAAAAATGCTATTTATGCATTGCATTGGCCCCTTTAAGGTAGGCTGCACATGCATCGACTGTGTGCAGCCTGCACACTTCAGATATTAACAGACCTTCTTAATTGACAGTGCATGCATTGGATGCAAGATGCACTTGAGTGAGACATCATTCATCATGGATCCCTGTCTATTTGACCAAATAAAGTTTTTCTTGATAGATGGACCTCCACACTTGTATTTTATGAAGCAGGGTTGTAACTTTTGTTTGAAAGGCGACAGACACACACATACACAGTATGTACACACAGTGTGTCTTTATAGTCCATTAGTCTAGCTTTGGGTTGCTGTTATGCATATATATATACACGTGTATTTATCTATAGTCGGCTACTCTCTGTTTTTTGCAGACTTCTGTCAGGTTTCACTGGTCACAGAGGCCCCTATCGGGCTGGATGATCTAAAAATGTTGGTTATTTTTAAAGCAACACTAGAGAAGTTTGTCAGCATTAAAAATGTACTTCTGACTCATTTTTAAGTAACTTTTTATCAAATATTACATTCCCAGGCCTACACTGCCTGGAGTGTTCATGGCCTCAGTTATAGCACTTCATGACCTTAAATACCACACCGCTTTGCTTTTCAGTCATTTGTCTGTGAGCGTTCTGACAGCATTTTTAGGGCTGTAAGTTTACAGGCCCCACACTGAGATTTGTTTTCAGGACTGTAGGGGAGCCAAAGACCGAAAGAACAAACAAACAAAAAAGCCTAATTCTCTAGTGTTACTTCAAGGAAACTAAGCAAGATGACCAATTTTGAGTAAGTTTAACCGTTCTGAATTTATAGAATATGTCATAGCTCACTTCTTATGGCACTTAAATATCCATCAGACATCCAGAATGTAAATTAATGTTGTGTAAGCACATGTAAAATGTTATTCTGCATGCAAGGATACACTGACATTTGGTTAAAGTTGCAGGCGGCCATTATAAATGATGATCAAGTCTTGGAAGACAGACAGACACAAGATGTTCATCTCATTTGAAACCAAACTTGATGTTTAATGGCTGATACATGGCAACCTTGCAACACTCACATATACATTCTAATATATAAAATAAATCAAAATCAAAAGCATTTTGATAGGAGCTACTCGTTCAAACTGAAATTACTGGAGAGGTATTTTGCACATGTACATTTTTAAAAGAAAATGAGAAAAGTGGAATGTTTGTTACCTTCAGTAAACTCAGTTACTGGGTTTCAGACTGCACTGACAAACAACATATTCATTATGCTTTATTTTTTGGTTTTGATAACAGCGTTCACAGCGGCACGTTTTGTTGCTAGCCAGTAGGATCTCCCTGCTTTTCTGTTCCTCTTCAACAGGCTTATAGTTTAACACAAAACTAGCACTCAGCAGAGCACAATCAGAAGCTATCACTATATTTGTCTACATGTCCTGCACTTGTGCTCACATATTATACCTGCGACATCTGATAACTACAACCAAATGCTAACTAATAAATGCCTATAACGATAAACAAAAGTGACGTGCTGGAATGTTAATCTACATGTGTCAGGTGCCTATACATGGATAATAATGGAAGCTTTCCACCGTGTCTTGCAAAGTTGTGGGTGAGAAAATGCATGAAACGAATGTGGCAGCTGCACAGGATCAGAGTCTGCTTTTAGAGAGAAACATGTTGGACTGCCTGTGCAGTGAAGTAACAGACTGATCACACAGCGGGAGGGAAAAAAAGACAGAAACTGTGAGTGATCAGAAATAGTGCGTCAGCTTCGGGAGTCATGTCCCGCGTGGGTCAAATAGTATGTGAAAATGATAACCAGTGCTTCAGATTAACCTGCTTCAGATGAATCACCACATACATCAAAATCAGTGAGTAGCAGTGGTACAGTAAAATACACCGTGCCTGTGAATGACATCTGAAATGGCGCTGAATAGATCTGGGGTGGTCCACTCCGTCATACACGATGTAGTATTTCACTGTAGTATTCCACCGAGGTCTGATGCATCTGCGTGACCGTCTCAGGTCTCTGCTTTCTCTTTCTGCTTTTTGCTCTTCTTCAGGAATGACGGTGGCTTGAACTTCTTTTTCTTCTTGGACGGGGACTTGGAGGGGGAACCTTCGGGCGTGCCACCCTGCAGTTTGGTCAGCGGAGCAGCAGGAGCTGAGGAGGTGTCGTTGGTTGAAAGAGCCTTCATGCCTTTCTCCAGCTCCTCCGTCGTCTGCTTCTCCTCCTCTCCTCCATTTTGAATGGTTGGAGAGTCGGCCTTTGCCTCCTCTTCTGCAAGAATCACCATAAAGAAGAAGAAAAAATTCAGTAAACGCACACAAAGAGTCTTAAGACGCTTGGAGCTGCAAAGCTACATGCTCGACACGTCACTGCAGATGAACATGCTTGCTTTATGAGAAGTGGGCTGCCACATTTTTTCCTTGTACTTACATCCTAGCGCGGCAAGAGCAGAACACCAGAAGTGTACCCTGTGAACCAGTGTGGAGTAACACAGAAAAGGACAGACACAGAAGAAGAGAGTACAACAGAGACAGTGGGTGCAGAGACAGATGGGCTGATATGTGTAACTCAAACAGTAACTTAGCCGACACACATTCACTGTACATTTTGACTTATTCATAAAAGTTGTATTCCATTTTAGCTGCATGCTATGGTGGTTCTGACTCATTGGCACAACTGAGCATGCCAGAGCTTTTACTTCTTCTTAGATGAAGTAGCAGAGATATGGTTTAACCAGTATTTTCCTGCTATGTAAAGTCAAAATGTCTTCTGACAAAAACCACACACAACAACAAAAGCTGACAGTGGACATTACTCCTCCAGGTGTCTAACATCAAGGTGACTCTGTCATTAGTTTGCATTAGTAGTTCCAATTAAATAGTTCAGTCTAAAGTTTTAATAGAGCGGTGGATTATGCAGAGGCGCTCAGTCTGTGGAGAGTTTGCGCTTTATTTTGACAAAGAATTTCAAGGCATCTTTTCTCAGGATTTTCAAAAACATGAATCAATAACTATGACAAAATTGTCACGTTTTGGGGACACAGACAAATCTGTTAAATCATACATGAGAAATTATTTATTTGGGATAATCAGAGGAGATTATTACGTTAAAGAATACTACTAAATATAATCATGTTACAATTCAACACACAGGGACCTCTTCTGATTTCGAATGTGATGGGAATAGATACCCTTTATGTATATTTCTTCATAAATTGTTAATTTCATATTTAACAAAGCAAATAATCATACTCTTAGCCTTTTTTCTGGGGATTTTAATCACCTCAATCTCATTGAAACACTTTGTGTATCAATTTACAACTGCATGAGCGCCATCTGCTGTTGAAGCTCTGTAAAACATTAAAGAGCGCTTACAGCGCTTATGTTTGGCTTTTTTGAGAAACTATTATTCCCAAGGTAGAGAATGTGCTTTCGCTGTCAGTAAATATTAATAGACATCAGTATATTAAATAAGATCAAAACAAAACAAAACAATCCACAATCAATTCCATCAACAGTCTCTGAACTGCACCTATCTGCTGGGTATGAGGAGGAGTAACACGGCTGTCAGGGAGCATTTAAGGCATGAGGCAGAGGCAGAAGCAGCACTGAGTCCCAGGCTGTGGGTCAGATAAGCAGCATGGAGGGCAAGCCGGGCAGACAGTCAGCGCTCTGCCAAGCCTCACCTGAGAGAGGAGGGAGGCTGGCCTCGGGGACCTTTGTAGGGGAGGTAGCAGGGGTAGACTCCTTGTCATTTGCCACCTCCTCCCCTTTTTCCACGAAAATGCACACAGACACACAAAAAGTGAGGGACAGTGTGGGTTTAGCTGAGCAGGAGGTTAGATTTGTGCCATACAGAGAAGTTAACACCACAGTCACGAGTGAAACTGTGTTTGCTTAACCCATTCAGACCAGATGTGACATACGTGTGCTTGTACCTTTCAAACCTTTTTTTAAAATGATTTTTTATAAAATGTTGCTTAACACGAAGGCAAAATCAATAACATACAATAAACGCAGGTTTAACCCTTTAAGTTGTTTTAGTGGGCAGTTTAAGAGGACAGTCAGCTTTTAGAAGAACAGAACACACAGTCTTTGGTCTGAATTGATTAAGAAAGGTTAGAAGAAAGTGTGAAAAGCAGTCAAAGTGAGAGTGAGGTGTGGCACATTTGACAGACTTTACTCTGCAGTATTACAAAGAATATGCAGACATCTCTACGCATGATGATGAAAGATTATCAGATGAGTTTGGACACTAAAGCGACACATTGATAAATACTACGGTCGGTTAAATCATAATAATCAAATTACAGAATTTATTTGGATAGTTCTTACTCTACTGTTTCTCTTTTCTTTTTTTAGAACATCTTTAATCTTTTATCTATTCCCTATTTTGCCCAAGTATCATCTCCCAGTACTTATGTTAAATACTCCTAGTTTTACCAGCAAACACCTGATTGTGGGTTACAATCAAACAGCCTCTCAGGTCAATATGTTCATGAGCGTCTAACAATAATATACTGGTGTAATACTAATCCAAAGAGTTTAAAATAATTCTATTTGCTTTGTATTAAAGCTGCTGAAAAGAATCGCTGAGGTCATTTGAGCAGCTGTGAGTCAGGCTGAACAGAGCCTACCATTAGTCCCTCCATCCTGTTTCCTCTGCACCTCCTTCCGGTACTCCTCCAGCTCCTGGTCCGTCAGCTGGTTGAAGGGGTTGGGAGGTTCTGGCTCAGGTGGGACTTCGGGTGGGCTCACTGGGGTCTGATGGATAAGCAGAAACACAGAATACACACAAAACAACTTTTGATATTTAAAGGAGGGAGAATAGATTAAATGTTCTGCCGGCAGGGAGAGAGGAGGTTACCGAAGGGCTTTCCTCTGTTATGACACTTGCGAGGACTTGAGACTGCGGTCCTGCTGTTTTCATATCCTGACGATTCTGCTGTCGGATCTGTGGACATGAAAACCTTTCTGTTAATATGTTGGATTCATGTGACTTCATGGAAAAAGCAAAGGAGGGAACTGCGGGGGACAGAACTACCTTGTTTCGTGTCTCAATCACCTCTTGCGGGTTGGTGAAAAGAGGCACAAACTGGTTTGGGTTCTCTATCTTGATGGCTGTGCTGCCAGCTTGTGTCACCTCTTCTGCCTTCAGCCACTGCAGGATGAAACACCAACATCAAAACTGTATTTCTTCCACTACTTTTGAAGAAAAACAAGCAGAGTTGATGGGAGTGAACCCTGTCTGCTTGATTTAATCAGACACAGTCGAATCATAGCAACTTGATTCTTGTTTTTTTCCTAATAAAGTATGTTTTCTTGTGAGTTAATCCTCGATGTGCTGCATGTTTGGCCACCAGAGGGCAGAGTCTGCTCTGTATTAGTCATCACAGACCTGGTGGGCTTTCCCCTGCAATGCAGAAAAGAGGAGGAAAAGGACGTGGGAGGGACTGATCTCTTCTATAAGCTTTCAAGAGAAATATAAATGGATCAGCCTGCATATGAATCTGCAGGAAATCAGTTGATTTTAGATGTAGAAACAGTTCTGGTTATAGCACACCAAATACACTGGATTTCTCCTCTGACCGTCATCCTAAAGTCAGTCACAGAGGAAAACACTTTAATCTCACTCCATGTTCTGATCCTTCACCTCTGCAGCGCTCCATCATTTTCTTTTATGCCTCAACATTCAAACGGACACAGTGGCCACATTTGATTATAGAACAGTGACTGTGCTGATGTAGCACTGCACAGTTAGTAGAGAAGATGCATGTTGGTCAGTGTGTTTAGGACTGATTGTTCAGACTCATCCGCAGATTCTCACAGTGGTGCGCTGGTGTCCCGGGCTCGCTTGCTCCTGACTGACTTTCTGGTAGGTGTTGGGGGTGTTGAGCCATCGGGTCCTTTCCTGCTGCTGGCGCTGAGCAAACGGGTGCTGCCTCAGAGACGGGTGGAGGCCGTCGTCATCAAACAGATGGAAGGCTGTCACAGTTGCCGGCACCTCCACCTCCCTCCGCGTCCGCGACCGCTCCAGCAGCACAGGGAAACGGTAGGCGTAGCCGGAACGGTAGCCCTAAACAAAACACCAGAGGGAGATGTTTGAAAGGTGTAGACATGCAGTAGGAAGATCCGTTTCACAACTTCAGCTGCACAGTGTCACATGAAGCTGAATCATGACAATGCAGTACTGAAATAAAACAATAATATCACCTCAGTGCTGGGTAAGTGACATTCTGAGGAACTAGCACCGTTTCCAAAAGTGTCTGTATTCACCCTGCAGCACTGTTGTTTCTGTTTTGAACCTTTAGAGCACAGAACAGCTGTATGAGAGCTGTATGTGTCGTGTTAAGCTCCCGATTCTGCACACTCAGCATGTGTATTAAAAGCTTTCTATTTGTAAACCACAGAAAATCTTTAGTGCTTATTTTATGAAGCAACAACAAGAAATATAGCAGAATTTTTCTAAAGTGCTTCTGCTGTGCTCAAGTGATGAGGAATGGATGACGGAGGTGGTTTTAACAAGCAAATGTTCACATGCATCAGACAAATGAAGACCATTCTGAATTTCAGAAGTCTCCGGAACTTGATCAGTACCATTAAAACTGTACTGGATGCTCTGTAGGACTTTTTCCCGTATGAGTGTCGAGATTGGCGAGATCAGCCGTCCTCGAGGGGACCAAAAGTGTCATCTATGGAGTTCTGCAATGTTTTCATATCACTAGCTGCACAAACTTGTGAGTGATGGATTTATTGTGTCTGAACTGTTTTCTTGTAAATAAATAAAGCTGAACGAACAATCACTCTGCAGGGACTGGTTGTCTGGAAGTTCAAATTACAGAACCAATCCAAAAAGCCAATTTGGCCTATTTAGTATCAGTATTTATGGCTTCTGCTTTACAAATAAATGTAAACACGAATGTGTTCATGAAACAAGAACACAGCGGCTACAGTGACTCGGCTGGCACAATAATATGTGGATAATTCTGTACTTTTATAAGAAGATTAGTTTAGCATTGCATGCCATCTGTGTTAAAAATGAAGCAGCAGGAACTATGAGCTGATTATGAAGCATACAAACTTTCTGCACATATGTAAAACAGCATACCAGCTCTTTCATTGCACAGATCTTAAAAGGAGCAATCTAGCAACGCTAATGTCCCACTGCCACATATTTGGGAGGGGTTACAAGCAAGACATTAAAAAGGAAAGTTTAAATCCAGGGCAGCAGGGACTGAACTAACCTAAATTGTAATCCCTTATAGAGGTAAAGCCTCAAAGCTATTGGGTTCTACAATGGAATGAGACTCATGAGTATATCTGATTCATTTCAGAGACTTTAGGGATACTTTTAGGAAATTCATGTTACAAAATGAGTGAAATCTTCCTCCAATAAAAATTGACTGGAGGTGTCCTCGATCATCGCTGTGTAAACATGGCTGCAGTTTAACTGTTGCTTACCAGGTTATCCAGAGTCCTCATGAGGGCTTCAAACTCGTGCTCCCCGATGCGGCTCTTATGCAGGGGTCCGAAGGTGGAGCCAGCCCAGCCGACGGTGCCGGCCGGATTGGGTTTATGGATGGTGCGGTCCAGCAGTATCAGGTTCTGTTCCCCACCGGCGCAACACAAGGCGGACACCTAACGAAAACATCCACATACAGCTTTAATTCAGCTAAAAACAGTCTGTTCAGCTCTTTTTTCCAGCCTGCTTCACACACCCTGTTTACATTAATACAAGCACAGCATCTTACACAAATATTATAACAATATAACCTCACAGTATGTCACATATCTGCTTCCCTGCAGGCCATTGCTGCTCCTGCAGTGTGTTTTTTGGCTCATGATACCACTGTAGTGTTTAGTACTGCAGTGCAGAGCTGCTGGCTGAATAACAGTGCAAGGGTACCAAGAGAAGGGCAAGTGCTCAGGTGTAAAACTGATGCACCTGCACTGCCCACACACCCACACACTCACTGGCATCATTCTGTCTCTGGCCTGGCAGCTGCTTTTCAGTATAGCAGTGATTGATTGTGCTTGTGTGCTACCTGGATCTGGCAGGCTGCCTGGATGTGGTAGATGGTGTAGAAGGCCTCCTCCACAGATTCCCCAAGAGCCACAATGCCGTGATTCCTCAGCACCAGAACCTGGGAGGTAAAAAAGTCAACATTACCTACTCAGCTGTGAGGAGCAGCACCAGCTTGAATATCTAATCCAGTGTAAAGTCACTTCACCTTGTGTCTTCTCTCTATTCATTCTTAAATCTCAGTCCCATGTGGGCGGCACAGGAGCAACAACAGCTGAACTAATGCTGCATTAAGTCTGGTCTCCCGAGGTCTGCTCACCTTACAGGTGGGGCCTAAGCTCTTCTGCAGATCCACTCTGTCCTCCTCCTCCTCCATGACTCCATTATAGTCATAATAGGCCACATCACCAACCAGCAGAGACTCGTGGGACAGAGGCAGGAGGCCACACTTCATAGCTGAAACCTGGGGTAAGATGGCTGTGAGCTTTGGAAGGTAATATAAGAGGCACGTGCTCACAGTATGTGTGTAGACGATGGTGTCAATCACCACTGATTTAAAATGTTTAATTCAAAGGAACATGACAAACAGACAGGGCGAAGATGACTGTGTGGTAATTCCACGCTGACTCACCGCTGCTGTAGCCGGCGTCTGGAGGTGAAACAAGCAACGGACATCAGGTCGCGCCGAGTAGATGGCAGAGTGCAGGCTGAACTTCTCAGAGTCCACTCTGAGGTTGGTGCTGCCCTTCTCCACCACCTCACCAAGGATATTCACCTTCACCTATGAAAGGGCAAAGCACCATCAGCATCACAGCTTCCATATGACGTAACCCTGGTTTGACTAAACTTGAACCTTCTGACACATCTGATGTGTGGTGAGTAAAGTCCAAATTCTGTAACATTCTTTTAGCAGCATTAATCCAATGGAAGATTTATAACATGAATAAAAGCAGGTTTAGCCAACTGAACACTGAGTTGTACCTGCAGCTTTTTTCATATTAAAACCTGGATGAATTGTTGAGTATTATGATGATGCAGCTGATATCAGGTATAGATGAATAAATAATAACGATAAATAATAAATATCAAAGGTCCCACTACATTATTTTCCACATTTTCTGGCTGATCTGCAGTGTTAAAATAATGTGCTATCCCATTAAATGTCACCCAAAGCTCAAAAAAGAGGCATATGCATGTTTTAGTATATTTATGGAGATGGAACTAATTTTTTCCAGTAGTTCTGCACTCTTGTTTGCAAGAATTTCTTTCTACAACTCACACATCACAGTGAGTGAAAGGCAGGATTTCTTTTTGTGCAGCGTGCACCCAATGGGAGCTAGATAGCGCATGGTATCCCCTGCAACGATTTCAAAAGCAGATGTTATTCCGCAACAAGGAATAAGTCATCCTCTAGTACTTTTAAGAGCACGGTACTTTGTTTTTGTATCAGGGGCAACCTCAAGAAAATGTGTTTTTGGTTGTGAGGTTGAAGTCGACCCTTTTCAACTGCCCCAAGGAACCAGCAATCTTGCATCAGTGGATGCGGTTTGTCCTTTCAGGCCAGAAACACAGTCGGGAAAAAGTTTGAATTTGACAGTTTCAAGTACAACACTGGCTTTGCAGACTAAAGATAAAAGTAAAAGCTGTTCAAACAAGAAAAAGACACAAGTCTGAACTGCAAGTGATGAGTGAAGCGATTTCAAATGTCTGTGTTGTGTTGGCTTTATGAAGGATT
Organism: Leuresthes tenuis; assembly: GCF_036924035.1. Taxonomy (NCBI): domain Eukaryota; kingdom Metazoa; phylum Chordata; class Actinopteri; order Atheriniformes; family Atherinopsidae; genus Leuresthes; species Leuresthes tenuis. The sequence continues at coordinate 27,018,754 of NW_027325360.1, read as the reverse complement.
TTAGGACAAAAATCACAGTTTCACCCAGTGAAAAGGGTGTAAATAAATTCATACACAAGATAACTGAACTGAACTGAACCGTAAAACTGCTCAGAAACAGTTACTCCCACAAGCAGGTAACAAACAGAGATGTCTTGCTGCAAACTTCGTTGTGACAGTTCGTAATGTTGCTCACTTTGATATTTCAAATCCGATTCTGGCTCGAACAGGTAAAGCTGGATCTCATGTGTTGTCAAGTTTGAAAACGTAGGGCGTTTATCAAAGTTTCTCAACGTTCATGAGTCACAGTCATCCCCTTTTCAGCCCCCTCGACAAGCCTCCAGGACTTCGATCAGCCGGAGAACACTTCTGCCTGATCCTCTCTTTCTCCGGAGTTGGCTTCTCCCAGGAGAAATGACAAACTACTTTATTTATTTATGAAGATTTATGAAGTGCGCAAAGCTGATCTCGAGGTACCCAACATTAAGACTTAATCCCTGGAGATCATCATACTATGTCCACTTTATGTCTATTTGTAGAAAAAAATCAGTTTTTATGGTTCCAGCATTTAATAGAAAGTATTTGGTGCATTTGATTGCAAAATAATCTAAGTTTGCATTGTACCAATAACATTGCAGCCAACACAGTCAAACTATGTGTATTCAACTCATATTGTGACTCACCAGACTGGATCCAGTCACCTCACTATACGTCAGGCCGTCTGGAAGCACCAGGAAGTGTTCTTGTTCTTTACTTACACGCAGCTGGCAGGAAGGAGGAGTGACACTACTAAGAAGCCATAACAGCATGTGCAGTGTAGATTCAATCATGTGACCACAGATTAAAGGTATTGTGCTAATCTTATTAGAACAACCATTATCTTCTATTCATATTTGGAACAAACCCCTTTTACCCCAGAATTAATATACAAACAAGCTGACCAGAGCTGATATCCTTTTGAGCACTAACAGTTAGTTGAGGTGTATTTGGTAGCCTTCTAATTATATATTTTGATCTAAAAAATAAATAAAGGCTTGAACGAAATGTGAAATGGTTTTAAAACTAACTGTGAGACAGGTTCGGCTGAGCTGGGCCCAACCGAAGAGGTCGAACAGCCGGTGGGTGCTGGCCAGCTTGCAGCGCATCAACCTCTCCCCCTTCACCATGCTGCCAGGCTCCCATCCATGCAGGTCGTTGATGGGCGTCACCATCATCATGTCTGTGAACCAGATGGAGATGAGAAATACATAGATATAAGACAGATGACACTTTCTTTTTTATTTTATAAGCGGGAAAATATTTCTTCTACTTTCATTGTACTTGTACCACTTTTCATCCAAGTAAAAATGAACTCCCTCTGCTTCATGATAACATGGATACTTCAAGCCATGTTGTAGTTTGTTTGTTCCTTCTTTTAGGTGAAAAATACGCAGACTCCTAAGTTCAGATTTTTATATAGAATACAGCTATTCCTTAATGTTACACCTGTGTCAGGTAAGCATCAAACAATTACATTTTCACCAGACCAATGAACTGGCTGTGGGCACAGAGGGAAATTATGAAGATTTAATGTACTGTAAGTGTTGTAAGTGGATACAAAAGAGAAAAAAAATGCACATCCAGAAAACGTGTGCAGCAGCAGGACTACTGCTGCGTTTTATACAGACAAGCTGAGTTACACTGAGATCATGAGGAACGATCAGTGTTTTCAAACCTCACGGTGTGTCTTCACACATTTAAACTGTTTATTTCATCTGAGCAAATGACAGTTTGCAGCAGGTTGAAACCCCCTGTGGACAAATATGCGTCCTAAAACTATCAGTTGGTAATGGACCCTTTGGGGAAATGGTTTGCAGCCACTTGTGACAAAAAATTAAATAAGTAAAAAGAAAATACAGACAAAAAAGGCAACACATAGATAATATTTACAATGTAATTTGTACTGTCTGTGCGTGAGGAGGAGATTATTGACTGAACAGTGTGAAGTCCCAGCCTCTTTTTGCCATTACCAAAGGAGCCCACAACACATCAAATTAACAGCTGCTTTACATACAGTTAATGATAGAATTGTTGGTACTGGCACTGGAACTCAGCAACTTATCATGAATAATAATAATAATAATAATAATCATAATCATAATAATCATAATAAAAGCAATAAAAAAAAGGATGATGACAAACCTTGTGTGTGTATATGAGGCTAACAGAGTTTCAACTGAATGATGGCATTTTTAAATCATATGTAATATAATGAAGGTTTCTTCAAAGAATTTAACACATACTGGAAGGCGAGACTGGCAGAGAGGCCGGAGAGCCATGAGACGCCATGAAATCAGCGAGCTGTCTCAGTGCCCAGAGGTTGGATGAGCTGCCACCTTTCTTCATCTGTTCCTGGATCAGCACATCCAGCTCTTCTCTGAATGACTGCACATGAAAACAGATCAGACATCCCTGTACCATCACAACAAAATCTAATCACAGACAACAGAGAAAATCTTCAGTTTTTAACATTAGAGTACAGGATTTAGACAGCTAATTTACTCTAAACCTCGTCAGAATAGTTTCAAACATGCATGAAGGGCAAAAAATTAAGGAGAGCCCAGTGTATGTGTTAGAAAATACTGATACACAACAGGGGTGATGGTGAGTAAACATATTCAATGACTCAGCCTCTTTCCATCATTGCTTTCCCTTCATGTTCGACCTCTTCACTTCATATGAAATTTAATGAGCATCATGAGGCTTCACTGTTGCCCTGACATTCTCACAGGGACACATGCACTCAGCACCACCAGCTCCAACCCGAGCTATCAAGTGGCATTTCAGTACAGATTTATTCTGCTGTGAGGAGATAATCCCATCTAGAGAGGACAGATGCAAAGAAAAAGGAAAAACAATCAATCACAGACACAAACAGCCAACTCACTGGACTCTGGAGGAGACTGGAGATGCGTTTCTTATGCTGCGGGCCGGAGCCAGGGGTGGAGTGCTGGGGAGATTGGATGACCTCGGGGACCCCATCACTGGGGCTGCGCTGCACCGGGGTGCCCTTTGGGGTGGGTGATTTGCTCATCTTCTGTTTTGCTGTGGGTCTCTTACAACCAGAAGGAGGACTGAAAGAAAAAAGATACAATAAAGAAACAGTACAAATGTTTGAAGAAGGGCTGACAAGCACCACACAACGGTCAGCAGTCTGATAGGATGGATGTAAAATTCCCTGATTATTCAATTAGTCACTGGTTGGAGTGTAAATAACAACAAATTAGAATATAGTTTGTCACCACTCACACACACTTCCCATCCTTGATATTTACAGAGGGACGAAGGTGTGGCTGAACATGCTTGTTCTAAAAACCTTACCTACTTTTCACAGGACCCAATCCCTCACACATGCAGCTTCACTTTACTGTAACATGTGACTACAAATGCTCCACTTTGGGTTAAAAACACGCCCTGAAAAGCTTGTGATATGAATGTATGATCTGAAAACTCTCCTGAATATATAAACCATAAGCTGCTGAAGTCGTAATCCTTCTCTGATCAAGAAGACACTGCCATCATTGTTTATCCTAAGAAATGCAAGTAAATGTGCAAATGGAAGGAGACTCCACCTAAGTCTTGGCTTCCAAGGGCGCATCAGAGCTCATCATGGAAAGAGTTAGTAACTCAAAAGTGATCCAATATTAAATATCAAATATTGCCCAATAAATCTAAATTCTCCCTTGAGTATAATGCAGATCAACCCTAACTGTCTTTGCATTTGTACTGACATGTCAAGGAGAGTTTCTTATGTGGAAGAACAACATAAACAGTATGTTGGACCGCACAATAAGCCTTCATATGTAGGTATTTTTCAAATGCAACGTAAAGATGAAAACCTACCCTCACATCAAGGATCCCTCAGATTCTTGGCTGGTGGAAGTGCAAAGCTTTAGAGAATGCAGGGATAGGAATTAGGACCTCACATGCATGCAGCAGCATCAGAACCGCTCACAGGAAGTTAGCAAGCTGATACAGCTTGGTAAATGAAGAAAGAGTTAAGTGTTACCGTAAGAAGCTCCAGTGAAGAGCTGGCCCCTCCCCAGTGCACAGAAACACACACACACCGACACACTAACTGTGCTGCAGGCACCAGATAAGGTCCCAAACACACCACACCCTCCCTCTGCTTCATCCCACTAACTGACTGAATGGCTTACTTGATTAGTAGCGTCACTGTGACAACGATTTGTGTAAGCTCAACTGACATGCACTGTCAGGTCCATCCTTCATGTGTCCACCTGTCAGGGCAGGCTTTTAGAAGACAAACACTCGGGAGAAAGCTGGATCAGAACCACGCACATTACTAGATCTCCCTGCATTCCAAATGTAGAACTTTGGCAGATGACTAAACCTTTAATGGAGTTTCTGGATAAACTGCGCACTTTAACCCGACAACGTCAGCATGTCTGGGCTCAGGAACACTGAAGTGGTATATCAGCTGCCCAAAAAGCTGCAAAACATGTTAATGAAATCAGCGTTTCTCTGACAAATTTAAACTCTTAAAACATCTACAATTGACAATTTTGACCTTTTTTCCCCTAAGAATTTGTGCAATAAACACTAATGGATTCAAATGGATTTCATGTACTTTAAGCAGCAGTTGGTTTACACAAGCTCAAATTAAAGCAGCAGCTCTAATTCTCCCTCTCCTTCAATAGATTGTAGTTCACAGTGCCTCTGGGAGGGTCCTAATGACTAGATGTGGTGCTCAGGCTGCTGGCCTTCCATCATTGTCTCCCCATTTATCTTCAGTCATGCTGTGAGAGCTGATCATGCAGCATCATCGCTTTACTTTGCTTTCATAAAAGCTTAAGAGGTAATGCAGCTGATTTCCTGCCATCATGCTCTTCCCCCAGAGCCGGAATCCTGCTACGCAGCAAAAGAGAGAGATCTGAATTTCAGTATCAGGATTTTTACTGCATGCTTTTAAGTCTAAGAGGTTTTTTTTTCCAGATCAGACCAAAAAAGGCTAATTGTTCTGTTGCTAGATGTCATAGTTAAACAACAGAAATAAAGCTTGTTTCAGGTATGTGGCATCTTTGTAGTGACTGAGTGGTTGTGCTGCTATGTGTGTGAGCTTTAACATCCAACAGCAGCAGATGTGGGTACCAATTCCTGAGCTGCTCGGGATTGATTTTCTTTGCTTCCGCTTTTACTTGGTTGATGTTCAACAGTTACAAAATGTCATTGTTTAACTTGTGCTCTTGAACACAAATTGTCTTGTCTCTACATGCCTGCAGACATGTAAAGAAATAATACATGGAAGCTCCTAATTTTAAGGAGAAACAGAAACCAGCAGGCCGGAGCGGTGGTGGAGTGATGCTTCATCAAGAAAACCCAGGTTTGTCTCCTGGCTTGGACTACTACCCCACATATGTACTTTTTGGTTAGGTTAAGTTATTAAAACCCACCTTATAGGTTTAGGTAGATACAGTGACATGCTAAAAACACATTACAGAGGAGATAAGTACCTTTCTATATTCAAAAACACAATGATGTACATCACTTTAGAAGTTGATCAAAACGCATACAAAAGACCTGTGTCTAATTTCCTAACAGTTTCATATAATTACATTTAGATCAGGCTGTAATGCCACAACAGCAAGCCCATGAATCCAGCCTGGCTCTGTTAAACACAACAAACCTTTTAAGTTTTCAAGGTAATCTTGGACAAATCATTTGAGTTTAACCGACTGAACTCACCCAAATACATGAAACTTAGCTGCAAAATACTGATAATAATAAGTCTGATAATCAACTATACATCTTGTTTACACAGCCTGTCACAAAGTTTAAGTGAGAAAGTCCTTGCTGGAGGCTCAAGTGTACATCTGGATTGCACCCAGTGTGATTTAAAAGCAGCTGCATTTTTACAGAACTAAACCATTTATAAACAAGTTTGCTGTAACTGATCCGTATATAAATGGACTCATTAGCTTAATACAGAAATGCATGTCATGTCAACTGATAAATTTAAACATTAATGCAACATTTGATGTTTGTCAGTACTTCATCTCTGCAGAAATCCATTCTGGTCCCTCTTTCTACTCTTCAACGGGAGAACTGGCTTCTTCCATCTTGACAAAGTACATAAAAAACACTATCAAAAGAAAAGTATTTAAAGCAGGTGAATCCATAGGTGACTGACTTAGTCCATTTATAGTAGAGCTGTTTCTTGTCATTAACTACTGTATATGGTCGGTGCGGAATGATAGCAAGAACTGTAACAAACTGCAAATTTCAGACTGTTTTCATATGTTTTAATGTGTCTTCCGGTCAGTGTTTCATACTCATCTTAATACAACACTGACATCAAATATTTATTAGAATAATTCCACTGATTCTATTGTTCAAATGATATGTTCTGGTCTGTGTGGCCATTGTGTTGCAGTAAATAAAGAAAGAAAAATTATATAAGAATAAAAAGATAAGAAAAAGATGCAAAGCCCTGCACCAGAGGAGGTAATATGCAAAGTCACGCGGGAAAAGATGAGCTCTAGTGTTCACATCAGCTAGTGCAGCAGACCCCACATCTTCATATTTCAATGTAAACGCACAATATGGTTTTCTGCTTATTTTATTTATTTGTGCTTCCTCCGTCCCTCCTCGTGCGCGGCTTGGCTCCTTAGCAACACTCACGCGCGCTGCAGCATCAGCACCAGCAGAGCGGAGGATCCAGTAATGGCTTCCCGCAGAACACAGAAGCCAGCGGCTACATCTCAACACTGCGGGGCTGTGCTCCGTTAAAAGTAACGAGCAAAAGCATTAAAAACCACCATATTCGCATCAGATGAAGGCACGTGTTGTGTCCCGCGTGATGATACAGAAACAATGACAGTCCGAGCCGGCGGAAAAACAGCAAATAACCACCACGAGCACGGGAGAGGCGCTGACATCACACACAGACTGGCTCACTGTCAGCAGCTACAACACAAATACACGAGACCTACTGAATGCATCGAGTATGTCTCTATTTCAAATAGCCCGTGGAAGCACGCGCGGCACAAGGTGCGCACGAGCTCACCGAGCAGCGTTTGCCTATTCCTTTTTTTTTTTTTTTTTAGATCTTTTTACAAGAATATATTTGAGTCTACCCGTGAAAACATAGCAGGGAGCGCCCGACCAGCCCCGTAAACAAGCGGCCTCTTATCAGACATCATAGGTGAAATGCGCACACACCGCTCATGCACGCGACAGGGAGGACCCCGTACAACGCCCTGTCCTCTCACCATCAATGTCTAGATACAACTAAACTGAAAAAGCGGCAGTGTGTACTCACCTCAGTGCATCCTCAGGACCGGGACCGCTGAGTGGGTGCGGCACACCCACCACCCTAATCCGAGCTCAGGGGGGAGCAGATTAGGTCAATTAAAACAAATATGCGAGTGCTGGTATTGCGTGTCGAGCCCTCCTTTGTCAGACTGTTTCCGGGCCTCTACTGATACCAGTTCAATGGACCCTGGTTTTTTTTACATTTTTTTTTTCATCGCTCAGTGCGCGCGGACCAACCCACTGCCACGCCTGTCCAGAGTCTGACATCCAAATACTCCCAGCCTGTTCACCGCAGTGGGAGTCTTGGCTCTGCACTTAATCATTGCGTTTACAGCCAGATTTCTTCCGCTGTCTCCGAAAACGTTGCTTAGTTGCTTGACCCAGCTCGAGTGGTGCGATAAAAAAAATAAATAAAAACATGAATAAATAAAAACGACCACGTCAAACAGGCGCCATCTTCTGTTATAAAGGAGAACACCAGAATGAGGGTTTCTGGATATTTTAAATGGTGGTGGAAAAGCAACAGTAAACCATTTCTGCCACTTTACATCCCACCGCTTTTAGTATGTAAAACATTGCTTACATTTTCAGCATCTCGAAGAATTGGTGTCTACAGGACATGCAAGAGGTGTCCCTTTATTTCTTAATAGGACCACAGGAAGGAAACAAGTTAAAGGCTCTCACTGATTACCAGTGATGGTGACTTCTAATGTTTTTGTGAGTTTACAAGGACAACATTTGCTGCATCATGAAACTCATGAGTTGGGTTAATGGAAAGATATCAGAAATTATTGATATTCTCCCATCTCCTTAAATTCATTACAAGGACATAGAAATAATATGGTGCCATAAAGCTCCATAGCTAAGGCAAACCACCAAAAAAAGTCTATTTCCAAATGAGAGACTTAATGAAAGGTAACAAAGACAACAGCTCTGCCGTTGGACACGCCACAAAGCTGGGCTTTAAGGATGAAAATCCAACAAAAGCCCGTGAAGTCTCCAAAAAGACACCAGAGAGGCCCTAAACACATGGTCATAAAGTTAAAGTCACCCTCAGAAAAATCATCCCCTTGTTAAAGTTTGGTGGTAGCATCAGCGGTCGGTCTGTTTTTCCATCTGTAGGGCGTGGGACATTGGATGGATTTGAAGGAAGGATGTGTAGAGAACAGGTAAATCATTGAGGAAAGAGAGAATTGAGACTGCAGGTTCCACTTTTAGCAAGGTAAAGACTCCAGTCAGAATGCTAAAACACAGCTCGAGTTACTGAAGTTTAAGGGTTTTCTTGCAGCCAAAGATCTGGAGATTAGTCGTTTTGAAGCCAGTACTTTTATACTTCTACTTGAGTAAAAAGCTTGAGTTGATACTTCAACAGGAGTCTTTTTAAACTTTAGTATCTATAGTTTCACTTGGGTAATGAATGAGAATACTTTTGACACCTCTGGGTCCCTCACAGTGCAATTATAGGCTAATGCAAAGCCATCAATAGGTTAGATAGCGATTCTCTGAGGTTTAGGGCCGAAAACAATTACCTCGGTTTTGCCTGAAATCAAAAGAGTAAAAGTAATGTTAAGAAAAAAAAAGCCAAATGTTATGGGCCTCGCACCACAGGGGCCTATAGCGCACTACACAAATCAAATGTAATCAAATCCACTGACTAGACTTCACTGCCTCATCTGACACTTCCTTCACTATTTTTCTCACACTCTTACACTCAACTCACTCAACAATGAGACAACAGACTTTGCAACAGATCCTCTACATCCTACTTCCACTGGACAGATCCTAACTTTCCATCCTCACTGCTCTGCTTCTGCCCCCCAACTCGACATACCTAAGCTTTTTCCTTTCATATGCTTCTGCCACCAATTACTCCCAAGCAACAGTCACTTAAATGAAGCACAGTTCAGGAAGCGCACTGGAGTTTGGGGCAGATCAGCATGATTTAAAGGGTCAAAATTAATCAAGCGACACGCATAAACATTTTTTGACATGTTCTGTATTCATACTGAAATAAGAATGGCAAAGTGACAGATTTCACATTTTTATACAACTTATATTATGAGCCAGACGTGCATTGGCTTCCTTAAAAAAAAAAATGCAGTTCATGAGTTGCTATCAATTTCATATTTGCATAATGAAAGTCCGGGTTCATCTCCAGTGGTGGACACGGATGAACAGGCAGCCGTTGAGACTTCCGACAGAAACACAAACCACTTTATGAAGCGAATTACAAAAACTGTCACTGTCTTCTACATTTCATTTACATGCTTCCAGGATCACAAAATGAAAACAAGAGCTGTTAAATTCACATCAACAAAAGTCAGAATTCCAAAATAAATATTAAAGGAGACAAAAACTGTGTCAGTTTTCTTCCAAGATGATTCCTCCCTTTGAAGCAGTGGGCTCCTGAAAATAAAAAGCAACGTCAGTTCTCTGATGAGAGAATTCCAGTTCAGTTTCCAATTGGCCCATCTTCCATTAATGGGTGGGGTGTTATCCTAAATATGCTCATCATACTTTTGCTGTAAAGGTTTGGGAAATTGTGCATTAATAGTGTTTACTGGGAACAAAAACAAAACAAAGGAACCTAAGAAGAACCCGGCTTGTTAAAGTCTCAGACATGTAGAACCTGCTGTGAGAAGAGAAGACCACATTAACCAATACGCTCAATGTCCTCGCTTTCAGCAGCCTTTCATGTGGGCCACAGGATCGTTGCATCCTCGTGTTCTGAGCTACAGGAAAAGGGGAGTTTCCTCTTCTACAAAGTCAGAGGCAGCAGAGAAAGCATGCAGAGGTTTTATGGAATAAAAGCACGGACAACACAACCAGTCTTGCAATCAAAGTGCTATTAAAGTTGAAGTATTTACATTTGAAATATAGTTAGGACACTGTAAGCATGGTATCAACAGCACAGTACAAAAAAATGGCCCAAAGTGACTCTTATTACATTAAGCACAGTTCAAAGTTAGTATTTTACCATTAAAGGGGAACTCCGATATTTTTAAACTTAGACCTTATTTCTAGCATGAAATACGTTTATCAACTCACCGAGAACAGTTTGGCAAAAGTCGGCGTCCTTCGGGAGATATTTAAATAACTCGCAATAGGCGTATATCCATATAATGGAGTGAACAGGGCAGGGACAATGCAGCCTCTAAATAAGGTATTAGCTGTCTTTATTTCACCAATACTTTAAGAAGAATGAATGAAAGAACGCGTACTATTGCTGTGTTAGCACATAGCTACTGTTATGTGGCTATTTATAGCTATAGGAGAGCTAACAGAGGGAATTCTACACACACCTCTACTGGGACGACTTCATCCACACACGGCTGCAGCACAGCTCATTCAACGTCCATCTTACTCAAAGTCGTCGTTCACATTGTCTAAATCTGATAAATCCTGCCATGTTGCACAAAACTAGCAGTAGCAAACTCTGTGTGAAGTTAGCCGACTGTCACAGAGAAAGGGGTAAATAAGGGGGGGCGTGTGGATGAAGTGGTCTCAGTAGAGTGCCTGTGTAGAATCCCTCCGTTAGCTCTCCTATAGCCGCAAGTAGCCACATAACAGCACCTATGAGCTAACAGAGCTATAGCACATGTTCGATCATTCATTCTTCTTAAAGTATTGGTGAAATAAAGACAGATAATACCTTATTTAGAGGCTGCATCGTCCCTGCCCTGTTCACTCCGTTATATGGATATACACAGATCGCGAGTTATCTAAAAAGCTCCCGAAGGACGCAGACTTTTGCCAAACTGCTCTCGGTGAGTAGATAAAAGTATTTCATGCCAGAAATAAGGTCTAGGTTTAAAAATACCGGAGTTCCCCTTTAATAGACAGAGCAACTGCCTGTCCATTACCCTTAACAGGCCATTTTCTTAATACAGCTTTTTAATTGTTGACTACTTTCCACAGACAGATTCAAAAGCTTTAAGAGCTTCAAAACTCAATTTGTCACAATAAAAAACATTAAAAAAAAAAAAACCCACTAAGATTCAACATTTAAAAAGGAAACATTTCATTTGTAGGTTGCTAGACTGATCCAACTTCATATGTAAAGAGTCCTGAACCCCTTTTTAACCAAATGTGTTCACCACTTCAGATAAAAATGTCTGTTAAATAAATGTGAAGTACACAAAAAGGTACCCAAATGCAGGACTTTACTGTTGTACGTAAACCGGTTACATTCCACTGCTGCAACGTGTCATTTGGCTTCTCAAAATGATTAAACAGATGTCAATATTTACACAAATTATTTTCTAAAAACCTCTAAAGTAACATAACAGACTGCAAGAGCATTCTTAGGCTCAAAATATTCAGCTTAACACTCCTTTTCAACTTCCAGCCGCTATCAAAAAATAAAAAAATAAAAAATACTCAAAAAGCTAAATTCTTAATCATACGTATGATTTTAAATTTCAGTCCCTGCTTTAAAGACATTGGCTCTCTTCTAAAAAGGTGCATTTCCGCAGTAATTTATGCTGCACACCAGAGATGCTGAGCACGTCGTGTCTGAGGGAACAGAGCAGCATGTATAAAACCACTGCCTGCAGACAGCTGAAGATTTATTCTGTCAATAAAACAGATCATCTAAAAACTGATGGGTATGTTAGGCATTGATTCTCATAAGCAATATTAGACATTTTTATTCTTGTTGACTTAAGATCTGCAAGTCTTATGTTCTAAGATTTAATCATTACTTGCCATCAAGATAATTCAACACAGCCTGGGTGGCAGCTGAAATTATACGAATATTGTCCTACACATCTTAATAACACAACTGTAAGTCATGAATTTAATGAAATAAACAAGATTATAGACAGATCTACTCATAATGGGGGATTTAAGCCGTTACTCAGCTTTTCTTTCTGCCTCTGGTTGCAGCAACTGTTACTTCTAGCTTGGAATATATTTCTAAATTCCTTATTTGTTTATAGTCCAGGCAAAGTAACTCATTTTGGAGCCAAAAATAGAACTAATTGTAAAATATTTTTTTTCAGCTTATATCATTTCTATGAGGTGTCCAGAACAACATACTAAAAGTCCTAAGAAATCCTAGTTGAGGAAATATGTTAAATGTGTGCCAATAAGGCCAAACAACAATACACCCCAATGGGGCTATTTTTTTCCTTTACTCCTATCAAAATGAAATTTTATACAATGAAAGTACCCATGAAAAGTACATTTTTTTTGTATTACAAGTTTCTTTGAAAATGAATTTGAATACATGAATGAGCCATACACTAATCGAAAATGCCCAAAATACACCCAAATAGGCTTAATTTTTTCCTTTATTCCTACCAAAACAAAACTTTACATGGTAAAAGTATACATGAAAAGTAACTTTTTTTAACAATTAGTCTCTCATAAAATGCAACTTTGCCTGGACTATTTGGGTTTACAGTTATTTGATCTCGTTAGAGCTGTTTGAGTGGTTCACTGGTACCAACCTCGCCCCCTTAAAGTGGAACACCGTGTGACTGAATAACCACAACAGCAGTTGATAGAGGTGGTGAAGTAATATGAGAAGAAGGGAAAATCCTGTTTATGTTAAACCACTTCACACTAACAATGTCTATGGCAGCCACTCTGTTAACTGAGTCAGGGGTCTCCCTGTGAGCAAACAACCAGCCTCCCTCTTTGCAACAAGTATCATTTACAGTCCTTCAGGGTGATCCTGTTGTCCTTCTGCCTCCACTCTCAGCAACTCATTCTCCATTTAACTTTAAATCATCGCTGATTTGAGTCTAAATATATAAATACAGTTGACCAAAGTAAAATAACCCTGTTATCTTTACTACTGTGTACAGACCTACTCACCAGGGCATCTGGCAATCTGCTATTTTGGAGCTGCAGGGAGCACCATTTATGTGTTGTACTGGAAGATACTAATATGGGAGGTTAAAACAGACCGTGTATCACCACAGGTCAGACTCCTCAGTAATGTTTGATGTAACAGACTTAAACCACTAGAGGGCAGTGTAACAATTAATTTCAGATTTGTAGGAAGCTGTTTTTTCTATAGAAAAACTTATGTTCTGAACTATTGTCAGCAGGAAGTAAAATTTCTTCTACAAATTGAAAAGTGCCAGCATGAACCAATTTGAACCGAGCCATAAGAACTTAAAACTGTGCTGGGCCCATCAGCGCATTGGCAGCAGCAGGTCACATGTCACAACCTCAACAACAATTCTACACTCAATGATAAATGCTTCTATTTGGGTCTGGTGCTACCACTTTTACCAGTTCTGATTGGGAAAATTGATTAGGATACTTATCTACGACCCCCTAACAGAACAGGATAGTGTGTTTTGAGATAATTTACACAACCCCAAGTAAAAAGAAACAAATCCAAAGTTTTGATATTTCAGTCATCACATTATTTTAGACTACATACTTGACTGCAAGATTTTCCATGTTGGTCCAAGCCATCTGTTCTCAACACTCAGCAAGGTTGAGACATCTGTTGGATGAAACAGAAAGAGAAAAAAAAAAATCTGTAATCTCTTGTAAATAAATAGCATAAATAAGCAGCAACACAAAGTCTGTGAGGAAAGACAATTCATGACAAATCTTTAAAGTTTTTAACATTTCACTTTCAGACAGATTTGATCATCTGAATCCAACGTTTATTTTTCTTTTAAGTGTCAAATCAATTCTCTTAACAGCTTAATGACACACGTGAACCCTGATGAAGAAAAGGGAAAAAAGAAAAAGCACAAACATGTCTTGATCTAAACCTCTTCACCCTGAATTATCCAATCAGATGATGAGACACTTGTGAGGACAGTTTGAATGTTTCAGATGTTAGACAATCAAACGCTTTGCGCTGATTGCTCGTAGTAATTGTAGTTCATTCCTGTCAGATCATTTTTGGAATCAAACATGTGCCTGATTGCCTATTGTTAGCAATGTTCATCTTTCAAGCACTGTAAATGAAGCCTTCCGCATCCTCTGTTGGCAAGGCCGAACCGGTTGTCATTAAAAGATTTTTGTATTCATCTAATCCTTTAACTGAATTCTGTACAATTGAACTTTTGATTAGAAACTAACTGATTTTTACTCAAATCAAAAATGTTCGTAGAAGCCTGGGGGATGAATCAAAAGCTGTCAAATGAAGGAAAAGCCAGCTTCACAACGTTCGGGAACATTTTTTACATTTTAAAATCAGCCTTTTGTCCAAACTTCAGAGTTGTATCTAAATGTTCATTAAACATGGAAACATTGGAGAACCAATTTAAATTCCATAGGAGTTCTTAATCATAATTTATTACCTGCATTTAACCTATGGAAAGAAAGATGCTGCTTACAGCTTATAAAAGGTGAAAAAAACCCTGACAAACATACACCTAAACTCCTCATAGATGTGAAATCAAAACGTTAGGGCTGACTGGTGGCTATTATTTCAAACCCTCTGCTGTGCATTATTCTAAACAACACAAAAGAAAACGAAAAATTTAAAAGACAAACCTGCAGAGTCGAAAATGATCAGAGACAAGTGACCACAATCAACAACTATGCAGCATTAGACCAGCATGGCTGGTTTTAATGAAAGTCAACACCCATATTTTCCCTTTCCCGCACCACAGGAGACGGCTTGGAACACTTTTTTTTGGGAGGATGGAGCTCAGTTTGTTGTCGATTTCTTATTCAAATTCACTTAAAACTTCCACTTGAATTCATTTTACTGGCATTTGCTTTTTGTTTTGTATCAATGAGGAAATATGATCAATTATACAGTTTTTGTTGATAGAGTAACCTTCAAGATAGAGACCTGAGCGAACCAATTAACTGGCAGCCTTGAATCAAATACAGAATTTAATTAAACCCTATGGAATGATAAGTGCACATGTCCTCTGCCTGAATCAAGACCAAGAGCCACTTTTTCCCCTTTGACTGACATACTGAGGCCCAAACATCAGTGGTTTACCTTCATTATTGCTGCACCCTATCGGCTCCCTGACCAGCAATCATTGTGAGAGCGGCTGACGGACACAGAATTAGGAACAACATTAGGTGAGTTCATGAGTTACCGAAGCCTGATCGGGTGCTACTTGGATGATGAACTGGTAAGCTGGCAACACACAGTGCTGTAACATCAGTCTGGTCATATCTCCGTCCTCAGTCACCGGTTCTGGAGGAATGGCGAATCCATTCTCAAAGTGCTCCTCTGATATGTTCAGCAACTGTCAAGAAGAAAAATGCAACCCACTTAAGACACTCCTCTGTTTTAGGGTTTAAATAGGTAAAATGATCCTTGCCTTCAATCAGGAAACACAAGAAGTGTCATAAAAGCATCACGATCCAATCATTTGCTAAAAACCCTCCAAACACCATTCTTTGGTTTCTGTATTAAGACAGCCAGCTGGGATTAAACTGAAGGCATATCCTTCACCTTTTCTGCAATTTCAATACTTTAAACAAATAATTAGGTCCACGAGTTTGAAATAAAATTAGTCACTTGTCATAAGATGAAACTAAGCAACTCAACTGAAAGACGAATATCAGTGAGTCTGACTTCTTGCCCTCTTTCTAATTTAAAGGCATCTTAAACAGGCAATAAAGTAAAAATGCTTATTCTCTTAGACATGCTTAGACATATTCTCAGTTTCATCAGATTTGCAGTAAGACCAATTTAAAAAAAGCTGTAAAATTAACAGCTTATCGTGAAAATCCGATACACACACATTTTCTTGCCAGACATCTTGTCAACACTGAAATTCAACCGGAATCCAAACAAAAAATCAAACTTTCTGCTAAAAAAGAAAAATAAGAATAATTCACTGAAGCTCCAGTTGTAGATAGATTGATTTTTGTGGTTTTCCTAAAAAGCAAGAGATGCAACAGCAAAAGATTATGAATAAATAGATGAAAGAAAAAGACATTGGGAGAAAGCCCCATCTATCAGCCTGCAATAAGGTTTAAAAACCATTTACTTCATACATCTACAACCCCACATCAGAAGAAGTGTTCATCCACTTTGACTCATTTCCCTGCAGAAAACATGAACACAAGATTTTTCATGTTCGTCTCAACTTAATTGCTATTGTGAATCTATGTCCATTTTTGCATTTCAGGCTGGAACAGCAAAGATTTCCCCACTTTGTAACGACACATAACAGCTGTGCCGGCTTTAAGGATAGCGAGCGATGAAGCATCTTTTTGTCTCACTATTTTACAGTCTTACAACAACATGTATCCACAGCGTGATGGTCAAGAAGGGATGTAGCCTAATCCAGTGGATGGCAGGCTAAAATGGATAAACAAAAGGGTTTTTAAGGGTAAGTTCTTCTTCAAAGCCCTGCCGGATGGTTCTCAGCTGTTAGCACACAGCTGATGCAGGCCCTTCACTCCCCTTTGCCAAAGGCAGACCATGCAAAGAACTTTTTCGAGGCACCTGGACAACAGGTTGGACTTGGGATGTAACGATATGGAAAATTTGATATCGATTATAGTGACCAAATTATCACGGTTAACGATATTATCGCAGTATTCTTAATCGCATTACAAATGCAATTAAGAATAAAAACAAAACAAAAAATACATTGAAATAATTTCATGAAATCTTGTGATTTTCTTATCATATCATTTGCAGCCAAAATCTTATCAAAATTAAACTTTCACATTAAAAAGGGGCAAACAACTGGCACAGAAAGAGAGTTTATTTTGGAATTTGTAAACAAAATTTGTTTACATATTTTGTTCATACATAAGAAGTGTGTGTGTGTGTGTGAGGGAGAGAAGTGCCTGTGTGAGAAAATGAGTGTGTTCTTGTGTCTGTGTGTTGGGCCAAGACTGTGAGCAGTGAATTAAATTAACACAGCGTTTTATTTTATTATTCTAAGTACAGACAGCATAAGTCGCTGTTAATATCACATTTTTAACTTGCTATTATAAATATCACCGTCTGTTCTTCCTAACGTTAATGAACATGTTTACATTATTTTACGCTGCCTTACATTGTGTCGGCTCCGCTCAGTGGAGCCGACACAAAACAAAAACATTGCTGCATTTTAGGAGGACAGATACTGCTCGAAGCTTGGATGAGGCTGTTATTACATATCCCGATAATCCACAGCGATAATGAGATTAATTTAAACATGAACGGTAATCTTTATCACGGAAAATTTCACCGTGCTTTACCGTAATGCCGGTAACCGTTACATCCCTAGGTTGGACACAATGTGTAAGACTGTTGTCTTTAAGTGTGAATGTTACACACAGGACAGGAGATTCCATTCAGGTCAGTATGACCCTCTGTGTTGAGCAGTTTGCTGTGATAAACTTTCAGCCCTAAACTACCCTCTCCTCTGCATTATTTTTCTTGTGTTGCAGGCCTGAAAAGCAGAACTGTAGATTAACAAGTGAAATGCAGCCGATAAGACAAAATATCACGGGTTCTTACTCAGATGACTCAGTGCAGGCTTCTAGCCCAAGCCCCTAAACATATAAGGCATTAAAATGGTGAGACCACCTCTGTTAAATGTTCTTTCAGCCATTTTACAGACAGATGTAACAGAAACATAAGTGATGCCTATAATTACCCTGATGCCCACCACCGAACTTTGAATGTGGGTAAGTTCTGTTGGACATTAAGTTGACTTACCTGTAAAAGCACAGATTAGTTCCAAATACTTACCTTCCTGTCATAACTGCACAGTAGAAAAGACAAACACTCACATCGTCCATCCTCCAAAGGTCATTGCCCAGGCCTTCAGTCTGGCTGTAAGTGATTGCATTCTTTAGAAAATCAGTCCCGCTGCCATCATTCTAGAAAATAGGAGGGAGGGGGTCTTCAAAAGTGTTGACCACATTGTCCTTGGATACAATAGATGTCCCTCATAGTCGCTCTGAATGTAGCACTCACATTTTCAGTATCCCGCAAAACAGCAAGAAGCAGTCTAATATATTCAGTCGCTGCTTTAAGTGTGTCCACTTTACTGGGTTTTCGGTCCGGTCGCATTAGTGGCACCATGCGTTTCAAGCGGGAGAACATGGTATTCAAGTTCCTGATCTGCAGAGAAACGAGGCACAGGTTTGGCACAGGTGACGTCATCAGTGTGGGTTATTTCTGAGAATGTAACACCAAAATTTCAGGTAATGATGAAAATTCTTTGAGATCATTCCCTTAACTGCAAAATCAAACAGTAAAAAGGAGAACTCCCATACATTTACTTGTTATGCACGAGTTTTCCACACAGCATTTACTCTTAAACTCTTAAAGTAGACCAAATGTCCAGGAAGGTTTCAGACAAACAATACCTCTGAATTCATTCAAATAACTAGCAATAATCATTAGTCTAGCTATTCATTTTTGAAAACGCAAGTTTGACTAAAGGAATTTATAAATAATTTTAAAAGGCTCAGGCTTCTTGCTGAACACACATTTCAAACCAAGATGGATTGCATTTATATGCTCAGGTAAATGTAGAGCAGTCAGACAGTATAACTTCCAATAAAACTTACTCTTAGTCGTTCTTTGGCATTGACCAGTTCTCTTTTTTTAACAGTGTCGTGGAAGTCCTCGGCGACGAAATATAAACCGTCTCTGCCTCGTCTGAACTTCTCGATGCTGCTGTAAACAGGCAGAGCAGACTCACCTGTCAGCCGCTTCAGAATATCGCTCATTAATTCTACCTCTGGCACCTTCATGTTAACATGTGATGTAAATAATAATAAAAATAATAATTCTGTCCCCCTCTTATGCTTTGTTTCAGTCTATGACACGGCCTTAGACGTAAAACATGAGTGAGGACCAGACCGCGGAGGGGGCGGAGGCTCACACCTGTGTGACGCGTTTCATTAATTAGGCCCTTTGCGGCCATCTTAGGCTGTCCATCAAATTAATCTGTCATGATGTTTTCTTACCACAGAGGCTACGGCACCTATGGCACGTAAATCGAACGCATCAAACACTGTGTAATATGGCTCACGGATCCAGAAATAGGCTCTTCAAGCAATTCCATGGCCAACATTAATCTAAAATGTCGGCTGCTTACCACCTGCTTTGGCAACGGTTCACATAACTTACTGGGTACGTGTTTCCTGTTTGAGGAAACCGCATGCTCTGAAGCGGTGATGATGAAGTCTCCAGTGGTGGCCAGGAAGAAATGTTGTAGGGAAAACATGTCTGGTGTAAGAGGACATATTGCTCAAAAACTTAATATGAAGTTCCTTTGTTCACTTTAGGGGCCTTTATTCCCCACCTTGCAGCGAAGGTGTAAAATGTTCCATTTGTTTTTTCAGATCTGGACAAACATTTCTTTTCTCTGCCTTTTTTTGTCAACTGTACTGTAATGGTACTCTTTGGTTGCTGAGCGTAATATTTCTTCTTCATAAAGAAACCTTCTGCCATGAAAAGATAATCACGTTTCAAAGCTGAAACATTAGGTCACTACATAAACTTGCAAAGATGTGAAAACTTTTTTGTGAAAAACAAATTTAAGAATAAGGATTTAAATAACTCTGGGATCATGTTAGGCTAGCAGAATCCAAAAAAGTGCAGAACTTTTCACACAATGCAAAAGTATTGAATCCCTAATGTACTTTCTTGATCATATTCTTTGACATGCAACCCTCAAAAGGTCCTCTAATAAAGACTGCTGAGGACTTCAGCTCACTATGGTTTCTGCCATTGCTCTCTTTAAATCACTTGATTCATATCAAAGGGATGACATGGATTTATTGTCTTGGGGAACAGTTTGTAAAATCAAATCCTGGGATGAAGCAGCAGACAAGAAACTTATAGAATTATAATGAAATTATCTGTGATGCTCTTTATCCTCTGAATAATTCTATTTTCATTTTACCTCCACTGAGAACAATTGTGTCAGTCAATGACAATTTAATTAAAATTTCATGTCAACATATGTCAGAAAAATTCTCTCAAAATTAGGCTCAGAGTCGCTGGATACAATTAACACAAAACATTTATTTCTTGCAAGAAAGAGACAAGTCCGCACAACCTGTCAGGAAGCTGGCTCAGAGTTGTCTCACTAACAAAATGGTACTATTGCTATTTATATTGTTTATGTTTGCTGGCCACACAATGTTATGGGAAAAGGCATTACTAACCATTTAATGTTATGGGAAGACGAGTTCACAGTCAAAACAATTTTGCTTGCTACATAGTATTATGAGAACCAAAAGACAGGAGGAGGCCTCCCCCCCCCATCACAGAAACTCTTATTCTTGCAGCTTTTCTCATAATATAACTACATAATTTTTCTAACATTTCCCTCCTGTTTATGCTATGAGGAAAAAGAGATTAAACACCATAAAAACTCTGCATCTTGTACAATTAACATTGAATAATTTTGAATCATTAACACTGAAAATTTTCTGCTGTTCACAGTGGATAGGAGTGAAAAATCCATTTGCTGTATTTACGGGAAAATTCTCCTATGGCCCCATTCTCCCCCTGGCGACCGACCGCTTAATCACTCACTCAGTAATAAAGGTTGCACTCCGCACAGTTGATTCTAATGAATGGCGTGTGATTAGCAAACACAAAATGAATACACAAACAAAAAAAGAATGAAATGAAAATAAGAATAATGAATAATAAATGAAAATATGATTAAATGAAATGAATGAATAATATGAAATGGATATTAAATGGAAAAAAACAATTAAATGAAAAATAAAAACAAATGAAAATCAGGAATAGTCAAACAATAATAATAATAATACAATGCAGTTTATTCAGTTGGCTCTGCAATCGTCTGCTTCTGGCTGAACATCAGTCCGGCTGGGTCTGGAACTGCTAAGCTATCTTGGAAGGAGAGGTTACTAGCACTTCACTTCCAGGAAGAGGTCTTTACCACCTCTTATTCCCTAACTAATCCTCTTTTAGGACACTTCAGGATATAATTCAGCCATACAGTGGTTGCAGGCTGTAGATTGTTAAACGTTAATAAATGTCAAATCAGCTTTTCATTCAGTTGGGGTGGAGCGCTTAGCTTCGCAGTCCACCCTTTTGTGCACATGTGGATAACAATTTGTGATTGTTCCACCATCATCTTGGCATAATGGGAATTCCAGAATTCCAGTAACCTGGTCAGTTACCTGACTTTGAGTCATATAGTGGTTCAGCTGCTGATGCAGTTCATTTAACCTGTGGACAAATGTTAGCAGGAAAAAGCCACATATCATCTTTCCAATGTTCTACATTCAGGAATTGCCTTTTAATAGGTCCAATTCCCATGTTCATTGGTCTTTCATATGAACGCAAAAGTAATCATTAACAAATCATTGAGAATTCACTCGGGGTCATTCAAAGTACTTTGAACTTTATCTGTATCCTCGTCTCCATCATCCACGTGTACCAAACCATACTCCATCATGTCAGTGAAGGGGTCATTGATCCCTGAGTTTTCTATCAGCTCTGCAGAGAGTGATGCGAGTCCCTCTTGGTGATGCTGCCATCTGGGGAAGTATTGTTAGAAATGAAAGAACAGGAATAAGTTCCAAACATTTTAATTGTTCAGCAATGTCTTGTAGATGTAATTTATCCAATAAACATTGTTATTCATTGTTGCCCACCAGAAAAGAAAAGATTCAAAGTCTGAAGTTACTTGATTTCTAGCTTTAAATTCATCTGGGACTCCAATGCTATCCAGGTACACTCTGTTGTCAAATGAACCTCCAGACACAGTTGAATGCTTGAGACGTTGCAGCTTCTCACCCAAGGCCTTAAAGTCCCCCACAGGGAACAGACGGAAAGGCATCAGTAGTTGGACTATTGCGCAGCTGCCCTCCAGTTAGGCGGAAGGACGCCTCAGTTTCATCTCCCCACACAGCCACCAGAGGTCTGCTCTCATGGAAGTCTGGTTCCGAAACAAAGATGCTGAGTAGTTACGTGCGTCCTGAGTGACATTGATGGATTCTTGACAATTATCTGACATGAGTGTACCCACATTCTTACCTGTATCCCTGTGGATGAAACATATATAATTACCCTTATAAGCCAACGCTGAGGGCAGTACATCTCTTTTCTTAACTTCTGGGAACAACAGAGAGAGAGTTTTACATTGCTCTGTGTTAGGTACAAAAGAGTAATTATACAATTGTAATGCACATTGGAAATCAGTAGGGTCAGAGTGATTGCTTAATTTCTAGTTCTTTTTCTAACTTCGTTCGGTGTTTCACTATGGGAATCACTTCTGGCGAGACCATTACGGAAGCTCCAATGACACAACGTCTGTCTCTGACAAACAGGCCCGGCCCGGGCCATTCTCGCTTTCTTCCTCAGAGAAGTTACGAGAGCTCCCTCTGTGCATCCGGTCGTCAGGTTGGTTGCTAGCTTAACTGCTATCAGACGTCCCGTTAAGGGAAACGTTGCCTAACGCGGCACCGACAGACTCTGGATTGTGCTGACAGTTACTTCCAGTGGGATTGCGACCGCGTTGTGGCGAGCTTCCCCACAGCTCACCAGGTGCTCACCTACCGGGTGTCCTGTGCTAGCTCCGAGCTTCGTTCACTCGAGCTCGGTCAGGTGCTAACATTAGCTTGTTAGCCACAGGAGCATAGTTAACGCGTAGCACCGACTAGATACCACATTAAAATATATAATTTTATATATTTTAAACTAGGCTCACCCCTAGTAACACATTTCTCCCCCAGTCGGCATGTCTGTCCCCGCAGCCCCCGTCACAGGAGCTGGGCAGAATGAAGGGAAGGGCTCTTCCCGCTGTTGCCCCACATCATGTGGTGCAACGATTTCGGGCAAAGACCCACACCCGACGTGTATCGTGTGCATGGGAGCTAAGCACGCTCAGGCGGCGCCAGCGGACCCGCAGGTTTGTGCACATTGCTCCACATGCCGGTGAAAATCCTGGAGAGGAGATTAAGAGTGGCTGTGACAGGTACTGACGGCAGGGACCAGGTGTGCCGCGGCCGCAGCAGCGAGAGGCAGACAGGGGGATGCGAGACCGGGGAGTAGCAAGCCATGGGGCAAGCACTCTTTCGCCGAGGCGGCGGCAAAACGCCGCTCTTCTCAACCCCCGGGGGGTGGGAAGAAGTGGTCTACCTGACGCGCCATACCCCTCATCACCTCTCCCTCCTCCGGCAAAGAGGAGGACCGAGGAATTCAGAGCAGCGGCTCCGGTTCAAGTTTCAGGAGCCAGGTGTAGACGCGCTGTCGCACCCATGGCCAAACGTCCTACTGTACGCATTTCCTCCTCTCAGCCTTATCTCCCCCACACTGACCAGAGTGAGGGATCAGGGCTTGTCGCTGATTTTGATAGCCCCACGGTGGTCGTCCAAACACTGGATAGCAGAAATAGTTAAATTACTATCGGGCCAACCTTGGCCCCTGCCGCTGCGCAGGGACCTCTTGTCTCAGGCCAGGGGGGAGATTTACCACCCCCATCCGGAGCAGGTGGCTCTCTGGGCCTGGCCCGTGAGAGGTTGAATTTGGGCTCTGTGGGACTGCCTCAGAACGTGATCGACACTATTCAGTGTGCGAGGGCTTCATCCACTCGCTCATTGTACAGTTGTAAGTGGCGAGTGTTTGAGGAGTGGTGTGAGGCCAGACGTATTGTCTCATTTCAGTGCTCAGTGAGAGACATTCTATGTTTTCTCCAAGACTTGCTGGAAAAGGGTAAAGCCTTTTCCACAATCAAGGTGTGCCATTTCAGCATGCCACATGGGCTTGGGGGATAAGCCGGCGGGCCAGCATCCATTAGTGTGCCGCTTTATGAACGGAGTGCGCCGGAAACTTCCAGTTTCCAGGCCTATGGTGCCATTATGGGACTTGGCTGTTGTGTTAGACGCTGTCTCACAACACCCATTTGAACCTTTGGAGGGGGTGGATCTGAAGTTTTTGTCACTCAAGACCGTTTTCCTCCTCGCTTTGACTACTGCGAAGCGAGTGAGTGATTTACAGGCGCTGCCAACCCGGTCGCCTTGCTTGCAGTTTTCGCCAGGCTTGTCTAAGGTGTGTTTACGGCCTAATCCGGCGTTCATACCTAAAGTGGTGGAATCTGCTTACAGGTGCCCCACGGTGGAGTTGAAGGCTTTTCACCCTCCGCCGTTTGGGTCAGCGGAGGAGAGCAGATTGAACGCTCTGTGCCCTGTGCGTGCGTTACGCGTCTATGTTGACAGGACAGCCAGCTTCCGGGGAACCCATCAGCTGTTTGTGTCTTGGGCCACGCCCCACAAAGGGAAGCCTCTGTTCCGACAGAGGCTGTCTCGTTGGATTGTGGAGGCTATAGTGCTAGTTTACAGGTGCAGCAGGCTGCAGCCGCCTGCAGGTTTGAAAGCACACTCCACCAGGAGCATGGCTACGTCATGGGCTCTATTTAAAGGAATTAGGGTGGAGGACATTTGTGCGGCGGCGAGTTGGGCTTCACCGCACACTTTCGTGAGATTCTATAGGTTGGATGTCTTAGGTCCATCTCTGGCTCACGCAGTGCTGGTGCTTCAGAAACTGGTTGATGCCATCCCAGTCTGGGTCAGGAGCCAGGTCACTTCGGGAGATTATGCATTCTGGGAGTGGTCTATATCTCCCATAGTGAAACACCGAACGAGGTTAGAAAAAGAACGTTGACACCGTTGACACCTCACTCTGTTATCAAAGAACCAGGGATTACGTTAAGTAACCCAACGATTTATATTCTGGCTTTAGCACATTCAATACAATTAGATTGGTTATTTTGTCGTGCTGTATACATTCCAGCCATATATTCCGATCACTATCACTATGGACTATTATTCGTTATAACAAAATTCCAACTGATACGCCGGCGATTCTTCAGAAATCTTGTATTAACATACATTTCACATATGTACTTTTCAGAATACACATGGGCCTTTTGGTTGTCTTTACATAGAATAATTGAGCATAAGTCAATGTCAGCCACCCCATCTATTCCTGCAACAAAAAATAGGTTGACAAGTTGTCTTTTGGACCTGAGGGACCTGCTATCTCTGTGGTCAGTCTGTGTCAAGGGTCTGAGGGTGATTCAATGCATTATCTTTTAGTTTTTTATTAATCTGTGCTTAACTCCATAGAATTAGGAATTCTATAATAAGAATAATGATTAACAATACACAGCTGGTTCCTTTTAACCTACAAAATCCTTGTAATTTAAATGGATGCCACGGCTGCTGTCTGTCTGTCCCTGTCTTATTTTAGCCACACCCTATGTTCTCGTTTTAGCCGTTGTTTTCTTCACTGAGGTTGAGATGAACCCCCTCCTGTTGAGAGAATTCCCCTTTGTAGTCAGACTCATGCCTCAGAGAACGGTGGTGGGTAACTAATCTTTCCCTACTTCTGCAGGTCGTGGCCTTACTAGTTTACAGTGATAAGTGAATCCAGGATATATTATTTTAGCTGCTGTTGGTGCTGTAAGTAGTACCTGCTATGAACCTTCCCACCTTGGCTGGACCAGTTCTCTTTCTTTATCACTTTGATGAAGATCCAGTTTTAGAGATTCCTCCACAGGGTCACCTGGTACAGACTAGACAGAAGAGATCTCTCTACTTGTTAACATTTTAACCATGTATCCTGCTAAGGTTTCTTCTCTTTCTTCATCATGTCTGGTGAATAGTTCTGTGGTAGTAAAAATGGTCATACATTATCTCAAATGGAGTTAATCCTGTGCTGGTTAGAGTAATATGCATGTTTAGGACTACTAGTGGTGAACAGTAAACCCAATTCTTCCTAGTTTCTTCAGTCTTGACCTAATTATTCCATTGTGTCTCTCCAGCAAACCTGCGGATTGTGGATGATATGCACATAGAAACGTGTTGAAAAGGGTCCTCCGGCCTCGGGAACTGTCCTCGTCCCGGTCCTAGGCCATATGTATGGATCATATTTTGCACATATTTGACATGTTAGACAAAAATTCTTTATTATCATATTATGATATTATTATTTATTATTAATAAAACCATATGCTGTAAAAACACTGATCATTGTTGCTACCATCCCTCCTGTAGAGACATGACATGCTCCATGGTTCAATACTGAAGCATATTTAAACAAACTCTTTGGCAGTACAAGTTCTACAGTTCATAGTAAATGGCACCTTTATTCTTCCAGATCTGTCCTTGTAAGTGTACATTTGGTTTTGCATGCGTGGTCCAATTTAATGGACTAGTATATGCATCCAGTTTCTCAGAATACTCTATTCCTGGCTCCACCTTCTCCCAATCTGAGGCTTCTTCCCATGCAGTCACAAACACACCTAAACGCCTCCAGTGGTCATCTGTGGGTTTGGAGAGTGACATATGGGGTGCATAACATGATCTTAAAAACTTTCTCATGCTGGGGGAGAGTGAGCAGCCAGCTACACAACAACCCTCTTTATTCCAGTATAAGTGTTCTAACTTTAACATGGTCTGTTTTTCTCTGAGACAACGTTTCTCATATGTTTGTGTCAGTCCTTGAGTGTCATTATAATACATAGTGCAGTGTAATTCATCTGGTGACCTGAAGGTGAGCTCTCCTGAGACATGTTCTTTTCCCTTCTTAAGGAGAGGAAGCGGGATAGAGCTGGAGCCTGTAGAAATAAGATCCAAACTATACCAGTATGAAGGTGGTCTCGTGTCATGTTGAATCATTGTTTGAGCGGACTTCATTCAAACTACAGTTAACCCTTTTTCTTCTGGAACTATTCCTAGCTTCAATAAATGGAGTAAATATCTTCCCAGTAAGTTACAGGGACACAGAGTGACAATCAGCACTCACTCCAGTCCGTGTATCTGTTACTGTCAAGAGTTTTGATAAAAGCTCAGGATGGTTCTTACCTTTTGCTGATTTGACCCAAATAATTTATTTGGATTCTTCAACTCCTGGAATGTCATCAGGATGGATTGCAGTTCGTGTTGCACCTGTGTCGCATAGAAAAGTTACCTCCGTCCTGGAAACATTCACTGTAATCTCAGGTTTGATGTCATACTGTAAGATAAGTTCAATTCCCTCTAAGTTTGACACTTTTTCTGGCTTTTCTGCTTCTATCCTGGTTACAGCTCCTGTTTTTTCCTTATCTTGTCATAACTGACTCCCAAACTCTTCCTGTATCTTACTCTTGCTCCTGCAGTCCCTCGCCCAATGCCACCTCCTTCCACACAGCTGGCATGCATTTCTTCCTGCTCTGTCTCTCCTTCTACCTCCTCTGTTCTGTACCTCCTCTAGCTGTTGAACTACTCAGTTCCCAGTTAAAGGCTAGGCTACGTCCTTATAGTCTTCTCTCACACAGACTATGGACTCATTCACCCTTACTGACTGCTTTTATTATGGGTTAATCCAACACAACCACCACTCAGTTCCCAGTTAAAGGCTGATACCTGATACTAAGCTGCACTCGAAATAGTAACGTTTTTCTAGGAAAATAGCAATGCTGCTACTTAGTTAAAGGCCTCTTGGTTCTAACAATTGATAGTTAAATAATGACATAAATAATTTTTCCCTTATATTGGTTTATTTTGTTTTTTTCCCCCTTAATAATCACACTATTTCTCACCAACAATAGTAACACAAAGGGTTCCTTACCATAAATCCACTGGTAAGTCCAACAACGAAGAATCCAGCGAGTCTGACCACTGATTCAAAAATAGATCCTGTCACCTTTCCTCCAGCCAGTGGCATCTGGCCTCGATCAGAAACTCTGCTGAGAGAACTTCAGTTAGGAGTCCTGGACTCCCCCGTGTACGGTTTCAGCTCCGATCCTGAGTGATGGAAAGGATTTTAGGATCTGGCTTGAAGGACCAATATGTCAGAAAAATGGGAAGACGAGTTCAGACAGTCAAAACAATTTTGCTTGCTACATAGTATTATGAGAACCAAAAGACAGGAGGAACCCCCCCCCCCATCACAGAAACTCTTATTCTTGCAGCTTTTCTCATAGTATAACTATATAATTTTTCTAACAACATATTAGAATTTGTTAGGACTTAAATGATCTCTCATTCTATGCATACAATATAAACTTAATCTAAATTCCAAAATGCTTTTGCAATATACCCTGATCTCACGCTGTTTTTCATACACGTTCATTATGATGACTAGTACACCATTTCACATACAAAACACTGTAAAGTATCTGAAAGGGTAAATCTACTCAAGATCTGAAAGCTCTCAACTGCATTATGAAGTACAAAACCCTGAGTAGTCAGAGTAGAATGTGTTTAAGCACCAATGACACTAGGATAAATGCCCCTTGAAGGGAACATAAAGAAACTATTGTATACATGCTTTGATTTTCTTTTTTTTTCTAATGACGGCAGTGATGGGCTTCTCTTTAAACTCATAGAAGAAGTTTTCACAAGTGTGGTGGAAATTTTAGTAATGCTCAGGGTCAGTTCTTTTCTTCTGAGGAGATAAGAGAACAACACAGTTCAAAATACGGAGTTGCTCTGACCACTGAGGCAAAAACACCCACTTGTCACGTCATCTCTCTTTGGGTATAGTTGATTGTTTTTATCTAGTCTACCTTTCCCCCTCCCCAAACCGCAGTTGAAGTTACCCAGACACAGTTGTAACTATCAGCATCATCCCTGTCCCCCTTAAAGTGCGGCTATCTCATTATAACAAGCCCACTATTGTAAAGAAGAATTTCAGAAAAACAGGACAGGGTGGTACCTTGCAGCGAGGTCATTTGCAGGTTATACACAGTAACACTCAATACAATGCATAAAAGAATTAATTTTCCATTACAGCAAGTCAAAGGGACCGTGCTCATTGTAAGGTTGTTCATCTGAAAGCACAACAAAGCACTTTAAAGTCAGTCTTAAAAAGCAAAGACTGAAACGGAAAATAATGAGTTATTTTTTGTTCCTTTAGCATCCTTTCTATTAAAGGGAAAATATCAGGGAAAAAATTGCTTTTCTATGTTTGAGAACATTTATTGTGGTGTCTGAAGTCAATATAGACAAAAAACACTGACATTTTGTTTTGGGGCCACACATGATATCATCAAACATTTGACTGTAATGTGGTTATTCACACTTTTTTGCCTCATAGTGGTGAAAAGACAGCTGACTCCGTGGCCACATCTGGAAAACAAAGAACAAAACATATCTATAATGGTTGAGAGCTGTGAGAAATGTACTATAAAGACAAAGAGAAGTCGGATTCTCGTTTTACCAAATTGTAAAAGCTAAAGAGAAGAGAGTCAAATACATTTCTGCCTCTCACAGAGACAACCGTGAAACCTAACTTAGAGACCTGGATTTGTCGGGAATACTTTGTGTCCAGTATGTCACATTTGTGAGTACACATTTTTACTGTAGAATATGTGGTAAGCTATTTGGCATCTCCCATTTATAGTCCATGTAAGGTGAAATGTGTACAGAAAGTGACTAAATGTTTAAAGCTAGCTGTGAAATTGTTGAAATTATATAGAATTCTGTTTGGTAGCAAAGAGAAGAGGGTCAGCATTGGTAAACATCTTGAGACTCGGGCCCTTTTAATCACTGACCAAGTTTGTAACCTTGGAGTGTTGATAGACTCAGATCTGACTTTCAGCAGCCACATCAAAGCTGTCACCAAGGCAGCTTTTTACCAACTCAGAAACATCAACAGAATGAAAGGTTTTCTCTCCCAAAAAGACCAGGATAAACTCATCCATGCATTCATCTCCTGTAGACTCGATTACTTTATTGGTCTTTTAACTGGACTTCCCAAAAAGAGCATAGCTGCTGCTAGAGTTTTAACCAGGACTAAGAGATCTGAACAAATCACACCAGTTTTAAAATCTTTACACTGACTTCCAGTCAGTCGCAGAACAGATTTTAAAAGCCTACTGATGGTTTACAAATCTCAGAATGGTTTAGGCACCAAAACACATCCGTGATATGTTCAGAGAATATAAACCCAGCAGAGCTCTTAGATCCAAGGACTCAGGTCAGCTGGTCCAGTCCAGAGTCCAGACTAAACATGGAGAAGCAGCATTTAGCTGTTATGCTGCAAACAAGTGGAACAAACTGCCAGTGGAGATTAAACTGTCACCAAATGTTTGACATTTTTAAATCCATGTTAAAAACATTTCTTTTCTCATGTGTCTAAGCACGGTATCTTTTTAATTTATCCAGACTGTTGCTCGTTTTTGAATAAAAATTTTAATTATTTTATTTCTTTCTTTTACATTTTTGAATAAATAAAAGATGCAAAATTCATGAAATAAATTAATAACCCCTGAGGGTTGTTTTCTAAATTGGATAGGACATGGGACATGTTTTGTAATTATACTGCAACCGGCTGTCACAGTTCATGTTTTGACATTTATGTTTTCAGTTTCTTTGTTAGGTTTTCAGGTTTTCAGGTTCTTGTCATGCTTCTCCCCTGTCATGTTAGGCTCACTCATGTCACCTGTTTCTGTTCACAGCTGCACGTCATCACTGATCACTTCCCCACAGTATTTAGTTTCCTGGTTCACTCATGTCCATTGCAGAATCCTTACGTACCCTTCATGCCGAATTTAAGTCTTGTTAAGTCTGGTTCTTGCCTCATAGCCTTGTTTTGTTTATTGTTTTTTCCATAGTTAAAGTCATTTTGATAACCAGCTCTGTCACGCCTTCTGTTTTTTTTTTACCTTGTGGTTGAAAACAACCCTTTTTGATTTTGAAAGTACTGCATCTGGGTCCTACCTTCTTTGCACCGTACCTGACACCGGTGATGTTTTGTAACTGTACCGCAAAATGTGACGTTTGTAATTATAGCCCAACCGGTGATGTTTTGTAAATATCTCTGTATAAGGACACAGGGCCATGTTTGTATTTTTAATGCTTCTTCCACTTCCCGCTGCAATGCCTTTGTTTTATGCAAAGCACTTTGAATTGTTTTGTACATGAATTGTGCTACAAATACATTTGACTTGAAATTAAATTGATTGACATTTCTACAATATATCATTGAAAATGTTTTGTCAGTGTAATAACTCCAGAGGGCTACCAGGAAAAAGTTTATTGGAGATCAATTTAATAACGTTAACGTTAATAACGTTTTAATAAAGTAACTGTATAGCTTGATAGTGTCTTCCTGAGGTGCTCAGGTCCAAAGACAATGGCTTCAGTTCTGTCTCAATTTAGAAACTGGAAAATTGTTGTGCTTGTTTGTTTGCTTCTTGTTTTGAATTTTGAATTCAGTTTGTCTTGTTTTTGAGTCAGGTTAAGGTAAAATAGATTTTTCCTTTGTAAGGGGCCTCCTGAGTGAAATTATGTAGCAGTATACAGCAGAAGTGAATTTATCCCTGTGCAATATCACCTAAGCAGCAAATGATTCAGAACAGAATCACCTTGAAGTTATACCATACCAAAGCAAAGGACAGATTAAGCCCAACAAAAGTGATGACCCCTGTGATCACATTGATGCAAATAGTCTGTGATTAACTATTAACTTGACCGTATGATCATGGTTATAAAGGGACATGTGCACATCACAGCTTTCTCAATTTGGACCAGTGGGCTCTCTGTGTACATCCTCGATACAAATGGAAATCAGCTGCCAGGAACATTACAAACAGTGGCTGTCCTACTAAACTGGCTGTTTGTGTAATCTAGCTCTAAAGAACTGTGGAGCAGGTGCATCAGACTCAGCAGAGGAGACCCGAGGAAATTATTCAAAGAGTGTTCTGTGGCAGCGCAAAGGACACTGCATAAAGTCTACACTTTGACACGAAACTGCAACATAAAACTTAAAATGTGAACATGAAATACTTGGGGCTCATTCTTTGATCTTTGATTTAAACTCAAACTGAATTTGATCAACTCAGATGGCATCAAACATATTTTGTGAACCTGAGCAGAACTACCAAGAGAAATGCAGAGGTCTGACAGTGAAGTAGAGCGGGGAGGGTGCAATTATGGGCGTTTATGAGTGCAAGAGGTGTCAGAAAATGATATTTATAGATTAAACCATTAACACCCGTGGATATATCAAAATAGCACCTGAGATAACACCCTCCAGGAGCTAAAATGATACACAGCCAAATCACAGAATAGTTTCTAAAGAAGGAAATGGGGAAAAGTCCTAATTAGGGGTATTTTAAAGAAAACAGTGGAACACAGCACCTTTTTCAACACAAAGTCACCAGAAATACTGTTTCTGAAAGATGAACATTTGGACATTTTTGCAACACTAGTATCCTTCATGACTGAAAAAATACAATTTTCTGGGATGAAAGGTGCTCCAACTATTGTTTCTTTGAGCACCTATTGGATAGACTGTAGTTTTATTGTACTGAGATACAAAAGTACAATTTAGAATAATTTCACATGATGCAACTAATAGAGAGGGTTGTCCTTCTCATGATAGAAGCAAGTGGAATTATCTGAATAATAAGGAAAGGCACTTCAGTGCTTCCTTTCTGAGGATAAACCCCAGTCAACATTTGTATGTCGAGCGCATGGGGGTAATAAACAGACTGAAAAATACAAATAAAGTTGTCCATGTGTTCCAATTATGCCCAATGTTAACTGTCCGTGTAGATTTGTGACAATACTGTCCTGGGTACTAGGTGGTAGTTCACTATTAACTTTTCAAACCCAAATGGGTTCAATTATCTCTCTTCCGGCTCTCAACGAAGGCTGTTGCATTTCTCTTCTCTCTTCAATCTTCCTTCTCTCTTATCTTCCCTGCTTTTCTTCACATCTTGTACTGTCCTGTCTCAAACTTTGGTGCCTCTCTCTGCATTGCTCTCAAAATTAAAATCATGGAATTGGGCAACTGGTCTCTCAACGCAATTGACAGAACTGAGAAATTCGGGTCCAGGGGAACCTGTCTGTCCTGATGGTACGTTTGCCGCTGGTTACATGAGGGATTCATGGGAGGGGGTTGTGTGCCTGGCGATTCTTTCCGTTGAGGACATCAAGCATCTTTACATATTCGGAACCATGATAATGGGCTATCTGCTGATTGGATTAGGCATTGCCCTGGTGTATGGAAAAAGTCGGAAGTCGGAGACAGTGGTCAAAGGCCCCAAGCTGCCCGACATGATTGAAGCAGTGGGCAGAGCTGTTGGCGCTCAGACTGTGGTCATTAACCACAATATGGAAAACATCTTGGATAAGCTTGTGGCTTTGCAAAGGCATATGGATCGTTTTTGTGACCAGAATGGACAAACAGAGTAAGTCGTGTCCATTGAAATACGACTACTCGCCCTAAACCAACAATCATAATCTAATCTGCATTCCTGCTCCTGGCACCAGCCTTGGCCAAGGCCACTGCTGAAACAATCCCCCCCCCCCCCCCAACAATTGTGTTTTTATGTGTGAAGCGAGCAAATATTTGCTTATGTTTTGAGTTATATGTTGAATGGTGAGCTTATGTTTGCTGTTCTTGATGTGTTCTTGCTGAGGTTTTTTTCCCAGCCCCACATTGTACTCCCCAAGGAGCATAGTCTGGAGGCTGTGTCTGTGTCTGTGTCTTTTTCCATAAATCCTTGCAGCAGCAACAAACAAAGGAGTGCACCATCAGACCAGTTATCCATCAAGAAACTCATTATTTTTAAGCAGTTATAGATTTTGGGAATCATTAGAATTCAAATAGGAGATGACAGAAGAATGACCAACCATTCTCAGTGTTCAAGTAATTTTATTGAAAATCTTTTGACTAGAAGCCAATACCCCTTATGTAGAACCAACAAAAATGAACAGAGAATGGCATAAATAATAAATAAAACAGGAAGTAGCAAACTCACAAAAATGTACAAAGGAACAGGACAAAAAATAACTTGAATGCTGACTAACAAGAATGCTAAACTGATGATACAAGATATTCTTTGAAAAAAAAGAACCAAATTTGATCCAACCAAAATTAGAACATAGAAAAACTAACACACACACACACACAAAAGATCATGACAATTCCAACGTATTTAAATCTTTTCCCTTGAACCACTGGAGTGACACAACCCGGCAGGACACAGATGCAGGGATTTTCAAATAACAAAGTAGTCTTTATTTTCACTACTATAATTCTCCAAGACAGAGAAATAACTATAGGCTATGCAAAATATCTCTAACACACTTCTTCCAATAAATACAGAGGAAGAAGTGTGGCTATCAAAATAATTATCATTCCACTCTAGGAGGAAAATAAAAAGACTAAACTTTATCAATAACTAAAGGCTCTCTTACTAAAGAGGTGACGTCAAACAAAAATCCCTCCTGAAAAATTGGAGGCACTATGAAATGTAACCAAAACAAAAATCACTCCGAACGGAGGAAACAAAAGACTATGAAATCTTAAATGAGCTAACTAAATTTGTGGTTCACTTTTGGCCAACTTCTCTGTGAGCAATGGCTTTTTTTCTGGCCACTTATCCATAAAACAAACCCAATCTGTTGGTTTCCCTTACTTGGCAACCCTTTTTTTCTGCCTTTTTAGTGGCATTATATGAATTGGACTAATTCAGATTTGTAATGAATTTGATTTGAATGGATTATGATTGTATATCAATGAATTGTATTACAGTTGGTTTAAATTCAACTGTATCTTTGAAGTGCCTTGAGATAATATTTGTTCAAAGCACTTCTCTTTCTAACCTCACTTTTTTTTCTTTCTTTTAACCCAACCTTGATTTGTGCCTCTCCACTACTTTGTCCCTGACCTGCTTAGATAACTATTTGGTCCTCCTGGTGCTTACTTGCATGGTGGAGCCTCTTGATTAATGGTGTTTCAGACTCTGTGGTGGACCTTATTATTACATTAATTTTGTAACTCCTGAAGGTAATCGACGGGATCAGATCTTGTTTAGGAGTTTCATAGCAAAGGATGTGAATAAATTTGAATGTAACACATTTTATTGTGATATTTTTGTCATTCATCCATTTACATTACAGTTTGTAACATAAAACAAAAACAGGAAAAACACCAAGGGGGGTGAATAGTTTACCAAGCCACTATACTCTGAGACACTGGAGAGAGAAATCCACAGATGCTTGTACACCAACACTGTAATTACTATTCCCCTTTCCAAAGAGACCTCTGTACAGTGAGACACACAAAGCATTAGGCTACCTGTGCTCCAAACTCAGCCAGGCACACTGAGTGCTCACTTGCACTCAATATATTTCATACAGCTGAAACACAGAAAATGTTAAGCACTAAGATGGAAGCGTCATTGGGCCACTAAAACCACTGATTGGATTAACTGACAGCTGCACGGTGGTGTGGTGGTTAGCACCGTCGCCTCACAGCAAGAGGGTTCCAAGTTTGATCCCGCCTGGGGCCTTTCTGTGTGGAGTCTGCATGTTCTCCCCGTGTATGCGTGGGTTCTCTCTGGGTTCTCCGGCTTCCTCCCACCATCAAACGTTCATGTTAGGTTAATTGGTGATTCTAAATCCTCCTTAGGATGAGTGTGTTCGTTTGTCTATGTGTGGCCCTGTGATGGACTGGCGACCTGTCCAGGGTGTACCCCGCCTTTCGCCCGATGACTGCTGGGATAGGCTCCAGCCCGATAGGCCCGATAACTGCTGGGATAGGCTCCAGCCCGATAGGCCCGATGACTGCTGGGATAGGCTCCAGCCCGATAGGCCCGATGACTGCTGGGATAGGCTCCAGCCCGATAGGCCCGATGACTGCTGGGATAGGCTCCAGCCCACCCGCTACCCGATTAACGGATTGATGAAAAAATGATGATGATGATTTCAGCAATAAATGCTGAAAACCAAGCAGCTGGGAAGCTGGGGTGGTTGATGAGTTGAGTAACAACAGGTGAGTGATTAACAGGAACAGGTGTGCATGAGACCAGGGAACAAAACCAAGGCAACTAAAGGTAAGGAACTTACATGAAGGTTGGAAGATAAATGTCTCTGAAAGTCTGTGCTGAGAGAGACAATAGACAATTCATGGTTACTGGAGCATCGCTACACTGGCAACATGGTTCTGAGCATGACATAATGCAACAGCAATCACAGCTGGTAGCAAGCTGTCGGCAGTGGGAGGTACTTCATACCAGATAAGATTGACATACATGGAGGTATAGAGGAGGTGCCGTTAACCAGGTTGGGAGCTCTTTTATGGTTTCTGGATTGCAAAACAAGATAGTATCTTGGGAGTATCTTGAGGACTCTTCTGCCTTCTCTGATGGCCTAATATGTCTAAAGGCCTTAACAAGATTCCACAACCACTCTGCATCAATGCTTTACACAGCTTCGCAAACGCACGTTTATATTTTATATATATTTTTGGACGTTGAGGCTTCACATCCAGCTAGACAATGCATCATACTGCAAGTAAGGATCAGTAACCTAGCGAAACAACAGTCTAAAGGACCTAGGTGATCTTTTTATACCAGTCAGAAGAGGAGTTAAAGGATTCTCAACAGCCCATATTGACCGTTGCCTAAATTTTCTTGACAATTTCAACTTTTTATGGAAGCAAAGACACCTTTTTTAACTTAACAAGTTGGGAACAACCCTCTCTGTCTCAAATTGATTTTACTCCCTAAGTTACTCATCTGCTCATTCGGCCAAGGACAAGATTTACGGCAGGAGAAGGAAATAACAGAACACAGAAGAAACCTTGGAGGAGAGCTTCCTTAGGGCCAGCCTGATACCAGTGAGGAAGGTCTTCAAATGTCACCTTCCAGAATTGACCTTCTAACTCAATAAGTCTGGTACGAGGCTTTGAGGCTAAAACCTCTTAAAATTCTTCCCAGGAAAAACTGGGGTCCTGTAGGCAAGTAGCTCTGCCAAGTCGTGTATTAATAAGTGAACCTACAGAAACGCAGGAAGCACTTAACCAGCATTGAAAATTTGACAAGTTTAGCATTGATACTTTATCATCTGCTGGTTAACACCAAAAAACGTCCAGATAATGTTTTTAATCCACCATTTACTAAATGTCAGATCCTTAGATGGAAAAAGAAATGTTAATCCCTGATTTTACTCAATTCGATATAACCTTGACTCTTTTTAACAGACACTTGGTTAGACTGAGATAACACTGCAGCTGTTTGATGCAACCCTTCCAAACTTCAGATGTTTTAGAGAAATTAGTTAATAATAGACCGCTGGGATAGGCTCCAGCCCCCCTGTGACCTGACCGACAGATTAAGCGGGTATAGAAAATGGATGGATGGATGGAGTTCATAAAAAAGGGGGACAGAGTTATTGTTTTGTTCACTGATTTTGTGGAAACTTCATATTCTTTGAATATGTCTCTTTTGAGTTGAAATAATCCACTCATGCCACACTGCTAAAATATCTATTGGCCACTAAATTATAGAGCAGTATTTTTCAATGAATTTGTTGACCTTCTTGCAGTAATCTACTTTGACTATGAGTGTGTAGTTATTGTTGATAATTCCAAGAATAGAACATTTTTGATAACTTTTGGTTGATTTGGCATGTGTCTGGGCCAACACACAACAGAGGCCACACCCTTGTATCCTTCCTGCCTGATACTTCCTGTGTATTCTTTGAGGGTGATACATATGTGCACACAGATACTCAAACAGATATAAACCCAAAATGACAAATGATAAGACCAGTGACTCATTTATTCAGGATTTCTCCTCCACACCTCCCTCTCACTGGTTTCAGTTAATGAGCTTGGAGAACTGCTCAAATCTTAATTTACAAAGGTTAAGAATGCCATTGTACACATTAAGGTGAAGGTAATTTCTGGGAAGACAAGATCTCCAAGGTGAAACGCTGCGTCACTCAGAATGGACACAGACAGATTAACAAATCCTTCTGTGTCAGTAGACTGTGACTTTCTATCCACTGAAGTCTGCAGTGGCTTTGCTGCTTTTTTCAAAGACAAAATCTTGAACATTAGATGAGTAATCAAAGCCCAATCCCACTTACTGGGAATGCAACCTCCCACTGTCCACAAAAGTATAATTAGAATATGATACCATTTTGGTCAATCAACAAACACAACCTTAAAGACATGATGAAGCCTCTAAAAATCTTCAACTTCCTGCCTGTACATTTTACCAATAATCTTTTTGGAGACATTTCTAATTGCTTTACCTTCAGACTTTAAATGGTTCAGGGCCAAAATACACATCTTCAGAATTCGAACAAAACATGGAGAAGCTGCTTTCAGTTTTTATGCACATGAACAAAATGCAGGTCTGTGTCAACTCTTGCTTCTTTAAAATCAAACTTTGAGACTTTCCAGTTTACCTCTGCTTTTGATCAACTGATTTGACTTTACTTTAATGATTTTATGCTGTCTGTAAAGCCCTTTGAATCCCCTTGTTGCTGAATTGTGCCATATGAATAAAAGGACCTTGCCTTCCCCAACAACCCAACAATAGCTCAACAGGCAGGTAGAATGGAAGAAGCCGTTCAGCCGAGAGGTGGAACGTCAGAAAAGAAGTTTCTTTCAGCTCTTATTATTATTATTCATATGGATTATTACAAGGATGAAAGTGGAAAATAACTGAAGAAAAGATATGGGTTACTCTGATCAGAAGTCGTGGTTAGTCATGAGCGTTTGATGATGTTGAAAATTTCTTTATTAGTGTGATCTGCTTGGAAAAAGCAACAATCCGTCATGGGTGACTGAGGATGTCAGTGCACTATGTGGTTGAGGGGATGTGGCGTGCATGACAAGAGAATGATAGTTGGGCTGGTTTCTTTAATACTGTGCTGGACAGCTGATGTCTGAGTAGGGCCACCACAAATCCACAACTGTGATGAGGGATCACCTTCATCCTATGATTGAAACATGTCTTTTGAAGACTAGTGTCCTCCTGAATCACCATAAAGTGCAAAGGGTCACTGAATGAGAGGTGTGACTGTGATGTATGTTGTAGCTATTCAAGTAACCAGATCTAAACCCAAATGCACACTTAAAGGAGGTACAACCTCTCATCTTTGCAGCAACTTTAACACCAGCCCACCTCTGCAAAATTTGCAGGGATTCCCATGGGATCCCATTTTGTCCTCTGCTGAGCATGGATAGTTAGTTGTGTTTTGCTCCATGCATATTGATGCCCACCCGGACCGAAGGATTTTTTTTTCCGTTGGTCGATCATAACCTTTGATGTGTCACTAAAGATTCCTGCCATTCAGTAACAGTACTAAGTGTCTGGGCCTCCATTTAAAAGGGGTTTTTAAAGCGTTTCACAGGGGGGGAAAAATGTATTTTGGCTTCTGGGAATTGACTGTATGCAAAGTACTGAAGCAGGAAATTAAACATGGCTTGGTTTAGGCCACACTAGGCTGCCACAGTTTACCCCTTGGTAACTGCAGTCTTAAACAACCTAGAACAAAACATTTTGATAGATGACTAGAAGATATTTTGGTACAAATACAAATATGCTCAAAGTGTTAAGAATGAGCATGCATAGTTTTCCTAATCCTAACCCTGTCCAGGGTGTGCCTGCCTCTCACCAAGTGGCAACCTGGATAGGCTCCAGCCCCTGTACGACCCTGAATTGGGTTAAAGCAGATATAGAAAATGGATGGTTCGTGTTAAGAATGACACAAACCAATATCTTCATCGAAATTATTAGTCAACCTATTTTTGAAAGACTGTTTTAAAGTGCTTAGATGTTTGCTGTTCCATAATTGAAAAGAGGAGATTCCTCCTCTGTCTGTAATGACAAGTCCTTTAGCAGCTTACCAACAGTACAGGATCAATTGCTGCAAAGCAAATGTTTGCTAAGAAAATCATCTGGTATTTGAAATCTAGTAAATTTTCTCTGCATCCTGTAAAAGTTGGTCTTTTCATGAACATCTATGCAACAGTCTGCATGTTATTAGTTCAAGTGGAGCACCAGATGTCTCATGTGACTAAAAGTAATTTAGCGATTACATTGCTTTCAATCAAAACATGTAATCTTTCAAAATGTAATTTACTTCCTGATTATATTTCAGCAGAGGGAGCTTAGCTATGATGTTTATGTAGGGGACCTAAGGGTTGTATAATGCAACTCAGGTAGCCACCTCTTTAGCACCTCCCTTAGCTCCTCCCCATGTTGTGTGGGGTGACTATATAAAGGCTCAAAATGGCTCCATTCAGCCTCTTGCTGAGCTGGTGCGGTTACCTGATCAAGGTGGTGAATAGGGTCCCCATCATGTGTGTGTGATGAAATCTGGCTCCTCACTAACATATGTTGTTTTGTCTTTTAAGTTTACTTGCTGCTGTGCTGTTTTGTTAGTTGGTTTTGTACAGTTCTGTTATACAGTTTTGGTTTGTTTCCCTTCGTTCTGTTTTGTTTAGTTCTTTGTTTATCCAGTTTGGTTAATTTAAGTATATTTTTGTCCCATTTACATTTGTAATATTGTTTTATGGATTAAGTTGCCGGTTTTGTTAACCCTCTTTGTTGTTTGTGTTTAACCCTTTCTTTTTCTGCAGGAGCAGTTTTACTTTAGCTTTATTCATCAGCATTTTCAAGGAATTTGTTTTATTTACGTTACTGTCTCTGCCTCCTCAGTCACGACCCTGTGTCCTTATAAGTATTTTTATTCCAGTTGTTATATCTTGTGGTGCAAGTCCCCAGGTAGCGTTGTTGGCCCTACAATTCCTTATACTACAACGCTCCTTGCCACATTTACAAAATATGTTTAAGATGTTTGCATTTAATTATTTACACATTTATGTGTAACAGTAAATATATTTGCATTGTTACATGTTGAGCCCTCCATATTTACACTGTGACATTAAGAGTGAAAATCTAGTGAACCTGCACTTGTGTTTCCCTTAATTTTACCATGCTCCAACTTTTGATTGGCCACTTCTGTCACGTGAGCGTGTGAGTAAGGCAGTGTTGTGATGAGGTTGTGGTTGAAGTGTGGAAGGGAGTAAAGTGCTGCTGAATAAGTTATCCATCTCCATCTTACTGCTAACTAACGCATGTTGAACCCTCATGTTAAGCAATCATTCAGTTTTAATCTCCAATTTACTTTCAGCAGGTTACAGTCTGCATAAACAAACACAGTATGTTCTTGACAATAAATTGGTGCATGTTCATTTCAATATTAAATACAAGATGACTTTTCTTCTCTGGCAGTTTACCAACTTTTTATATATCATGATCTACCCAGGAAAAATATTTTCACCCAGTTTGCATTCTCTGCTCATGGTGCGCTGGAATGGAACTCAGAACCTGATTGAATCTTAAACTGGTTTAATGTGTATTTTTGTTTTTGGGTTGCTTTGTAACACCTGTCAGGAGACTACAGATTAGAAATGCCCCCTTTGATTTAACTCTGGCATACTTACAGTGAAGTTTACTAATGTGCACTCACAAAAATGGCCCTTTAGGCTTCAAGTGTGGATTTTTGTCCAGATGAGTCTCATTTATATAGTGAAATATTGTTCTGTGTATGATTTCCTCTGCACCATTTCCTAAATTCCCCTTTTAATCTACTGTCATCTCTCTGTGATGTGAAAATAGCCCAGTCTATAAATAGTTATGATACTCAGATGACTGCCTATTTCATAACAAGAGTTAGTCTGCCATGCAGTGAAAGTGTTTTCACATTAGAGTGAAAACAGCAGATGCACGGTGTTAAAAAAGTCGTGAGGAATGAAAAAAATCTCTGGTCACAAGCTTTTTCCTGGTGCATTGAACAGGTTTGAAGAATGTTATTTGAGGTATTAAGAGGAAGGTGCTGCCTTTAATACTTTGTGACTGGCTCCTCAGCATCTTGGGTATTATTCTACCTTGACTTACAGGTTATTTGTTTGAAAGGATCTTTTAATGTTTGGCATAGTTGTTCTGTGGATTTAGGCTGTGGATCTCTGCACGTAAACCGAAGCAAACGCACAATCTTGAAGCCCATGGCTTTGTTAGCATTATATTTGACTCTTAAGTCTTAACACCAACTGGGGGCTTTCATTTTTTTGTGAAATACTTTGTATTGTGTGTGTGTGTAGTGGGGGAAACCACTATCCTTAAATTTTGTCTGGTCGGGCGGGTCACGTCGCGCCTCATCTGCAGCCAATCCGGGCCATCTATTCTGAATGACGTCAACAAACTACCAAGTCCAGGAAGTTGGAAGTTTTCTTGTCTCCTGCTGTACGACTCCGCTTTTAACTTCGCTTTATACGACGAATTTTCGATAAGCAACCGAGTGAGGGTGGTGCTTTCACATCTTTGTTGTAATTTTTCAAACTAGCCATCTTTGCGGGTAAACTTTCACCAAATTAGTTCACCGTGGACCCAAAAGTCGCCACACATCACTCTGAAGATGCTATCGCCAAGTATGTCGGCTAATTACTGTTTGGAGCTCAGTGTAGACCAAGTACCTAAAGTAAGTATCGATGTGAACCTACTGCCTGTGTTTGTTTTGGATACTTCTGACGTGACATTTTCATGAGCTGCCGAAGTCATAAAAACTGGGCTCAGGCACATTTGACTGCTAGCTTGTTCGAAAGTGTTTGGACAACAAACTCCTCCCGTTGTCCAAATATCTGTCATAACCTCCAAGGCAAGAAGCTCAGGGTCACTCGGATATGGGCAGCCTAACACACCGGATATCTGTACGTATTTGTAGCTGTCAAACTATGAGAGAACATAAAAAAGTTTCGAGCAGAAATTAATTTAATGTCTTTGGGTTCAAGTTCCTGCTTTTGCTGCTTTTTGTTTGTGTTATAATGTGATGGCTTAATGGTAAATACAATATTTTGAGGCAGCTGTAAGTGCTATTTCATTCACAATATCCAGATTTGATTGGATCTGATGGACACTTTTCATAGTAGACATTATGACACGTTAGAGAGGAAACAATGTGAAGTTAATGGTGCTAAATGATACACTTTAGTGTTCTAACAGGCTAGTGTTTCTCGGTGTTGGTCCTGAGGGACCCCTGCCATGAATATTTGGTGCATTCAAGTGACTGGTCAGCTTAACATTAAGCTTTGTTGATGCCAGAAGACGACTCATTCATTTTGTGCAGGGAAACTTAAAAAACATACATGGCAGGGGGTCCTTAGGACCAGGAGAGAAACACACTATCTGCAGTGAAAAGATTCTGGTCTTGAATATTCATTTACATTAAAACCTTGCCGCTGACACTTAAAGCACTGTTCATTAGCAGGTGGATAACGTTGTCGTTCCACATCCAACAAGTGAAAATGGATGTCAAAGCTGTTGTGTTACTGATTGTGAAATGACTCATTGTAAGGTTAAGTGTTCCCACAGTGTATTAGACTGTCGGGGAAACAAAGGACATGACCAATCTGTTTCATTA
Source organism: Leuresthes tenuis (assembly GCF_036924035.1). Taxonomy (NCBI): domain Eukaryota; kingdom Metazoa; phylum Chordata; class Actinopteri; order Atheriniformes; family Atherinopsidae; genus Leuresthes; species Leuresthes tenuis. The sequence goes on along the minus strand of NW_027325360.1, from coordinate 26,975,350 downwards.
CACCTCTGAATATTTAGAAAAACAAGTGCTGGAGTAGAAACTATAGTTCTTACACTGTCTTAAAAAGTATGGGAATAGGTTTTTAGTATGTTTCAGGTCTGGATCCAGACTAATTTAGCTATTTCAGCTATTAAAAATATGAATGTAGACTCTTGGTTTATCAGGCATTTTGAAGCCTTGATTTTGGCATTTTAGGCAATGGGATCTTGGGTTTTTAAGATGTCATGTTTTGGAGTCACTAAGAGCTGTGTGCCAATGCTGATATAGAGGCACTACCGGTGGCTGTGCCTCTGGAAGAGGAATGGGTTGCTCACTAACCACAGAGTTTGCACTTCAGTTCACCGCCTTACCATATGATCAGTAGCTTTGAACAAGATGCTTAATTCCCAATAGCAGCATGAAAAGTCCTTTTGCGTGGCAGCTGTGTGTTAACAGGTGTTTGAGAAACACACTTTGTGAGCTTGGCTAATGCTTAAAGGTGTCATATAAGGGTAGAGCATTTCCCATATGTTAGCATCTTGTCTATCGCCTGCTGCCTAAGTCTTAAAGCATTCCCTGTGCTATTATTTATAGTTGGCTCTAAGTGAAACCCTAGTTTTACAAATTGAACATTTTGTTTTGAATCAAGCAATTAAGACCATTGGATTCATCAGGAAAACATGGGCTGAATCAGGTGAGAAGTAGGATATTTTGCTCTGAAGGCAAAAAAAAACATCCTCTCATCTTTTTCTGAGCTCTTTCCCTTGACCTTGTGAAAAACGTGGAAGGAAAAATCTTTAAGGACTTAAGAAATCTGAGTACGCTGACACTAAGCTGTGATGTGGGTCTGCAGCCCTGAAACAACAGCTGCTCAGTGAATATGAACAGAGGCTTTATCAAGTATTACAGTACAATGTTAGTATAAGATATGAAATATTACTTTTATTATTAAAGTTCATGGTTAAGAACGTACAGAAAAAGGCACAAACATGGACCATGTTACACTCCCCTCATGTTTGTATGACTGGATGAATATAATTAAGTGAGTGCTGGTGTGAAGTTGCAGCTTTGGGGAGTTGTGGGGCGCCGTCTTCTCCTTTTTTCATGAAGGATGGCCCAAGACCTCCGAGACTAACGACTAATGGAGAAAATGAAGGTAGCACCCAGGTTACCTTCCTTAGCATTTAGATAATTTTATAGCTCTTATGATGGCTGCTGTTTAGATACGTCCTGGTCTTTTCACTTAGTTTGGAAACTCTCCAAGTAAAAAAAAAAAAGACCTCTATCCTCTACCTACAGTCTTGTTTTTCAGATTTGTTTTAGAACTGATAGCTGGCAATGCTCCACCAATATGTTGGAGCCGGTGGATGGCATTGTGCTTGTTCTTGTTGGAAAGCTTTATGGTAGCATTCACTGTACTTTCCATGGAACTGTGAACAAATAAGGATGAACAGCCCCTTTAAATGTCCATTTTTAAAATTTTAAACCAGATTTGGATTCTTTTATGTCGATGACGTCATCCCACTAGATGTGTGTGTAGAAAGCGCCCGTTAAGCACACGATAGCCCCCAATAACAACAACACAGCAGCTATGAGCTAACAGCGCAATAGTACGCGTTCATTCATTCATTCATTCGTCTTAAAGTGAAAATAAAGACAGATAATGCCTTGTTTAGAGGCTGTATTGTCCCTGCCCCGTTCTCTCCCGTTATATGGATATACGTGGATCTTGAGCGATCTAAATAGCGTCAGAAGGACGCCGACTTTCACTCACACACATTCATACAGCACGTCTTAGGATATAACTATGTGCTTTCTAAGCATTCACACACATTCATACCCCCAATGATACACTGGGGGAGCAACGTGGGGTTCAGTGTCTTGCCCAAGGACGCTTCGACATGTATCCTGGGGAAGCCAGAGTCGAACCACCGACCTTCCGATTGGTGGGCGACTGCTCTTCCTCCTGAGCTACAGTAGATAAACGTATTTTATGCCAGAAATAAGGTCTAGGTTTAAAGTAAAAAAAAGAACTTCCCCTCTAACTATGCTGCTAAATACTATAATATGTATGCTGTGTTTGCCTTTGCATTGCATCGAACTATACCTTTACTATTTCTAATTGATTTTAAAAATTCTTTAATTATTAGTGTTCTGCAGTACTGCAATGCTATACGGTGCAGGTGTTTACTTACTTTAAGTCCAGCTTATTCCAGCAAATAAAGATCAGCTCAGAAACTGTAGGCCAACTGAGATGGCTGTGATGAATCTTATCCCTACTCCCTACTTACCAACCTCTATCTTTGCACTTTATCTTTCTGCACTTCCTTCTATGCCTGCACCCTATCTCCACTCTGTCACCTCTGACAGAGTCGGACTACTGGGTTCCTTCTATGTAGTTTATTGTTAGCTTTTTGTATAGCTTGTTATATCTTGATTTGTAAGTCGCTTTGGATAAAAGCGTCTGCTAAATACATAAACATAAACATTATCATAAAAGATGTAAAGATTGGCCACTGATATTGCTTTTGATCCCAATTATGTCCAAAAGAGGAAAAATAAATTGGAACCATTCAACCAAAGACCCACAGGTCAGTGCGGTAAGATGGAAACAGGCCAGTTTACTCCATGAATATGGAGCGTAATTCAGATCAGATGCATGCTGAAAGGTGTTAAATGAGGTGTTTTATGTGTGTGTGTGATGTTGCACACGGAGCTGTGATGCAATATAAATGAATGTGATAATGACCATCATGCTTATATAAACATTGTACATGATTTCAGAAGATGGACTCGGTTTTTATCATTTCCCATTCTCATCCTTGTCAGCTGTCAAGTCAGTCACAACGCCAGTGTGGTTAGAAAAGCTTCCCCTGAATTTGGAAAGCTCTCCTGTTAAAATCCTGACGGTGACGCACCTTTCTTCTCTGCCAGAGGCTCTCTTCTACCAATAAATTAATGTGTTTGTTTAAAAGGTCAGTTTGCTGCAAAAGTTAATAAATGAACCTGAAAAGTCCCTGAATCGTATTCTAAACATGGGCAGCTCTAGGTAAAAAAAAAAAAAAAGTCTTCACTGTTTTTGATTAGTTTTTGCAAAACAAAAATGTGATGGTTGCCAAATCCAGAGAAGGTACGTAATAGTCTGCATGTTGGAACAGGAACTCCTCTCATCCACACCTGCACATAGGTTAGTCTGGCTTTGATTTAGTTTGACTAAAATGTTTCTCAAAATAGTCAACCTTGGTATCAAGATGGGATCTCCAAAAGAGAAAGGAAATGGGCTTTACCCCCTGACTCATGGAACAAGGTCTGCATTGGATTACTGATCCTGATGTACTACCAGATTCCTTCTAATTATCATGAACTGCTTTTTAAACGTATCAATTGCAGTCGGTGTGAGTTTTAAACGCACCGACGCTGATGATTTTGCTGTGACTGCTGGTAATATCTGTTAATGACAAAGTCGATGTGCTGGAATCTCTTTTAAGACCCATTTGACAAAGTAAACCAGTTTCCAATAGATCATTCAAGTCAAGTTGTCATTCATCAGAACATTGATGGATTTCTTTAAATCCAGAGCTTGCAATTAGGAACACTTCATGTTTATTGATATTCTTATTTTATGAGTTATTGTAAGATTGTGCAGTTTCCCTCTGGAAGTCACATGATGTGTCTCGTTGGAAGATCAATAAACCTAAAATAGGATCTTTCCTGCAGATTCTTTTTGATTAGTTGTTGAATGAAACTCATTCAGCCTTTGATTTGATATTTCTTCTGTGGCCGTTTTTTGCTCCTGGCTGCCATTTCTTTCTTCTTCTTCTTCTTTTTTTTTTTAAAGTGAAAAAATTGAGAGGCATTATGATGTTCCTGCTTTTATGATTGTAACTATTCATCCATGAAACCATCACAGCTGCTCCTCCTGTGCGACTGCTTAATTATGATCATCAAGTGATTAAAAAAGGAAGCAGAACATTTTAAATGGCAGTCAGTACGCAGACCAAGTTTTTTACACACTTAACTGTTTTTGTAAATTTAATTTGAAGTGTTTGGAAGCCTCTTAGATGACCTTCAAGGTTAATTCTTGGCTTTCCTCAAAGAAATGGAAGAGGTTACGAAGAGGATATGAAGAACTCACTGGCTGCCTGTGTCCCACCACAGTGCCAACAGACATAATGTAACACTGGGTACATTCTGTATGTTGACTGTAGCAGTCACAAAAACTGGTGACTCTCTAACATACACAGATCTTGCAGTACCTGTCTATAGGCCTTTTGGTATACCTTTCAATCTGGGGCCTATGACCCTTTGTTGTGCATCGGTTTCATGAGTGAACGTGTGAAAGCACAGAGGGAGATATATAGAAATGACCTCCTTGTTTACCCGCCGCCGTCCCACCTTGTAAATAACAAATGCCACACTCTTTTCTAGTTTTGATGGTTGGTGTGAATTATGAGGAGGAGCGATGCCAGGTGCTTTTTTTGTGATTTAAACCATTTGTGAAAAGGGCTTATAAATGCACTTTTTTTCCTACACAGAACTGTAGTGTTTTCTTAATGATGCCTGCTTGGAACTGAGTTTAGATTTCCAGCTGTTGCAATATAATGTGAAAGTTTAGAGGGTTTGAGAGAAGGATAACAGTAAAAGGCACAAAAATGTTTTTTTTTTTTTCAGTTACTTGGATTTTATTTTTCAGTTGCGACACATTTTTTACAACGTTATTAACTAAATTTATGGACAGCTAAAAAGTGATGTTTTTAATTTTAAATTGCCTAAACTCATGTTCAGACCTTTGGACCACAGTGATTAACTTAAAATGTTTTAAATGTTTTGTTTGAATGCCTCAAACAAAATTTCAGCATCAAATACAGCTGCCATCAGTGTGAAACTGCCACATTGACGGTGCGTTTCCCTCAGCAACCTGAGACGGGTTACAGCTTGAGAAAGTTTAGTAACGGGCTGCATTCGAAGATGGGTGGGACGATATTCATGCATTATGCTTGTACGTGCTCTACTAAACAAAGCTGTGACTCCATGTTTTAATGTTAAAAGATTTTAATGAGATTATCTGATATTTTTAGGTGGACAAATACCTGCACCAGTTCAAGCTGTCAGATGAAACTTTGATGGATTTGTCGGTGAGATTCCGGCGTGAGATGGACAAAGGCTTGTGCCGAGACACCAACCCCAACGCCACTGTCAAGATGCTGCCCACGTTCGTGCGCTCCACTCCTGACGGAACTGGTAACGCCTCCTTAATAGTAGATCTGCTTCGTAAAAGTGCTTCATTGAACACAAAGTCAGCCCTCCATCCATCCATCCATTTTTTATACCCGCTTAATCGAACTGTAGGGGGGGGCGGAGGCGGACCCCATCCCAGCCCTCAGATTAACACAAACCGTTGAAGCAATGAAATGATTCATTGTCATTCATTTCTACTAATTACCCTTTTTTCTTGGTTCTTAGGAACGTAGAAAACATAACAGCATAGTCAGAAAGGCTCAGTTCAGGCTCAGTTCACGATGCATACAGAGTAATCTTGACGAAAAGGAAAGTGGGAGGCAGTTGCAAGTCGGGATGATTATAAATACCCCATAATTCACAGGCCAGTGATTTCCTGAGGTCCGTAAACAATCAGTCACTTCTTCTGTGTGAGCTGCCTCGTCAGAGTGGCTCCAGTAAGACGATGCTGTAGATTACACGTTGTATTTACCTTATTATTAATATTATTATTATTATTATTTTAGATACAGAATAGATCTAGTTTAAAACTCGGTATTAAAACTTTCCCATCAGATGATCTTCATTTCCAATAATCACCTCTCTTTTGTTATCAATCTAAAGTTGTTACACAGTATTTTATGTAGAAAAAAACGGTCGCAGCGATTGCACTGGTCAATTTCTCACCTCACCACTCGTTTGAAGTGGCTGCATTTTTAAAGATGGATTGACAGTTCTTTTAATTATTTTCAGAATCATCTTTTATGAAAATGTGAAATGGTGAACGTTTGGGTTTTAGAGTTGTGAGCAGGGAAAAGGGAACAGTCAGATGGGATTGTAGCTTTTTTCCTCTCCAGTCTTTAAGATAAAACAATGGATTATGGGTAGAATTATTAGGAACAACCCAGCTAATGACTGCGAAAAATATACAAATAATGAACATGAGAAGCGCTTTTTGTGATTTAATTTTTTTTTTCATTAGAAACAAAGTCTGGTGGATGATTTCTGTTGTATGGTTGATGTTGAGTGCAATTGTGTCTTTGTTCAAAGAACAAGGGGAGTTCCTCGCGCTGGACCTCGGTGGATCCAACTTTCGAGTGCTCCTGGTAAAAGTTAATGCTGATGGCGAGCAAGAAGTGGAGATGGAAAATCAGATTTATACCATTCCTGATGACGTCATGAGGGGAAGCGGGTCTGAGGTGAGCTTTCTTGTTATCAAGAGGATCCTTCATGCCCACCACTGTCCTGAGCCCTGACTCGTTGTTGCACGTCTGCCCTGATAATGGTGACTGCTTGTTGATCTGGAAAGGGAACAAGGTACTTGTTGGATGAAGCATTTGCATCCTTCTTTATGAGAGGCGATGAGCAGAATAAATCAAAACCTTTAGACTCTGCGTACACAGAAAAATGGTAAAATGAAGCAAACCTGACAATTGCCAGCTGGACTATTAGTAACACCAAGCTGTGGTGAGTCTGCCTGTTTCCTCTTGAACGTCGCCTTCAGATATTTTTCATGGCTTCAGCAAACAGTGTAGAAAATCCAATCTGCCCCACAGCAGCAAAACACAACAGAGAGAGGTAGTGAAGGGGAAGAAGTGTACATTGAAGTTTGAATTAGACAGAGCTGCAAACTGCAGGCAGCTGCAGGCATGGATCTCAGCCTTCCAGTTTAGAAAGAAAGAAAAGCAGACAGGCAGTGAAAATATTAGCCTCTGATGAAAAGTCTGTCACTGTTTCAACAGGCCAATGTCTCCTCTTTCTGTGAATAGTGCCAAAAAAGAGAAAAAACTATTGTTCACTATAGAAAAATAGTACATTAAACCATCTCAGCTAAAAATCTGCTTTTATTTACTTTAAAAACCTTTCTACAGTCCCAACATGCTTCATATAAATTGTATAAGATTTTATAGTTATTAGAAACACCTGCTCTTCTGCATAGAAATGTCAGAAACTATCCGTGCACACATAAAAGAAAGTCATACCAGCACATATTTCCAGTAACCAGGCTATGTTCATCACATTAATCAGGTTATGGTCTTCAACACGTTTTTAAAGGGGCTAAAGACATGATGGAGAAGTGTCATGTAATCACATGTATTTGAATTTTAAAAAGCAGTGTTGGTAAAATGTTCAAATATCCATGACCTGTTTAAATGGAGGGATCGGTTCTGCTCATTTCTCTGAATCTGTCTCTTCTTTGAACATTTACTTCGGGGAATGAAACAGTCCCCCTACTAATAATAATGCAATGCAAGGACTCCGACTGTGACTTTGATGGTTCTGGGATCTTTGCACATGTTTTCAGCCCATGCTTAATGAGAAGGGAGGAAAAAAGACCTCTTTTCTCTTCTCTTGTAGTTGTTTGACCACGTCGCTGACTGTCTGGCTAATTTTCTGGAGAAGATGGGGATAAAGGATAGAAAGCTTCCCCTGGGCTTCACCTTCTCTTTTCCCTGCCAGCAAACTAAACTGGACGAGGTGAGTGACCTTTGGACTTGTTTGAACCATACTTAATGGTTTATGTATCTGAGTACCACCCTGTTAAGCAATCAAATTAGAACCTTTAACCATTTGAAAAACGAACTGAGGATAAAGGATTACCCCATCATCACCCTGCTCTATCTTTGATTATCATTTCGAACACAATTTCCTGCTGCTTCAGTCCGAGTTAGCAGTGATACAGAGGAAACTGTGTGAGATGAGGGCCTTTTTAAAATGTAGTGTGGGATCTGGTCTGATACAAAAGACCAACCGTATTTATGAAAGCTCTTTTCATTCGCTGACAACCTTAAAATCCTACATTAATCGGCGAACTTCCACTGGAGATGCAGTCAGCTGTTGCTTGTTTTAAGATTTTCCTTTTCTGCCATCACTTGGTGCCCGGCAAATGGCAGGCAGTTCACTCAGAAGGGCGCTTTTCTCTCCCTTGCTCTGAAATGCCATTGCGTTCCTTTTGCCGTTTGAGTCAGATTGATGTTTTTCATGCGTTTGGCTGAAACTGGGAACCAGAATTCTGCTTTACTACTCTACATTCATCCTGTTGCTTTCAGTTCTTACTGTGACATAATTGAATTCAAGTGTGATGGTTCCTTTGACATGCTCAAGCCAAAACATGGGCTTGGACATGTACAGATGGAGCAGATGAAGTGGTGCTTTGACTCGTGAGCTGTCATCACGCTTTGCTGTCCATCATTTGTATCAATCAGGACTCCAGACGAGCTTCATCCACCAGCTCTTGTGCTACTAACTCCTTTTTGGAGCACCGGCACAAGATTTTTGCAGTGAACTTTATCACATTTTCAGTTTTGTTTCCATCTTTGCTAAATTACTGATGAAAATCATTATCTTTATTTTTTAAAGGTGGGTTTTGTTACTTTGGTATTCAGAAAAGATTTGTTGCCTGTTTATTACTTCTGGCTCCTCTCATTTCACCTGAAACATCATGAAAAAAACTAGGAAACTAACAATAAGGCGAGAATGTGATCATTTCTGTCATAGCGCTGCGGGGTTATATGGTTAACTTTATTTTTAATTTTTTTTTTAGCTAATATAATAAGACTGTAAAATGAACACCTGTTGATGTTCCTCTGTAGTAATCCATCTGCAACGGCTCTGCAGGGTTTTATTTCAGTGAAAGTCTCATCCGTTCACCTGAATTAGCCCCTGTGATGTGTTACCCTTAACCGTTTAGTTTATACAATGTATTTACAAATTCATCAGTTTTGTTGATGGCATTATTTAATTAAAGTGTCTTTTTTTGCTAGTCCCATTTTGTCTACTTGTTTTTTTTTTCATCTTTTAGTCTCAAAGGAAGAAATGAATTGCTCGAGCATAGATTGCAGTTCTTTCTTCACAGCGTGGTTCGATGGTCTGCATTTTGTGCGCAGACACATTAGATAAATCCTGCTTTTGAAATGCAGCTGGCAGACTGCTTTTAGTTAATCATTATGGTTGTTTTTGTAGAGTTTGTGTCCCTTTAAGGGTAGTCTGATCTTTGATGTTTGCTTTAATTTTTTAAATCTTTACCTTTGCTTTAATCTTTAATTTTCATGTTGATAAAGGAATGTTGATTTCTGAAAATCGTTATGACCTGTTGATTTACTTTGTAATCTTTCTTTGAAATACAGATCTGTTGAGGCTCAGCAGGTATATATTAGTATATATAAGTTGCATCTTCATAGAGAATTTCTCCAAAAATGGCAACTTAATGGTCAAAGTCTGGAGGCTTTTTACAAAAATAGAATAGAAAAATACTTTTCAAAAGGGGCTGTTTAGTTGCAGGATTTGTTGGACAAATAAATGTGCAAGTAAACATACTTCAACATCTGGAAATGCAAAATGTTTCAGACCATTAAAGTTCCAACTACAGGATATGAACCCCTCAGAAGCTCCAAATTACAGCCGCAGGCAGAAGACTCAGCGTTCGGTGTTTGCAGGCTTGTTTAGAGGCTGCGGGGTGGACGGAACTTGTCTGGATGAGTCACCCTTCTTAGCACCATGTCTGAGTCTTTTCTGAAGCCATTTCTGATTGATGGCGACCCACCATTGTTTGACTGAATTTCAAAGCTTTTCACTGTTTATCATGAAGTTAGAAAAGTATTTAATCATCTTTAATATGATACTGACTTATAAATAAATCAAGCAAAAAATGTATACTTCTTTATTTAGCAGTAGGTTTGTGATGCAGTAGCAGTTAATTATAAGCTTTTATTAAATATTATCTATTTGGATGCTGATTAGCTGTGATCATTTAGACCATGAGCTGTGTTGAAGTTGACTCTGTCTTCATTTTCTTCTTTGCAGAGTGTATTGTTGTCTTGGACCAAAGGCTTCAAGTTAAGTGGAGTTGAAGGAAAGGATGTGGTCAGCCTTTTGAAGAAATCTATAAAGAAACGAGGGGTAATGATACATATTAGTTCACACATGTGTAAACTTGTAGCGACCTGGAAATTATTTGTCTGCTAAGGTAACAGTAGAAACTAGATGTTTTCAAATAACGCTTAAAACCAAAGTGATAGCTTTAATGGCACTCGCAGTCATAGTTCGACCAAAAAGACCAGCTGATGGCTCTCTCTGGCAAAGGGGCTGGGTGATGATCACTTATAAAGACCTGGAAATCATTTGTGTTTGTTTTGAGTTGAACTAACTATATTAAATAACTTTTTTTTTAACCAAAATCGACTGTTTGCCCAGGGCCTGTGCTCGTATAAACATCTGCAAAGATGGGTTTGCAAGCTAAAAATGTTTCAAGAAGCCTGAATCCAGGTGCTGTAGGAATCAGCTTTAATCATTTGATAGTTGTGATTATATAGTAAGCTATAGACAAACACAAGAAGCACTCCAGCTTAGAGTTGTTGTAAATGGTGGAATGGGGTAATTTTTCTTGACCTTCTTAATACACCTCTATAGTTACAAACATCTGGGGTTAGAGTTGAAAAGCAGATGGTGGACTGCTGCTTGGTTGGGGCTCATGTGCAAGCACATTTACTTTGGTGGAAGAGGGTTCTTCAGATTCATCACTAAACAAATGGCAGGTTAATTTTCTGTGATAGTCCAAGCCTGTATGTGCAGGCTGCCTCTGCATGCACCCTGTGCAGGTGGCTGATGACTTGATGAACCCCTGCTGAGTGCTTTAAAAGGCAGCCAGTGATCCACTCCAGCTGCAGATTTGGGCCCAAGGGCACAAGATCAAAACCAGGGATGTAAATTTAGCATAAAAGAAAAACTTGAGCTGAGATACAATTATTGGTTAAGATTAGAACTGTTGATTTTATCTTACAGTCATGGCAAACATTAAGTACACCTGCTATCATTTCTGTTTGCTTTTAGATATCAGGACATAATTGAAAAATGATCCAATCCTTATCAGGTCTTCAGATAAGATAAATACAACCCCAGGGGAACAACAACACCTGAAACTTAGAAAGGAGAAAGCATCTTTAAAGGAACACGATGACTTGGTTTAGCTTTGTAAAGTTCCATCTGAACAAAGCACAAGACTTCTGGAACAATGTCCTTTGGACAGAGCAGACCAAAGTGGAGATGTTTGGTCATAATGCACAGCAGCACGTTTGGAGGAAACCAAACACAGCAGATCAGCACAAACACCTCATACCAACTGTCAAGCACGGTGGTGGAGGGCTGATGATTTGGGCTTGTTCTGCAGCCACACGACCTGGGCACCTTGCAGTCATTGAGTCCACCATGAACTCCTCTGGATACCAAAGTATTCTAGAGTCAAATGTGAGGCCATCTGTCCCACAGCTAAAGCTTGACTGAAACTGGGTCATCAACAGGATGATCCCAAACACAGCAGCAAATCTACAACAGAATGTCTGAAAAAGAAAAGAATCAAGGTGTTGCAGTGTTCCAGTCAAAGACCTCAACCTGACTGAAATTCTTCCATAACAATGTGAGAGACTGATGACATCATACAGAAAATGGTTATTGCTGCTAAAGGTGGTTCTACTTGCTCTTGGATCGTGGGTTGTTCATAGTTTATTACTCGCTGTCTCAGCATTTTAGTTTAGTTTTCATTAAATAAAAAAGGACACTGTGTCCTATATCGTGATGTTGTTCATTTGCGGCTGTATTTACCTGATTTTAAGACCTGGTAAGGACCGGATGATTTTAAAATTATTTTATGATAAGGAAAACTTTAGTTTCAACATTTGGTTCCAATCTGTAGATTTTCTCCCCTGAAGTTTGTGTGTTTTTTATGTAAACAATTAAGTAGAATTTCATTGCAGGACTTTGACGTCGACATTATGGCAGTAATCAATGACACAGTGGGAACCATGATGACCTGTGGCTATGAAGATCAGCTCTGTGAAATTGGCCTCATTGTTGGTATGTCAACTCCGTACTACAGCAGCAGTGTCATGAGGCTCACCATTTGTCAACACTTAAAGGGAAAATCTATCAGAAACAGCTACGTTAAACCATGCAGTGAGCTCTTATGTCTGTGTTTGTTATGTTTTTTCCACAGATATTCAAGTTCTCCTTTAGTTTATCATGTATACATATAAATGATGTATTTCAGACTATTATTAATTGATCTATGTGCATATATACTTCAGAAATGACTTGGATCCCTTCACTGTTTGCACACTTGCTGGATATTTAGTTTTAAAGGGATGAAATTGGCCTTTTTTCTCGAGAGTCTACATTTCAGGCTAAGGCTTTCTGAATCTGTTTATGAGTGTGTTCATGTAAAAGGGCTGTATTTAGCTGTATTTAGCTATACTTTGGTTGTATGCCACTCAAAGTTCTTTACAGAGCAAACAATATTAAAATCATGAAATAATTACATTTAAAAGCAAATGAAAATTACAGTAAACAATTGAGATAGATGGCAATAAAAACAGCATAAACCGAAACAAAGAGATTGAAAGTAAATTGAGTTCATAAAAGACACAGCATGTTAAAGAAATTGGTGCATCAAAATCAGGGAAATAAAAAAAAAAAAAAAAAAAAGAGGCGGAGAGGATGTCTGCATGCCTAACCCAGAGCAGCAGCTGGTTCTGCTAAAGAGGAGCCAGAAAAACTGAAAGCTCTGCCAATCATCTGATCGTCATCGAGTGTGAGCACCTCTATAAAAGCAGAAGTTCCATCAGTTTGCTGCTCTGGAGCATTCAGGTGTGTGTCAACACAATGCCAAGGAGGAAAGACATCAGCAATGATCTCAGAGAAGCAACTGTTGCTGCCCGTCAATCAGTGAAGGGTTATACGGCCATTTGCAAACTATTTGGAGTCCATCATTCTACAGAGAGAAAGATTAGTCAAAAGTTTCCTGTCTTCCCAAGAGCGGCAAGTTCACAGCAAGAGAAACTGCAAAAACCCCAAGAGCTCCATCTCTACGGGCCTCAGTTAGCATGTTAAATGTTAACGTTCATGACAGTACAATTAGAAAAAGGATAAACAGGTCTAGGATATAAAGCAAATCCTCACAATTTTTGGGCTTTTCTTGCAATACTCTGTCATTTAAAGTAGCCATGCTGTGTCAAAGAAGCAGCTGAATTTGGCTTTAAGAAATGGTTAAAAGGTTGTCAGTAGTGAGAAGTTTTAAGCAAGTTTGCAGCTTTTATTGAAAAACATGGCGGGAAAAGGACGGTGGGGCTGCGCTGGGATTGAGAGAAGGCTAACAGTGGACGGCTTTGTGGGGGAAAGCACGAGACTGTTGATGTAAAAACTGTGCTTTATTATTAATATTAAGGTTATTTTTGTTTCAGAATTAGAAAGCTTTGTTATCTTTATAGACATGTATAGCATATAATAAGAGTACAGGTTCTACACTATTTGTGCTTTTTTTTTTAAACATTAAAAGAAAAGTGTCCAAGCACAACAACACATCAGGCAACAAGCAGTAGTAAAAACAGACAGACGTGAAGCAGGAACAAAATAATATTTATAAAGAGCGAGATTATTGTGCATTTAGTGTTCTTATGGTTCAGGGGAAGAAACTGTTTCTGAGCCTGGAGGCTGCAGGCTTTCATTGACCTGTGGCGCTGCCTGAGGGCAACAAGTCAAACGCATAACGTGCTGAGTGAGAGGACTCATGGAGGATGGATCGGGACCTTAGGCAGCGGGAACCGGCAGTCTCTTCCAAGGATGCAGAGGGCAGCCAGCAGTCTCTGAGCAATGTTGACAAGCCTCTGCAGTTCCTTCCTGACTGCAGCGGAGTTCCCTGACACAGTCTGCGAATACGCTCACTGTCATTGAAGTTCACCAGCGACTTCTATTCTCATTTGTGCTTCTTGAGGAGTCTCAGGAAATGCAGTCGCTTCCGGACCCTCTGTATCATTACCGTGGTGTTCACGGACTAGTAGAGATCATTAGAGACGAACTCCCAGAAATTGGAAGGACACCCTCTCAACATTGTCTATTGATGTGGAGAATGACGTGGTCAACCTGGCTCTCTTGAAGTCCGCGATGACCTCTTATGGTTTTGATGGTGTTTTGCAGCTGATTATTTGTGGTTGTGGTCTGCTGGTGAAGAAGTCTTTATTCCATGCACACTTTGAGGAGGGAAGTTGTAAGTCCAACATCTTCCTACTGAAGATGTGAGGAGTGAAAAGCTAAAAGTCTGGCGCAGCTCCCTGGGCGTTCCATTTGGCTCAGTGTAAAATGGAGAGCGATAGAGTTGCCTTCCTTAGTGGAGCAGTTTGCCCAGAAGGCTTACTGGTGGTGATCAAACGCTCAGGGGATACACTCCTTGATGTGCCATGAGATCCTCTCAAGGCATTTTGTTACCATGCAACAATATGAGTGCTATGGGTCTGAGGTTATTCAAGCAGCACTCAGCTGGTATATATAAAGATATGAATAAAAAATCTATCTCCCAGCTCACAGGTTTAAATAAAATCTCTCTGCCCTATTGCTTGGATTAGATGTATGACGTTCAGTGAACATATATTGTTCATTTCTTTTGATGTCTCCTTGGTGCTGAGAAACACATACTGTAATTGGGTCCCTGGAGTAAGATTTGTGTCTCTGCCAGAGAGACATTAGAGGCTTCTTATGTAAGCTTGATTTAATTTAATGAACTGAAGTAAAATAGGAAGTTAAATTAACTTTTATAAGTGATGACCTTTGTCTCCAGTGTTTTCATAAAAATACTTTCTTTTTAGCTCTGAGTCACTGTCCAATTTAATGACCTGTGGAGAGCTCGCTTGGATACTTTATCAAGAGAAGGCTTAAGAAAAACTTTCAGCTTGTTATTCAGAAAACTTCTCGACCGCCTTGGAGAGAAATCATCGGAACAATTAGGAGAGCAATGCTAAATCATCCAGTCATCATCATTCCATTAGACTTCTCTCCTGACATTTATTTACTGCTTTAACTTAAAGACCCTTAACGATCTTTAACACAAAAAATGAACCCAAATGCAAGAATACCTCGGCTTCTAAAAAAGGTTTGCATAAACCACCCCACGATAATAGATATATCTCCTGTTTCCCTCCTGGTAGGTAAGCCTTCAGATAGTCCAAAAGCCAAGTTTAATAGTGTTTATTTATCAGATAGATAGATGGTCTTGTATCAAAAACACTCTCTTTTAGATTCTAGACCATAGATTAAACATTGTACATCAGAAATTCTTCTGAAGCTTGGTTCACACATTTATTATGACATCATCCCCTAAGAGTGTGTGGGATAAGATATGTATAAAACTCCATCATTTGACCTCTTGAAGTTTTTAGTTTTTTGTAGAGAGTTTTTAAACTGTATGATCTCACATTGGTCACACCTCAGAGCAAAATGTACTGCATCTTATGAAATGATTTCTAAAAGATCATAGCCGCCTGGCTCAGTGTGCAGACGGGTGGAAATCTTTGTGAATCTGAATATATTCCTGAAGTGCGATAACATGCTGTTTTGCTGATCAGTAATTGTCATGGTGACATCGCCTCTCTCAAGGAACGGGGACCAACGCCTGTTACATGGAGCAGATGAGGAACCTTGACCTGCTGGATGGTGATGAAGGGCGGATGTGTGTTAATACTGAGTGGGGCGCCTTCGGAGACGACGGCGCTCTGGAGGACTTACGCACTGACATCGATCGGGAGATTGATGCCGGCTCGTTGAACCCTGGCAAACAGCTGTAAGTTTCCAGGAGATTTTGTTTCTCGCTGTTATCGCAGCTGAAGGGTGCCTTTTACTTCTAGATTTCTTCATGTTCACTAAGCTGCTTCGTTCTCAAGATTTAGTTTCATCGTCATGTCACTCAGTATTTGTATGCAGAGTCTGAAACAAAAGGTTGTTTCACACCAGCTCCTGTCATTGCATTAATAAAGATGGTAATGAATGATTGATAATGGTATAAGATTACCTGTACCTAAGATAAAAATCGATACATACCTCATACACTGACATTTACACTATCGCAGTCTGCTCGGCTGGATCTGCAGAAGTTGCTCCTGTACGTACGAGACAGCATTTGGTAAAACAGGCCTTGAGAATAGTGGTGAGTTGTGATGGAGGTATCTGTGCTGATAGACGTCCATCATTCTGCTGCTGCCGTCACAGTCCTGTTGAGCTGCCGTTGTTCGTTGGCCCTGCAGCTCCCAAACCTGAAAGTGAAGCTGTGTGTGAGAAGGCAAACTTCAGGAGGAAGTGAAGAGTGGGGGAAAATGCGCCTTTGTGAGTCTCTGTAGGGGATGGAGACGGGCTCTGACTTTTTGGACGAAAAGTGCTGGGTACACAGCTGGGTCCTACTGCATGGAGTAGCAGGTTTATACTCAGTTATCTGAGGGGTTAAATTTTTACCGGTCCTCCCAGGTAACAGGCATGTCACCATGACAACATGAAGGAATGGCATTACACTGTGTCCACTGTGCTGTAATGTATTTTTGTTTATCAGGACTCTCTGATTAAATCAGGCTCTTTCATAGACATAGGCTCTTTTAACATAGGTTAAAAAAATGGATGCGTCTCTTTTCTTTTTGTCCAGGAGTAGTTGTAATCAGTTTGAGAGCCTCCATGTGAGACGTTACGGTCAGTAAACGTGTGTGTTTTGTGTAATATTCTATTTTTGTTGCCACAGCTGCAGTCACCTTCAGTGTAAATGTGTTGTGTTCCATTTGATGCCACGTCGAGCTGGAGCAGAGTAAGACCTGCATCTACTGCAGAGTCATGTGGCCCGGGACTGTATGCTGATTAAAGCGCTCCACACTGCAGTGAGGAGCCACATGTTGGCGAGTGTTAGTGGGTTTTTTGGAAAGTGTACAAATGTCCGTGTTTGCAGGTCCTGCTGAAATCAGTCAGACCGAGCACTACCATGTTGTCAGCCAACTTATCAAGAATATAATTAATAAATGAGTTTTTATGTGAATGGGTTAATGAACAGCACCTGTAGCACTTTGTAGAACAAATAATAGAACAAAAATTAACAGTAATTTAACCATTTGACAGTAATTTCTTCTTTTATCAAGTGTGTTTTGACACGTTTTTTCTCTCCATTCGGCCCTCCTCTAACAGAGGCTTTTGAGTTCAAAGATTCTGCTCAATATCTTGAGCCCTGACTGCTTTCCTGCTCCTTGTCAGCCATCACTATGTCTGGTTGGTTGGTCAGCAGCTGGTTTGTTGTCCTGAATTTGAAGTCTCATTTAGGGACTCGAGGGCCCTCTTTGCACATCTGCAACTTGTGGGCCGTCTGAGACCCCTCCTGATGTCCATCTTCTGCCTATGGCATGTTCATCTGTTGTAATATTTCGAGCTTCTGTGTCATCCTTCAGGTTGGCCTTGATGACATATCTGTGCATGCTACATCTCATTGAAGTGTTTGGTCTTCATCAGTACTTTCACATCTGCCACGTCACCTTCTGTCTTCTGCCTGAGTCACTCTTATTGGTTTATTCCAGGGTGGGTGGCAGCATTCAGGTGGATGCCCTGTGCTGATCCTCTGATGCACACTCATCCTCATAATAAACACACACGCAGCAGTGAGGGAAGAGAAGATAAGGTGTTACTTGAGGCAAATAAGTGTTTTTTCCTGTCACCTACATAACAGTAATCTGAGAGTTCAGAAATGGTGTCTGTTTAAGAGCAACTCTCCACAGCTGCCCAGTGGGAATATTTTGTGCTGGAGCTGAGGAGAGCATAAGCGAGCCAGTACGTGGATTGCAAATTAGCAAACAATTTGCTACGTGAAACCTGGCCTGTATTTTAAAAAAAAAAACTATGTTTAATCTACCCATTCAGAGTTATAATTCTGCTCATCTACCACTACTTTTACACCTAACATTTTCCTTAATTCACCTTCATCTTCTGTGCTGTACTGATTGGCTCACCTCGCAGCCTTCATTAAAGAGGACACGGCATGGTCATTTTTATCTAATGTTTTAGGCTTACCTTTGACATGATGGAGATGCATTATCCATCCCTCTGCTTACTATTTCTGAAAGTTCCTCCTCTTTTCCATACAGTTTCTACAGAGTCAGTCAGGCCACGGCAGTATTTTTATCCTATACCTCTTCTGTATGCTATTTATCTATAACTTGGTTGAAAATAGCATAATGTTGGGTCAGGGTTAATTGAAGCGATTGTGAACATGCTGTGAATGGCATTTAATAGTTAAAGCTGCACCGCCTACCTGTCCGCAGATCCCACTAAGAGAGGTTTTTCATTCTCCATGACACATTGTTTGCACTGGCTTGCTTATTTAGCTAGAAGGCAGCTGAAAACCGGCCTTGACAACATACTGTCAATATATTCCGAGACCCTACAAAAGTTCACATGTCATGTTTACATGGTAACTAAGGCCCGTTTTTCCTCGAGGGATGTAGATATATATAGATGTTAATGCAACAATCTACTGCCTAGGTAAGATCATGAGTGTGAAAATGAAGAGGTAAAAGCCCTTTGGTGGACAGTATCAAAAACGACCAACAGAAGGAGAAGAAAGGTGAAATCCAAACAAAGGTTGTCATCTGTTCCATTATTAAGTTTGTTTTCTCTCCTTTTAGATGGGTTTGTAGAACAATTAAAATCAGACCTCTACTGTAAATCATTTAAAGTCAACTAAAATCCTGCCATTTCCACTGTGTTCCACGTGTGCTTTGACCGGCACTGGCATGCTGTCTTCTTCTTTTGCACACAATCACTTGCTGTTACTCTTTGACATGAAATACATGCCAAATAACAGATGATTGAAAAAGACAAAACCTGGGTCTGCTTTTAGATGTCAGCTATGCTGCAGCAGGTGAGGAATTGAAAATGAGTGAAAAGTTGGTTATAGACGGGGTAAAAAGGTGAAATGCACTGATTTGGCAGTGTTTGGATTCTTTTCACTTCAAGTGAAGGTGATGACGTATTAGACTAACAAGCCTGAGAGGCTGATGAAGACATGCCCATGTTAATTAGCATAAAGAAATACTTTTCAGTCTACAGCTGTGTTAATGTTCCTCATGATTTTACTCATGAGTTTTAATTAAGTCGTTTGATGCCAAGGAAATGTCACACAGATGGTATACTCTCACATCTTTTGACTTATTAATAACTTTATCATAGACAGATTTATATTGTGATGTGTTCTTGGTCAAACATTTTGATTCATGAAGCACGCTGCAGATTTGACAGCTTTGCATTTCTACGTGTGAGTGACAATAGATGAATTATCATTTTAAACAGTTTTTGTCTGTTTTTGTTTTAATTTAGTGTGACAGTTTCCTTTCATTGTTACATTGATTTGTTCTTCTGTTTTGCATGTTGGTCTGCAGGTTTGAAAAGATGATAAGTGGGATGTATATGGGGGAACTGGTGCGTCTCATCTTGGTGAAGATGGCCAGAGAGCAGCTGCTGTTCCAGGGCAAGACCACACCTGAGCTCCTCACCACTGGACGCTTCAGCACCAGCTACATCTATGGCATTGAGAATGACAAGTTAGTTTGTTTTATGAGGATTACTCACAAGTAGCAAAATACGTCCAATTAGAACCAAGAGAAGTCGAGACCGGTCAGGAATCTAACATCGTTACATCGGCTGCCTGCACTCTCAATATATACACAGCTTGCAGCACTGCTATAAATGTACAGATTTCCAAGCTAAATTGCTATTTTGACAAACCAGAGGATCTCAGAGTACATTCACACAGAGGTGCATGCTTCTGAAGTCTTGAGCTTTGTTTGCTGCAGCTGAGAAAGCAGCCATGAAAATGTCAGGAATTATTTTTCTGTGCTGTCCACAAAATATGGCTATTATTAACCAAACAGCTAACACGAACCGTGTCTAATTCCTGTTTGAAGCATGATACATAGGGATGGGTGTGGCGCTCCATTGGAGACATCTTTATGTATTATTTTGACTCACTGGAAGTCACTCAGTACTGTTGGAATCAGTCTCTCTGGACGGAGCAACACTGAGGGGACTGAGCATGTGAAGTGATGGATATTATTTTACCACTCATTAATTATGTCATATCCTTAAACTTTCATCTAATTTTCTATTACTCTGTCTACTCTTAAACATTGTTGGTGAGGAATTGTTAAAACCCCTTTCCAGCAGGTATTAATATCCCTAAAAACTCTATTTTATTCGAAAGGTTTTGCCATAAAAAGATAGAACTCTCATAGTCCTCCTCTCTCAGTACATGGGGATCTATGAATATGCAAATCTGGCCCCGGCCACATATCTGCCCCCCAGCACTTCTGCAAAGCCTCTTCCAACTCTGCAAAACTCACTTTTTAACACTGAGACCAAACTGCAGTAAAATGATGATAAAGGCATTGAGCGCAAGACACATGGGCTTTTCACCGAAGACGTGCTTTTACTCGATTATTTTTTGAAAGACGCCGGCAGAGCTGCTCAGCTCACGGTGGCTCTCTGGGGCAGGGAAGGTCTCTTGTTGAGCACCGGGGTGGATACCACTCACCAACAGGTCAACCAGAGAGTGACGCTCAACTAGAATGAAGTAATTGTAAATGAGAGTAGTATAGAGAGAAAACACTCTTATCTGTCTGACATGCATAATCCTTGTTGTTGTGTCAGTTGTAATTGGTCTTGAATTCGATCTAATTACCGTAGATAGACAGCGATGTCTTCACCTCACGTGAACTTCGCAGACAGAAGCGCAGCACTGAGTTGCATGTTGAAACCATTTTTGGAGCAACTTGGTAATAACCTCAAAGTTTGTTTACTTATTTTCCTCCTTCAGGAGGGAGCATTGTGATTGTGTGATAACATAATAAGTTTAAATACCTGATAATTGGTGGAAAGGGATGTTGAGAAGATGGCTTCCGTCACCAGTAAGAGCAACAGGACTTCTTTGTGCTGCTTTTCTTTGGTATCGATATTGATTTTTTTTTGCATTGAAGGGCTGTTGTAGGGGCTTACAGCGCAGCTCGAGTGCCTTCTAAACTAAGTTAGATGTACACAGAGTTGTGTTATGAATTGTAATATCAGTGCTGTAAACAGCTCAGTGAGGCACAACAAGGACATGCACATCTCCCACTGCTGTGTTGTCCAGGCTGCCGATGGGATCCAGAAAGGTTTTCTTCTCTTCTTTTCAAAAAGCTGATTGTGTAATCCTGTCCAAGTCGTGTCCAATATGTAGCTCCCTGCCCTTTTCACCAGAGTGAGTCCTGTCTGTTGCACAATAAAAACAACACACTGTCTCACACTGTCTTTTGCTGTATATACGAAAGCATACTTAAGTCACATAATGAATATTGAGTGAAAATGCAGACACTTTTCTTTATTGAGGTACATGTGTGGCATATTCCTTTATTCTACTTTGCAAAAGTGCAGTGTTTACATTTGGAAGCTGCTGCTCTGAGCTCCCATCATGCATATAAAAGTGAGAGCTTCAAGCCACACAGGCCATCTGTATTGAGTGAACAACACCACAAAGATGATAGGAACATGTGCAGATGCCACTTCCACAGTTGTGCACAGTGCATTCTGGGGGGTTAAAAAATGAAACAAAAAAACAGAACTCACAGGTGAGAATCCTTCAGTTATATGAAGAAACCTGTCCAGCTGGTAGAAGTGTTATATAAATGGAGGACTTCTTGAGAGGAAATGCATAGGG
Source organism: Leuresthes tenuis (assembly GCF_036924035.1). NCBI lineage: Eukaryota > Metazoa > Chordata > Actinopteri > Atheriniformes > Atherinopsidae > Leuresthes > Leuresthes tenuis. Next base: position 26,953,629 of record NW_027325360.1, on the reverse strand, counting down.
AAGTTCTGAAACAGCATTCTTTTAAGATCAAACTTCATTTCAAGAGATTTGGAAAAGCTCATGATCCGTAGAACACACCATCTTTGAATCGCAAAGGCAATATGATTGGATGCAGAATATGATTGAATTTAATAGAAGATGGAAGATCCCAAATCAATTCTGCAGCGGACGGTCTGATCGTACGGTCTGATCAGACTACATATCGTGAGCCTAAACATACGGTCAAGTAACACGCGTGTTTTTTTTTGTTTTTTTTTAAAAGATGAGGAATACTCTGCTGTGGCTCGGTCACGTGATCTCAAGGTGATTGAGCCATGCTTCCCCTGCTGAACACAAAGTTTGAAGAATCTGCAAAGAAATACAAATAAAACAACTGAAGGTGGCTTCAGTGAAGTCCAGACAAAGCATCTGGACAGAAGAGGGAACTCATTCATTTCAGGAATAACAAAAAGCTGCATCTGTTTCCAAATGTGTCTCGACCTGCCAGTTTGTTCTATAAAAGCTTTCGCTCCAGTCATGGTCGAATGATTAAAAACTAAATCAGTCTGTCGTTTTCGATAATCGGCTTTAAGGAAATCTGCAGGCATTGGTGCATTTCAGGGTGCTCGAAACACTGAGCCTTTAAATAACATTTTCAGTATATTTATTGGAAGTGACAACTTTAAGGTTGCAGTGTTCAGTGTCAGCAGAAGTGCTCATAATAAATGTATCAGAGTTACAGAATGAATGATTTCTTTAACTTTACCTGTAGAGATGAAGAAGGTCTGGCAAGTGCTGAGAAGGTGCTCCGCAGCTTGGGTCTCGACCCATCGGATGAGGACTGCAAAGCTACTCGGAGGGTGTGTCAGGTAGTATCTACACGGGCCGCACACCTGTGTGCTGCCACTTTGGCGGCGGTGCTGCGGCAGATCCGAGATAACAAAGCGGCCGAAAAGTTGCGCACCACCATCGGAGCGGATGGCTCGGTTTACAAGAATCATCCAGAGTAAGTGTTCGGAGGGCCATCACACCTGTCTTACCCTTAAATTCTGAAATCTAGGTTACAAAATGAAGGATGAATTCATCCGCTGAAATAAAAAAGCACAAAAGTTCTACCCATGTGATCACAAAGAGAGCATGCAATCTCCACATGTTCCTCCGTTCTGTAATTAGAGCTCAGTCGAGCTGACAGTGTTAGCTTGTCCTGCATCAGTCAAGCAAACAGTGTTTATCTGCCTGATTTTTTTAGTCTGAACATACAAAATTGTGCATTTACCTGCTTCACTTCTCACTCTTTCCAAAAAAAGTTTTTTTTCCACTTTACGGTCACATAGAGTAGACAAATGAAATCAGCCTCATCTCCCTGTGTTTCATACCACTTCTGTCAGATCTCTTTTAGATTTCATTCAAACTTCAGGCTATTTCTCTAATGATTTCCAAATATAGGTTTTAGGCCTGAATCAAACTTAATTATCCAAGCTGATCATTTTTTGCTATAATTGACCTTGCTCTCTCTTTCTCTTTCACAATAGGCTGATTGAGCTCAAGTGTGCTTTTCTATTCTTGTCTACACAGCTGTAGGCTCATTTATACTCCTACATACGCTAAAGCACACACACCCTGAGTGGTCATGTTATTATTCTATGTGTGTGCTTTAGTTTTTATGGTCACATATTTGCTTATTTCTGTGGATAACAGCACTTTTTTGTTGGCTTATTGAGGTGGAATTTCCCCTCTCACCTGCTTATTTTGATTTTTTTTGCCTCTGTTGACGGATGTCTCTAAAGATGTTTTTCCCCATCGTGCATAAATGGCTTCTAGGACTGACCTATGTACTGTACAGCATACTATAAATCCTCATCACATACATCTTGAATTTGTTTGCAAAAAAAGCTAAAAGTCCATCAGTAGGAGATTAATAATTTTACTTTGTGAGGTGGAAGTTAAAGCGCCTCATGTCCTTATCGATGTGTGGCAATGATTTAACACCAATCTGGTTTATATCAGTTTTGGTGACGTGCTGGTCTGCTCTGCTCTTTTTTTCAATTAAATTCAATTCAATTTTATTTATATAGCGCCAGATTACAACAATTGTCATCTCAAGGCACTTAAGTAATATAGTCCAATTCAAGCCAATTGGAATTCAATTCATTGTAATCATAATCCAATTAATTCATATAGAGCTAATTCAAAAAATTAATATCCTAGCTAAGGAAACCAACAGATTGCACCGAAATGTGTCTTCAGTCCAATCTCCCGTCCTGAGCGTGCCTGTGGCAACTGTGGAAAGGAACGACTCCCTTTTAACAGGAAGAAACCTCTGGCAGAACCAGACTCAGGAAGGGTGGCCATCCGCCTCGACCAGCTGGGGTTTAAGAAGACAGAAAAGAGGGAAAAGAGGGGGGAAAAACACCATAACGCCATTCAAAGGATATCTGTTGGAACAGGGAAACATAGGTTAATAACCACAATAATGTCACATGTACATAAAATCAATTTTGAAATTAAACAGGGGGAAAAAGAGAGCAAATTGAGGAAAGGTGTGACAGATGAGGTCCCCCAGCAGTCTAAGCCTATAGCAGCTTAACTATGGGATGTTTCAGGATTACCTGAGCCATCCCTAACTAGAAGCTTTATCGAAAAGGAAAGTTTTAAGCCTAATCTTAAAAGTGGAAAGGGTGTCTGCTTCCCGGACATTTACTGGCAGCTTATTCCACAAGAGAGGGGCCTGATAACTGAAGGCTCTGCCTCCCATTCTACTTTTAGAAACTCTGGGAACAACAAGTAAACCTGCAGTTTGGGAGCGAAGTGCTCTGTTAGGAAAATATCTTACAATTAAATCTTTAAGATATGATGGAGCTCGGTCATTAAGAACTTTATATGTGAGAAGAAGAATCTTAAATTCTATTCTGAATTTAACAGGGAGCCAATGAAGAGAAGCTACAACTGGAGAAACATGATCTCTCCTGTTAGTTCTCATCAGAACTCTGGCTGCAGCATTTTGGATCAGCTGGAGGCTTTTCAGAGAATATGTGGGACAGCCCAATAATAAGGAATTACAGTAGTCCAATCTTGAAGTAACAAATGCATGAACTAGTTTCTCTGCATCACCCTGAGACAGGATGTTCCTGATTTTAGCAATATTACGAAGGTGAAAGAAGGCAGTCCTAGAAACCAGTTTTATATGTGCGTCAAATGATAAATTCTGGTCAAAAATAACTCCAAGGTTCCTCACTGTAGAACTAGAAGCCAAGGAAATACCATCTAGAGTAACTATATAACTAGACAATTTCTCCCTGAAGCGCTCAGGTCCAAAGAGAACAACTTCAGTTTTGTCTGAATTTAAAAGCAGACAGTTCTGAGTCATCCAGGTCTTTATGTCTTTAAGACAGGCTTGTAGCCTGACAAACCTGTAGGTTTCATCTGGTTTCATAGATAAGTACAGCTGAGTATCATCAGCATAACAATGGAAATTTATGCCATGCTGTCTGATAATGTTACCTAATGGAAGCATGTATAAAGTAAAAAGAATCGGTCCAAGCACAGAACCCTGAGGAACTCCATGACTTACTCCAACGTGTGAGGAAGATTCCTCATTTACAAGAACAAACTGGAATCTATCAGATAAATATGACTTAAACCAGCCTAATGCAGTTCTTTTAATCCCAATAACATGTTCAAGTCTCTGTAACAGAATGCTGTGATCGATCGTATCAAATGCAGCACTGAGATCCAACAGGACAAGCACAGAAACAAGTCCGCTATCAGAAGCTAACAGGAGATCATTGGTAACTTTCACCAGTGCCGTTTCTGTGCTATGATGCACTCTGAATCCTGACTGAAACTCTTCAAACAGATTATTTCTATGTAAATGATCACAAAGTTGAACTGCAACTATTTTTTCAAGAACTTTGGACAAAAAAGGGAGATTGGATATAGGTCGATAATTAGCCAACACTTCTGAATCAAGAGTAGGTTTTTTAAGTAAAGGTTTAATTACAGCAACCTTAAAAGTCTGAGGTATATATCCTGTCAACAAAGATCGATTGGTCAAATTCAATATGGAAGTGTCAATTAAGGGGAAAACCTCCTTGAACAGTCTGGTTGGGATTGGGTCTAACATACAAGTTGATGGTTTAGAAGAGACTATTGCTGTTGTTGGCTCAGAGAGATCAACTGGACAGAAGCTGTCTAAATACAATTCAGGTTCGAAAGATACTTCTAAAGCTCCTCTACTTGATGATACATCAGTGATAATAATGGGAAGGATTCCATTAATCTTCTCTCTGATAGAAACAATTTTATTGATGAAGAATCTCATGAAATCATCACTGCTGAGAGTTAAAGGAATACATGGCTCAACAGAGCTCGGACTCTTTGTCAGCCTGGCAACAGTGCTGAAAAGAAACCTGGGATTATTCTTATTCTCTTCTATCAATGATGAATAATAAGCAGTTCTAGCTTTACGAAGTGCTTTCTTATACGTTATTAAACTATCTTTCCAGACTAATTGAGACTCTTCTAAATTAGAGGAACGCCACTGTCTCTCCAGCTTTCTTGCAGTCTGCTTTAACGCACGCAGCTGTGAATTATACCAAGGAGCCAACCTCTTCTGACTGATTACCTTCCTTTTCAGAGGGGCAACATTGTCCAGTGTTGTACGCATTGAAGCTATAGTGCTGTCAACAAGAGAGTCAAGTTCTACTGGAGTAAAATTTAGGTAGCCATCCTGTGTCATATCAGCACATGGCAGTGAAGAAAAGGATGATGAAATCAACTCTTTAAATCTGGTTACAGCATTCTCTGATAGACACCTTCTATATGTAGAATTCTTCTCAGAAACCGTGTAGTCAAGTAATGTAAATTCAAAAGTTATTAAAAAATGGTCAGACAAGACAGGGTTATGAGGGAACACTGTTAACTGTTCACTCTCAATGCCATAAGTCAGCACAAGGTCAAGGGTATGATTAAGGCAGTGAGTAGGTCTGTGAACACTTTGAGAAAATCCAATAGAGTCTAATATAGAATTAAAGTTAATATTTAGGCTGTCATTTTCAACATCTACATGAATATTAAAGTCACCCACTACAATGACTTTATCTGTACTCAGCACTAACTGGGATAAAAACTCTGAGAATTCAGACAGAAACTCAGAATAAGGGCCAGGTGGACGATACACAACAACAAACACAAGAGGTTTTTGTGATTTCCACTTTGGGTGGGAGAAACTGAGAATCAAAGATTCAAAAGAGCTAAAACTAATCTTGGGTCTAGGACTGATTAGTAACCCTGATCTGAAGATAGCTGCCACTCCTCCTCCTCTGCCTGTGGTTCTAGGAACATGAACATTTAAATAGTCAGAGGGAGTTGATTCATTAATGCTAACATGATCCTCCTGCTGCAGCCAGGTTTCTGTAAGACAAAATATATCAATATGATGATCACAAATCAAATCATTCACTAACAGAGACTTTAAAGGGAGAGATCTAATATTCAGCAAATAATATTTTTGAGGTGATAAACAAGATAACCCCAAGTGTCTTGAGATATTCACAATAAAACTCCCGACAGCAGATTTATTTGTCGACATTGTCTGCGAATAAAATGTTAAAGTTCACAAAGTTTAAAGTTTTCTTTGAAATTTCTGCTGTTGATGACTGACGTCACAAAGAAATCGAATTGAACAGAATCTGTTTTCTTTCCTGTAGATTTTCCAGAAGGCTCAACAAAATGGTGCGAAGACTTGTGCCAGATTGTGACGTGCGTTTCTTGCAGTCCCAGGTTGGCAGTGGGAAAGGTGCTGCTATGGTAACAGCCGTGGCCTACCGTCTTGCTGCTCAGCATGCTGAGCGTCAGCGAATCCTCGACACCCTGAGCTTGAGCCGTGAACAATTACTGGAGGTGAAGAGGAGGATGACAGAGGAGATGATGCGAGGCCTGTCAAAGCAAACCCACGAGCAGACGAGCGTCAAGATGCTTCCCACCTTTGTCAGGTCCACCCCTGATGGAACCGGTAGGCTTAAGAGACACTGTGACACCCTAAACTTAGAAAGAAGAGGCCTTAATTAAATTCTATCATGCGTGGATGTAAAGTGCTGTGCAAGCGCCTTGAATCCACTTCTTCTTCTTCTTTTTCTTTCAAGGACCCAGCCTTTCTTGTCATTTTTTTAAAGTGGTCTTGAGGACTAGTTTCCCAGACTTCTGAAGGTCTTTAAATGTTTTTCTTTGGACATTGGCTGCTTTGGAAGGTAAAATAAACATTATTTGGTCTAATTTCTATGGTGGTATCTATAGGCAATGCCAGAGATAACACAGTTTGACATAAAATGGTATTTTTGCACCAACAAGGTGATTCCCAAAGAGCTGTTGGTTAAAAACATGTGCAGTGTGTCCTTAAATGATTGGATGAGACTGAACAAATGGAGGACAAGTGAAGAAAGTGTCAGGCCTAAAAAACTGATGGCCTAAAATTTGATTGAGAGATGAATGCTCCCCAGAGCCCGGACCTCAACATTACTGAAGCAGTGTGGGATCATCTGACAGAGAACGGAACAAAAGGCAGCCAACATCCAAAGAAGAGCTTTGAGATGTCCTTCAAGAAGCCTGGAGAACTATATCTGAAGACTACTTAAAGAAATGACAGAAAGCTTGTCTAAGAGGCTGTGTTGGAGAATAAAGGAGCTCAGTCCAAATACTGACTTTCATGCACTTTAGAATGATATAAACCCTTTTTTAGCCTTATATACTGTATTTACATAAGTGTTTGCACATTTTGTAATAAATCGTTTGTCATTTTCGTGGCAAGATGTAAAGAAACCTTTGCACAGTACCATTCCTATGTGTTAAAGATCTCCTTTGTCCTGATCAGAACATGGTGATTTCTTGGCTTTGGACCTCGGAGGCTCCAGCTTTCGGGTGCTCCTCGTGCGACTGCGGAGTGGAAAGGCGCACAAAGTGGATATGCAGCAGAAGATCTACAGTATCCCACAGGAGACCATGCAAGGCACAGGGGAAGAGGTAACGCATTACTGAGGGCTGCATCACTTGAGATTTAAATGAACAATTCAGTCATGTTATGAGTTGGAAACCTAATGTAATTTTATATGTGAAAAATGTAGTGTGGTGCTGCTCATAATTCTGTGCATTTTTCCTTTGCATTGTCAGCTGTTCAATCATATCGTGTGCTGCATTTCTGACTTCTTGGAATACATGGGCATGAGAGGGGCGTCTTTACCTCTGGGTTTTACGTTCTCTTTCCCCTGTCATCAGAGCAAACTAGATGAGGTAATGTTTTCTCTAAGTACTCATTAAATGTGTAATACTATTCATTAACTGTAGGTGTGCGTGACATTGAGTTACCAGATAGTTGTTTGTTCTTAGGTGGTAATGCATGAATTACTCCTGTGGATTTCACCAAATCAGTTTGTGAATTGTACTTAAAATGTTGTAAAGAAACACCTAGGGTATGGTAGGCGGTGTGTGGAGAGGCCGTGTGAATTGTCTGTCTTATGAACCTGTAAGCACAGTGTGATTGGAAGTGCTTAAAATCAGCCTCAATCATGAAACCGTCTATTTCCTTGAAAAATGAATACGAACAACACAACTAAACAGCTGGAAGTTTCAACAATCAGTGAGCTGTGGGGAGTGCCATTTAGCTGAAGGCGACAATTAGACGCACTGCACAAGCACAAGTGCGTTTAAAATCTGTATTACTGCCTCTAAACATTATGTGTAAAATACAGCGTCATTCAGACAGGGTTTCAGAAGAGAAACATCATTTGGTGTTTTGTGAATATGAATATGTAAGTGCTCTTGGATTACTTTAAATACAGCCTGGAACATGAACATGGAAATGGCCGACATGTACAGAAGCTAATTTCTCGTGGATGTTCTGAAAGATAAGATGTGGTAGGTTGAATTAATTCAGTTGGAGATATGAGATATTCAGCTTGTTAGAGCAGCGACCCAGTTACAACCAACTTCAGGCGGGGGCAGATGATGCAAATTTAAAAGCTTTATAAATACTCTGACCCTTCAAACCTTGACCCTACAATCAGCTGGCATAAGCTTCTCAAAGCAGCTTCCGAGCACTCTGCAAATTAAGATAATTGATGCCTTGAAATCATGGACGAGATTACAACCCCTCATAAAGAATGTTAAGTCACAACCTTTGGAGGATGTTCAGTTAGTGGTTTTATTTTGTACAAAATAAAGACAAGAAATGAACACTTATGACAAAACAATTTTAAAAGCTGAACTGTCTAACTTCGACATTCCCGAATTCAATGATAATACATTATTCAACTTATAATTACTGGTAAAGTTTTTTTTAGCTCAAGTAGAGGCAATATTTGTAATGGGAAAAATACCTTGTAAAAAAAAAGTGCAAATATGCAAATAAGTGCTTGTAGAGCTTAACTCCCTCAAGAAGGTCATTTAATGGGAGGTGGTGAAAAGATTCGGTTTGTTCCCAATCAGCTGCGTTCAAAACTGGGAAGAAGTGCAAACAAAATGGGACCAAGGAAGACATCAAAGCTTAAGACAGAAAACTCAAAGCAACAGGACTAAAAATATAGGATACACAAGAGAAATGGGGAAAACAAGCAGAGGAGTCAGTGTTTGTGCAGAACTGAAGGAAACTGGTTGAAGGAAGTGGGATTTCAATCCAAAAAAACCAAACATAAACCACATTTAACATCTAAATGGAGGAAAACAAGGTTATAGTGGGCTAAAAACAAGCCGTTATGGACTATGGATGATTTGATGAAAGTGATGAATCACCAATAGTTGTAAACATTTTAGAGAATTCTTAAATACAGGTAAGCTGCTCATGGAAATACTTAGCAGACTATTCAAAGTCCCCTGCAACAGCTGCAAAAATAGGATCATCAGAGGAAAACTTTTCTACATGCTCATCACAAACTGTGTCCAGTGGAGCAATGAGGCTGTAATACAACTTCTGAGCAGTCAGAGGAAGGAACTCTGACAGGTCAGCGAAGCTAAGAGCTACTTAGATCAGGCGAGAAGAGCAAACTTTCAACATTCATAGCAGGTGTAGTAAACACTATATGTAGTGTTAGCACCTTCGATTGAGAGCACTCTAACCACTGTCTACTGCAGGTGAGACACAGACTGCTCATTTCACACAGAACCCACTTCAAAGAAAAAACAAGATATCCATTTAAGCATAGGTTAAGCATAGGTGAGGATCAGTCATGCATTTGAATGCATCCAGAGGTGCAATGTGCATTTTACTGCGATTCACATAAATACCAGCCGATTCTGCCAGCAAACGCTGGTGTGGGAAAACAAACTGAAGAAACGTATAAAACATTATGTGGGACGAGTACTGAAAGACCCTTTGAAAGGCCACAAAATGTCTTTGTAAGCTTTGATACTAAGTACTGACCTGACCACACGTGGTACCTGAACATCTGATTTGGCTCCATTTCAATTCAATTCAATTCAATTCAATTTTATTTATATAGCGCCAGATTACAACAATTGTCATCTCAAGGCACTTAAGTAATATAGTCCAATTCAAGCCAATTGGAATTCGATTCATTGTAATCATAATCCAATTAATTCATATAGAGCCAATTTAAAAAAAAAATAAATAAATAAATAAATAAATAAATAAATAAATAAATAATATCCTAGCTAAGGAAACCAACAGATTGCACCGAAACTTGTCTTCAGTCCAATCTCCCGTCCTGAGCGTGCCTGTGGCGACTGTGGAAAGGAGCGACTCCCTTTTAACAGGAAGAAACCTCTGGCAGAACCAGACTCAGGAAGGGTGGCCATCCGCCTCGACCAGCTGGGGTTTGAGAAGACAGAAAAGAGGGAAAAGAGGGGGGAAAAACACCATAACGCCATTCAAAGGATATCTGTTGGAACAGGGAAACATACGTTAATAACCACAATAATGTCACATGTACATAAAATCAATTGTGAAATTAAACGGGGAAAAAGAGAGCAAAGTGAGGAAAGGTGTGACAGATGAGGTCCCCCAGCAGTCTAAGCCTATAGCAGCTTAACTATGGGATGTTTCAGGATTACCTGAGCCATCCCTAACTATAAGCTTTATCGAAAAGGAAAGTTTTAAGCCTAATCTTAAAAGTGGAAAGGGTGTCTGCTTCCCGGACATTTACTGGCAGCTTATTCCACAAGAGAGGGGCCTGATAACTGAAGGCTCTACCTCCCATTCTACTTTTAGAAACTCTGGGAACAACAAGTAAACCTGCAGTTTGGGAGCGAAGTGCTCTGTTAGGAAAATACCTTACAATGAGATCTTTAAGATATGATGGAGCTCGGTCATTAAGAGCTTTATATGTGAGAAGAAGAATCTTAAATTCTATTCTGAATTTAACAGGGAGCCAATGAAGAGAAGCTAAAACTGGAGAAACATGATCTCTCCTGTTAGTTCTCATCAGAACTCTGGCTGCAGCATTTTGGATCAGCTGGAGGCTTTTCAGAGAATATGTGGGACAGCCCAATAATAAGGAATTACAGTAGTTCAATCTTGAAGTAACAAATGCATGAACTAGTTTCTCTGCATCACCCTGAGACAGGATGTTCCTGATTTTAGCAATATTACGAAGGTGAAAGAAGGCAGTCCTAGAAACCAGTTTTATATGTGCGTCAAATGATAAATTCTGGTCAAAAATAACTCCAAGGTTCCTCACTGTAGAACTAGAAGCCAAGGAAATACCATCTAGAGTAACTATATAACTAGGCAATTTCTCCCTGAAGCGCTCAGGTCCAAAAAGAACAACTTCAGTTTTGTCTGAATTTAAAAGCAGACAGTTCTGAGTCATCCAGGTCTTTGTGTCTTTAAGACAGGCTTGTAGTCTGACCAACCTGTTGGTTTCATCTGGTTTCATAGATAAGTACAGCTGAGTATCATCAGCATAACAATGGAAATTTATGCCATGCTGTCTGATAATGTTACCTAATGGAAGCATGTATAAATGTATTTCCATTTCAAAGAGTTCAGCTCATCCTTTACTCCCTTAGCTTTGATACCATGTTACCGTACAGTAATAATTCAGCAAAGACACACTTATTTTCACCTATGTAAAGACTTTTTGTCCACACACACACACACACACATGCAGTGTACTCAAAACTATAAAAATGACTTTCACCGTTTTTGCCTCATGATTAAAGAAAAGTTTCAGTTGTTAAAATAAGTTTCTCAGGTTTGTTGTGGTGTTGAAATGAGTCATCTTTTTCTCCTATGAATAGATTTATGTGTGTTTATTTCATGGTGAACAGCGGATATGAATAGAATGTAAAAATGGGACTTTATGGTCACTTTTCAGGTTTCTCAAATAGTGTGATGAGTGTGCATCAACCTGCACATGGTTTTGGTGCAGTTATCTATTTTTTATTTTTTTTAAATAAACGCACAGAATGACAAACTGCCTTTCCAAATCACTGTTTTCTGTTGTGCAGGGCGTTCTTCTGAGGTGGACCAAAGGCTTCAAAGCCAGCGACTGTGTGGGGAAAAATGTTGTGACGTTACTTAAAGAGGCTGTCCAACGTAAACGGGTCAGAACACACGTGTTTTATACATGTATATATGTATGTATTTTATGAGTATGTAGAAAGACAGATGTAGATAGGTAAAGATAGATAGATTATGTATATAGAACAGTTTGTGCACACTTTGCATTTTCACAGACATCTGAACTGAATTATAGAGCAGCACAATCTGACAACGCCAACAACAATTTTCATGTAATTTCTGAACCATGAGCAATCGTTCACATTCAGGCTGAGAAAATTATGTAAACCTATGTGATGACAACCTTCCACAGAGTCAGCTGGTTCAGGGAAGGGGATGACATTTGAAGCTTGGCTTCTAGATTGCTGTCACAGTAATAGCACAGTCGTGTGAATTTTTGCAGTTTCCTTTGGATAATCATTATACTTGAATATTCCTCCTGTGCCAGGCTTCTGGAGACAGTTGGATAAAGTAAGCTGAAATGGGATTTTTTTTCCCCTTCACTGTTTTGACATTCTTTTCCATCATCTCAGACTTAATTGTCATTTATTTATGCCATTATCTTATTTTGCTCCATTTTTCAGCTGTGGGCTTAATGACGTGGGTGTAGTGGGGAGTGAGACCAGCTGCTTGTCTTGAGGCGCATTTTAGTGAAAACTGCATTTTTATGAGCTTACATTGACAATGGCTTTAACAAGAGGCTTTCTAGCATATTTCAGCAAAAAGCTGGCAATCAAAGTTAATCCAAAACCAAAAGCCTGTACAGATCCACCCCCACATATTATTCTTAGCCAAAGAATGAACTTCTTATATCTGCCCGACTTCTTTACCAGGATTTATACCACGTTATTGCAATTTGCTGCAACTTAGGAACAGTGTCAGAAACTTGTGAAAGAATCTGAGTGGTGGGTTGGTTGTGTTGGTGCTTTAGCTTTGCTCTAGTTTGGAGAAGTCAAAGTGGTCAAAGATCTGCTTTGTGGTGGATGAAACTAAGTGTTAAGGCAAGACCATGCAAATCTGTTCATATAGCACAATTTAACACCAAGTGATTCAAAGTTCTTTACAAAACATAAAAGCATTAAAAACTAAAATTATAAAAGTAAAACGGAGAGAATGGCATGGTTCAGTGAACCTTGTTAATAAAAGTCCTTCATTTGAACTAAATCAATGAATGAAATGCAGTTTGTTGCAGATATGTGGTGCATAAAAACTCAAAGCAGCGTTTCCATGTTTACTTCTAACTTTTGGGGACACAAAGCAAACCTGTTCCTGATGACCTGAGATGTCTTGAAGGTTCTTAACGTCCCGGATGTCTTGTTTAAGGCATCAAATAGGTGTCAAATAATAAAGACTGTTCAGAGCAGCTGTTGTCTGTGCTTTTCACCTGTGATTGCTGTTTATGTTTTTTCTACTTTTTCTTCTTTATAATGACACTAATCGTTTGTCTAAACGTCTCAGCTCAAAGCAGCCAGTCAGCATTTTATGACCATGTAGTGTCATCTCCGAAACCTACACACTTTGAGCTTTTTGGAGCAATGTAAATCTGTCCGGCAGCAATGAAAAAAGCACCCATCTGTGAGGGCTGAGAGCAACACAGATGCGTACCCCACACGACAGCCCATCGGTCTAAAATGGATAACGTTTTGGTCCCGTGTGGCCATTTTGTCCCCATGTCCATATGGTGAAGATAACTGTGCAGATTTTACTGGTATCAGTGACCACATTTGTCTTGCCTTGTTGCGTGTAGTTTCTTTTTGGGGGCTTGTTTTTTCAGTGTAGCTTTTGGAAAAACAGACATAAGATTTGATTTTAGTCCTTTTGTATTTGAATGAAAATGTCACACTTTGGTAGCTTCAGTGGATAGGTCACCTGACCCTCAAGGGCCCGTTCTTGGCCCACCTTCTGTATGCATGTAGATTCTCTACCATCTTCTACTAATACAGATACAAAGACGAGGCGCACTGTGCTTAAACCAACATGTAATTTGACTCCTCTCAATAGGACACCTTTAACTCTTTTCATTCACGTTACTGCTTTTAAAGTCAATTTTATGATTTTTGCCATGACAAAACTTCTCACAGCTTTGATATTGCTTGAAGCATGACTCCTCAACCCATCTTCTTTGTCATCCAATGATTTAGTAACCATGAATATACTGATTGATTAGCCCCACTCACATCTCAAGTATCCTCTGACTGTAGAACTTACTCTGCTGGGCTCAATTTAATTTGATTTCTTGTTTCTACATTCAGGAGTTTGACCTAAACTTTGTGGCAGTAGTTAATGACACAGTGGGGACCATGATGACCTGTGGCTATGAGGACCCCAAATGTGAGGTGGGACTCATTGTAGGTAAGCCAGTCTAAGCTCCGCCTTCCCTGCTTGCGTATGTTTCACTTTGTGATGAGGCTGTTAAAATGGATTTTACTTTGACGAAGGTACAAATAACACCCTTGTTTTCATTCCAGGCACAGGGACCAATGCCTGCTACATGGAGGAGATGCACAACATTGAGATAATGGAGGGTAATGAGGGTCGTATGTGTGTCAACGTGGAGTGGGGAGCTTTTGGTGACAATGGTGAACTGGATGACTTTTGCACAGAGTTTGACCGCAGTGTTGATGAGTGCTCCGACAACCCTGGGAAACAGAGGTATTTGCCATGCTTACACACCATACTATAGCACTTGCATTAACTTTGTGCAGAGGGGGAGAAGATCAGAGAGAATAAACAATTTTTCTCTCTGAGTATCTTCACCAGTTTCTGGTCACCAGAAAGGCCCGTCAGTGACACAGGTTCATTAAAGGTGAATGTTTTGAAGCACTCATTTAGCTCATTCAGTTTAGTCAAAGGCTGAGAGGAGTCACTGTTTTCTATCAATTAATTAACACCTTTGGCTTTCTTTGGTTGTTGAGGTGCCTGCTTACGATACAGTCAGAGGTGTCATGCCCCACTTCATGACAGTAGAAACGTTGCCTCTCTGTCTTTGGACTCACCAGATCACCTTTTGATTGTTATGGTGGTGGTGTGATGTAACTTCTCTAGTGCAGCTTGTGACTGGGAAAATTAAGTGCTGGAGAGAACATGCTAAATACCCAAAGACTGCAGTGTCTGCAGAAAATTGCCATTACAGCCCCAATAATGGGGGAGCATAAACATACATTAGAATCATTAACAAAATATAATGAAACTGTTCACCGCTCTTGTTTAGGGCAGAAAAATGTATATCAAAGAGGCTCGTTTGTCAACCAAACAACAGTTTTACAGACTTTTGACATATAATCCAACTGAGTTTCTCAAAATAGACTTAAAGGAAGGGCTAACAGAGGCTGAGGAAAAAATATGAACTGTAATTTCTGTTGTCTACTTCCAAAGATACGTAAATGCGTTTAGAACCTCCAGAAATGCGAGTTGTATTCAGCAGTGGCTCAGATACAGGTTTTAGCTGCTTTGGATGTTGAATCATTACACTACCACAGAGCATGAACAAGGCTTATTCAGCCTATGTTCATCCAATGTGAGAGACCTCTGAATGTTTTTTTTTATTTTTTTGAGCTGTGTGTAAGCTGACAAGGATGTGCTCTTGGAGCATATCATAGTCTCTTATACGCAGGGCTATTTTTCAAGATAAATGAGAGGAGAATTTTGTCTTCAACTATGTGGAGAAACACTGTTTAAACACATTATTTGGTGTGGAAAATATAAACATTAAGCTGACTCTTAATTGCAGTAGATCGAACTATCTTTAAGGGTATTCAGGGAATCTTACACACATTCTTTGGTAGAAAACAAGCAGACAGGTCATGTTCTGAGGAACTAGGATATAGGAGCAGTCCTGTTCAGACAGCATATGGCTGAGTTCTGTATGTGGCAACATACAGCACAAAGACCGAAAACAATAGACAGATGATCATCAGGACTTGGGTATTATTCAGAGAGATGCAGAGTTTTTTTTCTGAACCACCAGTGATCACTTTTAGACTTTACCCTAATCTGCAGGGTGAATTAGTCATCTTCAGCTAAATATATGACAACCGTGGCTGGGTCCAATACCAAGAAATTCTTACAAATGTAGCCATTGTAATCACAGCCACAGCTGTAGAACAAACCAAAACATTTAGATTAGAGCTCAAAAAGAGTTCATCATTGATCCCTCATTAACTGTAAAATGTATTTAGTCATTCACTGGTTTAATGTCCAACGTTTGCAGGAAGACTTGCAGAACGTAAATATTCAATCCGGGTTTGATCACATAACCCATCCTGTTGGAAAAGATAATGGGAAACTCTGGGTACAGAGTTTTGGGTACAGAAATTATGAGCCGCATGCTATTCAGGCCTGAATGAGATCTTTGATTTTACAGCTTTTTTTTTCTTTGTAAAAACAGTCACATTTCTTTCCACAAATCCTCATAGTAAAGATCATTCCCCTTGTAGCTACTGTTGTGGGACAAAAACGAAGCTCTTTCCTGTTGTTTTTGTCCGCTCATTTCTGAGGTTTTACGGGCTGCTGGAAAATGCTGTGGAAGGATTCCTGTTGATGGATTTCTGCTTAAAAAAGGCTCCATGACGTCATCCGTTTGACTCTCTGATGAAGACTTGTTTTCTGAAACACTCAATAGGACTATAGTGGAAGTAAAGGCATCTTAAATGATGTTTAAAAACCCTTGGAGTTTCTCTGATATGCAGGTTTAGAGCCTTTGACACGTCAGGGGTTGCATCTGATGCTTTTACTCATCATGATGACTTAATTTCTCTTATAACTGTGATGTCTGATATCTGTCAGTGTTTTTGTTAGTGCCCATGATGAATAGCTTTGAATTTTACTTTTTGTTGTTGTTTTTTAAGGTATGAGAAGATGATCAGTGGCATGTACCTCGGAGAGATAGTGAGGAATGTGCTGATAGATTTCACCGCCAAGGGCCTGGTGTTCAGAGGCAAAATGTCTGAGCGACTGAAGAGCCGAGGCATCTTCGAGACAAAGTTTCTGTCACAGATTGAAAGGTGAGCAATGCAAACATGTGAGACTCTGTAGGTCAAACATCAAACAAAGCCATACCAATACTGAGGGGACAGCCTCTAACTTTGTATGCCTGGTGTGCCTTTTAGTCCCACTTTGATTGCTGTAACCTGCAGATGTCTGTGTTCGTAGGAAGAGGATGCATTACTTTATTCTTAGCGCCATGTGATAAGCTGCATGCTCCAGCCTCAGTCCCACAGGAGAAATTAAAGGGGAGAATACATAGAAATAAAAGTCGTCATTATCAGAATTCCACTTGTTTGCTTTGAGGCCATCCTTAGTCACTATTTGTAACTCAGGATGTTTAAAAAAACATGAACCAAACCAACATTAGCGAATGTCACTGACGATTCAAAGTTGAGCTCTCTCTCTATGAGCTGTCAGGTTGTTATTGGGTGATGGAGCCGAATGTGCCACCAAAATGGTTACCCTCTGGAGCCCCGTTGGCATGTGACATGTTTAGCAAATTAGACCTAATTTGTCTATTCTACTCAGTAACTGGTTCCTTTGTACAAAATGCACCAAGTTCAGTCACTTTATTATCACACGATGCTGTTTATTAGTATACAATTAGGCCTTAGCTTTCTGGCTCTGCCTTCGTCTTCTATGTTTCACCCTCAAGCTGATTTAACAGAGCTCAGACTCACGCATGTAAACACACCGGCGTGCACAGAGGAATTTGCTGGTGATTAAGTCAGCTCCCTGAATCCCTGAATGGATAGAATTCAGTTAGCTACACATCTGTCCCCAACACCTAATTCATGCGTTTGCTTCGATTCAGACTTGAAAACAAAGAATTCAGGTGATTCAAACAAAAGTCATGCTTTGTGGAGTCTGCAGGTGGCTTGTGCTTTTTACAATATGTTGGTGTGACTAGAATCTTTACTGTTGAAGTAAGACTAAAAAGGTTTTATGCAGCAGATTGAATTAAACCTGAATACGTGTTACACTTAGTGTTTATTGTTCACCATAAACCTAAAAACTGTGGCAGCATATGTAACTGTGTTGAAAATGATCTACTGTATTAAGACAGAAAGCATAAACTTCTTCTTTAGAGTCTTCTTGTTTCTTGTCTTCTGAGGCGTATCGAGCCTTTAAAGCTCAAGTAGGGTCAAGAAAAATAAATGCTAAGAATTTGTTGTTATGTCGAGCTGTATTAATCCATGAATATGTAATTCTCCGATCCCAAAGAGACCGTCTGGCCATGCGTCAGATCCGCTCGATCCTGCAGCACCTGGGCCTCACCGTCTCCACGTGTGATGACAGCGTTCTGGTGAAGGAGGTGTGTGGCGTTGTTGCGCGGCGTGCTGCGCAGCTCTGTGGAGCTGGTTTAGCTGCTGTGGTGGACAAGATACGGCAGAACCGCAACCTGAACCAGCTCTCCGTCACCGTGGGAGTGGACGGAACCCTTTACAAGACACACCCTCAGTAAGAAGCAGTTGTATTTCTAACAGTTTTGCTCTTGTGTTTCTGTTCTAAACACACAGGAATACAAGTAAAGTCCATGATGATGTTTGTTCAACTTTTTTCACAGGATCATATTTATCAATATCTTACAAACCCAATTCCAAAAAGTTGGGACGCTGTTTAAACTGGAAATAAAAACAGAAATGAACTATTTTCAAATCTCATAACTCAGTATTTTATTCATGATTATATGTAGAAAACATGTTAAATTCTGAAAATGAGACATTTTACTATCTTCTGAAAAATATTTGCTCATTTTGGGACCATGTTTACCACCGTGTAACTTCAACAACGTATGTAAACAAGACCAGTGTCTGGACCTTTCAGAGAGGAATGTTAATTTGGGTTTTTACAACAGATTAAACAAAGAGTCGGTGGAATTAACTTCAGCAACTGTTCTCCAGCAGTTTCTTATTTAATACTTTGATTCTTCCTCTTCTCCTAAAGTTTCTCTAGCATCATGCAAGAAACCCTGCAGGATCTGGCTCCGCAGTGTCATGTGACGTTCCTGAAGTCAGAGGATGGGAGCGGAAAAGGAGCAGCACTGATCACAGCTGTGGCCTGTAGGGTCAAGAACGAAGGGCAACACTGAATCCCCAACAGAGAAGCAGAGTTACTGTGACTGACTGACCTGGACCGGGTCACCGTAAAATGAAAATGTTGTGTTGACTTTTTTTTTCTTTTCTGTGTGTATTGATAAAAACGTGGACGTGTGTTTTAAGGCGTGAGCGGTGCATGAAGTTCAGTCATGACAGTTGAGCTAAATGTGGTAAAGATGTTGCACGTTCCATGAAATGTGACTGTTACGAGCAGTTGGGCTCTTTTTCCTCTTCAACACTCTTAAAATGTCCTTTGCCCGGCATTACCAGGCTTTCTCATTTTATTTAGACTTTCTGCACGGTTTCAGTCATTTTCAGAAAGGCAGATCTGAAGATTTGACGTCACAAAGTCCTCACAATAAATGACTAATAAAGTACTGCATGAATGCAGCAAGCGCATCCTGTTGCAAACTTTGAAAAAGTCCCATCTCTTTTTAAAATGAAACAAAATATGCAATTTTTGAATATAAGCAGAATTTTAAGTAATGACGTGTACAACTTGCCTACAAATGTATGTAAAAGATGTAAAAATATCAGCAAAAAAATAGTGTCTGAGTTGAGAGAAGAATGGGATGGATATACAGTGACTGGAATCTAATTTAAACCTAATAGATGCTTTGTGTGTAGTGCTTGTGAAGGGCTATAAATCTTACTGTGTGGTATAATGTCAGCTCCATGATTACTCTGATGCTATGAAAAGAATAAGAGAAATACCAACTTGCATCACTGAGCTTAAATAGAAGGTGAAATCTCAGCAAAATCCTTAATTGCCCACCTGAAACAGGAGTAAATCCAACACAACCCCAGGGTTAAAGGCTGCAGGGAGGTTGAGGGAATAAAGATGGGCTCGTTAAATACATTTTGTCCCTCTCTTTTAGAATATATTTGCATGTTTAAATGCAAAAGGACACCTGTGTTTCATCTTGTTGACTGTCCAGCTTTGTGTCCTCAGTGGGAAATTTCTGATAAAATCTGAACAGTATAGCTGTCATTAAACAAAGACTGTCACAGTGTAATTTAGCTTTCTCTTTGCTTTTGAGCTTAGAGCTGCAAGTCCTGGCCCTGATCGCTGTTATTCATTGTTTGCGTGTGTTCTAATGGAAGTCCTGAAACATCAGAGGGGAGCACTATAACATGGGGTAATTTAAGTTGTGAGTGTTGAGAAGGTAGCTCTCTGTTCACACTAATATACCATATGTAACAGGCTGAAGATGTAACCTGTTCCACATCAGACACCACCAGACAGTAAACAACATTTACATGTCGTCACACAGAACTATGAAATCTCTGCTGATTCCTGACACTGTAAGCAGATGGAAAGCTCTTCATTGATTTTGAGTAAAAGTCAGACTGTCAATAGAATTAAAGAAAATCATTCGTTTGACCTTCATCTTACAGACTGGTAAGTTGATTTAGACATATGTCAAATGTTAGCCTTTTAATGGTCAAATGTATTGTAACATAATTACATCTTTTTCAGCTTTTAATCTATCAAATGTTTGGTAACCTGAACCAAAAATCAATCTATTTGACCAGAACTTGTCAATGACTCAATGGGTTTCATTTAATTTGAATCCATATGCCCACAGAGAGGCTTTACAGTTACAGTAAAACAAACTGGAAGTTCGTTGCCTTGGAAACCAAGCATTTAATTGGAGGACCAGAATGGGTCCTCGTGTTCTTTTTCTTTTCTTAAATTCATTTCACTTTGATGTGGCCTGAGACAATTTCCGTGTTATTATTTGACACTTTCCTATGTGTGACTTAAATTGCTGTCATGATAAATTAATATAAAAATGTCTCAATATATGAATTAGTGTTTCAGTTAATGCAACGAAACTAAACGATGAATTCATGCAATAATTACCATAATGTAATAATTGAGTTGTTCAATTAATCCAGTCTTTTTTAACCTTTATATTTTCTCTCTGTGTATTCATGTTTTTGTACTTATTTCTTCTTTTTAGTTCCATAAGCCTATTTATTTCCATCTGTCGCTGTTTTTACTTTCTTTTATGCATATCATGAGCCCACCTTCTCACCTGTTGGTTGATCATCTTATTTCACAAAAAGGTGGCAAGCGGGGTACGATATTTAAAACGTGCTTGTACAGTGGACCTTTACACAGCTTGCGTTCTCTCAGTCACTGATTTAGCTGCTTAATTTAGAGGTGTTCTTAATGGAGTTCGAACAAAGAGCTTTGCTGCTTGACTGAATGCCTTTAGGTTTTTATTCTGAACAGAAGTTAAGCTAGCTGCTAGCGCCGTTAGCCTTCCCCACTTCTGGTCTCTGTGGCTGTGCTGTGAAACAGGCCACCTGTGACACACTCAGAAAAACAGCCCCTTCTCCTCTCATTATGTGTGATGTAGAGCAGAAATGTGTACAGGAATGTAAAACCTGAGGTGGGGAAATAGAATCAAAAATAGATACATCCTGGAATAAAATCATAACCACAGATAAGTCAGTAAGGATTTCTGCTAAGGGTGCTGCTAAAAAATTTAAGCAGAAATCAGTGACATTCTACACATACATTTTATTTTTGTTGCATTTATTTAGAGACATTTATATATCTTTGCATTTATTTCTGACCATTTTAGTTTCAGTCCTCCATATAAATGCACTTCTTGAGTATGAAATTAAAAGTTGAATAACTTTAAAGTCCATCTAAACAGACAGCATGCACACAATTGTCCTCAAATATTAGCCACTTACAGACCTCTGTTGTCCTAATTACAGCCACGCTTTGTCGTCTCATTTCTGCAACCTGCTCCTCTTCTAAAGTTTAAGTGGATCTGTGTATCGTGTGTATCTGCGTGTGAGTGCTCACAGAGCCTGAGGAGGAAAAGCTTACTGACAAACAAGGGGTTTCAGCTTTTGTTGAGCAGCTAAAACCCATCCCGCAGCTGCTCAGAGATGTGATACCTGATCAGCTCAACGAGCTCACATCAGACAACTTGAAGTGTTTATTATCATCTGTCACATGCAAAAGATGCTGCAACAGACACCAAAAGCTGACTGAGGGAAAAGAAGAAATCTATGATGCAACCAAAGGTTTAGTTTGCTATGTTGCACTACCTCGTTATAGAACAGATTTTTATTTAAAGAGCCTGTGGAGAGACTGAACATCCTTATTTTCCTCCCTGCATGAGATTTAAAGAATGGATTCCTTCTTGCTGCGCTTGCTTTCTTTATTATTTTGTTGAATGTCATTCCTGTTTGTGTTATTGAATGAATCGGCCGTAATACTCTATGCTGCATTGTGTTAAGGAAACAGAGAGGTCGACATGTAGTCCATTTCAGAGAGTTCTGCAACGTGCTGATAATGTCTGCCAGATATTTCAACCTTTCACTAAGGGCTGAGGCAGGCCACATGTTCATTGTGAGACTGTTGCCTTGCTTGAAATGCTTTGTTAAAGGAAACCAATCACCATCAGCTTGTGTAATTAAACAAAAAGCATGACTGTGTGGACTGACTGCTGTTTCACCTGCTAGATAGACTGCATTAACAGACATTCCTAAGCATCGCAAAACTATAAATTGAGGCAGAAAAGTACAGAACAAAAATCTTTGCTGCGTTCCATAGAGGATGCATTAAGTATACAAGCGGATATTTGACCCTGTTTCATCTGACATGTTTGAAAGATGAGTGTTTCGCCAACAGCAGTCAACATTGCATTTGCATAATATGCAGCCTAATTAGTGTTACTGCACCTTGATTTTTCTAACTCATACTCACTCCACAGACCTCTATAATGAGCCTTCAGGCCTTTGAATGGTACATGCCATCCAAGAAAAGCTCATGGCGTGTAAATCCCTGAGATTCCTCCCAGATGAATCCCCACCAGTCTAGTTACCGTGATGCGCTGCCGTCTGTGAACATCCACTGTGGTGGATCTGTTTTTTTGGGTTTTTTTTTTTCAGAGACAAAAGGAATTAGTCAATGGGTTTAGTTCTTTTCATTTATAGTTCTGACAAAGCTTAAAGGCCATTGCTGCCTTTGAACATGAAACATTGAGCCTCTGTCATGACTGTGAACATCAAGGGTAAGACTGATGTGTGGGGAAAGTGACTCACTGTTTTTGTCGGGGGGGCTCTGACCAGACAGCCGTCAGTGCCCCGTCTTCGATTATTTCCTGAATTCTAATATCTCCCCTGGTTCCCCCCTATTTGTCCACGTTGATAACAGAACTTCTTTTAAAGTATTTAATAGGCAGTCCCAACAAATCTTTCTTTTTTCTTCAGGTGACAAAGCAAAGTCTGTTTTTACAGGACTGTGCAAAAGTCCCGGGAAACATCCCTCATTTCTTTACGTATTTGTAGGAAAATGGGAAATAAGTGCAGTGATTATTGAAATGTGTAAACAGAAATTAAATACAATACTTGAGCCCAAATCTGTAGGTAAAATTCTGACCAGTCAATATTTGGTCTGAGCTCCTTTATTCTCCAACACAGCCTGAATCCTCTTAGACAAGCTTTCTGTCATTTCTTTAAGGAGTCTTCAGGAATAGTTCTCCAGACTTCTTGAAGGACATCCCAAAGCTCTTCTTTGGAAGTTGGCTGCCTTTTGTTTTGTTCTCTGTCAGATGATCCCACACTGCTTCAGTAATGTTGAGGTCCGGGCTCTGGGGAGGATTCATCCCTCCATAAGACCTGTTGCCACTGATTTTCAGTCCACTTCTTGTGTCATTTGGCATAGCTCAGCCTTTTCTCCCTGTTTCCCTTCCTTAAGAATGGCTTCTTGACAGCCACCCTTCCGTGGAGACCATTTCTGATGAGGCTTGAGCCAACAGTAGATGGATCAACTAAAAGCACTGTTCATCCTGAAGAAGCTTGATACTTCTTTTGTCCTTCACTTGTCCAGTTTCCTCTGTTTTTTTTAAAGGACGCCGTACAAGTTTTAAGCTAACAACTCTTTGGGAATCCCCTTTTTTATTTCTGTCAAACTGAGTAGAATTTGACATTCCTCATGGAATCCCTAAAGAAAATGGATTGAATTGTGTATTATAAAGAAATGACGTTGTTTGTCAAGACTTAAGGTGCAATAAGTACTACTGTACTGTACAAAATGGAAAGATTTGATGGTGATATTCCTGTTTTTTGCAAAAACTACACCCCTGACCTGCCACTGGTTTCTTCTTACAAGCATTACAACCAATGTCAGGCATTAACATGTGTTTCCATGCAGTAGTATCTGAGGACATCACGAGCATATGTTAAAATGTTAAACTTTGATGAAGCTCTGCAAGAGGTCTTTTAATGAACCCGAGTGATGCACTGTGGAATTTTGTTTGTTCAAAAAGAAGTGACAGGACTTCAAATTATGCCTTTGAGTGAATAATTTATTTGGTAACCATTACACATAAAAAGGAAAAAAGGGATACAAATGATGGATGAATACATCAACCAGGAACAATTTACATTACATTAACAATTTATATATGTATTGACAGGAATACACCAAAGCTCAGATAAGGAAAAATAGCTACAGTTTAAAGTACCTGCTGCCACAACCTCCAGCTACTGTCACTCATACTGTACCTTCGCAGCTGTTCCTCAGCAACACCCACAAGCAAATGCAGCGTCATGCATCAGTGTTTTAACTGAATAGCAAGCAGGCACGAGTTCACGAGGGTGGCAGTGAACAAAAAACAATCACAAAACACATTATTCAGATACAATTTTCCCCTTTGAACCTTTTATTCACATGTGAAAGTGTATTCCATGTTTACACAGAAGGCTGGATGGTCAGTTGATCTGAAATACATCTGCTGGCTGGATTGTCACACAGAACCACGAGGTCCAATCCGTCGGCCTTTACTGATCCACTATTGGATGCGTTAGTCAGTGGTCTCCACTTTTCACATGTTGGAATGAAATATTAATAGAGAACAAATAAGAGAAAGGCTTTAGCTTCCATTTTGAGCTGCTGGTAAACCCCATGTAAAAAAAGAGGCTACTGCATAATGTGTAAAAAAATAAAAGAATAATTAGTAAATCATATAAACAACATATATGATTGAAAATATTTAGAAAGACAATGCATCGAACGCTGAATCTTAAAAAGATTATATGTTTGCTCATTTTGAATTACAAAAAAAGGGAAACAGACTTGTTACAAATGAGCCTGAAAACAAATATTGAATGATTGTGATCTTTCATCGTTTGAGGACGAACAAACAAGTTCTTCCATTGAATGCTTTTCTCAAACGTGTTCTCATCAAAGCAACAAAACTAAAAGGTGCAATCAAAATGGCTTCAGCATTGAAATACAGATAAAACACCCAACCTTGATACAAATAGCATGTTGGTTGAACACATACATACAGAACTGCAAGTTCACCACACAAAAACACAGAGCTACAGCACACGCTGACTCAGTTTTGCATTGCAAGCCACAAACGCAGACTTTAACATGTTTCCTGAGTTGTCATCAGGTAGCACTGACTCACTATAAGAAATTACATTAAACACTTTCTTCTGACACCAGTAATACACTCACATAAATCTAACTGTAAGAACAAAACTACAGCCCACTGTGCTAGAAACATCCTTTGTCCATAACACTGGAATAAGCACGCTTAAGCACCCACATTGCAATGGTATAGACAAAAATAGGTGTGTAAACAATCAACTTACTTGCCTAATGACTTAATAAATCAATGACGAAATAGGCCTCCTCAGTGTTCTGCTAAAATTGTACATCCTCACAAAGGCACAACCTGGAAAGGCATACAGCTTACACCACACTAGTGACTGCTTAGCAACAACGATTTCAACACAACAATTCCATTGTATTACCACTTTAACATAAAGCTCAAATGTTTGAGGTGCAGTGTGATCGGTAAGGTGTCTGATCAGTGTCACGTTCATGTAGAAGCATGACAGCAAGACCAAATGTACATTAAGAACTACATTAAGACAAGAAGTCCTGCAAAAGGGGGGTCTGGACCCCACAGAGGCCTGATCTTTGAGATGCATCTGTACAAAGGATGCTCTGGATTAAAGGTTTGTATTTTAAATTAGCTTTAAATGTATTGGTGATACATCTTTGCTGGGTTGGATCACATCTCTTGCATGTTTGCTTTTGTCCCAACTACATTCTCTTCAGCTGCTGACTTCTTTGTGGCAGTTTTAATATGTTTTATGTATTTATTCTTTTTAAATAGTAACAGATATAATCAAAGCACTAATAATCAAAAGGAGCACAAGGGTTGTGCTTTTGGATTCCGGCATGCTTTCAAGTGTTTGGTGCAGTAAACAAGAATGACATTAAATGTTTTGTCAATTTTTGTTAAGTTTAATACCAGTTAGATGTAGCTCCAAAGTGTATTTTATGTCAACTATATGAAGAACGGTAAACCAAAATAATAAGCTATGTAAGAATAGTAAGCTAGCTTACACTCTTTCAGTTCTGTGGTTTTAGGTATCTGCAGGACATAGTCAGGGTATTATGAGCTCTTGAAACTGGGTAAATACAACCTCAGTTAAAGATAGCGTGGTACATTACACCATGTCATTATCTGACAATAACTAAACTAGATTGCAGAAGTAGTTTGTGAAAAAGTAAGTACATCCCTACTGTTTCCACTGGAATTAAGAAGGTGAGTAGCAACCAAGCGCTGCTAATCATCCATCCATCCATTTTCTATACCTGCTTAATCCATTGGTTGGGTCACAGGGGGGCTGGAGCCTATCCCAGCAGTCATTGGGCGAGAGGCGGGGTACACCCTGGACAGGTCACCAGTCCATCACAGGGCCACACAACCACACACACAATTTTAGAGACACCAATTAACCTAACATGCATGATTTTGGATGGTGGGAGGAAGCTGAAGTACTCACACATACCCACACATACACGGGGAGAACATGCAAACTCCACACAGAAAGGCCCCAGGTGAGGATCAAACCTGAAACCCTCTTGCTGAGAGGCGACGGTGCTAACCACCACACCACCGTGCAGCCCTGCTGCTAATCAAGTGAACTTATTAATGGATCATCAACAAGTATGAACAACTCAATAAAGGCAGCAGTTTTGTTGCTGCAAATCAATCTGGGAAGGGTTATAAGGCCAAGTGGAAAACATTCAAGACAGCTGTCAATCTTCCCACGAGTGGATGTTCCAGCAAGTTCACCCCAAGGTCAAAAACCCAAGAGCTACATCTCAGACTCTACAGGCCTCAGTTAGCATGTTAAATGTTAAAGTTCAGGACAGTACAATTAGAAAAATAATGAACAAATATGGCTTCTTTGGAAGGGCTGCAGGAGAAAGCCTCTTCTCTCTAAAAAGAACATGGCATCACAGCTTAGATTTGTAAAGGTGCATCTGAACACACCGCAATACTTCTGGAACAATGTTCTTTGGACAGAGCAGACCAAAGTGGAGATGTTTGGTCATAATGCACAGGAGCATGTTTGGAGGAAACCAAACACAGCATATCAGCACAAACACCTCATACCAGCTGTCAAGCACGGTGGTGGAGGGCTGATGATTTGGGCTTGTTCTGCAGCCACAGGACCTGGGCACCTTGCAGTACAATGCTTACATGACACTTCAAAAATATATAATGTGCTTGTCAAATCAAAACCAGACTTTAAACATGCATGTTAACATGTTTGCCCAATATCACCCAGATGACGTGGTTCAGGGTCACTCCCACTCAGCTAGACTCAAATGGGCCCTGGCACTATGTATATGTCCCAAAGTTCTATCTTCTTTTACATATACTAGGGTAAAGATGATGGTCTAATCAAACATTCCGATTGAACTCTTAACTGTAGCTTGACTCAGTTGCATATGAAAGTGTAATAATTGCATTGATTGCATAATGATTGCGTCTCAGATGAACTCCTCTGTACACCAAAGTATTCTAGAGTCAAATGTGAGGCTATCTGTCAGACAGCTAAAGCTTGGCTGAAACTGGGTCATCAACAGGACTAATGATCAATGATCCCAAACACAGCAGCAAATCTACAACAGAATGTCTGAAAAAGAAAAGAATCAAGGTGTTGCAGTGATCCAGTCAAAGTCCAGACCTCAACCTGACTGAAATGCTGTGGTGGGACCTTAAGAGAGCTGTGCAGAAACCAATGCTGCAAACCTCAATGAACTGAAGCAACGCTGGAGAGAAGAGTGGACCAAAGTTCCTCCACAGTGAGGTGAAAGACTGATAACAAGATAAAGAAAGTGATTATTTCAAGCTTTTAGTGCGGAAGGTGTTTTTCAAGCATTTGAATCATGAGGTGTAGTTTTTCACACTGCTTCTGCATTTTTAGCATAGTTTTTGTTAATTAAATGACACAATGTAATAAATCATGTGTTGTTGCGCAGCTGAGGTTGTATTTACCTAATTTATTTGCTGAAGGTGATATAAAACACACTAAAACACGCTAGAACACGCCAAGCTGTATCCGACATTTTAGGCTTATTTCCTGGTTTTCCAGCTTAGAGAGAAGACCAGAGGCTGCTCTGATATTTCCAATGAATCCTCACTATAATCCACTCATGTCTGTAAAGTTTGCCATAAACTATGTTGGCATTTTGAGAAATTGCGACGACATGGATACTGTCTTTTTTTTCGCCATCAAAAAAAACACAGAGCCCTCAAGACTAATTGTCAATTAGCTACAGTTCTGATCACATCATCTTGCATTGCAGTGTTACAGAAACAAAGTTTAATGACTACACTATGTTTGAATTGTGCTTTTCAAAAAGTGTTGCACCACTGTAAAGTGGAGGACTCACAATTTGCACTGGACCACCTCAATAACGGCAAAATACCAAAGACAAACATTATGTCATGGCAACAGTTTTTTTCACATTAGTTGAAAGCTCCCTACACAGCAACAGAATTTTATCTAAAGTTGTGCTGAGGCAGCAATTATTTTTAAATCATACATTTTTCGACCGAAACAGCGTTACAGTAAGAGGATCTACTTAAAGTAGCGATAGCATGTTTCACATTTTCTCAATTCATTTAATTCCTTTATAAAAATAAAGAAACACAACAAGGCACCACAAAAGTATTGCAGCGTTTCTAATAAAGAAGATGACTTTAGCGCTGTAGCAAGCTGACATCTGCTAAGCTACAGTTAGTTTATCTGTTGAAGGTAGTGAAAATGAGCTGCCTCTGCATTTCAAAGGGTTTTTTTTTCAAGTGCATAGCACATGTCAGGTACCTTGGGAAGAACTGGGGGCATTAATACTAGCTGTACATCAGGATGTATGTCAAACACCACTTAATCATGTGTGGGGTCACTGTAGCATAAAATGACCTTTCTTGTTCATGTGTTACTTATTGTGGTACTTTAGCATTGTTGGTAACATGCAAAATCTTTGACTTTGCAGTCAACGTGTGTACTGCAAAGTCAAAGATTTTGCCTTACAATGAATTTATCTGCACTAACTCGTGTTAGGGGGGTTGCCCATTTAATTTCACCTTACTTGTGCTAACAGACATGTTTCACCACCTGTGAGCTTGGTTTTTAGTAGATGGTGTGCCAAAATTTGTCATTATTGCAATGAACAATGGAATGAGGATGTCGAAAGCCTGAAGGTTACCTTTAAAGTATATATCTACGTAGCAACATGATCATTAAAAGACCTCCTGCTCTGATATCCTTTTGAAAGCTATCACAGATGGGCCACAAAGATAAATATTTCCATCTAACCTGTTTTAAATATCTCTCTTCAGCTAAAAACCTACTAGATATCGATGATAACACCAAGAAAGTGCCAAACAAGAGGCTTCGAATCAGCAGTTCACAATCCAAAGCTGGACATCATGGTGTTCGCGTCCACAAAGTTATG
Source organism: Leuresthes tenuis (assembly GCF_036924035.1). Classification (NCBI taxonomy): domain Eukaryota; kingdom Metazoa; phylum Chordata; class Actinopteri; order Atheriniformes; family Atherinopsidae; genus Leuresthes; species Leuresthes tenuis. The sequence continues at coordinate 26,924,246 of NW_027325360.1, read as the reverse complement.
CGTTTCAAAGCATGTTGGCTTCACTATTTAATGCAAAGAGAGCCATATTAAATAATGGACAAACAGCCTAATTATTATGCATAATTCCTAACTGTTAAACAGTCATATTTCTGTCATAGGGTTATTATAATGCGGGGGTGCAGAATGGGGACTTCCACATAAAATCTGACTCTGACAGCAGGACAAAGATCACTTGCTGTGTTTTCAGTAACTGAATATATTAACCAGCTGTTTATTATTCATATTGTTTTACCTGTTTTTACTGTAAATTTTATTTAATGCTTGTTTAAAGCACTTTGAATCCCATAGCTGTTATCATAACTGTTATCATGCCATATAAATAAACTGGCCTTGCCTATTTTTAAAGAAACAGATAAGTATATATATATAGCACTACAGCACTACATTTGCATTAGCACAAGTAGGATCATTTAGTCGGAAAACCCTCAGTCTTGTACATTTGAATCTGATCTCATGTTCTGCTCTTGATCTGCAGATTTGTAAGTGCAACAATTCCATTTGTGGCATGTGAACAAACTAGCAGTTGCTGTAGCCATCTGATTAAACCTTTGTGATACCGATTTATCCAGGATCACCAGTGTCAGCCTCAACAATCTAACACGGACACCCACTTCACACAGTAATTGGCATCAGCTCACCGAAGTATGAAAGGAAGCACGCCTCTTCTCTTTTTCATGCTCAGAAAACTGCATCTACCCTATTTAGCACATTTTTTGTCATAGTTTATACAAGATGAAGTCAACCTTAGTGTAACGACTGGCTCCTCCCTCCCTTTTCAAGTGTATGGAATCAGATATGTGCCAATGACATCAAATAGCACTAAATATCAATCAAAAAAAAGAATTTGAGAAAGTAAACCTCGATGATGCTACATAGATAAATAGAAAAAGAATGAAAGCAGGATTTCAAAAGTAAGACTTGGAATTTGCAAACAAACTCTTAATCAATTGAAGTAATTTTCTAGTAAGTATCAGCTCCCTCTGCTTAATTCTCATTTTCTAGAATACTGGCAATACCTATTGATACTAGAAAATAAAATCTAATTATTGTGCTGGTCTGACCATAATTGGACTTTTTAAATAGATGTAAACATTTTAGTTTGACTGAAATCCTACTCAAAACCAGACAAACATGCCCTGATAATGTGGTTGGTGGTCAAGTCACTCCTATCTGTGTACGCTCGACTAGACTCAAACAGGCCAAGGCGCTCTGCACAGGCTCCAGTCCAGTCCAGTATGCAGAAGAAGAAGAAGAAGTAGAGGTCGGCCTTTGTAACCTGCACTCAATGTAGGGGGCAATGAGCTGTCACTCAAAAACGTACAAGCCAGTGGGAACAAACATTGAATTAAACCCTCCCACTTCAGATGTTTGTGTCAGACCTGCAAACAAAAAGTCTGCAAAGATGACAGAAAAAAGGTCTCATCAGTGAGAACGATCGTCTGGGATTGTGCAAGGACGATTATGCTTTTGTCATATTTGTATTCTGTACCAAATGTTTTGTCGTGATAGTAAAGAAGTATAGAAGTTTTGATCCGAGTGCACAGATGGAAGTTGAGGTAGTTGACCAAAAGGTTTTTGTTTATTTCATGGTTTTGTTTTATCAGAAGAATGTTGTGGAGGTAGAGTTCTGATCTTTGAAGGCACTTTTTAAGTGACAGCAGGATGCTTTATGTAACTTATACCTTTGCTACAGAGGCTTTAACAAATATGTTTTTTCTTTAGTGTCACACTTACATTACCAACCTTGCTGTGCAAAAAGAAAATCAAAGCCAAACAGCTGCGTCTTAGTTTTAAGAGAGTAAATGACACCAAAAAACCCCAACACACAAATAGAAGGGAAAAATCAATGGATGTAACGGACGATAGAGAACTGACGAATCTGCTTGTGCTGGCTTTAGTACAGCCTGAGGTCACTTTTGATGATGCATTATCTATTGAAGAGACATGTTTCTTATGTAAAATTGATATAAACATATTTTTCTTTTCAAAATCAGTTAATGTTATTCCAGAGCTCCCAAAGATTAAGATAGAAGTCCATTTCAACCATATTCAGACTGGAATGACCTAACTCAACCACGTTACAAACATCTAACGCTATCAAAATATTTTATTCCCAAAGAATAATTATACTAATGGGAAATTATATTGATATTATATGTATTGTTTCAGGTGTATTTACAGTGGCAGAGGTTGAAAAGGTCAGATGGTTTCAGACTTGATAAGATGCAAACTCTGATATCAGTAAATTAAATTAATCCCTTTTTTTTAAAAGTCTAAAGTGTTTAATTCCCCATAATTTTTTTTTCATGTGACAAACACCTGCGTTTGATTCAAGATGTGCTTTAGAAAGCGGTGGGTATAGAAGCCAAAAGCAGAAATCAACAGAGAATATTTCAAATAAATATCTCATGTTCAGGAAATTTGATATTGGTGGAGAATTAAATGTTTTCAGATGTAATTTATTTATACTCTCACCATAAAACATTTTTCTCTCCTACATGACCCTTCTTTAGAAGTATCTATACAGGGTACCTGATAGCACATATGGGTTGAGCTCAAGAGGTAACTTTAACCTCATGTACAGAGGTTAAAGTTCCTCGACGTAGGTGGCCCAGATTAGAGTCCCCAGCTCAGGCCCTTTGTGGCAGGTCATTCGACTCACTTTCTGCTCCCTCTCATGTCAAGCAGCTGTCATATAAAGGCCACTAGAACCAAAAAAAAATCGGTCTTGGCTTGGTTTTCTCATAGTGTCCCTTTTTCTGAAGTTCAGCACAAAATAAAACAGCAGACTAACATGCAAGGAGCTTATACTACTTCTTGTCTGTCTGTATACCCCTAATACATACATATCCTTAGAACAGAGTCTTTAGACTTGATCCCTCTTCTCTGCAGCTCCACAGACTCTGCATCAGGGCTGTTCAGCTAATACTTTAGCTGCCAGGGAGGGGAGAGCAGTTACAATAGGCATCACTGTCCTTGCTTGTGGTTTACATTTCTAAATTAGGCTAAAGTGATAAGACATTAGTTTGGTTGTTTTAGGGTTAACATTAAAAATAAAGATACAAACAAAAAAGAAAAAAGTCTCAAATCAGTGGGATGTGGTAAGCTGGCCAAGGCTTGTTTCTTTCCTTCACAGCCCCTGTCCCTACAGTGATGACGTTCTCTTGAACTGTGGTAATATTGGCATAGAACACAGGGCTCCACTGGTGTCCTCCCTTTAATTTCAAGTGCCCAGAAATACGGGTAGTATTGTGCAACCATCCATCCAAACACTGCTTATATTTTACATTGGACATTATGTAAGTGGTGATGATCTTTTTCTTGGGACTGCGGTATGACAATGCAATGTCCTATGGCTTTGTCTGGATCCTGTCCTGTTATCACTGTTAATACTCAGTTATCCCACGCCTGATACACTGAAACTGCCAGTGAGCTAACCTTCTCCGAGGTTTCTCCATTGCTGCTTTTCTTATGTAAAGATGACATTTCTAACCCTTGATCTGACAGACTTCTACCAGAGTGGAGCATCACACACCCCACCTTGGAGCCTCTGCTCCCCTCTGGTGTGTCACTCAACTTGTTGTTATTATGGACACGATTCCTCAGCCCCAACACAAAGTTGTTGGGATTGTTCAAGCCGTCTCTTAAATCGGTATCTTCACAGGGCCCTTGCACAGATCGTCCCCTCCTCCCCCATCTGGCCACTCTGCTCCTCAGCTGCAAGGTGCAACAGATGGGCCTCGACTTGCACACTGACTGGAAGCCCCTCTTGAAGTTCTTATTGTAGTATCCATACACGATGGGGTTAACGCTTGAGTTGGAGAAAGCCAGCCAATGGGCAAAGGGGAAGATGTAGCTGGTCAGAAGGTCCAGCTTGTCCCTGTCCAAGCCTCCATAGTCTGCCATCATCATGAGGGTCCAGAGCGGTAACCAGGACAGCATGAAAAGTAAAGCCACCACAATGAGCATCTTTATCACCTTGATCTTCTTGTGAGATATCATCGGCTGACCGTGTCTCCTCCCCCCTGCCTGGACGGTGGCGTTGGCTAGCTGCGGCTCTCTGTTTGCCACCACAGAGGAACAGAGTTTGACTCCGATGCTTACATACATCAGTGTGATAACTATGAGGGGCACCAGGTAGATGTGGGCAAAGAGAACTGCCGTGTAGACCTTTCTCATTTGAGGGTTGGCAAAGTTTTCGTAGCAGGTGTACAAGGGCAACGTGTGATTGAAGTCGTCATTGTAAACCATGTAATGAAATGGAACTTTCTCCACAGTTAGTGCCACTGCAGCAGGACACATGATCGCCACGGCTAACACCCAAATTGACACAATGGCCACCTTGGCAATAAGCAGAGTCAGCTTAGGCTGTAGGGGGTACACTATACAACGAAACCTGTAGCAGACAAGTAGAGAAAAGTATTGTTACTGAGTGGCGGGTAGATATATGAATACGAGACAGAAGCAAAATTATTACAACAATAGAGATAAATGATCTAGAACTAAATGATCATTACTTGACTTCAATATTCAAAAAAATAATAGTGTTGGTAAGTCAGACAAGCCGGCATAGCCCTGCCTACTCAATGCATAAACTGCATACTCGTCCCCTGAGGTTGGATCTATGAGGTTAACATTTGTAGTTCTGGGTGAAATACTGAACAACCATTCTGTGAATTGTTATGAAATTTGGCAACAATATCTACAGTCATGTGAAAACCACCACGTGAAAATGTAAAGTACACCATCTTTCATTTGTAAGGTTTTATGTATCAGCACGTGAATTTAAAAAGGTCCCAACATGTCAGCATTGTTATTAAAAGCATGTTTTGTTTGTGGATTTCAGAATTTAGCTCAAGCTGTGCTGTTCCTAAATACTGGACAAAACAACCACCGGCAGGACTCTGAATATTCAGTTTGTAGTTAAAGATCCATCGTGTACTAACCTTTCAACAGCAATGGCCACCAGGGTGAAGACTGATGCTGACACAGAAACACCCTGCACAAACCCACTCATCTTGCACACTGTGTTGGAGAAGGGCCAACCTGTGGAGAAAAAATGACAACCACCTCATCATTAATGTTTACATCAAGCTACAAAGCAGACCTGAGGGAAATCAACAATCACACTTTGATTTTGAAACCTTATGAGAGTCTTAGTATGTTGTGTAATAATGTGGTGGGGAGACTTTTTAGCCTAATTCAGATCGATACAAGATGTTCAGCAAAGGATAAAGAGTGCATCTTGCCTATACATCTGTTACCTCTAACATTCAACTGAGATACAAACTGCAACGTGACAGGAGACAGGACTTGTCCGTGCACATCTTGTGTTTCACCTGATGTCTCCTGCCACAGAAGAAAACATCTGACAGAGTGAGTACACCCTCCTGGTTCCTTTTTCCTCTTTGAGGAACGGCAAATTGCTTAAATTGAGCACGATGGGATTGTTACAAAGTGACAGCACATTTTGAAAAATCGAAATCAGTTGACATTGACCTCAGATTGGGGGAAATTGCAGCTCAGTGTGCAAACATCACTTCCAAGATGACACAGTGCCTTTCTTATCGCACCATACACTGTCATGCAGAGGAAGCCTGAGGTGCTTCATATGTCAAAACAATAACAGATAACACTGATCTAAAAGCATAGTACACAATAACGCTGCCATGTACAAGCATTTTCAGAACAATGACTGCATGGCATCGTGAAATGAGAGAATGTTTAAAAGATAAGAATCTACAATTGTACACAAGAAAATCTTACATAAAATAACACAATTACACTCCTTAACAAATAGTAACAATGATATTATTTATGAATACTTAAAAATAAGAGTACATCTAAAGCAAGCAAAGCATTTCAGTCAGTAGAAACGGTTACATTTATACATTTATATAGCTGCTAAAGACTGTGGCGTCAACTGGTAAAAAGCACAATTATTTGAAGCAGAAACTGCCTCTCTGTCAGCATTTCTGAATGTGATCGACAGGATCCTTTTCTGTCAGGTTAATCTCATTACTTCAATCAATATGTGAGGGATGGAAGAGGGATCCCAAGGCTTTACTGAGCCTACAAAAACAACACTTTACAAATACTTCTTCACATGATAGCAGTGAAATGTATCCCCTGTGACTCTTATGTTACTGTATTCATATAGTTACGTATTGAAAATGAAAAAAGCTGTTGTAGTTGATGGAGGAGGAGCTCAACTTGTCAGCTTCAATTATTATTTCACTGATTATTTTCTCAGTTCACTGATTCAGAAAATTCACACATTTTCAAAGGTAGAGCTCCTTCTCCCCCTCGAGCACAGCAGTCCTTTCTGGAACATCGTCTGGTACTGCAATCCCTGCACACAAGACTGTCTCAGTCCAGACTGTTCTCATTTGTGGTTCCGCAACCAAGTGCTTTCAAAGCAGGGGCTTTTCTCTCTATTTTCAAGAACCCCTTGAGGACTCATCTCCTCAGAGATCACCACTAACACCTAACCTGCACTTTCTGTACGTGTTCTGCTCAGGCTGTCATTTCGATGAATTTATATAGATGCAGCACTAAATGCAAAGACCAGGTTTTTCATTGCACTGAAGCTTCAATGTTGTGTCCTCACTTTGAATAAAAGTATCTCTTAAATGACTAAGCGTAAATGTATATTTTGGCACATTTATATAAAAAGCAGTGGTTTGAATGATTATCAAAGATCATTCATTACGTGGAATTTAACCAAGCATTTCAGAGTTACTTGTAAATAAAATTTATTCTCTGTATGTTGAAATCACAGCATGGTACAGATCTGTTACCTAATACTTGGGAAATTAAGGCATCTCATCTTAGCTGTCTCTTTCTTTTACGTAATAACTGAGATACAAATAGGAGACAGGACTCGTTGCACATCTTGCATTTCGCATGATGAGCGTTTCATCTCTCCTGCCACAGAGGAATGGAGCGGCTTCAACACATCTGACAGAGTGAGTACACTTAATTAAAAATAATTAGTTGCATTGGAGTACTTCAACGTGTCAATTTGTTTCCCAAAAACTAAATTCAAAGTTGTTTTTCTTTAAAGTATTCATGCAGTGGAATCTAATATTGTGTCTGCTTCCTCTTGAGCTGCTCATGTCTGTTTCTCTCTTTCTTGTATGGAGAAAAAATTACCCTTTTTAATTTCTGTTCATACTTCTTGGTGCATCTCAGAGGCTCCTCCATCTTCCCTTCATACACTTATAAACATAAGAAAATACTGCATCGCATACTGCTTAAACCTTGAGTCCGTATTTTGTGATTTTAAACAGTATTCGTGGGGCAACAGAGCCTAATGTCATTAACAGTGACATCAGGCTCATGGCTGTTTAACAGGGGGAGGAGTCTCACCCAGTCCGACCTGACAGCAGCTTGTCTTCTCAAATACTTTTGGTTCTTCTCTTTCCACCTCTCCAAAAACATGCATCCTCTCCAAATTAGGACAATCCAGTCTGATTTAATCATGGTAACCAGGCTGAAATGAAAGATTTCATGTCAGGTGCGGGAGTAACAACCATCTGTGCTGGATGTAGTTGAGTTTTTGTCATAAAAACAGGCATGTTGAGGGGCAAGAGGGTCATTCAATTTGACCACTTCATCCATCCATTCTCTATACTGGCTTAATCCAACTGTCTGCTTGCGGGGGGGCTGGAGCCTATATCAGCTGTCATTGGGCAAGAGGTGGGGTACACCCTGGACAGGTCGCCAGTCCATCACAGGGCCAAACGACAAACGAGACAAACAACCAATCGGACCACATTTTGAAAATATTTCTCAACAAATGGTCAGTCTTATCCTCTTCTTGAAACTCTGAATACGATCGAAGCGTGGTCCACATACTTGGATCGCTTTTCCACGTCATCATCCTCCAGAGTGTCTCTTTTCTGATATCTAATATCATCTGTAAGGCCTTGTAAGCAGAGATTCTTTTGTGGCATCCTCATCAGTTTTGCCAAACAGACACAGCTGTTTGTTATGTCTCGTGTGCAGCTGTGATGGAGTGTGAGAAAATACAGAATGGATCCCACAAGATGGAGGGGAAATTGTGTGGGAATGTGTGCATTTCTTTCACTAAACCTCAAAATTAGACACCACAGAAAGGTTAAGGTGGTGGTACGTTATATTTATTTTAGTGTGTAGCCCTAATTCCATTCAACTGGAGTGCTGATACTTTTAAATCCTCTATGCACCAACAATATTCTCCATTTGTCAGGTCCCAACTTTCTTGTACAGCTGTTGACAGATGTGCTTTGCAGGAAGGAGCCTTGTCATGGATCATTAATCAGTTTTCACAATGAATTTTTAGTCAGACTGAATTCTAGACTGTTTACTGGCCACGTCTCTGAGCTGATTGGAGAAACGTTTGAAGACTCTTTTGTCAGTAGCAAGATGCCTTATCATCCTGAAAAAGGACCTCAGCATCACCAAACCTCCTTCAGTCTGATGGAATGACAATAGTGTGTTTACTGTAGAGGTAATAGCTGCCATCTCCCGTCTTTCTTTACCCAATATCAACCCCATATCATCTACGATTGTGGAAGTGTGATTGTTTTCTTCTCATCACTCATCTTTCTGTTTCATTGGACCTGCACCAGACTAAAGTTCCAGCATCATCTCCTTCTCCAAAGCAGACTGTTGATTTATCTCTTAAAATCACATTCCTCTCATCAGCCACCAATGACTTCTGAATGACTTCAGCCCACTGTGACCTTGTTTTCTTCTCTTGAAGTGTTCATCACGAACACTGTATTTGAAACTTAGAACATGTTTTGTTTTTCTGCATAGAAATCCCATTTCCTTCAGCTGGCTCCTTACAGTTCGCTCACAATCATCATTCATTTATTTTTTTGTGAATTATCTATTTTCAGACATGTTACCTCGAGTTTTCTGTTTTGACACTTTGACATCCTCCATGGTCGACCTGTATGTTTCCCTTCTGTAACTTTCCCAACATGTTTGTATTTGTTCTAAGTTTTAGATACAGCTGAATGAAAAAAAGAACATCTTTTGCCACATCAATTTGAATTATTTACCTTCTTGAAGGAGTTTTAGAATACTTTCAACTGTTTCCACTGACAGCTCTCTTGTTGGGGCCATGTTTCCTGCTGATCAGCCAGCTTTGCAAGCACCCTCTTTTAACTTATTACATTTGTTACAAAGTCAGAATGTACAGCTATTAACCTAAAATTGCTTTGGGTCCAGTGTTGCCTGGTGGGAAATGTAGTATTATTGTACCAGAGACATAAAATGATTGTATTTTGAGGGAAATTATCATACACCCGTCATAACCACAATAACAAGTCTATAGATGCGCTATAGTCACTCCAGTGTTGAATAGCATCTAACAGACACTCACGGCTTTGCGTCAGTACGGAATGGATTCATCGGCAGCCCCACAGTTGTGTTAGGCTAAATGTCCCAGTAAACCATGACGAGTGGGAACTAATGAGCCAAATCATGAGGCCTGGAGACCTCCTACTGTTCTGAGGCAAACGCATGCACGTCACTGTAGCTCACATAGAAAAGCGTTTGGCTTGAAGTTTGTCACATGGAAATGGAAATGCCTGCAGGGTTTACAAAAAATCCAACAGACAGTTGCGACAGGCTGATTACAACCGATTACAACCACACATTCACAGAATGGTCACATTATTGTATATTTGGTCTTTTTTGGGATTATTGATTGTACATATTACACAGGGGAAAATTATCATACAAATATGATAATTATTGTACACCTGGCAACACTGTTTGTGTCATTTATGTATTTTGTTAATTTGTTACTAAATAAAAAAGCCAATCGAACACCTTCCATTCCAAATGCAGTTCTCAATCAGGTTTGTTTGGCAAAGCACAGGTGCTCTATCCAGATCTCTTTAATATTACAATAAATAGGCTGATGTTACACAGAAAGAGTTTCCGTTAGCTGGCAAAGCAAGTTTAAAATGACCGTTTTCAATGGTTTATTATTTGGGTTTCATGCTGATGATGATGGTGAGATAAAATAATAAGTGAGAGTTCTTTGGAGGCATTGAATCAAATACAAAACACACAAAAATTGGATGTACTTATTAAATAGTATTAAAACAAAGATATTGACCCCAGTGTGGAGTAAAAGTACAAAAGTATACTGAGTGATACTGAATAATGTCAATCTTATTAGGGCTATAACTTTAAAAACTGTATTTATTATTATAGCAGAGTATCTAGTAACTGTGTGGCTGTTTCCTTCCTGACTGACATTTATCATCATGTTTTTATGTTTTTAATATGTGATGATAATTGAATATAGACTATATATATAAACAGTCAGTTGTCCTTAAGATTTGTGTGATAGTTTGATAAAAAATATGCAGACTTCACAGGATGGTGGCAAATCTGTAAAGATTCTGGTAATTTACTTGAATTAAAAATGACTATAAATAAAGAAAACAATGGTTCCCCAGGATGAAAGAAACATGCTATTGGAACAATTTAGTACTAATAATCCTAGTGCATATGGAATAAAAATGCACTGATTTAAAAATCATGATTTGTAGTGAATTCATTTGCTTTTCTCTTAAGAATTGTCAACTTCCTCTCTGGCAATTACATGAAGCTCATTTTCCCATGAATCTCTCTCAGGTATGACTGGGTGAAGAGGAAACAGTCGGACGTGGTCACAGTCATGGGAATAATTACAGTCCCACACATGTGAACATTTGTAATTTATCATGTTGTTCATCTCATACCTTTTTAACTTTCAGCTTCCATACTCTACATGCGGTGCCAGTTGAGTGCCCCATGTATGAAGGCATTCACCATCTGCTGCCAGATGTGCACTTTTATTATTTGTAGAGGCAATTAGTGGTGTAATGATAAAGACTAAACACATCATATTATATTGTTTTGAACTGAAATAAAGCAATTTAGTTACTCTTTTGTAGTTATTTACTTTTATTTTTTCATGTCTAACCCTTGAACAATCTGATGACCTTTCAATATCAATTTATTAGTTACATTGCAAAGAAATATGAGAAGCCTTAAACAAACTTATTAAAAACAGTAGAAATAAAGAAGACAAAACCTTGACTCATCATCTAAATATATACTGTATAGTGATTAAAGGCGGCCACTCTTACATAAGGGCTACAGAGACCATCAACTGTACATGTTGGACCAATTATTACTTCCATAAAATCCTAATGATGAAGCTGACCACCCTGTGGCATTAATCATTTTCTCTGCTGCTGATTACAGAGAAAAACTGTTGGACTGGTGCTGCTGGTAGAGAACAAAAGAAGTCATGTTCATTACTATGAACCCCATTTCCAGAAAAATGTGGCAAAAAATTTTAATCTTTGATTTGTCTATTTGTCCATATTCTTCAAATAACGTGTGTGTGGTTGTTTGTCTCGTTTGTCTCCGTGTGGCCCTGTGATGGACTGGCGACCTGTCCAGGGTGTACCCCGCCTATCCCCGAGTATGACCGCTGGGATAGGCTCCAGCCCCCCCGTGACCCGACCGACGGATTAAGTGAGTATAGAAAACGGATAGATGGATGGTTCAAATGACACAATTTTAGTGCCTTTTTTCACCAACTTCATTGTAGTTTGAAATTATAAAACAATCTAGAATCCAATTCAAGGCAGAAAAACAATCAGCAGATACGCTGGTGACATGTGAGGGAGTCTTTCCAAACAAGGAGTGGCTGTGGTTCACAATTTTGTGCCAAATTCTGTCAGAGCCATCAATCAGTTAAAAGAAATTAACAAATTCTTAATGCGAGATGGCAAAGACCTTTAGTCTTTAAACATCTACAGAGCAAAACATTGTGAAAAGATCCAGTGAATCTGTGGAAATCACAACTACATGAGAAACTTCAAGCCTTATAGGCTCAGGATCACCTTAGAAAACCATGTCACTCAACACAGTCCAAATCTACATTCAGAAATGTCACCTGGAGGAAGGAAGCCATATATCAAACTCTGCACAGAAACCCCTCTGAATCCTCTGCAGCATTACCAGATTTAGCTTCTTTTCAGGCCTCAACAGTTACTTGCAAACAAATCTAGTGCCCTTTAGGACAAATTTTAGCTGCTTCATAGAGAAAAGAAGCACCGATATTGCTGTGCAAATGTTGGATCTACCCGTCATCAGCAGGCTTGTGCAGAACTTAACGACATTTTGAAGTGATCCATTTAATTTGAATCAGGTGTGTTGAAGCAGGGAAACATCTAAAACCTGCAGGACAGTGGCCCTCAAGGACCACTTGGTCTAAATGACCAGATCGCAGCACTCTGGTTCAGTCACAATTTCAGAATCGTTTCGCCACCTGACAGTAAACAAAAAAACAAAACAAATATGTGAATGAGAGCAGCTTTAATGAGTATTTGGTTGTTTAATATACAGTTTATGTGAGCACAGAGAGTTGGTGAGAAACACGGCTGGAACAAAGAAGAGGGCATATGTGACAGCATGTATATACTAATTTGCACATGATTTGATCTAGTCTCAGTTACTTTTTAGCAGACTTTAATTGCAGTACAGATAGTTTGCAACACCTGTTCTGTCTCAGATGGACACAAAGACAGTGGACAGTGTTCTGTGGTCAGATGAGTTCATGTTTCAGCTGTTTTTGGGGAAAAACTAACATCTGGTTCTGTAGAGACAATCACTAACATCCAGGCACCGTCTTCTCCAGCGTTAAAAGACCTCTCCAGACCTCATTCTGCACCTCTTGTGACAAAAACCAGACAGCATCAACATGGATACACACAACAGACACAGAGTGTGTGCGTTTGACACGGATTCTGCCGAACAACTGCAAAGGGGTGGCTTCTGCAGGTCTCCAAAAGTGTCATTAAAAGCAAGCTGATGGAACGCGTGGTTAAACGCGTGGTTAAACGCGTGGTTAAACGCGTGGTTAAACGCGTGGTTAAACGCGTGGTTAAACGCGTGGTTAAACGCGTGGTTAAACGCGTGGTTAAACGCGTGGTTAAACGCGTGGTTAAACGCGTGGTTAAACACGTGGTTAAATGCGTGGTTAAACATGTCTCAACCCATTTTTAAATGAACGTTTCTATTTTTGAACCTTTGCCTCTGTGTGCTTTCAGTATAATACAGTCATGGCACGAGGAGACCACAGAACTGAGTGTAAAAGAGACATAAGCTTCAAAATGATAAGATGACAGATCTCTGGGGTCTACGTCGCTTCTGATTCAACCCAAACTATACAAAGCAGTCTGACTCTACATGGTCCAGTTAGTCATTTGCACGCAAATATACCACTCTCTCTATCGACCGTGGTGAGCAGGCCTACTTGCATACTTACTGACTTGCTATAGTAACACTGAGGAGAATCAATGAAGAGGAAGTTGTGATACAGCCTTGATCTGTGAAACAAGTAGGATCAAGCAGAGGTGATGGAGTGAAGGTTCCCCTGATTCATGCAACTCATCAAAACCTCAACATCATTATCATCATCTTGAGGTGTTGGTCTCCTAATCTGAGTCAAATCATTTCTGCTTTGGTTAATCATGCCTGCTTTCACAGACACACAATGTCTTCTGAAAGTTGTATCATTGAAAGTTTTATCTTGCTTTCACTCTCGAATCAGTTTTTTTTCAGTTAGTTTGTGAAAAATCTCAAATAAAGCAACACTTTGAAAATGATAATAAATAGAAATGAATAAACGGCAATAGATGGGCTTCTGTGTAATGTAATTACGGGCTCATCCTGCATTATTTGGTAGAGACGAGCTCTTAAACAGAGTTAAGGCATTAACTGTATATATGGATGGAAATTGTTCGATACTCCATTAGGATCAAATCTCTTTGCAAAGAGCAGAGGAAGCTTGTTGATCCAGGCCAGAAAAAGAATAAACAGAATGTGGTCCAGCGAGTCCCATATGCAGCAAAATCTCTGCTGTACCTACTAAGGATAAGCATGCAGGCACATTTTCCTTTTTCTTGTTGATAACAGTATGTCTACCTGGCATACGGTTACTGGGAAATGTCTGTTTGTTGTCAAGAACAGTGCTGCGATCTGCTCATTTTTCTGTATATTTGATGATGATAAATGATAACGTTTTAACAGTTGTGTAATTTCTGCTCAGTGTGGCTGGTTGTAAAGTATCTTTCCCGTGAATGTTATTACTTTTTGAGCCCCATGAAAAACCTCAGCACAGCTGATACTGTCGAATAGAAAGAGAAGAAAAACCAAAGCACCATCAAAAGCCAGGTAAGATCATTGTGAAATATTGTCATCTTACATTTTCCACATATTTTCTTTGTGTTAGGATGATTTTGTTATCCTCTAATCCCTTTGTGTATTCCAAGATATCATTACATTAAGATGCCGTTAGTTCTTGTTGTTAATTAAATATTACATTACTAACTTGCTTAAAACAGTGCTGGTCCAAATTGTTGGCAGCCCCAAATTATGAGGATATATTTTAGAAAAAACACGTTTCCACGATCAAAACAAATCCAAAGAATTTTGAACATCAGCAAAAATACTTTCAGGTAGTGGAGCAAAAACACAAAATATTGTGTTTCACAAACACTTGCCAGAAGAACCATTGACAACAATGACAAACTAAATATTATTGTTCTCATATAGAAGCTTCTTGCACCTTTCAGCCACTGCTCCATTGACACGTGCTCAAGTTTAAGTTTCCAGAACCTCTGCTGCAAGAAAAATACACCAGATCAATTGATCATTAGCACGTGTAAGCACCTCTATAAAAGCAGAAGTTTTCTCAGTTTGCTGCTCTGGAGCATTCAGGTGTGTTAAGGAGGAAGGAGGGAAGACATCAGCAATCGTTGCTGCCCATCAATCTAGAAAGGGTTATAAGGCCATTTCCAAACTATTTGGAGTCCATCAGTCTACAGAGAGAAAGATTATTTACAAGTGGAGAACATGCAAGACAGCTGTCAATCTTCCCAGAAGTTCACCCAAAGGTCAAAAACCCAAGAGCTACATCTCAGACTCTACAGGCCTCAGTTAGCATGTTAAAGATTAAAGTTCATGACAGTACAATTAGAAAAAGACTGGCTTGTTGCCAGCAGAAAGCCTCTTTTCTAAAAAGATCACAGCTCTTTACAATAATAAATCCCATCACGTCCAAAGTGTTTCAAAAGGATTAAGGTAAGGATTCTGTGCAAGACAGAAATTTATATTCTTCATCTTTGCTGTTGAATGTGGAAGGATTGCTCTGTCCTCCTTGGCCTTCTTCCATAGAGCTCTGATTAGTTCAGTGTGCAGCAAATGATGTGGCCTGAGTCTACCACTGAAGATTGCTCCAGGTCAGCTTAAAGCTCTTTCATTTTTTTTCTTTTTCAGTGGAGGGAGGGGAAAACACCCCTAGTCTTCTCTTACAGAGTTTCTTCACAGCACTACACTCTGGAAACTTGGTTTTATGGTTGAGAAAAGTCTTCAGACACATCTTCAGTTCACTACATACAGGTGAGACTAACAAGTCTGTACAATTTATGAAAAAAAACATTTTGATTGATGAGCTACCCCACCATTAGCAAATGGACTGTGTCAACTGTTTCGATATCTCTGTATCGATTCATTACCACAGCACCAGCTGAAGCATATGTCTGAGTATTTAAAGATTTAGTATGACAAAGATTTGGCAATATTTCTCTGACAGAATACTTGAGTGAGTAGAAAATTGACAAATGTTAAAGATTAACTCTTCAACATGTTAGGCAAGATTAGCATGTTTTAGAAATAAGAGGATCCCTGTGTCTAAGTGATTTGAGCCCCCCAAAACTCTCATACATCTGAAACATTGTTGGCAAAAATCCACCAAATAATCCGACAACAGAACGCTTTTACAAGCTGTGACACTTGCCAAAGGGATGTTACTAAGAAGTGACTGTGCAGGGTACCCAAACATTTGCTTCTAGTGTTTTTTTCCCCTTTTTTTTTGTTAAAAGTGGAAATAAAACTGCTCAAAAATCTTTACAATGTTTAACTTTTTGCCTTTTGAGAAACTTTCCAAGAGTGTCCTGGCCAAGGCAGAAGCTCAGGTCAACAGCAATAAACACAATAATACACATCCAGTTGAAAAATAACAAAAGCATGTAGATACCATTAATTGGGAACTGTATAAAGCATTTATAAAACATCAAGTTAAAAATAACACAAGTTAAATACATCAAAACCTCAGAAATTTAGGCCAAATGGGGACAGAATGGTCAAACACAGCATTTACAACCAGACATATCTGCTTCTAATACGTTTAAAGTTAGTTTGACTTCATCACGTGACACCAGCTCCTGAAGATTCAGGTGAATTTATTCCAAGCAGAGGTAAGCAACCAAAGATTGTAATACAAATTTAGACCAAACTATTGAGTGCCACTGTATGAGCATATCATATTGTGATGTTAAAAATGACCCCGGCTCTCGCCCGATGACCACTGGGATAGGCTCCAGCCCCCCGTGACCCGACCGACGGATTAAACGGGTATAGAAAATGGATGGATGGATGTTAAAAATGTTCCTTTTTTCAAACACAGATAAAAAAGAAAAGTTTAATTTTCAACCCCATGTTCGCTTTTTTGTTTTGCCCTGTTAAATGATAAGAATGAATCTACATAACACCCTTCTACACAAAAAGAAAAATAAAGGTGAAGAACAATTAACAAATTAACAAAAGTGTCAGCATGGTTTAGACGTACAGCACATAACTGTGA
Organism: Leuresthes tenuis; assembly: GCF_036924035.1. Classification (NCBI taxonomy): domain Eukaryota; kingdom Metazoa; phylum Chordata; class Actinopteri; order Atheriniformes; family Atherinopsidae; genus Leuresthes; species Leuresthes tenuis. The sequence continues at coordinate 26,907,514 of NW_027325360.1, read as the reverse complement.
AAAGGTTTATGTGTTGATGCGTTCTCCATAGTGCTTTACAACGCTGCCAGAAGTGGACCTTATTCCATAAAGAGGTCAAATACATCGACCAACAGCATAGGAAGCTGACAGCAGCATGGTGGGATGTCTGTCTAATTCAGAATGATCTGCTTTGTAAAAAGAAAAAGAAAACAAAAACTAATGGCATATATAAACTATTTATAAACTATCAAAACTATTTCATTCAATAGCTGTACAGTTCTGGCTTTGTAAAAAATACTCCCCAAAATGAATTCTTTGAATGATTCTTTTTACGCTGAGCAACTATAAGAAAACATTATGAAATAACCTTGAAATATGCATTTCTGCAACAAATACCTGCAAAACACCAAAAATACTTACGACATCACAAGACACTCACAAGACATTACAGAACGAAGAAGACAAGACAAACACTCAAATGAACTGCATTCCAGTGAATATTGCTCTTCATTTGGTCCCCAGAAGAGCTGAGACGTTTAAAAATACTATTTCTATCCTGGGAGAGGAGGCGGATGTGGTTGAGGACAACCTGGACAACAGACTGAACAGGAAATACAACTGTGAGGGACAGAGGGGACTGAGTAACCTAACGTCCTTCAGTGTCTTTACCAAGATGTTGCACATCTGTCACGATGAGCGCAGTTCGCTTTATGGCCATCTGTTTGGGGCAGCAGCATCAGAGCCAGAGGCTCAAAGAAACTGCACAAACTAATAAAGAAGACCTGCTCTGTGCTGGGGACTGGAGCAGACTATGCAAAGAAGAATACTGCACAAGTTACTGAACATGACGCACAAAACTGCACACCTTCTAAGCAACACAGTAATCAAACAAGAGCCAGAGCCTTCTTCAGCCCCGAAGAATGCTATAGGGATTCCTTTAGGGATTAATAAAGTGTGTTTTATTTTCATTTAAATCAACTGATTCAAGGAAAGTAATTAAATATGATAAATATCATTGTTATTCTTCTTGTCAAAAGCAAATGTGACATTTAATGACATAAATCCTGACTGTAATTTCTGACTATGAGTAATATACTCCCTCCTATTGAAAAACTAAAGGCAGACAAGCTAAATTCAGAATTTCAAAGAGAACATTTCAAACATGGACATAGTTGTGTTTGTTAGTGACTACAGACAGATGTAGCTGTCGCAGCCTCACGCTGTTCCAGATTAACACTGACCAAACAGTTGTCAGCAAATGATAGCACTTGACAACTCCGTCTCAACTGTAATTTCTCCTGAATGTTCCTCAAAGGGAGATGAGGATATACTAAAAAAGCTGGGATTGTTCTTCCTCTTTCATCACACTAATTAGATGAAGCCAAGCTGGAGACAGCAGCATGATGCTGCTGCACATTTGAAATCACATGTATCTGGGATGTGAATGCACCCGACCCTGATCCACACTCCTTCTCCCTTTTGCAAACACTACAGAGACAGCGATGCGTTTCTATTTCTTTTTTTTTAGATAAACATTAATAACATTTTCTGAGAACTGAGGACAAACAACACACCAGCTTCATAAAATCAGACTTTGTACACAAAAGGTTCAGATTCTTATCCAGCAAACACCTCCATCCTGGAGGAATATAGTGCTCAAACTACAATTGAATACAAAAATAGAGCAAATGTTTTTTAGCTTTTGAAGTGAAAAAAGTAAATACCTGTATAAATGATTGCCACCTTTTGTGTGGGAGACCTGGGTTCAATTCCCCTGCATGAAAGGTACTACCTCCAGTAGGGGGTCCTTAGGCAAAACCCCCTTACCTGTAAGTTGCTTTGGATAAAAGCGTCTGCCAAATGCATAAACATCTAATGACTCCAGCAGGAGGGTTTGGTTGAAGCAAGTGATGGTGTTAAAATTAGGTCTACATGGGAGAAAATCAGACAAACCAACCACAATAAGCCTTTTATTGTGCATACCAGAGAGCTGTAATTAAAACAGGGTTTTTAATGAAGATATAAGATTGAAGACATTACAACACCCCATCATTAAAACAAGTACACTGTTGAATGAAATACATGAACAGTATAAAAACTCCGAACAAGATTTTAACAAAGTTCTACAAACAAACACTCACCCACACAGTCAAACTCTTAAAGTTCCACGTGTGGGTGAAGTGCCTAGAGTGCAATCTTTGTGGTGTGTGGTGGTTCAAAGGCTGCAGGTACAAAAGCACGTCTGACTTTTTGTTCTCCACCTGGGTCCACAAATCAAGAGCTCGTCTTACTGCGGCTGTGAGAGATGAATAAATGCTCGACTGTTTTACAAACACTGTTTTACAAACAGGCGCAGCCAACGTCGACAAAACAAAAAGACAAGATTGTTTCGTCAAGAGCCCAATGAAAGAAAATGATCATGAGCTTGAAAATGTACAAAACAAGTACAAAAAAAGAGGGAATGACCTTTTTTCTAATGACAAAGATAAAACATCTGCCACCCTCTGAAGGAATCTTGCTCGGTCACAACCAAAATCTCATGACCATCGGTAAGGGTCGGAACAAAGATGGAACAGCAAATCAAAAGCTTTACTTTTTTTTCTGCTAAGAAAAGGCAAAGCCTTTTCATTACCTTTCTGAAGTCCTGACCTCTTCTCTATCAAAAATCTATCACAACTGAGCTATAACACTGGGGCTCTTCTTAAAAACAAACTAATATGATGAAACTCTTCCTGTCATCCTCATCACCCAATGTCATAGCAGGGTGCATCTATTTTCAGTCTTTTTCAGGGTTACTGGGGAAAAAAAAAATTTGCCTTACCAAGAATGAGAAGAATAAGAAGTGTCCTATTGTGATTTTTTACTAATAGGTATTAAAACCCATGAATAAAGCCAGAGCTAAAGTGTCTGTAGATTTAAACTCAGATGGTAGCCAATTTAGTTCACAAAAAGATGAGATTGTCAAAGGTGGATACGCAGCCAAGCCGTCCATTTATTCTGTCATTTTAAACTGCTGAAATAATTAACACTCAGCAGGAAAACTCAGTAAAGGAGGCAAATCCATCAAGATTAATCCAAGACTGATGATAAGTTTAAAAATCAATATTGTTTGTCATGATAAAATCATTTGCAGATAAAAGGCAATGATCTTACTTCAATATAATTATTTGATTAAAATACTAATTAGTTTGAGGAACAGTGGAGCACGATATTTTATACCTCATTAGTGAAAAGACAATGCAGGTAGCCTAAAAATGTATGTCAGCAGGTTGTATAGTTGTATCCATTTAGTGGGATTTTAATTAAAAAATGTAAAATTTTGGCAAACGTTTAACAATAAAAAAATGTCAGCCTTATTCAGACATCCCTACTTAAACTGGTGACTTGTGACATATATGAAAAGCAATATTTCTGGCAACATTTACTGACAGAACTGTGAGTTGTATAGCTCCGGTTATTTCTCAACCTTAGCATTTAACCTCTCGTCATCCCCTTTACAAGTGCTTTGATAAATGACAGCGTTGCTATAAAAGCAGATAAGACGGGAGCCAGGATATACTTGCATTAAGGGCTATAATTGAAAATTGACATTCTACAGGAGCTGCTTCTCTAACGTGTCAAGAAGTTATGCAGGGAGGCAAGTCGTAGAGCACTGTCATGCAGCTTGCCACTCCCTGTATTGGGGGGTTACAAAAGAAAATAATCAGGGCATCTGTTTTAATGTGCACCATTGTTAGCTCTGGTCAGATTTTTAAAATTTTCTGTTTCGAGGCAGTACTAGAGAAGTTTGTGAAGCATAAAACTATGATCTTCTGACTGAGAACACTGACTATACAAATTATTGGGCCTGAAACATTTCCCCAGGGGATGAGATCCAGCACTTAACAAATTAGGTTTCAAGCCCTACTGTTTTGCTTTACGGTTATCTTAAAAGATAACAGATTCATGTGTGTGGTTGTACATTTTCAGGGTTTGCGTGGAGATTTGTTCTCATCCCAGTGGTGTTACGTTCCGCAACTGTAGGGGCAGGTATAGAGCAGAAAAATGTAGCCAACCTCTTTAGTGTTACTTTAAAGAAGACTTCATACCAACAAACACTACAGCCATATGACTGACCAGCATCTTCCCAGATAAAATATAATGTCCCAAGTTTTCCCAAAAAGAAATCTCCTTGTAAATGTCCACTGTGAGATTTTTTGTGTCTGTGTCCCAACTCCCTGATGTTTGTTTTTAGTTGGGTCATACTGCCTGCTTCCGGCAACACAACGCAACCTAGTTCATTCACTTCGAACCACTAAATAGGACTGTGTCTCATTAAAATTTTTCTTTTCTTTTCATGGCTTTTCAACATTTCAGATTTACTTCGATAGTGAAGGGAAACCCAACTGGTGACTGTCCTCTGAAACTTGCATCACTGTTCTGAGGAGAGAGGAGAGGGTACCCCTTGGTAGAGGTCTGGGACTTGGACAGAACCTTTGGGTGAACTTGCAGAACTTGGGTCTGGCAAACCTCCTGCATCACCTGTCAATAAAGAGCAGCATTCCTACACTGAAAAAGCTTGAAGCTCGCCTACTCTTTTCAACAGCCAGAAAAAGTCATTTCGATGCAACTCTTTCAAGAGACTTAAATGGCTCATTGTGCGGGTCATCAGCACACATCTAAGTTTTGCTGTTGGACTGCTTCATCTATTGCCATCAGAAAAGTAAAACTATCTTAACTATAGAAAGAGACATTTGTGTTCAAGCAGCTTCCAGTTCATGGCTGACATGCGCCTTAATGGTTCTCAGTTAGTTGTATCCAAACATTCAAATCCACATTTCCTCTCTGATTATGGAGACATTTTTGGGTCCTCCTCCAGAATTTGGCAAAGTGGATATACCTCAAAATAACTTGTGCTTGCATAGACTTGTTGGAACTGATTAACTTGGAATTGGCAGTTATCTATAAATGGAGCTAGAGCTATGCAACTCCGGGATCCTCTTTCAAGGCTCTACACTGATATCTCTGGACTTTCCCATTGTACAGTGTGTTGATTAATCACATAAGTACAGAAAAACAAAACATTTTTGGCTCTGTTTGATAAAAACAGAGCCAAGGACACCCTAGGACAGTGCTAGATATAGATGTGAACATACTCAGGTTGGATTAAGGATGCATTCAGATCTGTTCACATAGGCCAGTTTCAGTGGTGATCCTAAATACGTTTATCTACAAAAGTTGACAGTCTGATCACATTCTGGCATCATCTATGCAACTCACATCCACTGCACAAACAAAAGTTATTTCATTATAAACTAACAAAATCAGCATATTAAGAATGTAACCCTAACCCTTCCTGTACGTGCAGCTGCTGGCTGATTTTAAAGTTCCACTCTGGCAGTTCTAAATCCTGTAAAATCTCCTCTGTGTATCTCCAAATTGTATATTTCAGAATTTTATCAGAAAAAAAGAGACATGACTAACTCTTTGATATCCAAGTATATGATCAAAGGCACTAGACAACTCAAAGAACCCTGGAGGTCTCTTGTATTGATTGATTTTGGCTCAGAACAGGTGTTGTTGATTTTTACATGCCAAAAATGACATACAGAGAAGAAAAGTCATCTTTTATAAGGACTGACACAGTGGTGATCATCTGTTTTCCTTAATAAACATCAAGGCAAGGCTGAAAGCTGTTAAAAGCTGAACTGAAATCTCAATAAATACGTGTTTGTCTTCCACACGTTTTAAAATCTAATGGATGTTATTACAACCATATGAACAGCGCATTTTCTCTGTCAGCAAGCATATTGAAAAGGGTCAGATAGGAATAAATGAATATCTAACTGTTTAAGCATTTCTAGACTGAAGTTTCTGGCAGAACAAATGGCACACAAACCCTTAATTTCAACCAGGGAGTTGGGATTAACCTTGCGGAGTATGGTGTGATTACAAAGACAACTGGCTGACATTTATGCAATCTTACTCCAAGGAGGCTAATGGAGTACTGTCTGTGGTACTCTCTTAGTCTGTCTTGTCTGCTGACTCTCAAATGATGCTTACATTCTTCATGCCGCAGTTACAGAGCTTCAACTAGATCTATGATGCCAGTAAATCCACCAATGACAGTGACTCTTTGTAAAAATGGCACAGCCAATCAAAGAAAATTGCAGCAGCACTTACTGTTAGGCTTCATCGAAAGAAGAGCAACATCATCTGGAGAGCTGCCTTCTATTCAGTAAACATCTTGAAAGTCAACCTAAAGTCAAGAAATTATTCTTACCCCTGGCAAATTTTGACTTAAAGTTACTTCAACCAGCAAGTTTTTTCTTGATTGGAAATGACACAGACGTCTCCTAGAAGATAATAAGACGATGTACAAGAGGCATCATTGTGGAAAAAATGTTTGTTTTTATTTACATTTGAACAAAAAGTGGCACGTCCAAAATTATTCATACCCTTTGCAAACTGTTACGGTCTATGGGAAATTGCAAAGTTATATACAATTCCAAATAGTCCAAGCTGTTCTAAAGCATCCGAATTACCCTGATTCATTGGGAGCAGCTGTTTAAATCAACTCAAAAGGTGAAAAACAGCAGCTGTCTGCAGTTGGTTTGTAGACAGTCATGGATAAGACAAAGGAGCTCACTGAGGAAAGTCAGGAAAGGGCTATAAGGTCATATCTAAATGTTTTCAAGTTCAAGTGTGTAATGGAAAATTTTATTTAGCCTTATGCTTGTGTCTCATCATGCTTAAATCACTTGTAAGACTTGATATTCATTCCCAGGCATTAGATGCACCAGATGTTACAGTACAATATTTATTTTGTTGCTTGTAAAACTTGGTCTCCCTTTCCCAGGCACTAGAGAGATAAGATGTCTCCAATCAAACAATTCTGTATTTCATTGTTCATTTTGGTTTGTGCACTCCACAAGGCCGTCCAGCTCATCAGGAGATAGGAAGAAGTCAGCTTGCATGGTCTAATATGTAGACATGTTTTTCTTCTCCTGTGTTCGGGTATAATACAACATGCACTGAAACTGTAAGTCAGAGCTACATTCTGACACAGGTGCTCTGTGTTGAAGTTGAATTTTTTTCCACCACAAGTGGCAACAGTGCAAAGTACTATTAAAAAATACAAGACGTTCCGAGCTGTGGGAAATCTCAAAAGACATGGTCAGAAGCCAGAAGTGACACCTGTACTGGCCAGGAGAATAGTGAGAGAGGTGAAAAGATTCTAAGGATCACCAGCAAGGCCATCCTGGTGAATCTGGGCTCTGCTGGTGGCATGGTCACAAGGCAGGGCTCCACGGATGCAGACCAAGGAGCACTCCACTTCTCCAGATAAGGCACACAAAAGCCCGCTTGGCCTTTGCAAATGCTCATCTGGACAAAGGAGAAGACTTCTAGTCTTCTGTTTTATGATCATATGAAACAAAAAAATAATTGTTTGGCCACAATGATGTATCCTTCATTTGGCATAAAAAAGGAGAAGCCTTCAACCCTAAGAACACCACCCCTACTGTCAAACATGGTGGTGGGAACCTAATGCTTTGGGGGTGTTTTTCAGTCAGTGGACCAGGGAACCTAATCGCAGTAAACGGCACCATGAAAAAACAGCAATACGTCAAGATTCTCAACAACAACATCAAGCAATCTGCAGAGAAACTTGATCTTGGGCACCAGTGGATATTTCAGCACGGCATTGACCCAAAACACACAGCAAAAGTGGTGAAGAAATGGTTTGCGGACAAAAACGATAACGTCTTGCAGTGGCCCAGCCAGAGTCCTGACTTGAATCCAATTGAGAATCTGTGGCGGGAGCTAAAGATCAGGGTGATGGCAAGGAGACCCTCCAACCTGAAAGAGTTGGGGCTCGTTGCTAAAGATGCATGTCCAAAAATACCAATGGAGACATGCAAAAAGCTGGTCAGCAATTATAGGAAGCCTTTGATTGCTGTAATAGCCAATAAAGGCTTTTCTATTGATTTTTGAGAAGGGTATGAATAATTTTGGACGTGCCACTTTTTGTTCAAATGTAAATAAAAGCTGAAACATATTTTTTTCCACAATGATGCCTCTTGTACATCATCTTATTATCTTCTGGGAGACGCCTTTCAATCAAGAAAAAACTTGCTGGTTGAAGAAAAGTAACTTTAAGTCAAAATTTGCCAGGGGTATGAATAAGTGTCCAATATGTCCAATATATGGTAATTTCATTGTTGTGACATGCTGCAAAGATCAGAAAAAACATCAAGACATGAGATAAACAAAAATGGGAAATGAGAAATTCAATGTTGGATAAATATCAAAGAAATTTAAAATTTTTCCCCACAAAGAACCAAATCTGTAATGCATACAACCAATACTGGTCGCTTTAACAATTGCCAAGAGAGAAAACCTGGATGGGCAAAAACAAGATCTTAACAACACAGTGACATCTTTTAATATCTGATCATATCTCCATAGAAAAAAAAATACACTTAAAAATAGTCAGCTTGACTCCTTCAACAGATTTTGGTTCCCCATTCATCAATACCAGTTGATTGCATGTGAAACACATACATGCAAGAAACACTATCAACTGAATGTCCTTCCTACCTATCCTATCTATATTTCATACTATAAAAACAAATGGCAGGATTGTGTCATGAATGACACCAATATCCTCAGGCTGCTGTAGGTTTGCACGGGCCCAATTATGGATATACCTGTGGTTGAAGGCTTCAGACATTACTAGTGTGATGGCATTCAAAGGCTTAAGAGTTTTCATTACATTGTGATGTCAATCTCTGTCAGAGAGCAGAAAAAACCTGAAAACCTCTGCAATTCTAGCATCCCTTTAACGTATAAATTACTGTATTATGTGCTGGCAGAGGAAGTCATTCTTACCTCTCACTAATATATAGAGCTGAATTTAATTGAATAACACTTTATCGATCATAAAGTTTTTTTCAGTGTAAACAATTAAACTATTCATGAGTTATGAGCCACTGAAAAACAGTCACAGTGTAGAGTTATTGTTGAGAGCAGGAATGATCTTGAAGGTGAAAAAGCCTTTAGATAGAACATGAGCCTTTGTAAAAGGTGTTCAGCATTATGTTGAGTAGCTTTTTTTTGCATCACTGTCCTTTGCTTAATCAGCTTCAGGGGGTCTGGAAAAGTCCCCAACACAGAGTCAGTCTTTGAGTCACTGGCTCTAATGATGTTGCCCCAACAAATGGCTGCAAAGCAGAATGCACTCTACAATACAGACGGCTAGAAGGCATCTTACCGCAAACAATGAAGTACCTAAGCTACCTTAGGAGATGGTTCAGGTTGGTTCACTTCCACCAATCTTTGATAAGTCTCTGACAGTCAGTGAAAAATTTTTCTTTAGATTCAAGATGAAAATATGAATGTGGTTGACCATGTGGTTTCCTATATTTATTTATATTGCTTCTTACATAAAAGTATACAACAGTCCGAACTATATCAAAAGCACTGGCAATATCCAAGAACGTGATTCTCATCGTCCTGGTTATTTTGTCCATTTGAGCATGGGCTTGCTGAAGTGGGTAGATGATGGCAGGATAAGCAACATGTAAAATGTCCTGAAAGGTTTTCACTTGTATACCGAGGTGTGCATACAACAACCTAGGGAACCTGGTCTGTTGTCACAGAGCAAATTGCTGAGATTCATTAAGTATCGGAACAAGGCAAGATGTCTTCCGCAGCACTGGAATTTTCTCCTGACTCAGGTTAAGGTTAAAGAGCTGCTATAGAATCCCACAGAGCTGTTCCACACAGGCCTGCAGGACCCTACAGTTGACACCACATGGACCTGCAGCCTTCTTACGTTTCAATCTCTCCAGCTGTTTCTTTACCTGACTGCTGGAGGCAGACAGCCTAGAGGGTAAAGCAGAGGAGGTCTCAGTGCGTTCTGATACATGGTGAGACGTTGGTGAGGCTGTAGTAACATCCATAACTGTGACAGTGAAGTTGTGGGGAAAGGTAGAGTGTGAGGTCTGATGAGCACGAGCTTTGATCTGAACTGAACCCATTGATGCTCCTCATCCTCCTGTGTCCTTTTATGAACTGCATTTGGATTCTGACCATAACTACACTCAACTGGGACAGTACAAACTGGTTTAAATTTATCCAGTAGCCTCACTCTCACCTTAGGAGTTTATGATTGTAGACATTTGGGGATTGTGTTGTGAAGCCCTTTGGACATTGGTTGAGACTGAGAGTTGCAGCCAACTTGATGTGTTTACTGCATGCAAGGCCTTGGCCCCTTTCGTCTTCTGTAGAGGAACTCCTGGCTGAAGCTAAAGCATAACAACATGCAGCTCTGGCAGCCGTCTTCAGTATATTGCCACAGCTGGTGTTCTTGCCACGTCCCCTGTACAGGTCCACGGAGCCACAGCCACAGCCACTGCTAAAATCAAAGAGTCTGCAGATGACACCCGTCTCTGTCTCTGTTCCTATTTCTGTCCGGGGCACTGAAGACCCCTCCGAGCCCTGTCCCTGTTGATGCCTTGGGGTCTGTCAGTACCCCACCAGAGTGAGTGCTAAAGCTCAAGCCTTCCACGACATAGCCAGGGCTAGAACCCCTTTGTTTCTGGATCTGCCAACAACCTCCACTCAAAGCCTTACGAAGGGGTCAAGGAGGGTCCATCTCATGGCCATATCTCCATGTCTCCAAGTCGGCCCGCGAGGGCTCAGCTTGGCATCAAATCCCAAAGTCGGCTGGTGTCCTACCTGGTCCAATCCTGAGGTTAGCTGACATCCCAACAGCCCCAGTGCTTGTACCAAGGCTCTCAGGTGCTTTCCAATTCTACTGTTCCACCTCTATTTTTTTTTTATTTATTATTCTTTGCTAGTTTAATTCTGACAGAAAGAAAGACATATTCCTTTGACGACAACAGAACATATAGCTCACTGTCAGATACACAGCTTGATGGTCGTGTTAGTGGACATGAGGCTAATGCATTGCAATAGACCTATTTATAGGGCTGGCGTTTGGCTATGTTAAATACCCCTTTTTACTGAATTTTGGAACCCTGAAATCAGATCAGCCCCAAAAAATCCTTAACAGAAAATCAATGAAAAATAAAGGAACAAAAAAGCAGCTCTATTTTCATTCACTTTTTCTATACATCAAAAGGGTAAATTAAGAAAAGAACTGCTTTAAGTTAAAAATTACTATGGTATTATTACATGAATATTTGTCAAGCTTTCAATTACCTGTGATGAGGTTGTCTACCAGTGTTGTAGGGATGCAAAAAATCCCCACCAGTAGGTCACTGATTGCCAAGTTGAGGATGAAGAGGTTGGTGACTGTGCGCATACAACGGTTCTCCAGTACAATCAGACACACCAAGATGTTACCCACCATACACAACAGGAAGATGAAGGAGTAAGCCAGGATGTAGCTGGCAGCTACATACAGAGAATGTTGATAGTATGGGAAAAAGGTGATGTTGGTAAAGTTTGAAGAACCATTTATGCTGGTGTTTAAAAGAGTATGTACGGTGGCTGATCCCTCTGACTCCATCCCTTCCTCGACCATAATGTCCAGTGTCTCCATCGTTCACATGAACCAACCCTGCAGGGGAAACCAAAAAGTGAAAACAGGAGATCATTGAGAGGTCAGTACATAAAGCAAGGCAACCCAATACAATGATGTGGAGTCTGTTATTGGTGAAAATTTGATGGAAAGTACATAATTACCCTATCAATTTCCCTTTACTATGGGTACATGTTCTGAGGGCCTTTGTATTAAAAAAAACTCAGCAAATATATCAATACCAGAATATTTGTACTTAATAAAGATCAGCAAAGGCATCACCTCTAATAACAGCCCAGAATTGCTCATGCTGTACGATCAGATCCGTCTCTGAGCATGAGCAGCGGACAGAGAACTGCAGCATTACACCTGTTTAATGAGACTGAGCCACATTCACTGACCATTCAGAATTAAAAAAAGAAAATTGATTAAATTGATTTCTGCACTGAACTGAGATAGTTATATACAAAAATAAACTGGTAGCACAGCTTGGTTTATATCAAAAATAGTTTTATGAGCAAGGAAATCCCATCATCTTATAGATACAAGTAGAAAACTCTAGTAGAGCTTTAAATCTCCAGTGACACTGTCGATCAGATCAGCTGGACCTGGGCCGATACCCAGCACAGTGCGTAACCCAAGTGTGATCTGTGTCCTTCCTGCATTCTGGATGAGGCTGACAGTGAGGCCTACATCTTTGGCATGACCCAGCAGATCAGTATGTCCTGGGCCCCCAATATTTGACCTTGTTAATCTAGACGATGTCCCAGCCAACATGATTTCAAAGGAAAAAAAAAAAACGTAATTCCAATGTTGCTAGAAGTATGGGACCCCTGACCTTCTGTTCAGAGAGGAAGGCGGATCCTAAAGAATTAGCCGGCAAGAAAAAAGCTTGAGCCATCAACTTGGGCCAGTTATCACATACCCTGCTGCAAAGGGATCAAAGAATGAAGAGAAGAAAACTCATTATATTACATGGTGGAATTCTTACAGAGTCCAGCACCCTGAGACTTGATGTTGCTCTTATTTGGTATTGCTAGAACTATCAGAACTGCTTTATTCTGTAGTTTGTCAACCACCACCATGTCCATGTTGGTCCTGTTGGTTAGCCATCAACAGTTTAGCAATCTGGATCTGGAGGTTCCAAAGGTGCTTAGTTTCATCACTCTCCATCATCTTTATAAGTATCTCTTATTTTGACGTCGGGACCTCCGTTGCCTACTTGGTACAGATGTTCCTGTACACTGTTGCAGCTTCTTGGTTAAGCTGGAACTGCATGCACTTTACACCTTGCAACTACCAGTGTCTGTGGCATTGTCAGGTTTGATAGACCCTGGCTTCTATTGCTCTTTTGTTCAGCAGCTGCTCTTTTGCTTGTTCAATTCAATTCAGTTTTATTTCATAGCGCCAAATTATAACAATTGTCATCTCAAGGCACTTAAATAATATAGACCAATTCAAGCCAACTGGAATTCAATTGATTGTAATCAGAATCCAATGAAATCCAATTAATTAATTTCAAAATAATCCAATTCATTCATATAGAACCAATTAAAAAAATAATATCCTAGCTAAGGAAACCAACAGATTGCACCGAAACTTGTCTTCAGTCCAATCTCCCATCCTGAGCGTGCCTGTGGCGACTGTGGAAAGGAACGACTCTCTTTTAACAGGAAGAAACCTCTGGCAGAACCAGACTCAGGAAGGGTGGCCATCCGCCTCGACCAGCTGGGTTGTAGTTTTCCTAGTTCATCTCTGGGGGCCTTCGACCTGATTTACTGGATCGTTGTTATGTCCTGCATTGCAGCTCTAATTGATACATAAATCATTTCAATTTCACACAAATCGCAGGATTGAATCAGTATCACTTGTACAATTGCATTTCAACTATATGTAGGCAGAAGGATAATAAGACATAAATGACAAACTTTTTCAAATCAAAAGGAAAGTTGTTTACGTTGCACCAGTGTTGTGTTGCTGACCTGACCTGGTGGGTCGCTATGCTGGTGTGTCGACTGAGCAAAGTGAGACACTCAGAGACAGGAGTAGTACACCTAAAAGTCTAAACAGAACATGACATGAATCCAAGAAACTGAGAGACAAAAAATAAACCAAAAATGATGAATTAAATCATAACTCAGTAAGAGTTGCAATTAAGTACTATCTGCTTCAATTAAATTTCCACTTCTTTCAGCGTACATTTCCCAAGTGCTATGCCTAAGTTTAAAAGCTGGTACAGGCACAGCGTCTGTACAAAGAAACAAACATATTTATTTTTCAACTTAGAAAGGGAAAGTCTTATTATGTTACACTAAGAGTGTCTTTTGCTCTTTTTTGGAAACCCTTGATATTACAAAGAAACAGAAATGCGAGTAAACATGCACCAGCAAATATCTAATTTCTGAGCCATGGAGGTATACGAGTTGTGAAAAAAGTTTATCTTAATGATGATAGTGTGATGCAACATGACCCAACAGGTAACATTAATTATAACTGCTCAAGCCTGCCTCACAACATGTGTTCTCCTCTGCAGCCGAGTGCAATAATACAAGAAAGTACTCATCTACTCCATATGGATGTAGCATGAATAGATCACAGAGGACACCTATTTCCCCCCAAATCTTTATGCCAGGACCGGCCCTGTTGACAACATAGTCTAAGCTCCCACTGTTATGTGGATGATAGCCTGTTGCTTCTCATCAATAAACCATCCATTTAGTTTCTTCTGCAGTCTCTTGTAAACTGTCTGCACGACATAAAAACTTCAATCTGCGACAGCTAAATAAGATAAGTTCAAATTAGACATTTGAAGTCTTGTTTTGGGGTTTCTTTCCCGTACACACCAAACAGACATCTTACACCCCTAAAAAACAATTTCAGAACCTGAAATTCTCTATGATTGAGTCCCACAAAAAACAGAGGACACCAGTCTTTAGCCACCAGAGGAGGCTGGGTTCAACAATGTAAAACAAGTGAAGATAATGATATGTTAAAAAGAGGAAGTCCAGCAATAAAAGAAGAGGAGCATATCAGCATTTCATTAGTCTAATACGTAAACATGCTCATTAGTTCACCTTCATGACAAATGGCTGCTTTCAGGATAGTTAATTCACAGATGAAGCCTATCATGTAGTTATGAGCTGTCCGCATGTTTACACAACACGAGAAAAAAACTTGTATTTTTCCTTGTCGGTTCTTGTTACTGTTCATGATAAGTATCACAGTGAGGTTTCGTTTTTTCGTTTTTGTTTTTCACAAGTTCAGTTTTATGGTACTCCATTTTGGCCACGCTTTTAGTTACATTTTCATTATTGGATTATGATTATAATGAATTGAACTGCAATTGGCTTGAATTGGACTATATTATTGAAGTGCCTTGAGATGATATTTGTTGCAATTTGGCACTATATAAATAAAACTGAATTGAATAGAAATTAATAAACCAAATTTAGTTTTCCTTTACTTACTTCTCATCATTTCTACTCACCGTAACATAAATCATAGCTGCACATATATGCTCAACAAAGTTCCTTTTTTTTGCATCTTGTAAAAACTGTACTGTAAATTAATGAAGCCAAATTCCAAATTAAGCTACTGTTATTCACAAATTTACAATTTCCCCCGTCAGACAGCTAAATACATCAGAAATAGTGCGTTATTAAGTCTATGCACACTTGCTTTAATCATTTCCAGACTGTCGATCTGCTCTAATAAAAATGTTCAAATATGCTGATATAACTGCTGATTTTTTATTTATTTATTTGATAAGCTGATGACATCACTGAGTTGAAGAGCAAATTGATTCGTTCCAGTATAAAAATACAATTTAGAATTAGTGCTGGCATTCCTCCAACTGATGCCCTGTTTCAAGATTTTGGGTTAGGTGCTTCAAAAAATACAACTAGGTCAGTATTTGCATCACTACTCATCTGTTTGGGGGTAATAATTTACACATGCTGCTGCTGTGATGGCAGCTAATGTGCTGCATCAAAGGGCTCGTCAGGGTTTACAACCCAGAGGGTGAACGTGCACAGACCCTAAGAAAATGCCAACCCATGTGGGGAGCAAAAGCCTGCCAGCAATATTCAGAAACATGTATTAGCACATGGATTGCCTGTCCTTGTGGCAAAGCCAAATCACACAGCATGATGCCTCCTGTATAAAACACTTCCTACAGACACTCAAAAGGCCCAGGCAATGCAAATACACACAGCTGTCTGAAAGATTTGCTCCCCCAAGGCCAAATTTGTTATGATTTAGTCGTTTTGTTGTGTGGATTACCTGCAGATTTTCCTGTTTCTCTGGCAATAGAGTGGTCTCTTATTTGATAATCTGTAAACAACTGCACGATTTATAGGGCTTAACTGTTGCATACCATAAAACTTAAACTTTTCTGGTGTTACAAAAGTGTTATTCAGTTTACACTAAACTACAACAAATGTCATCTCAAGGCACCTCATATCATATCATAAGTCATCATATCTGTGGCACAAAGACACTCAAATCCAATCGCTCTCTGAGAGTCTATATAGATAATTTTGCTCAATGTGCTGTAAGCTTCATGATTCTCTAAATTAGAGCTCTCTTCATCAATCCAAACAAAGAAAAAAAAACAGTTTGCAAAGCGGGAGATTTAAACTTTTCCACAGCCAATTTAAAGAGAACAGACACAGTATTTATGATGAATAATAACATATCTCTAGAATAAGATACAAGTCCTTAATAAACAAAGTTGTAAAAATGTATATAAAATTAGTATTTTTCTTTCTTGCCATAGTTTATAAAACAGTGCAAACTATGTTTAACGTTCAGGACTGAATTTGATCCCTCAACATTCGCGATTTAACACATCTATTCTATTGCCGTCATCAGAGTGGGACCATTACCTAGCACTGGTGTGGCTGCAGAGGAATGAGAGGGCAAGATGTCAGTCTGCGCTTTCATCCAGCCATTTTTGCCTTAAATATAAAAGTAAACCAATTATAATACTTCAGCATGCTTCGAACAATCTTTCTATCATTGAGTCATCAATTGTTGGCTTTAGTAGTCACAGTGCAAAAGAAAAGAATCCATTAAAAACATGCTTTTAAAATCTTCACAGTGGGGTGATATGCTTAGCATTTTGTTAAGCCACATGGAAAATGGTTCAAGACACCATTTTAGAGGTTTTAGAGGCTTCACAGTATGTGTCTAAAAACAGTATAATTAAAGTAAGTATGCAGCATCCCTTCATACAAAAGGCTGGTTCAGTGCTAATGTGATCCACAATACTCCCACCCACCACCACCAATTAACCAAAATTCAGCACAGCCTGAAGGCTACTTTGCATTCTTTGTAGAAGATTAAAAAAACAAATGCTGCAAGGACAAAACTATTTCCCTCTGCACAAGTAAACTAATCAATCACGATATGACGTTTTCAACCAGCTTGAGTCAATATCAAATAGTCTGATCTTAGACCCAACGCTTAGGGACTGTTAGGTATTCTTTACAATCCCTTTGTCTAGCACATTGTTCCTTGGTTCCTTGAATAATCTCAGCTATCTGCTTCATTACGTCACTCAGTTTCATGTCTACACTGTGTGTCCCCTTCATAAACAAACTGTTTTTGATGTTTTTTGTAGCCTCTGAGTTGTTTGAGCTCACAAAGCATCATAATTTAGGCACTTTGGAAAATTTTCAAAAACAGACAAATTTCACAACCTTTTATTTCATATAGAGGCTATGTGGATATTGTTTCAGACACGTTTAACACATATCCTGTGTTTACTGATTTGTGTTTTAACCTTTACTTTAAACACACAGACGTACCTGCTGTTTACAATTTAGGTGAACACAGCTTTGAAACTGGACAAATTTATTTTTTTTGCCACACAATTTTTCTTCTTTGTTGTGATGATTTAAACATGCTGCTGTTGTGATTGCAGTTGATGTGCTGCATCAATAGGCTCTGCGAGGTTTAAAAGGGAGAGAGTGAATAAGTAAACTAATAAAATAGCGACCCATGTGGGGAGCAAAAACCTGCCTGAATTAGCACAGGGATTGCCTGTCCTTGTGGCAAAGCCTTCTTTACACAGCGAGACACCTCCAGTGCAAAACACCTCCTACAGATATGCAATAAAAGGTTCTAATCATATATCTAATCAGTCACTACAAAGACACAAAAAATTTATTTATTTATTTATTTTTTGTTATGCACAGTCTACGTATGTATCAGTAATTCAAACTATTTTCAGCTAAAAATTCCTTCTCCTCTTTTTGCGTCTTTGCTTTTAGATTTGATCAATCTGAGCTGTTGTAACATAATCTCTCACATATTTGTAACTATAACATAAACAGCAAATACTAAATGCACTGTCTCAAAGCTAAAACTCTGGAAAGGCTGATGGGCTCTCCCCAGATAATTCCCCTTTGTAAAGTGATTTTGTTAACATTAGTTAACTTTAGTTAAAAAAACTGAAACACCTAGATTCTCCTATTTTCTGCTAAATAGAATAGAAAAGGAAAGAGTGATGCTTTACGTGTTCTCCACCACAGATTTATAGAAGATCCACAACATATTGCTGATAACACTGAGTGACCTAAGCTTCCTCAAGAGGCAGAGTCTGTTCTATCACTTCTTGTAGACCGCCTCTGTGTTACATTTCTAGTTCAGTCTGTTGTCCATGTGAACACTTTAGTCCTCTATCCATCGCTTTTTCCATGCTAGAAATAATATTTGGCTTATTTCTAGTCCTCTGAAAATTAACTTTTTTAAAAATCTCCTTTTTCTTGCTCACATAAAATAGAATAGAATGTCTTTATAGTCATTGTACAGGTACAATTAAATTAAGGTGACGTAATACCCCCCCAGGTGCTGTATAAGAATAAAAAATGTACCAGATATAAAAAACACTAACATGTCCCATTCATACTCAGTAAGAGTTGCAATAAAAAAATATTGCACATGATATTGAATTATTGCACATATGAAAAATATACATATTTATTACTTTGTTGTTGAGTTATTCAGTGCGATTATGGCTCTTGCATAGAAGCCATTCCTCAGTCTGTTAGTGCTGGCCTTCAGTGTTCTGACCCATCTGCCAGAAGGCAGCGGTTCAAAAAGTGTGTGTCCAGGGTGGGTTGTTTCTTTAAGTATTGCCTGGGCCTTCCTCAGGCAGCGGGATTTATATAGGTCCTGTAAGCAGCAAAAGGTGAGGTGATTGTTCCCACACTATGCCACAAAGCTGGCAACCGGTTCACTATACTCAGCCTATTGTCCATCAATAACACCACCCACAACTGCAGTCACAGACATAGACAGGGAATGTCTCAGTGTGTCCTGATGTAGACAGACATGGCGAGGCTAAATTAAGATCCACAAATGAGGTGCAGGATGACACTGAAAAGGTGTGCCAGGGAAACTGTTTCCAGGGTGGGTGGGATGTGTGAGCAGCTGGCTGCAGGGGAGGAGAAGGTTTACCATTGTCCTAAATTGAACTTATTAGAAAACATATTTAGTTGATTGGCTCTGTCCAGACTTCTATCAGTCTGATTATACTTGTCCTTAAAGCCTGTGACCTTTTTTATTTATTTATCCCTGACCACACATCTCTCACATTGCTCTGCTTTCTATCTTCTTTTTGTACACCTCTCTCGTTTTTCAGCTTTTTCTGAATGATCCTCAATAACCCCTTGTGACCCTCTGGCACAAGCTGTCTTCTTCATGTTTAACAGGTTTTCTTTTAGATTACTGAAGATCAAGGGTCTATCATTGGAGATGGAGATTAAAGTGAAAAAAGATGATTTAACTTTTCTAATGAAAGACAGGCAGAGTAGCTTTATGCATCTCTAATGTTTGCATAAAAAATAAATCACAGGTTTTCTAAAGTGGTGCAACTAACACCAGTTAGTTTCAGAGTAGCTGAGAGGGAAATGTGTTTGAAATCTGCTCAGTGTCGAGGTCCTGTGGCTGTAGACAAACCTAAACTATCAGCTCTCCACCACTGTGGTTGACAGCTGGAATGAGGTGTTTGTGCTGATACGCTGTTTGGCTTCCTCCATACGTGCGGCTGTGCATTATGACCATCTCCACTTTGGTCTGTCCAAAGAACATTGTTCCAGATGTCATTTAATCAAATACATTGGCATCACAAGGCTGATTCTTACCCACCTAATTGCAATGGAAGCAGAAAAGGTCGACTTGGTTTCTCACAAACCGATTCTGTATTTGTCAGGATCGATGGGAAGGTAGGACCCAGATGCAGCTTTCCTAATTCAAAAAAAGGTTTATTTACAAAAAACAGGGAGCACAGCAGGAACGAAAGGCGCGGCGGAGCCGGATCAAAAATATTTAACTGTGAGCAAAAATTAAGACTATGATATTCAAAAGACTATGGTAACAAAACAAGACTATGGCATGGAATACTATGAAAAACAAGGCAAGACTATGAGGCAGGAAACCCAGACTTATCTGTGCAACGACGCATGGAGGGATAGTGAGGATTCTGCAGTGACTGAAAGTAAACCAGGAAGCTAAATACTGTGAGGGGAGTGATCAGTGACATGAGGTGCAGCTGTGAACAATTAACCAGGTGACGTGAGTGAACTGAACGTGACAGGGGGAAAACATGACTAGAACAAAACATGATTAAACAAACGGTGACATGACATAAAGTGTTACAGAGCAGACTGTGACAGTATTTGAGTATTTGTTCGGTAAATGAAATGTAAATGTAAATGTATAAGCCATGTCTTACATGTCTCCACATTCTAATCAACTGCATAATCTATACAGTTAAAAAAAATATTACGAGGAAATGTAAAATTATTTGGTCTTACATGGTATGGGGCTGATAAATGTTAGTAAAGTGTAACTGATCTTTATCAGGTCTTGTTTTCTTCATTCTGTCTCTATGAACTGGTATACAGTGAATGGCTTCCTCCTAAACAACAGAAGAGAAAAGGAGCAATCTTCCATCACAGGGGATTAGCTGTTCAGACAATACACTAATCTTCAAATCAGCTCAATGTGGTGTCTCACAATCAGCAACCCTTTATGCTAATGACATCTGAAAATAGACAGAAACACTGTATTCTAATGCACTTTATTAGATAATTATGTAGGGTTTTGCTCTTGACAACTTAAGAAATTCTTCATTCCGTAATAATCAAATGCTTGTAAGTATATAAATATAGCCAAAATATCAACACTGCTGAAATCTAAAATTGCCTACCATCACCTCTTCTCAGCACCAATCAACAGGCGAAAAAACCTTATGAGTCATATTGTAGAACTGATATTATATTTTCACTCCCCTAACCCAGACAAAATTAATTATAAAGTTAAATAATGAATTTGTGAATACTGCGCTTTTTATTTTTCAACCATCTTACATATAAAGAAAATATAAAATAGTTACTACCAAACTGTGATTCAAAAACAGAACATAACAAACTCCACACAATGTCTATTTCCAGTGTTGGCTATGTTTGTTTCTATTCTCCTACTCCCCTATGTTCGGGTCATTTTTTGTGTTGATGTTTTTGGCATACACCATGAAATTGTTTGTGGAATTTATACAAATCTGAACTTTTTTTGAACGATAATAATCAGCATAGTGCTGCAAGAGGAAATATAATCAAAATCACCACATATAACGCTAAAGACACCCCAGGCCCCTCCCATTTGATTAATCACATGGTATATTGCTGAGCTTCAGCTTCACCCACAATGCCCTTGGTGACTGATGTTTTCACTATGTGTTGAATGCACCAAAGATGCACCAGATCTAAGATATAAAAATCGGTGGTTAGACTCAGGTTAAGGCAGAGCATTTTGGTTTTCTTTAATTTCTCTTGGTTGTTGAACTGGTATGAGCTGGGATGCACAAATATTGCAGAAAAGAGAAAAAGGGGAAGGAAGCTGCATGTAGTCTTTGAATTAAATTGATTGTGTGACGCGTGTGTCACTGCATGATGATGTGGTAATTTATTGAATCTTCAGAACCTCATTCAAGACATGAAATGTATGTTTAACCTCCTATGTCCTTGGTCTTTTAAGAAAAACATTCTGTCAGGTTGTGTAGCTTTACAATCGTAAGGCTAAACTGAGGAGACCTTCAGCTTCATGATTAAAAGACATGGGAGAAAAAGTAGAGGTTACAGAACTCAGAACACAGAACTTAGTTTTATAACTACTTGGGGTTTTACAACCAGAAGCAAAGATCAGATAGCACTGCCAAATGAATGTCATTAAAAGAACTGCTCTCTTAGATCTATGGACCAAAGACCAATCCGGACCAAGCAGCAAACCAGCTTCAACCAAAATATCTGCATAAATTGAAACACTCCATGTCCAGTGGAAAACCATCTCGATACAGCATGTGTTTGCCTCAATACCACCCAGGAGTCAGCTGAGGTTGAGCCACTGCTTTCAATGCAACTCCACAAAAGGAAAAAAGCCCCCAGAGTGCTTATCATTATTGCAGCTGGTGTGATAAAAGTTCAAATTTTATCCTCAACTTTTAAAGCTTGACACGGGAGGGAGAGGCAGGTTACACTCTCGACAAAGCACCACTCCATCACACGGCCAACACAGAGACAAACAAGACAACTTAGGTCAACTAGAATCACCAGTCTAGCTTGTGTGTTTTTGGACTGTGGGAGGAAGCAGAATTACCCAGAGAGAACCCATGCATGCATAGAGAGAACATGCAAACTCCACACAGAAAGGCCCCAGCCAAGATGATAAGGATTTTGAGGTCACAAAGACCTGTTTGAAAGATTACTTTAGTGAACTACTGGCCTCTGCTCTAAAAAAGATTGTCGCTATCCTCTGTGAGTGGTTGTCCAAATAGTTTTTCTTGTGCACACTTAAAGGGCCCACATGTGTATCGATGTGTTTAATGTGATAAACACTCCAAAAGAACTGCTTGTGGGTAAAAAAGGTATGCTATAGCTGCACTTTGTGTAACATGCAGTTGTTCATTCAAACTAATAACTGTCATTGAAAACAGGTTAAAATTATTGATCTGATTGTGTAACTCATTCTTTTTGCATTTTGAGACATCAAGTTTGATTTAAACTGAACTAAATATATGTCCAAAGAACCCAAAACAAAGTTTTTGATTTCTCTCAAAATATTTTTTTTGCATTGCACGCTGCACAGTCGGAGCACATGTTCAAGTTCGTCCCAATTGCCTAACGTGAGAGTTCTTTGGGTCATCATGGTGGATTTCGCCCAAAAATAAAAGTACGTAGCAAAGCAGTTGCAGATAACCAATGTCTTAGTATTTTGTGTTGTCAAAGCTTGCCTATCCTCCGCATTACATAGTAACTCTTTTTCACTGTCTCTGCAGGAGGCCGATGTTGATGTCAGAAGGGAGTGTGTCCTCAAATCTCTCATCATCTACCTGGGAGAATGTGTTGAGGACCTGATAAAAGAATACACAGCATGTCCAGATCTGTTCTGTCTCTCCATGATGAGATACAACTTCACTAATCTTGGGGGAAGCTTGACAGCTCTGCCATTGGATGTGGTGATTAATCAGGTGTACCTAACTGCAGTTGTTCACTTATACATTTTGTTCTATATTTTACCTCAGATGTTCCAGAAAGATCAAGCCGAGCAAGAGCTGAAGAGTACCACCATGGCGGTCTTCGTCTTCAGAAAGAACTCAAGCCTTCTACAACAGTCCAAAGAAATTGGGATCATCATTGATGATGTGGAAATCCTAACTGAGTTGCCTTCCGTGGTAGCTGGAGTGGTAATGCTCTTTGGACTCTGTTATGCTCTTAACATGGAATATCCCCAGGGGTTCACATTCACCTTTGAGTCTCTTCAGAAGATCCTGATGGAGCTTGGTTCCAACAAGATGAGCTCCAAGATTCTCAAACTGAATGATGAACTCCTCACTGCACAGTAGTATGTGTGGCATGTGTACACTGCGAGCATTTAGCTGCACATTGGGTGCTGTAGCCATTTAAGGCCATGTTATATTGTTGAGCTTTGAGTGAGTGTTTTGAATTTGGTTGTTTGAGGTCAACACTGCTTCCAGAAAGCAATATTTAATTCAATTTAATTACAGTTCAGATCTGTGTATAGGCCTACGTGTGTGTGTGTGTGTGGTAGGCAATCTATTTCAGTTCAGTCTATCATTACAGTTAAAATCTGTGTTGAAAACATTTCCCATAGCCAGAAGGTGATAAAGCAGTATACCAGTATGTTGGGAAAACAATTTGCTGTTATTATTCCTATGTGCTACAGTATTTAGCATCCTGCCCTGCCCTCATGGCCCTGTCCTGCTCTATCCTCCTCTCTCCTGCCTCTCATCCGCTCCTCTATTCCCCTCTCCACTCTACTGCCCTCTCCATCCTATCTTCTCCCCTGTCCACCTCTTGTTTTCCACCCCCCCCCCCTCCATCTTCTCCTCCCCTCTCCAGCCTTTCTCCTCTTCTCTCATCTGCTCCTATGTCCTCCTTTCCATCCCCCTATTATTGTTTACATCAACATAAAATAATCAGGTCACAACAAATGACTCAATCTAGATTCTGTGAAGTCAAATATTTTAGATGTGATATCTGGACATCTTTTTTTTTTTATTTGAGCAATGTTATACTTTTTTCAGTGAGGAAACTTTCAATAAAAGTTGAGGGAAGTCAATGTGACCAGAATCCAATTTTTTTTTTTTAAATCATCATCCAAGGGGTCATTTTTGCAGGCAAGGAAAAAATAAACATTTAGTTCTTCCTGGTAATGATGCACAGACTGGCTGGAATACATATTCAGGTGCAACTGGAGGATTTTATAACTAGAGGCATGTGGTGAAAACTGGCAGAGGACATAAAAACATTGAGCCTCAAGGGAATACCTGACTGGAAAAGCTATGTGTTGGGAAAATAACTTTTAGACGGGTAAAATCTCAACATTAATCAATATAGGACAGTTACAATGTTATCAGTGTGACCCAATTATCTATGTCACTGAATTTCTTACAAAAATAGGAACTTTAAAAACTGCTGTTACTGGTTTTTTTGTATGGTTTTAGTAAGTGTATGTTTGTATGGTGTAAGATATATTTGCTGGATTAACTATGGTCCTGAACTTGTTACCTTAAGAGTCTTTTTTTACTGTACTAACTTGAATTTGTCACCTTGAACACCCTGTAAGAAATAATTTTGCATCTCAGTGGGACATCCCTGGATATTATTAACATGCACAAAACACCTAATGCAAATATAGTTTCAATCTGGGGGTTTAATCTCAGAAAGCTGTTCACCAATTATCTTGGTAGATACATTGTTTAACCATACTCATCATTCCATTTTTAGAATAAAACCATTTTTAGTTTCGATCCAGCATTTATCAATCTCAGTATGACCTCAGGAGTCATCTGAGTTTGAGTCGTACTTCTTTTTTTTCCCCACAACTCTACACTGGGGAAAAAAGCCTCTTCTATACTTATGTGAGGGAACAGAGCCGGTTAGACACGAGGACACAGTGGGTTTCCAAAAAAAGGGTTTTATTTACCCAAAAAAATGCAAAACACACCAAATCAACTAACTACATAGGGCCCTTAAAATAGGTCAAATGAACAAAACTGAACCAACAAAGTAACATCCAACTAACTGTTGAACAAAATGAAATTGATCTAAAATACAACAAACAAAGGGGATTTAAATACTGACTGATCAGACCAGTCTGACACACGAGGAGAAACAAATAATCTAACAAAGAACCCAAAACAGTTAGTTTAAAGTAACTGTTAAACTAAATCTAATCAAACAATATTTAGTAAATATTTAAGAACAAAATGCATTGCCCCCCCATGATGCAGCAGTTCATGGTACGGGCCAATGACTCTCTATGCATGCCATACTGCTGCTCCAGAATCCTCCCCAGCAAAAGAAAAAAACATTAACAAAACTGAATATGCAAAGGGGTAACTAAATATGTGCACTATAAATAGAGCTGCTGCACTTCAAAAATATACGTGAAACGTGAAAATAACTCATATAAGAGTGTTGGTGCATGGAGTTACCAACCTAGCTGTGTGGCTGCATCACACCCTAAAACAAAATGAAAAATCACAAACCATTCTCTGTTTTCCGATTTTGTGCTCAGATCATGCAAAAAGGATAATAAACACGCAGATTCTATTTTGGCTTTTTTCATCTGTGACCCAGAAATGTTTTTCTTAGTTTTTGTCATGTGCATTATTAGAAAATTACATTTATATGTAATAAAGCCAGAAATCGGCAGCATCTGGATCACTGGAAGCTTGTCTGAGGATGATAAGAGTAATAAGAAGTTACAGCAGAAGTAACCAATGCATGGAACAGTTTTTCTGTATTACACTGAGACATGATGTTTTGGCAATATTACAAAGGAGAAATATTTCCTTGTCAATAAAACATTTTCTTAAGTACCTTGTCAGCAAACATATTGCCTGTTCCCTAATGCCAGTTTGATTTAATTTCAAATGGACATTCATCTTCAAATCTTTTCAAGTGTATTCTTGACATTTTAACTTTACAAATTTCTTTTAATGTTTTTAATGGAAAAATCCTTGCTCCTCTGATTTATTAGCTTTCTGTTTGATAAATGTGATAAACTGCCCTCAAACAATTGCCGACACTAAACTGCACTGATATAGCAACGCAGATGTCACGGCCTCAGGACACAAGTGCGGGGTCGGTTCAGATTCAAAGATGTTTATTAGATAAACAAAGCACAGGGTCTCTCGGGTCGTGGGGACCGGGTTGGTCATTGCTGAGGGGGACTGTGTGTCGGGCTTGGAGGGAAGTTTTGGGGGCTTGCGGGTGGGACTGTCTTGCAGTGTGGGGCGGGGTCCCTTAGGGGCCTTGGGGTGGTGGCTGCTGGCTCTATGCCGGGTGGCCGGGCCGCTCTGGCGTGGGTGGTGGTGCTGGGCCTGGGCCCTGGTGGCTGGGCGCTGCCTTGCGCCCGGGGGGGGGGGGCCCTGCCTGTGCCTGGGGGGGCTGGGTTGCCCTGGACGCGCCACAGTATGGGTGGGTTGGTGCAGGTCCTGGTGCCGGGCTTGTTGCTCTGGGACCTCCAAGGTGTCCGCAGATGGTTGTTTTTTTTCAGGGTGTTGGGACGTGCGGTGGGGGGGTGGTGCTTTTCCCCTGTTGGGGGGGGGGCTGGGTGATGGTGGGTCTCAGGCCCGGGCTGCTGCGACTGGTGTGACCGGGTGGTTTGTTTGTTTTTTTGTTTTTTTTTGTTGTTTGTTTGTTTTTGTAGAGGTCCTCTGGGGTGGGGTGGGGTGGGGCGGGATGGGTACCTTCTGGGGGTACAGTAGCTCCCGGAATATGGTCGCTGCAGGCCCCGAGCCTGGTGGACATCAGCCCCTCCTGCCCTGTGTTGGCTCCCAGGTAGCGGGGATGCCTATTGCAGCCAGTCCCTGGCTGCCCTCTCCGGGGGAGAGTAGCACCCATACCCCTCTCCCTTCTGGCTCCTGTACACAGCACACACTCACACATGAAGGGTTTTGGGGGTGTGTGTGTTTTCGGTGGGGTGTAGTGGATGGGGCCACGTAGGTGGTCCCCTTTGGTTGCACTCTGCAGTTCCCCGCCCCTGTTTTAATTACACCTCAGACATTACTACTTATCAAACACACTCACACACACACATTAGGTCTTGGGGGGTGGTTACACTGAGTGGCATCTGGTGGGCGGGGCTCTTTGGGTATGTAGGCTGCCCAGGGGCCGCGCTCCCAGTTCTACAAGTTTGGCTGCCCCTCAATTTTAATCGCTCACTATTAGAAAATATTGAAGAGCCAGAAGGGTGAGGGGAGGGGTCTTCTTCCCACACCCCTGCTTCTTGGTTGCTGCTCGGGGCGGGAGAGGCCAGGAGGATTAATTAATTGTTCTGCTGGTTCGGAGTCTGTGGTGGCTGGGGGGCTGCTGGCCCCCTGGTGTGCCCGCTGCGCTACACCCCAGCGGAGTCGAGGGCGGGAGGACGTGTGGATGTATGGGACGTGAAAGTGTGTGTGGTGATGATTTGGCCTGGGTCTGGGACTTGCTGTCGCCTGGCCTGCCTGTGCTTCTCCCGATGGGGGGGCGGCGTTGCCTCTCCCCGCTGCTCGCGACTTCACCCACCTGTGGGCACGTCTTGACTCCCAGGGCACTTGGCCAGGGGCGCTGGGGCAGGCGCTGACCCACTGTGTGGCTGTCTGGGGCACTTGGCCCTCCTGGGTAATGGGTGGGGCCTCTGCCGGGGGGTTTGGGGGCGCTCAGGCTCCTGGGGCCCGGGTTCAGTGCACGGCCCGTGTCTGGGCGGCTGGGGCCTGGCGGGGTCGGTGGGCTGTTGCCCCTGGCTCCCGGAGGGCCTCTGCCCTATGCTTATGGGGGCTCTGTCCGGGGGCTTCCTCTGTAGTCTTCTGGGTGGATGGTTGGTTGTCCCTGCGGTGGGCTTCCTGGGTTCTGTGCTCCGTGGGGGCTGCTGGTGGCCTGGGTCTTGTGGCCCTCTCTGCCTGCTTCTGATTGCTTGGGGGGGCTGTGGATTGTGGCCCTGTACGCTTATACATGCATAACTAAGCACGGTTATCATGTAGGTCCTGTGCCATGGGTGTTGCATGTTCACACACATACACACACACACACACACACACACATTCATTAGTCCAGTAGCATGGTCACTAAGCAGTTGATGTATTATCATGTCGTCTCAGGTCATCTATATCCACAGCTGTGTTGTATGCGATTGCCGCTTCTTGTGCTTGTTTTTGTTTGTTTGTGTGTTTGTTTTTTCTCTGCTTGTCTGCTTTCAGGTGCTCCTGGTGGCGCTACGGCTGGATTCCCCTCAGAGGCCATGGATTGTTGTCTGTTTTGTTTTTTATAGGTGTAGCAGCTGGTTGTCTGGTTTTTGTTTCTATTTTTGTTCTGTTTCCTCTTCTTTCCTCTTCTTCTTTCCTTGTCCCCCGGTCCGGTTCAGTTCTATTACATGTCATATATTGTCAACAGAAATAAATAAATGGGCATCAAGGGGAGCTTTACATTTATAAAACTTCCCTTGGCAAAGCAAATCTGTTTGGCATCAAAGGTATTCAGACTACAATTCTTAATGCTGGACAGGACAAGGGAAAAAAAAAAAAAGATAAACAAAGCACAGCAAGGCAAGGCAGGTTGAGGATCTCCTCACAGAGCAAATGAACAGGGCTGTGAAAAACCCAAGCGCTCTCCTCAATAACTATGGCTGAGGACGAGCGCAGCTATGAAAGTTAACATGAACAAAAAACCTCTCCACTCTGCTATTGAGGTGGTTTTAAACAAGGACGCTCTCTTAAAAAACCGAGGAACTATTAACTTAAAGCTCGTCTTTAACAGCAGCACAACAAAAAAACTGCTCCACGAGGGGAGGAACTATGAAACATTACAAATTACAACTCCAAAAAACAGAGGAACAGAACAGAGCTATGAAATTTACTGTGAGTTAATAAATACATAAACTATGATTATGGATAAATTACAAATAAATACGTTCTGCAGGAGAGTTGCTCGACTGCAGGCCGAGGCAAGACTATGACTGTGATTCAGGACGCGAGTGATGAAGGTTGTAACAGGACGCATCATACTGGCACAGGACAAAGGGAGACTGACAAAGGGAGACTATTTGAGAAAATGAGGGACCAAGGGGAACAGGGGGAAACACTTGGGAATCAGGGAAGACAATCAGACGCTTGACACGGGAGGAAGAGCAAGATACCTGGAACAAGAGGGGAAAGTTAGTATTTCAAAATAAAATGAGACAAGACATTAAACAGAACGTAAATCGTGACAGCTATACTATACCAATCCACAATGCTGCTGACATTTTGAGTTTATTGCCAAGATGGTGCATTAGATCCTGTCCTATCTTAGACCCCTTCTAACAAAATGTTGCAGTTTGAGGACACTGATCTTGTTACAGGAAACTTTTGTTAATCATAAAGAAATGAAATTGTTATTCATATTGTGAATCATGATTCTATCTATAACGGGCACCATATGACATATGATGCCGACACATTGCAATAGAACCAAAAGACTAAACAAGCTAAACATGAGAGGACAAAACTGAATCCGACCCTTGTTACTCATTTAGTCAAAGAAGACTTTACAAAAGAGAATTATGACAAAATAACAATAAAGCAAAGCTCACTGTGTGGGCAAATGAAGAACGCAAGGGCATAATTATGATTTGTTAGAGGAGCTCAGCTCTCTGTGTCCAATGCAGTCTACATTATTTGATCTAATTAAATTGAAGGCAATACTTATGCTCTCCTCAATTCTGAATCTCTGGTGTGTCCATGAGTACCTTAAAAAAAAAAAGTTGTTACTTAGCTCCCAAAGCCAAAAGCAACAATGCTTTGTGAGCCATGTGCGCCAACTGGAAGCCCGGGATTTACCAGAATGAATTTCAGGCTGAGTCGCAAACCAGCCGGGAGCTAGCTTTGGGAGCACTGAGTCCACTGAGTTAGTTCCTTGATTTACCCGGTTACCAGTCCTATCTAGACCGGCATTTCTAGAGTTATTGACATGCACAGTAAGTTCTTGGGCTTTTGCTTGACAAGAGCTATGGGACCTTGTCTGACCTTGCTTCTACTGTTCTCTCCACCTTGCCTGTAAAAACTTCTCAGCTTGCAAGATTTTCATTTCATCCATTCTTCACAGAGCATACAAATAAGCTGTACAGCAGGACTGGTTCCTTCTAACTGTTTACATAGCTCATACAGCCTCTCTGACCTCGCCTTTCTGAGACTTCAGTGGCACTCACATTTCTTTTTCTAAAAATATGCACTGAATAATAAATGTTAGTTGTTAGATGATTACGAGCAATCTAACTGGCACCTTAACGTTACTAAAAAACTCAAAACACTTTTCTGAGTTTTTCTCAAACTAAAGGAACACTGTTTTCCTCATAGCTTTGCAGATTTTAAAGAACAGTACTGTATCATGGATGTAATTTTCATGGAGATACAACTGCTGAAATTCCCCCTGAACAGCACCAGGCTCCCCCAACAGCAACAGAGTGGGTTTCATTGACATTTTGAGTTATGCTCCGTCTATTGGTAGCACAGACACAGCATGAAAACGATCCATCTTCCCCAAGTGTCAAGTAGTCATGGAGACATGGAAATTTAATCATATAGATGGTATTTACATGAGCAAAATAATCACGAGGTCTAAAGGGATTTAAAATGATTTCAGGGTGGGAAAAAGCCGAAAAAACAAACAGAACAGACACAGGAGTAAAGGGGAGTGAAAAGAAATGGAAGCCCACCCCACAAACTCCTTGATATCAGTGAGTCAAGTTACAAACATCATTTATGCAACATGCGTGGGTGGTTGAGAGAAAAGAGAAAAAAGCGAGTCCTCCAGCATTATCTCAAATGCTTTCTTTATGTTTTGAGCTCTCCTTCAAGGGAACATCCTTGGCTAGCTGCTGACCTTTGAACCAATCACTCCCTGGCACAGGCACACTAAAAATTGCATACATTAGACAAGTAATCTCACCACAACAGGGCAGTGGTCACAGATAATACACCGTACTGCATGAAAGCAAACAGGGAGATTCTGAAAGGTGTGATGCCAAGCTGTCTTCATTTGACCTTTCTGTACCTTTCTGTGTACTGAGAGAGATACAGTGGCACCACAGCTATGAAATAACATTTTCTTGTGAAATGATCCGTCTTCTTCAAAAAGCCTGTCAGAAGAAAAGATGGATGAGCTTTCTTGTTATGAAAGACAAACTGCAGGCAAAGTTTACTCCAGAAGCAGTGAACACCAGGTGGAATAACTGATTTGATACAGTGAGATGCAATGTAGAGCCTGCTCATCTGATGGAAAGTTATTTTTGGCAAAAGAAATTCATCATCCCAGGCAGTCACAAACATCCTTTATCTGCTTCAAGTTGAGGAAAAGGTATAGACCCTAACCGTCAAGCTGTCCTTCATCTGTGCGGGCTGTTCAGAATAAATGATGGCTCAAACAATGTTGGAAGAGACCCACATCCCCAAGTAGTTTCTGCACACAATGGAACAGACAGTGTGGGGACCTGCCTTGTGAATGAAACAGGAAAGTTATCCGGTAATGGTGAAAAACAGCTGATCTACTGAGACAGTTGTGTATTACAGAAGGGAGAGAGTTGCTTAACGATGCATTCCAGATGGCATTCACAAATTTCTCAATGCTCATTAAGCCAAAGAGGTCTACAAGCTGGTTAGGATATTTGATTCTAGTCAGGCACCAGACATGGAAAAGCAGATTAAATCTTAAACACAACTGAATACCCTGGCAGACCCGTCAGCAGAGTTTTGAGAACAATGGATTCTTATCAATACTGAGCCCTTCATAACTGGTATGGATTATAATGAGTACTAAGGGGCATGAGTGTGAGACGTCCAAGGACTGCAGACGGAGCAGGCCTATATCCAGTCAGATCAGTTGACTGTGAGGGATTTTTCAGCAAACACAAGATACTTCTCACAGATACTGTCTCACTGTAGTGAACACAAAGAGGTGCACTATCATGAAATGATGAAGTCTGTGAAGGATTGACTCCTTAAGATAGACAAAGGCCCAACTCATTAGGCAGCTAATCTTGACTTTTATTAATAAGAGCAATGCTTTATTTAAATGTTAAAGGTCAAATATAAAGCATGTTATTCCAAAAAGGAAAGACTGTTTATTTTCATTTGAAACATTTATGTAAAGTACTTCAGTGCTTTTTTGTTATTCATAAATGACAGGCAGATATCTTAAGCACTTAAATTTACAAAAGCATGAATATTATGTGAAAATTGTTTTAAATGTTGTAATTTCATCCAACTACCACGTGATTTGTCACAGAAGAAACAGAATTTAGCAGAATTCGGGAGAAATAATACAGAATATGGGCCAAACTTGGCAGAATTCAGGAGAAATAATACAGAATATGGGCCAAACTTGTATATGTTATCCTTTGTCTAATTATGCTACAGTCTCAAAATTTATAGACACCCAGATACGGTGGTTGTAGTTGGAATCGCTCCTGCATGTATTTACTAGAGTCAAATGGGCCTAGGCACTCTACGTATACTCCAAAAGATCTTTCTTTCAGTGAATAACATTTGAATTCCCAACAAATCTGCTCTCATTAGCTTGTTTCTGTCAGACGGCTAAATGTGGCAGAAATTGTGAGTCAGAATCTGCTTTTTAAGATTATGTGTCCCTTAAAATATTCCAGACTGTTGTTTTGGTCTAATAAAATCCTGATTTTGTAACCGCAGCGCCATCTGACAATATCATAATTACAGTCACTCAAAGACAATGACTGTGCAGTGAATTTGGCTTTACTTACATAATGTATAATGAGAAAGTTGAAAGTGGTAGAATGTCTTAATGTTTTCTAGCACAGTGCAAAGCAAAAGCACCAAGGTGTCGAACATATTTTGGTTAATATGCATGTATACAGGTCCAGGAAGGAACCTGCTGTCTCTATGACCCAACCTTGGAATATGACATTCATCCCCACTGTATAATTCATCTGAGGTTGAAGCATAAATTATAACCTTATCGTTATCATCTCTGTCTCACAGATGAAGCCTCAGTTAGCCACCTCAGTTCGGTTTCAGACTCACATAGAAATGAGCTCTTCTCAACTAAAAATGTTCAGTCAGTTTTTGCAAGTCTCTCGAAAAACAGTCTTGGATGTTTGCTGCCTTTTGAAATGTTCTCTTGCTGTGTTGCAATGCATGGCACTGTAACATATACAATGCAAATTACATTATCTGTGTATTTGTTCATACATACCTTCACCACCTTCAAATCAGAAAACAGACAAAACAAACTGTAAAAGATAAACTAGAACATTTTTACATACTTTGTATTGTCTTTTTCGAGCATGTTTGTTCCATAGTGTATAAAATGTGCAGCCTTAGTCTTCTCAGATTCTGTGACGTTGCCCTACTTTGTCTTCACATATTTGATGGTTTCTGGAGGTGTCGTTTGTTAATCTCTAAAGCACGACGACAAGTTCTCATGTATAGCTGTGCATGTGCAGGGATCAGACAGACATATGACACGTTTTATGAAACGTTTTACATCCCACATATGTAAGGCAAGCCAAACAGCATCTTGTGATGCTTTAAAAGAAGAGCAGTAGAGTGACACTGAATAATGTGTAATGTAGAAATGTATTTACATTTACTGACTTAATTAGCTATGTATTCATTTTATTTTTATCTATGTACATCTCTATTCATGTATTTTCAAACAGATAGCCCTTCATTAGATATATATACGACACATACATGTAGAACCATACTGTATATCTTTCTTAAGTCAGTCATTAATTAGTGTTTTCTTTAACTGCTTTGTTCCATCTGGTGTTGTTTAAATGATGTTTTCATCATATACAGATATATATTCAGATTAAGTAAATAGATTAATTTTATACTTAATAATTATGATTTAATTCAGATTTTAAGCTTTATCTCATACCTCACAGAGGAGAAAGTCATCAGTGAAGAACAGCAGGCTTGCCCGCATGCAGTGTCTCAGCTTTTAGCCAGTTAAAAAAAACAGAATTTTATCTTCGATTTATAGTTTGACACATTACAACTTGTTTTCTTATAATGAGGGCATGTACCTTCAGCTATCTGATAAAGAAAGTCCATGTTGTCCGTCAGTATTTAAATGTTCATCACACACCACTCTTCTGAAATACTGCGGTTCATCATTGATTTCGGTTTTATGTTGTCTGTTTATGTTGCATCTGTCTTTCTTGTTAGTTCATAAATATTTGTGTTTAATTTCTACTTTTTGTAATTCAAATTCCCTCAGATCTGATAGATACTTTTAGAAAAAAAATTCCCTTATAAATAAAAATTCCCTTATATATCCCTTAATTACTGTTACTAATTCATTAAATGTTCAATTACGGCCACGCATTTAAATAAAACGTAACAGAAATAATTAAATAAAGGAATAAAACTTGAAGAGCTGCAAAACCTTTGACTTCCTCTAGTAAGCCTAAACAGTTCAAACATGTTTGATAAAACTATACCATATTTAGATTTTTTACAGTTTGAAGTAGTACAATCATCTACTGTAAAGCTACACGTGGCACTTTGATGCAGCCTAACACCCCTCCTCTGTCTAATACAGGGTACATCTGCCTCTCTCTGCTCTTTGACGTCTTTTCAGAACATTTCAGTATCGATTTGGAAAAAGGCACTCAATGAAAAACGTAACAATCTTTCAAACAAACAATGACTTTCTGTGAAAGATCATCTGTCTCTTGCACTGCTCCTCTGATCCAAGCACATGAAGGGAGACCTTGTATCGCTGCATTACTGATAGAAATACAGATGTTTAAATGTGGTGTCATACCACTTGACATCAGCCTGCTCAGTGAGTGGCAGAATTAAAAAGGACCAAACAACAGAAGATGGCAATGGATGTAAATATCAAGAAACTTACATTTGTATAAATGGAAAAATATTTTCAAACTCTCTCCTTCCGACAGCTGCTGCACAACAAAATATATGTTTGTTGTTTTTGTTTGTGAACTGTTAAGCCACAGTAATTTATCTAAATACTCTTGTCCTCAACTTTGTACTCCCATAAATATGTTAAATATGTTTGCACCAGGGCCACGTGCAAAGATTACCATGTCTACACCTTTAAAGCACAAATTCTGTCAGGAAATTACACCGAGATTTGTGCTATGAGAGATGCAACGTGTTCTCATATCAAGATTCAATGTTCCAGTTTTTTATACCCAATATTTTATATCCAATTCAGGGTCGTGGCGGGCTGGAGCCTATCCCCTGGCCGTGTATACCCTGGATAGGTTGCCATTCCATCAGAGGGCCATAAATGTACATCTTTGGGGTTTTTTCCTCTTTCTTGGACACCACAACAAAAGAGATAATTGCCTTATTTTCTCCCCCAAATACATGTCCACAAATTTTGTTCTATTAAGTGACCACAGGATGTTACACTGTACTAAACAGTGTATAAGACACATCAATCCGATTTTAGCCATATCATACAGCAATTATACCACAGTAAGATCAAATTAATTGGAGCTGAATTAAAAAACTATAAGTCATGTATAAGTCAAAGGAAATTTTTCAGATACATGCCGTGTTCTATGCGTGCTTTGTGCTCAGAAGCTTCTTCATACCCTTGACCTGAAAACTCTAATGTTAAAATCATTCGACAGATTCTCACTTCTACAGTCTATTAATGCTCCAGACTTGTTGATAATCATAGTCGTAGCACACACCAGTGTTCACCTAAAGGCACGAAGCTAAGACAGACTAATTCCAGCTTTCCCTAAGGAAGTTAGAAATGTCAAACTCAGGAGGAAAATGTCAAGCACGACATGACAGCACAAGTAGGAAAATTACAACTGTTAAAATACTAAATCATATGGTTGAATATTGTATAAAGCTGAATATAATTCATTTAAAAATAAATTTAAAAAGAAAATGTAATGTATTCCAAATACTATGCAGGCATTTGGTGAATGGACAACTGTGCAGGTACTTTAAAAACATGTACAGCAAAGATTTTGTGTTCAGCTTATAACGCTGGTTATATGCATTATAAATACTAAATCCATTGTTATGACATTCAATAAGCAATTTATTTGCTGAATATTTACAAAACAGATGCCCTGCTGTAATTTTTGGTGCTGCAGTTATTAGTGCAATACATTTTTATATTCCAAATCAGATTTAGATATCAACATACGATGGAACTGAGAGGTTCATTCCAGTCAAAAACGAGAATTCTGCTTCACAGTGGTCTTATGTTATGCTTTCAGATCCTCCCCAACAGAATGAGGATGGTGCAGTGCTCACACAAAGTGGGCGCTGCCCATGTGCAGGCAAATTAAACAGAATGCGATCTTTTAGGGATGTGGCTTTAAAAAGCCAACACCTAGTAGTGTCTATTTTAAGCAGTAATAGACTTGTAAAATGTGCTTCACATACAAGTAGAGCAATAATAGACTAACAAAATAAATAAAAAAATAACAAGTAAAAAGAAAACCGTACAGTAAAACTGTTAATAACATACTATATTTGTCTTTTAAGGTTGAACATTCTTAACAACTTACAAATGTCTTGTCTGACTCATTTCACCAGTATCATATCTGACTATCTGTACCAGCACACTGAACAATCCAGAAAGAGTCTCTATAAGTTCTGTTTACAATGCTGCCAGGGAATCTCAAATGTAAGTGTAAATTAGAGAACAAAAGCCTTCATTTGACTGTTTTTGGCCTTCTTCCAGTCACAAATCAATGTAACATCTGTCTGAAGGAGCAACTGCTAATGAGACAACCTGTTTACACTGACAGACTTATGTTACTATAGAACCTTTTAAATACTGATGAAACGTACCAGAGATGGATTAAGGTTGGCTATCAAGGTGACAGGGATTTAACCCCTCCAACCCCCTCTTCCCAACAGATGATTTTTGGACATCGACAACAAATTAAACTAATGGATATGCACACCAGTTGTTGGCCGCTCAAACCCTGACGCCAGAAACAAGATTTCAGGATTTTAAGCCTGAGAAAAGTATCAAAATATATATTGTCGAAGATGTGCAAAACTGAGAGAGGAGAAAGTACATATTTGTGTTCAAATATAACAGATATAGGAAAAAATTCAAGTAAAGGTAGAAAAGTTTTATTTCAATATAGTTACAATGAATGTATGTGATTTTTCTGTTTCAATAGTTACAGATGCCTGGACAGAAATGTGATCCCAAATGTTAGACTTTTACCTTCCAATATCAGGGAGGCTGAGGTGTAAGTTCTGTCGCAAACTGGTGAGTTTGGGAGCAGAAAACGTGAAAAAGGAGAAACAACACAGACATTTGTCACAACTGTTACCTAGAAAAGAAACAAAAGAAAAAACATGAACCTTGAGCTCATGAAAAGCAGCCAACTGTAGCACAGATGTTTGATGTTCAAAGAAAAGAATAACAATCAGATCCAAAGTCCAACTAAATTGCCACTTAAACAACAAGAAATGACTGCCACAGATAAACCAGCCCTTCACAGATGTTTCAGATCTGAGCTTTCAGCACTTGTTGGCTTTAGCAGAGAAAAGGTATAGTCTTAAAAGAGGAAGTGCAACCACACAGAGATGCTGGACAGTATGCACTCAGAAACGGTGCACAAAAAAAATCACACACAGATTATATCAGAGAACGCTTAAACTCAGTTGTTTTCATCACAGGTCTCTGGCCATTTTTCAGAGAACGATGCAGCAGAAACATAATCTGAATGTGTATGCAGGAGATTTTGGAAAGTTTACACATCCAACTACAGCACAGTCAGGTATTATTTCAATTCTGACCAAGAAACTTGACTTTATAGAGGAAGAGGTACTTAAGAGAGTGCCAGAGGCTGCAATTTTCTGCATTATCACAAGCGTTGCACTGCCAAAGGAGGTGCTTAAGACTGCCAGGGGGATCATAATTCTCCTGGACAGAATGTGAGAAAATTCAATTGCTTTGTCTTGTTCTTTTGTTGTGTCATGTCTTTATATTTCATTTATTTATAATTTGTTAATTTATTTCCATTTTTAATTCATATCTTCTTTCCATATCCTTTTATTTTCCTATTCTTTTACATATTTCTGCTTTTATGTAGCACTCCTATCATTCATTGTCCATGGGCAAGGCACTGAACCCCATGTCGCCTACCAATGCATACAAACAAAACAAAATTCTAAAAGTTGCCCATTTGGCCTGATCAAGCTGAAAAACCCTCCAGTTCCAATAACTTGACAGATAACTAGACTAAATGTTCGGTGCTGGCAATACTGCTTGTTCCTCATGTGAAGTAGCCACTGCCCATGAAAATAACTCTTGAGTGAGAGCTTGACACTGGATAAATAAGGCTCCTTTTGCATATTAAATACTAAGACACAACATTTTTAACCCTAGAGATAAGCCAGAAAACATGGACAAATATGCAATGGGTCCTTGAGTGTGAGCGGAATCCAGATTAAATCTTAAACCACCAAAACTACTTAAAAACTAATTGGGACCAGTGCAATAATATCACAAATATTCAATAGTACAATAACCAAAGCCTTGGGCTAATGTTAGCAAGCTGCAGCTGGCTCGTATGAAGACCTACAGTTATCACAAAGGAACAGAAAATGCACAATGACTGCACATCATTGTAGTCCACATCCTAATTAATTTTCAAATACAAGAGATTTCAAAATTCCACGTGGAGATGTTTAACGTTTAAGAATTGGTTTTAAAATTCTATATTTTTTTCTGTCTTTTCAAGTAGAAAAAAATGCCCCTGGATTACTGGGTTGAGAGTTGCACAATGACATATTTTACAAGCATTTTCAGCCTTTTTGTCATTTACTCCTGCCAAACATTCTGAATTGTATACTTGCTGTTAACAGTGTTGCTTATAGTAAGAAAAAATTGGAGAGATGTTATTCAAAGTCCATAGAAAAGTGTTTTGTTTTTCCAAAGAAAGCGTGATCTGCTTTGTAACTCCTCTACGGTGCTGATGTACAAAAGGGTGACAATGTCTGTCTTAAGCTGCTGAAAGCGGTATCAACTTATTCTGCATTGCTGTTTTTCTCCTTTAAATGTGTGTTTCTGGCACCTAAGACATAAAGTGTTATTCAATGTAAAAATGTTTTGAGTACCAGAAACAGAAACTCAGCTACAGCAATTTCAGTACTGGAGTAAGCTGTAAAATTGCTGCTTAGGTAATTTACTCCAACACTTGAAATGTTCTGTGTTTATGTTTACAAGCTCTCAAGATTTGAAAATGACTCACCTCATTTAAAGCAGAGGTATTGTGATGTCACTCATTGGCATCTAACATTACTTTCTTTCGATCATTTTCTTCCCTTGGCCTCTCATAAAAGTAAACCTGCTTTAACCAGTCATTCTAAGTGTAATAAATACATTGAAAAGTCTGTATCATCTTGACTGACTGAACATACTTTACTTATGTTCAGTTGGTTTTACTTTAGAAGGGAAGGCTCTGACTTTGGTGGGTTATTACTGGACAGCAGTTCAGAGTACCCAACTTTCTTGGACACTTTTTGTTCTTGGACCTACTTTCTAACTTTAATGCGACCGATCATTTCAATCTCTCATCATGGTTGGAAGATGATGTAAGAAAAAAGGACTCTGGTTTCAATCCTACTTATCAAACTGTCAATTTGAGTGGTTACAGACATCAAGTCACGGATGAGCTAAAACTTCCTCAAGCTAAATGAAAACTGAGGCTTTGGACATCCTGAATTTGAAATTGGCACTCTTGGCCTTTTGCTTTAATATTCACTCTTCTGTGAAGAATCTTTCCAATTCTTCTGAAGGTCCAATTTCTCCCAGGTAAGACCCATCTCAACCCTAAAGACTGATCCGATCTCATACCAATGTTATGCTGATGATACCCAGCTCTATCTGTCATTCCCACACGGTCTCAGCACGAATCTCAGACTGTCTCTCTGACATATCAACATGGATGAAAGCCCATCACCTCCAACTTAACCTCCCAAAAACTGAACTGCTGGTCTTCCCAGCCAAACCAACCATACACCACAGCATCTGCATCCAAACTGATTCCCCATCTCTTGCTCCATCAAAGGTTGCTAGAAACTTGGGTGTCATGATTGATGACCAACTAACCTTCAAAGAACACGTTACCTCGGTTGCTCGTTCATGCTGCTTTGCATTACTAAACATAAGAAAGATCAGACCATACCTAACCCAACATGCCACCCAACCCAACTGCAATGCTCTCCTAACTGGTCTCCCAGCCTGTGCTGTGAAACCTCTGCAGATGGTCCAGAACGCGGCGGCGCCTAAACCACGCCTAAGACAATCCAAACTCTTTTCATGTGTCGTCCCACGATGGTGGAATGACCTCCCGAGCGCTGCCAGAACAGGGGCGTCCCTGTCTATCTTCAAGAAGCTCTTGAAAACCCAGCTCTTTATCTTTCTGCACTTCCTTCTATGCCTATCTCTACTATCTCTACTCTGTCACCTCTGACAGAGTCGGACTAGTGGGTTTCTTCTATGTAGTTTTTTGTTTGTATTGTTAGCTTTTTGTATAGCTTGTTATATCTTTATTTGTAAGTCGCTTTGGATAAAAGCGTCTGCTAAATACATAAACATAAACATAAACATCTGTGCCTTCATAAAATTCTTGTCTTGATTACTCCAATTCATTCATGGTCTGGGCTTAGATCTGTCATGCATTCAATGCCTGCAGTTAGTTAAAAATTCTGCTGCTTGTCTACTCAATGGTAAGAAAGAGATTAGAGATTACACCTGTACTGCCCTCCCTTCACTGACTCCCTGTTCAGGATTGATTTCAAATTTTGTTGTAAAATGCAGGCTCCCCCTTACTCAGATGACCTTTCACATGCCTATGCCCAAGCTAAAGACCTATAGTCAGCCAACCAATTGCTCCTTAATGTGCCAAAAACAGGGAGGTCACACTCTAGGTCCTCAAGGGCCGCTGTCCTTCAGGTTTTAGACATTTCCCTGCTTCAACACACCTGATTCATACTAAATGGAACAAACACTGCCTGTGAATAGATATGATTAGAATCCAACACATCGCTACCAAATGACAGTCAAGTTGCCATCCAAAAAGCTCCCAACAATCCTGTCAAAGGGCACAACGACGAACATGCAATGGGTCCTCAACAATCAACAATCAAGAGATTGTTCAGTTCTGCATAAACCAGTTAATGAGGCATCGATCATCATTGTGAAAGTTGGGCAATGTTTTCTCAGCAGATCTTACTGTTGTTTTCATTATGTATTGTACATTGTTGTTTTATTGTACTTCCACTGTGAAGCAGTTTGGTTAATCTCAATTGTTTTTAAATCAGCAGTCTCAATAAATGTGGCTTGACTAGATCCTCCACTGAGCAGTCAGAGGCTGAAGACTTGGGGGAAGACATGCCCATCACTTTGACAGAGGTTGCCACGGTAGTTAAAAAGCTCCAGGGTTGCAGGGTGCCGGGGGTGGACGAAATTCACCCCAAGATACTAAAAGCTTGTGACAGCTTGAGACTTTTGAGGGATCGTGTTCCCCAAAAAAAGTTTACTCCAGGTTGTTGGAAAGGAGGCTCTGACCTCAACAGTA
Source organism: Leuresthes tenuis (assembly GCF_036924035.1). Classification (NCBI taxonomy): domain Eukaryota; kingdom Metazoa; phylum Chordata; class Actinopteri; order Atheriniformes; family Atherinopsidae; genus Leuresthes; species Leuresthes tenuis. Next base: position 26,865,891 of record NW_027325360.1, on the reverse strand, counting down.
GACCACATCTTTACTGTTGCTGAGCTTCTAACGGTGTTGTGGGAATGTGACCATCCAGTCTATGTGTATTTTGTGAACTCGGACAAGGCATACAGTATGGGGTATGGGATCTGAAAGCAGGTTTTTTCCTGCCTCACCTGACAGAGAGTCTCTAAAATAGCTTTACCTTATTACTGATCTTTTACTTGGGCCTTAAAACTAAGATTTGGATCTAGATACAGCTCTAAATATTCATATTCTGAAACAACTTGTAGTCTCTCCCCGGAGATGAAAATATAGAAACTCAGGCTTTTGGAGAAGAACATACAAACTGCTTTTGACACTTTCAACTGCAAACGTTTGTTTGACCAGCATCTAACTGCCCTCCATTCACTGACTCCCTGTTAACTATATCTGTTAACTTTTTTTTGCAACCTTTTCGGTATTTTTACTGTGATTAAAACAAAAAACTACAAACATGAACATTACAAACATAAAACTACAGACATTAAAATATCACAAAGATGGTAAATCATTAATGTACAAACCAAACAGAATTCGGGCCATGATACCAGTTGGTGGACTTTAATGTAGGATTTCCAATCTTAACAACTTGAGAATGAAAAAATGATACAATTTTATACATTTAAACCATTAAAAAGTTGAATTTGAATCATTCACCCTTTTTTTTTCACTGATGCCTTTCCCTCTTCATTGAAAAACACAAAGGTGTTTCTATAGAATGTTTTGGCCTAAAAGCAAATCGCACTGGATGAACAGGAAAACGACTTGAACTAAAATGGTCAGCAATTTGTTGAGCAATATGTTTTTTAAATACCCTTAACACTTTACGCAGAATACTAATTGGTATATAGCAATATGGGAGTCACAACGCCAGGTTTCAATGAGTTGGGGAACCTTGAGGTAACAATAATGGGTCTGAGTGGATTCATTAAAATATGTGTGTCCATACCATAGACATCCTTTGCACCCTTAGAGATACATCTACACTTGACATTTGTTTCTATACACAAATGCTGGCTCATTAGAATAATCAGTGCATTCATTATTTTGATTTAAAAAAATGTACAATGACCTATAGTAGCTACAGACTCAACATAATAGGCAGTAAGGATCTGTGCTGCATCAGCTGAACTTTGTACTAATGTACCATCCATCTTTAATTAAACTGGCTTTGTCGTAGTCATAGTTTCACCAGTCAGTTTATGTGATTCCATATAATTTTTTTAATCACTGTGAGTTGTTAATGATGACTCTTACTACTCTATTTCTTAACACAACAAAATTATTCATATCATGAGACATCACGATATTATTATGGGTGTTTTAGTTTCCTAGACTTAGTAGAATCTTAGTTGAAAAATTTACTGGTTGTTGATTTGAATTGTTCTGTAAAGTTTTTCACAAAATGTTTCGTATTATACAGACACAAAATTACCATGAATAATTCATTAAACCTAAAATTTGATGAAGGTGGTCAATAAATAACTAAGTTAAAAGGACATCTGAGGTGATAAAACCATGTTTAAACCAGGTCTGACAATAGTGATAATGGCATGATTAGCCATAGTCAACTCATAGATCAAGACCACACCTCCTTCATCCTCGGTACCTTCTACATTCTTCTTTTCCTAAACAAATAATGTCTAAATTAGATTCCAATATTAATCACTTGTCTGACTGAGTTTTATTTTTAAACTTATGTATAGTTAGGTGTCCACCCAATACAACGTCCGGTTTTGTTTTCGGGTCGCAAATAATTCTCGTTTGAAACAACTTCAGGTTCTTCACAATTGCTCTGTTTGCTACCACAGGCTTGTTGTTAAATGAAAATGTTTGGACAGTGAAGGTCTATTACATGAACGAACAAATACAGACACAAATACACATTGCTGCTTGTTAAAGGGCATCCTATTTAAAGAGTCATTTCCCAGTGATGATACAGCAGCCATCATGGCTTCCACTGCTCAGTAAGCATCAGCTGGGATACCTAAGTCAGTTGATCTGCATTCCAAAGCCAGTATAAAATCCTGCAACACATATGGGAAGACCAGCTCCAATGGCGAACACAGCAACACCTCACGGGCCACGAGACTTGAACATGTTATTGGGATTAAAGGAACTGCACCAGGCTGGTTTAAGTCATATTTATCTGATAGATTCCAGTTTGTTCTTGTAAATGAAGAATCTTCCTCACACGTTGGAGTAGGTCATGGAGTTCCTCAGGGTTCTGTGCTTGGACCGATTCTTTTTACTTTATACATGCTTCCATTAGGTAACATTATCAGACAGCGTGGCATAAATTTCCATTGTTATGCTGATGATACTCAGCTGTACTTATCTATGAAACCAGATGAAACCAACAGGTTGGTCAGACTACAAGCCTGTCTTAAAGACATAAAGACCTGGATGACTCAGAACTGTCTGCTTTTAAATTCAGACAAAACTGAAGTTGTTCTCTTTGGACCTGAGCGCTTCAGGGAGAAATTGTCTAGTTATATAGTTACTCTAGATGGTATTTCCTTGGCTTCTAGTTCTACAGTGAGGAACCTTGGAGTTATTTTTGACCAGAATTTATCATTTGACGCACATATAAAACTGGTTTCTAGGACTACCTTCTTTCACCTTCGTAATATTGTTAAAATCAGGAACATTCTGTCTCAGGGTGATGCAGAGAAACTAGTTCATGCATTTGTTACTTCAAGATTGAACTACTGTAATTCCTTATTATTGGGCTGTCCCACATATTCTCTGAAAAGCCTCCAGCTGATCCAAAATGCTGCAGCCAGAGTTCTGATGAGAACTAACAGGAGAGATCATGTTTCTCCAGTTTTAGCTTCTCTTCATTGGCTCCCTGTTAAATTCAGAATAGAATTTAAGATTCTTCTTCTCACATATAAAGTTCTTAATGACCGAGCTCCATCATATCTTAAAGATCTAATTGTAAGGTATTTTCCTAACAGAGCACTTCGCTCCCAAACTGCAGGTTTACTTGTTGTTCCCAGAGTTTCTAAAAGTAGAATGGGAGGTAGAGCCTTCAGTTATCAGGCCCCTCTCTTGTGGAATAAGCTGCCAGTAAATGTCCGGGAAGCAGACACCCTTTCCACTTTTAAGATTAGGCTTAAAACTTTCCTTTTTGATAAAGCTTCTAGTTAGGGATGGCTCAGGTAATCCTGAAACATCCCATAGTTAAGCTGCTATAGGCTTAGACTGCTGGGGGACCTCATCTGTCACACCTTTCCTCACTTTGCTCTCTTTTTCCCCCTGTTTAATTTCACAATTAATTGTATGTACATGTGACATTATTGTGGTTATTAACGTATGTTTCCCTGTTCCAACAGATATCCTTTGAATGGCGTTATGGTGTTTTTCCCCCCTCTTTTCCCTCTTTTCTGTCTTCTCAAACCCCAGCTGGTCGAGGCGGATGGCCACCCTTCCTGAGTCTGGTTCTGCCAGAGGTTTCTTCCTGTTAAAAGGGAGTCGTTCCTTTCCACAGTCGCCACAGGCACGCTCAGGACGGGAGATTGGACTGAAGACAAGTTTCGGTGCAATCTGTTGGTTTCCTTAGCTAGGATATTAATTTTTTGAATTTGAATTAATTGGATTATGATTATAATGAATTGAATTCCAATTGGCTTGAATTGGACTATATTACTTAAGTGCCTTGAGATGACAATTGTTGTAATCTGGCGCTATATAAATAAAATTGAATTGAATTGAATTGAATCAACAATGCACAACAATGCATGCTTAATTTATTGTTCCAGTCAGTGCAGGACTCTTGTGAATATCCCCCAACAGAAGCAAACAAATGGCTCTTACTATGGCCTCACTGATTTAGCATTTGCATGATATTTTTATCATGTTTGTTTCTTTCCACATTTATATTAAAAGAGAAGGTGTCATGTTCTGTGTTTCTGTCTAGTCTTTAGTTTTGCCACATCCTCACCTTTTCCCTCAGTTCTTTCACCCTGCCATCAGTGTCTCTCCCTTCACCTGTGTTCATTATTATCAGCTGCGCTCACTCACCAATTACCCTCCACACCATTTAGTCTCCCGGTTTGTTCATGCCATTTGTCAGATCCTTACTGTCACCGTTTTTGTCAAGTCAGGTCTGTCACCGTCACCTTACTGGTAATGATCTTCTCAAGTTATTGTTTTTCACATCAGGTTTGTGTATTCCTCGGTTTTGGTTTGATCTGTTTTTGAAATTCTAGCTTTGCCACGCTTTTTGTTAGTTTCTTTTTTAATAAATCAAGTTTTCATTTATAATCTGCATTCAGGTCCTCTCTCCTCACCTCGTCGTCTACACCGTATTCCGTAACAGAAGGTAAAGCATTCTACAAAAAAAATGTAACAAATCCAGCAAAAATGCTTGTTAGTTTGTTTAATGCCGATGAGCCCCATCCATCATTATTAGAGATGATGTTTGCTGTGCCTACAGACTTCAAAGCTAATGCATAATATCAAAGCAACTATAACACCTGACTGAGATACCCCATTATGGAACTGGATTTCAGTAGCTTGATCTTTTAAAGCAAATACACAGATTGCGATGTTGAAACAGATCTGTCAGTCTTTAAAATCTCTCTCAAGAACAACCAATTTTATGAAGCTCAATTTATGTAACTATACGCAGGCTACCTTTTAATTATTAAAATGTTGCACAACTTCCTCTTATGTGGCAGCAACTACTTAGTTACCACTTCATAACTATGACTTGGCCGAAATGTTCCACCTTTGTAAGATTATTAATCGGAATGTCACAAGAACTTATACCACAGCTAATCCCTGAAGTCTTATCAATCGACTGCTTGGTACAGAAAATAAACTGTTCAAATATAACAACATGTGATGGCAAATACAACAGGTTCACTGTAAGCTGTGGAAAAAAATGCATCGATCTATTTTGTACTCGAGTTATAAGATCCTGAATTAATTCAGAAAACCGACAGACAGAGTGCCAAATAGGTGAGAGACATCCAGATCTCTCACATTCTACAATGTCAGTGTTCAGGCTGTCAAACTACAATATACTGTGGGTGTGTGGCCATTAATCTAAACTTTTTTTTTTTAAATATATGCAGTTACTATATTTCTTTCTAAGTTTATTCATTCACATTCTATTTAGAATCACGTTAAGTATAATTACAGCTTAGAGTCTGTACTTCAACATTGTATGTGGTGTATTTTCAAATCCAATCTGCAGGGGAACTGTAACCACACCATTAAAAATTATTTTTCACATAAATATTACAGCACATGCGAGATAATCCACTGCAGCTGTCAACCCAAACAGTGTTTGCCCTTTTCTTCGACCGAATAGAAAAAGATGCTCAGTGAATTATGAAAGGCTTTGAATGATGCGTAAAACACGAGGCACGTTAGGAAAATAACATTTCCAAAACGATATCAAGGTGATCTTCTCATTTAAAGAAGCTTACTGCGTTTCATTTGAGCCTCTGCCTATTTCCACATACTGTATATATTCATTATATTTGAAAACTTCGGTCTAACTTGAAATAAAACGTTAAAAAACGGCCATCTTTTGAGTTATTGTTTTTTTCTAAAGGTGATAAATGAAAACAGACTTCAGAGATGCCTTAGTGCTGGAATACTTTTACGCTACTGTTCTCGCTTTTTAAGTTTTAATTCAAATGGGTCATAAATGTTCAAAAGGGAACATCTTGAATCCTAATCTATTCCAAAGTTTAAGCTGCTCGTTGTTTTTGCTGTTGTATCGGGTGTGAAAAGAC